>NC_081412.1:210159769-210845126 GCF_030272615.1 Cryptomeria japonica | reverse complement strand
TTGACAACCTTTGTCATTGATGCCAAAGGGGGAGTAGTGGTATGAGAAAATTCAAATATCACAGGAATCATATGCTTAGGGGGAGCACACATTTTTGGTAACATTTTTGGACTTCACATTTTTGGATACACTTTTGAAATTTCTCATGAGTGTTGCCATCAATGCCAAAGGGGGAGATTGTTGGCATATGCACACTCCAATGAGACATTGTATTCAATTGAAGGTTTTGTCATTGATGGCAACCTTACAATCCTATGACACCGACAAGGTATTACACTGACATCAACAAAACACACTCTACACCAGCACTCAGAACACCGACACTGGCACAGAGAAAGGAAGCATACCGGCATAGAGGCCGACATGATTTTTGATATATAACATTTTTGTTTATTATTGTAAAAACCTTGTAAGCCGACATGGCAAGTTGTAAAATGACTCTTGTATATAAGAGAGATCATTGTAGACATTTTTGTAAGGAAGTGATGTAAGCGAAAAAATAAGGAGAAAAATATTAGGTAGACCTATTATGCGAAATATAGGTTAAGGGGTATATGTAAAGAATAGAGAAGAAACTAGTACTAAATTTGGCATTGAAGATGCTATTGTAAAGTAGTACAAGCTATTGGATTTGTATAATCCACATTGTAAGTTAGTGAGACTTCCCATTTGAGTAGTGAGCTCTAGGCACCTGTCCTTCCTGCATGTGCAGGCCCCTATTTTAAGTAATATTCTCTTATTGGCCAGTACGTGAATATTGTGGGTTACAAATCCCACTGAGGTTTTTCCCACACCGAGTTTCCTCGTTAAATCATTGTGTTATGGTGTGATTTTCATGTGGTTTCTTTCATTTCTGTTTATTACATTATTTCTTGCATACCAGTACACTTTTATAATATGTTCTTCATGTTTTAAGTTGAAAAATTCTAATTACCAGTCAGATACTGATTCACCCCCCCCTCCCAGTATCTGTGAGTTTCCTAATAGACAAGACGCTCTCTTGGTGATGGTACATATTCCTTTGTGCATTAATAAGATAAAATTTTGTGCATAAACATTAAGTCAAGTGAATGTATTTCTATTAAGAAATGACCATATCTACCATCATCTTCAACCATGAAGAGAAATGTAGTGAGAAGGGCTTTAATCAGCATGTGTCTTTCTTCAAAGTTATGCTTGTATACTTTGCAGAAAAACTGGTAAGTTTCATAATTATACAATCTTGTACGTCTAAAAAATGTTTCAAATGATCAATTTATAATTTACCAAGCTAATTTATATTAAGTATTATAATTTGTTTCTTGTAGAACATTCATTCTGCATAAAAGGGTTACTTATTTTGGTCTTCATTTCTATGCAGGTGTTGCTGTACGTAAGCTTTTCTCTTAGGACATGAGGATGTCTGATGCAAATGAAGTGGGATGTTGTATTTTTATATGGATGTGAATTGATGTAACATTCTTATGAAGATATACAATGTCCATGAGAAAATTGGTTTAGTTATATTGATGATATACAATGTATCTATACATGAGTACATTGGTGTAGTTGTATTGATAATGAAAAAAAAAATCATTTTTGCATATCCCTTCATGGATGTCACATGCAAGTGTAATGGTAATTATGTGAATACAATACATGGAAATATTGATGATCATTATGTGTCTATAGTGTAATGCTTCTTTATCTATAATTTTAGCACTTAGGCCACTCAAGGGACAACGCCAATAGGGTATGACCCCAAGACCCCAAGCGTTCAACCGAGTGGGGTGGGTGAATAGGAGCATACATAGGGTAATAATGCCTAATTGGACATGTTAGAGCTGATGGTTCATCATCGCGGTGAGAAGAAAGAGAAATTGGCCACGCGACAACATTGGATTGAGTGAGACTGATGATGTTTTCGCCAACTGAAAAATTTCTTCCCTAATAAAACCATAGGGAAAATTGAAAAACCAAGATAGGATTTTGTAGGGACCCCTCTCATGGACCCTTAGGTTCAAACGGATCATTCACGGGTGCCATAGATTCCGAGTTAGGGCCCGTCAAAGTTTGATAATTTTTAGCACTTAGGGCACTCAAGGGACGACGACAGTAGGGTATGACCATGAGCGTTTGAGTGAGTGGGGATGAAAAATAGGAGCATGCATAGGGTAATAATTCCTAACTATACATGTCAGAGCTGATGGTTTGTCATCGCGATGAGCAGAACAATAAATTGGCCACGCAACAACATTGGATTGAGTGAGACTGATGATTTTTTTGCCAATTGAAAAATTGCTGCCCTAATAAAACCATAGGGCAACTTGAAAAACTGAGATAGGATTTTGAGGGAACTCTTTTCATGGCCCGGTAGGTTCAAATAGATTGTTCGCAGGTTGCATGGATTTCAAGTTAGGGCCCGTCAAAGTTTGACAATTTTTAGCACTTAGGGCGCTCAAGGGACGACGCCGGTAGGGTATGACCCCGAGTGTTCGACCAAGTGGGGGGGCCAAATAGGAGCATGCATAGGGTAATAATGCCTAACTGGACATGCCAAAGATGATGGTTTGTCATCGCAATGAGTAGAATGAGAAATTGGCCACATGACAACATTCGATTAAGTGAGATTGATGATTTTTTTGCCAACCGAAAAATTGCTGCCCTAATAAAACTGTAGGGCAACTTGAAAAACTAAGATAGGATTTTGTAGGGACCCCTCTTGTGGCCCCGTAGGTTCAAATAGATTGTTTGTAGATGCCATAGATTTGGAGTTAGGGCCCGTCAAAGTTTGACAATTTTTAGCACTTAGGGCGCTCAATGGACGACACTCGTAGGGTATGACCCTGACCGTTCGACTGAGGAGGGGGGGAAAATAGGAGCATGCATGGGGTAATAATTCCTAACTAGACATGTTAGAGCTGATGGTTTGTCATCGCAATGATCTGAATGAGAAAATGGCCACGCGACAACATTTGATTGAGTGAGACTAACGATTTTTTCGCCAACCGAAAAATTGCTTCCCTAATAAAACCGTAGGGAAAATTGAAAAATTGAGATAGGATTTTTTAGGGACCCCTCTCATGGCCCCGTAAATTCAAATGGATTAGTCATAGGTGCCATGGATTATGAGTTAGGGCCCATCAAAGTTTGACAATTTTTAGCACTTAGGGCGCTCAAGGAACGATACCGGTAGGGTATGACCCCGACCGCTTGACCAAGTGGGGGGGAAAAATAGGACCATGCATAGGGTAATAATTCCTAACTGGACATGTTGGAGATGACAGTTCCTCATTGTGATGAGCTGAACGATAAATTGGCTATGCAACAACATTCGATTGAGTGAGACTGACGATTTTTTTACCAACCAAAAAATTGCTGCCCTAATAAAACCGTAGGGAAAATTGAAAAACTGAGATAGGCTTTTGTAGGGACCCCTCTTTTGGCCCCATAGGTTCATACATATCATTCACAGGTGCCATGGATTCCAAGTTAGGGCCCATCAAAGTTTGACAATTTTTAGCACTTAGGGCACTCAAGGGATGATGCTAGTAGGGTATGACCCTAAGCATTCGATCGAGTGGGGGGGAAAAATAGGAGCATGCATAGGGTAATAATGCCTAACTAGACATATCGGAGGTGATGGTTCATCATCGCGATGAGTTGAACAAGAAATTGGCCACACGACAACATTCGATTGAGTGAGACTGACGATTTTTTTGCCAACCAAAAAATTGTTACCCTAATAAAACCCTGAGCATTCAACCAAGGTGAGGGGAAAAATAGGAGCATGCATAGGGTAATAATGAATTGTATCAAGTATTTTTCATTAAATAAATTGTATTGTATTGTTCATTAAATGAATTGTATTGTTCATTAAATGAATTGTATTGTATTGTTGATTAAATGAATTGTATTGTATTGTTCATTAAATGAACTATATTGTTCATTATACAAATAACACTTACGATGAAATGAAATGAATTGTATTGTTCATTAAATAACCATTATTAACCATTGTTAAATATTGGAATGAAGATTAAAGATTTCCATGATAACACCATGCACAGATGAGCAACAATTTATATGATCAAATATCAACTTCTGTATATATAAAAATGTCAAATGATTACAAATCTATGTCCATACACAAATATGGCATAAATGCCAACTGAAACAAAATGTATGTCTAAATACGTGAATGTATGTCTATATACAGAATATACATGCCAACTAGACATGTAAGCATCCCAAAACTATGTATAACATCCTAAGCTGCTAATGGATCATCAAAATCGGTCCTCTTCACTACAGTGCTCGACTCTAAAGGACCTTGCACAAGTAAAACAAACCACGATTAATATTAATTATATTATATAATTCACATTCAAAAAGTTAACATAAAAATGAACTATAATTGAACTATTCATGTTTACCTCATCTTCATGTTTTCTCTTTGGCTTTGTAGGACTCTTGATGTATGTCTTCGATAGAGGAGGTATGTTTTAAATATTTTCATACACAACCTATATATGTTCAAAAACATGACATTGATACAAGTTAGCATATAATTGTCACTGATAATAAAAAATCATATCTACTAATCACAAAACAAAATAAACACACATCTACTCGAGGCATCTCTTCTTCTTCTTCTTCTTCTTCTTCTTCTTCTTCTTCTTCATCATCATCATCTTCAGGTATACTGGGTGTAGTCATCAAGGATGTGAAGCCAAGAATTCTCTGTATATATACACAACAAGTATATGAAACTATCAATCTATGTTGAGATGGTGTATAATCACTATAAGTTATTTAAACTATTCATTCAATCATATTTGCATTCAATTACCTTTCCCTTGTCTTCAACTGCACTACCAGATCCTAAATCACACTACCCCACACTTGTGCTTCTTGTGCCCTGCAAGAGTAAAATAAGATATACATGCAATTTACTACATAATCTAATTAATACCAATATAAATGATGAGCATGTATGTATAATAAAATACAAATGACTAGGTGCAATAATATATGTACCATCAAGCTATCAAGGCCAAATGAAATGGCTGACAAGGTGCCCTCCTGAATTTGTCTCAACTCCTCCTCGGTCATCAACTGTTAAATAGACCATGTAAATAAAAATTAGTACTTAATATTATTTAGATTATAAATATTCATTTAAAATATAACATGAACTGTGAAAATACAAATCTTACCACTACATCATCAATGTATGATGACAGTGCCTCCTCGCTTCTAGCATGTGAGGAGTCCCCAGGGTCTCCTCCAGTCTATGTAATAATATCTGGTGCATCATGCATCTCATGCACCTCATAATCTGCACTGTTCGTAGGAGGATCACGGGTTGTCCAACTGGACCCAAGCATACGTGCCCACACATGACACAACTATGGGGCATGCATATGTGTGGAGCTGAGTATGATGTGTCAATGTCACCGGATGCACCACTACCATCAAAAGTAGGCTGGCCTACTGACCCAGCCTGAGAAACCAAAAGGCTACTCAAAGAGTGAATAGTCGATATGGTCCATGAAGCCACCTCAGAAATGATATTAGGATGCTACACTGTAGGTGGGGGATCAATAGGAGGAGGGGGAACATATGGGCCCTAGACTACTCTGATTGCCCTAGGTCTTTTTTGGGGCATACCTAAACCTACACCTTGGAAAGGTTGGATGTCAAAGTAGTTAACATGTTTGCGTAAAACAAACTCAGTATACCATTTTTTTATGAAATAGAAGGGGACATCAAGATTGTTGTTGGGTGGTTTGTTGAAAACCATCCAACAATGATCCCAAAAGTTTTTCACAATACCATCATTTGTGCACCATTTAATAGAAAGTTTTGTTTTTTTTGATCTATGGGTTGACCAGTGTGGGGATTCACAAACAATGAGGTGATAGTGGCTTTGGATATCTCGAGATCCTTGATATCATTATACAACAAGCCATCTGCATATTTTCCCCTCATAGAATCTCGCCACAAAAGGGTGGCATTGTGCTCCTCAGTCATGGTTTCCATACTCTTTATGATCGATGTGAGAGGATCAAACATTGGGTTTAGACGAGGGATCCTACAATATACATCTGCAATCCCCCTCAATTCATTCAAATTTTGTGTAATTAAATCCTGAATTAAGGGGGGGTTTGGCAAAGGAGGGTTTGGTTGTTGCAGTTGTGGTTGATCAATGTTTTCATTTTTATCTACCATTTTTAACCTAATCGAATGTAAACAATTGAATTTAGTTAACAAATTTAAACAATTTGGTATTTGATTTAAAATAACCTAGTTCTCATGAAAAAAACCATATTTTCAATGAAAAAACAAATAAACATTAACAAAAAATACAAAAAAAGAATGAAAATGATTGAAAACAATAAAATTCTTACCTTTCAATCTATTTTTTTAGCAATTTTCGGCCAAAACACCAGATATCGGGTACACCGGATATTGAATTTTTATAAAATCGCGCAACTTGTGAGTTAAAAATGACTCACGGGCTGTCACTGTCGAAATATATTTGTCTCTGAAAATCGGATACCCAATTTTTATACTTAAATTATTTTAAAATAACATATATAAAATAATAATATATTATATAATATATATTATATAATATATTATTATATTATTATATTATATTACATTATATATATTATATAATATAATAATATATTATATATTATATAATATGTAATATATAATATTACATTATATATTATATAATATATTTTTTAATTTAAAATTACGAATAAGAATCAGATATCTGATTTGCATAAGTAATTACCATGCCAAGGTGTACTGACACCCAAGCCAAGAAAAAAGTCAACACGGATTTTCGTGTTTTTAGGCGAGTGGAGAAGGGTATTTTTTTCACATTGTCACTTTTTGGCCCCCCATGATCCTGCACTAACCCTGTATATATTCTTGTTGGGGGAAAGATAGTGTAATAGAAAGACAATTTGCCAATACTAGACATTTGACTAGTGCCAAATTTGGTGCTAGCCATGCTCACCTTATTTGGCATATGCCAAATAGGTTTGGTGTCAAAATGTAGGTTTAGCATGCCAACTATGGAGAGCACCCTATTTGGCGTGTTCCAAAAGGCTAGGTTTGGGCAAAAAAAAAAATGGCAAATTTTTGGTCCCCCATCTTGGTGCACTTACTGTATTAGAAATTTTTTACTTTATTTTATAACGAATGAGAGATTTCCCCATTCTTGCAACTTGTCTTCAAAAAAAATTATTTAGAGTAAATTTATTTTGGGTGGGTGACTTGGTGCAATTAGCTAAAAGCATTCTATTGTAAGCAACTAGTCACTTAGTACAATCCTCTCATTTGTGAGGTATTGGAGGGTGTGTTGCACCAGTATCATTGATCATGTTAAAACAAATCTTGGTGAACTAAATATTTTAGGGGGCTATACTCTCAAACATAAAAATAAAAGAATAATATTTTTTTCTAGTTATAAGAGTTTACAAAATTTAAAAGACAAAAGATTATATGAATAAATGTGTTATAGAGTATATTAAAACTATTTTGTGTATATGAAGAATACAAGATTTTGTTTAGAAATGATGCTAAGCTCTAAAAATTTGGTAATGGAAAAAAAAAAGTAGAATTCTAAAAATAGGAAATAAGGTTTTATTGGAAAAAAACTTTATATTCTTACCGATATAAATATTTTTTTGTTTAAATTGATTACTAAAATATATATGCAATATTTTTTATAGCATGTACCTATCAAGCTAAAAGCTACTAAATTTTTTAGCATAGTTCAATCAACATATCAAGAACCAAGTATTTCTCAACAAATAACTAATAAAAATCTAAAGTCAACTTTACATAATAAAGTTAAAATTTTTCATTTACATAAATTTTTTGGTATTTTAATTTTTTTTTGCTGCATTATTCCCATCCAATTTGCACACCCATAAGATTTAAAAAAGAATTTTAATTATTTTTTAAATATTATTTAATGGATTCTACCTTTCTTCATTTACTTTTCTTAATATAAATTAAGAAACATATAAAAATTAAACAAACTAATCAATATATCACAAATCGTTTCAATAAAATAATAATAATAAAAAAAAACTAAAATATTAAATACAAAATATTACAAATATCCATTTCATAGCTTTAGCATGCGATTGATGACTATTACAAAAGCAACTAGAGTAGAGTGCAATTTCTCTTTATACTATTACAATGATAAGAAATCAGTCTTCTCAAAAAGTCTACTGTGTCAATAGATCCAATCAACTATAACTTTGCATGGATTTTTGTCTTCCTGTGAAAATGGACCAAAAAAAGTGATTTAGAGACTTTCAAAATGTAAAGATGATTGAATATCAAAGGATTAAGATATGTTTTTCAATTGAAGTTTTAATTATATATTTTTTAATTGAAGTTTTAATTATATAGTACTTTAGGTTAAAAATTATAATAAATAATTTATCAAGAAAATATATTTGTAAGTAAAGTCAATAGTTTAGTGATATATCACTTTTATATATATGAAAAAAAAATTTAAATTTAAATTTTAATTGATTTATTTAAAATAATATAGTTAGAATTAATAGTTCTAAGTAATAAAATCTATTTTAAGTAAGGATTCAAATTATAATAAAGATAGTATCCAAATACTTTTATTATAAAAATAATAAATAGTTTGATAGTAAATCATTCTCACATAAATATGAGAGATTCTACAATCAAATTCTAATTGATGCATAATAAGTAATATAATTTCAAAGTTAGATCGAACAATCAAATGGGCTTCTCATTATGGACAAGGCTGGAATATAGTGGATAAGGGACAATTATCTCTGTATATGTCTCATTTGCTGAACCATTTAGTGGATACTAATAGAATTGTGTAAATTTCTCTCTACTAGATGCTTGGTCTTTCTTGCTCTCTATTTCTTTCTTTGTTCAAATAAATTTTTACTCCTCTTTTAATTAGAATAAGACACATCTAAACAATAATATTTTTTATTTTCTAATCATGATTCAATATTCAATTATCCTAACATATATACAAATATCTTAAACTTTAAATTTTAAATTGTTTATAAAATTACTATAATACCAAAACTTATTAAAAAATCTTTAAACATCCAATCTATGATCTAAGAAAATATATTCCATATCTAAACCTTAGAATAAAACCATTTGAAAACACGTGATCATAACCATAACCACTAATTAAATGGTAAATTAACTTAATAATATATCTCTTATATCTTTTCATTTAAAGCAATATATAACGCTCGTTCATCATTGAAGTAGAAATATATGATTACTTGGAACGTCTGTAACACACGATATAACAATAAAAATATCAAGGTGAATAAAAAAATAAACATATAAGCATAAGTCAATCGGAGAAAATATGTGCTTCTCTTGGTTCTTGGTTTTCTGAATATGCTATTGTGTGTCTCATTCATCTCTTTAATTATCAGGGTCAATAACACATTTTACCACCAACTCACTTAGACTATCCAACTTTAGTGGAAGATATTATATTTTACAGGAATAAATCAAATATTTATTTACACCTGCACAAATATTGACCAGGCTTTAATGTTCCATCCAAAATATAGTCTTGACCAGCCGGCAAATCCATATTGAATTTTTTATTTAGTTGTCAATGAGTAGGTTAAATTGGATGGCTAAATGATCATATTTATAAATTATGCTCGTAGAAAAGTTTGATCAAATATTCGACGTCTTTACCTACAGAATGTTCTAAGATAAACATAAAGATATTTCTATTGCAGTGTGTAAAATTAGCATTTGTACTAAAAAGAGGTTTAATAGTTATTGACTAAGATTGGTTCCATTTATAGAACCTTGGTTAGGGTTCGTTGAGGGTATATCATGGAAATTTTTCATATTGAAAATGATATATTAGATAGATGAGAAATGAAAATGATAGAACGGATATGAAATATGCAACACTATCTTCTTGATGTCTACCTTGTGAGAGTGATTAGGTGGCAATAGGCTGGATAATGGAAAGGAGGAAGTGGTCCATAAGGGATCCTTGAAACTATGCGACCAATAAAAAAGTTTTTGGATAACTACTGTAGGAAATAATAAAGGCGCAATGTAATCCCAAAACAAAAACACCTATGATAAGATGATACAAAAGTAATACAAAATAAATTAAGGAGCAAATATAATTAATAGAAGTAAAAATGGTCAACTCAAATATTGAAGAAAGGTGACAAATAAAAATTAGTTAAAGAGAGTAAAAACACCACAAAAGGATGGAAATTGTGGATAGGATGACATTGGAGCATGCCAATGTTGGTCCTACTATGTGTGCCAAGAAGATCATGAAGGATAACAAAGAAAAGGATGTGAAAATCTTGAAAAGATCAAATTCATCATAGAATAAAACATGACAACTATTAATTAGCCTATATAAGGGCATTGATGACTATGAGAAATCTATAAGGTTGTTGTTAGGGAAATGAAGTAGCAAGGAGGGTCTTACCCTAGAACAAATTCCTAAAAATCCTACAAACAAAAGAAAATTATGAAATATAACAATCAAATTGGATGATAGATTTATGGAATTTTTGAATACTAAAGAGAAGTTATTACCCATAAATGAATAATATTTAGAAGAATTAGTTGAGAGGAGGATAAGAATATTGAGGAGGAAATAGAAAAGTAAGAGAGAATTAAGCTAAATTCTGGGAAAGAAATAAGGGTGATAAATAATGAAATGTCATTTACAAAAAATATGAAACAATGTTTTGAACAGTCACAACCTCCTAGCCATGATATATCCCCTCAGCCATATAAGAGTAGGAAAATTTCAAGGGAAGGGATAGTGAAAGGAAGAGAAGAATAAATGATAGAAGAGAAAAAACACAAGAATTTGCTTGGGATGAAATATTGGGAATTAATTTCTTTGACGTTAAGTTTGAAAGAGATAAGAGTTCTGAAGAGAAGCCCTAGATAATTATAAAGAAGAAGAAAAATGAATGTCCCCAATTCCAAAAATATAATATAAAAGGAACCACATAAAATAGAAGCAACAATCAAAATACCAATCTTTAGCTAGGAGACCACTAAAGCTATAGAACATTTTTCTTGTTGGATTCCCAATCGAAAAAGAAAGGTCTAGAAGAAAGGTCTAGAAGAAGATAGATACATACTATTGGAATTTGTCTCTCCTTTAAGAAAGGATGGATTATATTGGTATATGAAGACTTGCATACTAAGCATGCAAATAGTTGAGATGAGGTTAATGATAATTTCATTGTAAAGTTTAATACTTTAATCATCCCCACAGAAAGCATCAACAAAATGATGAAGTTGGTAGAAAACGACATTGAACCAATCAAGGAAGAAGATAAAAAAAGTAAAGATGTACGTTGTAAGTTGGAAGAACTACTATCAAATAAATAGAAATTCGAAAGGTTTACATTTAGATTGTAAAAAGATATAAGAGTGGCTTTAAATGGAAGATTCTTTGAATCCTATACATAACTAGTTACAATGGCTTATTCAATTAAAAATGAGACTTGGGAGGAAACCAGAGAAGGATGAAACCAAAAAATTCCTTAAGGAATTCTAGTTACAACTATAAAAATTGACCATCCAAATTAAAATCATAGGAAAATGAGAATCAAAGAAAGAAAATAAAATCTAATGTAGATACCACTCTCAACAGGGACATGTCTAGAATGGATGCACTAAAGCAAAAGAAGAGAGCACCATTTTCAGATTACATGTATAAATAAAATAATAAAGGATAGTTTGTAATACTATGCTATTTGTAGAGAATGGGACATCCACCTGACTAAGGAATATTCCAATTATCAACCTAAAATTTAGAATGGAGGAAACCACTACACCAAAGGATTCCAAGGATTCCATCACAACAATTGCAATGCAAATGAAATGAGTGATGGAGTTTATAGATAGCCCACTTGGATGGATAAACAAAAAATTGCTATTACATGCATAGTAAATCATAGTAGGAATATATTGAAGATAACTAGCAATCCAACTATAGAGGAGGTAGAGGGAAAGGAATAAATAGTAGGAGGAGGAATGATGCCACATAGTTCAACTATGGAAAAGATGGTCATTATGAAACTAAATGTTGAGGACACAAGAAGAAGAAATGTCCATTTTGTGGAGAAAACACCATCAACCAATTGTTGCCAAACCTACCATCATTACAACAACAATTAGCTAACATAAGTCAAACCCAATCCCAACCAACTATCCCATCATATTGCACAAGTACCCCACTTTCATTTTCCATTCTTAATAAGATTTCATTCCACAACATATAAAGATACCTTGTTTTGAAAAATATAAAAGTAAAAAGTGATCTTAATTATCATGTGTCAAAATTTACCACTTTATGTAGGGATTTTATTCTTGAGGATGCTCTTATTGAAAAATATTTTATTAGATCATTGAAAGATACTACCTTGGATTGGTTTTTCTCTTTTCCTAGTAATTCAATTACAATTCCACAAAATTGTCTAAAATTTTTTGCATCATTTTTAAAACAATGTTAGACCAAAAAACACAATAGCTAATTTAGAGCAGTGTAACAAGCCATGAAAGAGAAAGTGACTAATTTTATTGGTAGATATCAAACTTTGTATTCATAAATTTTGTATTCACTTCCTGATGTTGGCATTCAAATATTTTCATCAATAATTTATAACCACATATATGAGATAATATTATATTCATAAAATTTAAATCATTCACACACTTGTTCATAGAACTTCATGATTATTAATTTTTATTTAGTTAATATGAAGTTTCTATTTGACATTGTTGCTGCTAGGATATGTTGTTGTCATTGATGTCAACATATTACTACTCTGATGATTGCAAATTGGTTTATTGGGTTCATAGTTTAGCATATGGAATATTTATAGTATCATTTTATTCTTCTGTATTGGTTTTGGTGATCTAGAAAGCCTAATTGATCATATCATATGATCCGGTTTTGCAATTTGTTTTTATGATTAGTGCTTTGCAAAGTTTAGTATTTCCTCTGGTATATTCTGGTGTGATCAGATCTTGAGCTAATATTTTGGGAGATTTCTTGTGATGGTCTTGTGTATCTTCAATTTAGATGGTTTGCAATTTGGTGCTCCGCAAGTTATCTTTCTTTGTGATAGTTGTTGTTGATGGAGTGTCCTTGAGTTTCAGATGTTGATCGATGAATATTTGATAAGTGGTGTCAGTGCAACTATTACTAATGATTCTAATGTGCTTGCTAGTGTTTCCTAATCGTATCCTATTTGTTTTTATGATCCACATTCATCATTGTGCAAGTTCTTGGTGAATTTTCTGATCCGGTGATGTTCTTCATGTTATGCAGTATTCCTAATGGTGCAGTGTGTTGTGGTTGATCTTAGCCTGATTTCCAGTGGTGTTTCGTATTTGGAGATTTGATTTAGGTCCATGTTATTTCATATATATCATTATATTGGTCCGATGGTTGATCTTTGTATCGTGTGATGTAATTTTGTAATTATGAGTTGAGGATTTAGTTGACCTTATTGTCAAGGTTGATGAATTGTATAAATAGGTGATATTGTCATGTAATTTAGGTATCAAGGTTGTGTTTGCATTATTAGAAAGTGGTGTATGGGAGAACAAGTGATTCATCCTTCGACATTGTGATGGAGCAAATATTGGTGTTGTAGAGAAGACAAATTTTCTTAACCGAAACTATCATCAGGAATTTGCAAATGTGGTTATTGTAGTTCATTTGATTCCGGATTGTTGTCCGAACATTTTGTAAGTCAATGAGAATTCCTTGTAAGGTAGTGAACCTTCCCTGAGGGTTGTAGCCCTCCAAGTTATTGTATCTTGAGTTGTAAGCTCTAGGCAGTGTGCCTGAATGCTAGTGCATTCCCCATTGTAATTGTTTTTACATACTACTGTAGAGTATCATCTTATTGTGGGTAGGTTCGCACCATGGGTTTTCCCTTAATTGGGTTTTCCACGTTAAAATCGTGGTGTTGTGTGTTGTTATATTTATTTTCTTATCTTTGTTGTGGTTGTAGTTTATCAGATTTGCATTTGTGGTTGAGTTTGTAGATCCAATAGAAAACTTATTCACCCCTCCTTTCAGTTTTTCTTCATTATTGTTGCCAACAATTGGTATCAAAGATAGATCCTCTGAAAGTAGCTTAACCACTTGAGAAGATATAGGATAGAAATTGGAGGTGTTATCTTTAAGAAGGAGAGTTCAAGATTTGATGGAAGTAACTATGCTATATGGAAGAATGAGATGGAGGTGTAGTTGAGATGTGTTGGAGAATATTACTAGAAGATTACAAAGAATGTTTTTTTTGTTCCTTAGAATGGACTGGTTATTGTTGATGAGATCAAGGAGGCTGAAAATAACATTAGAGAAAAGGAAGTATTGCTAAGTGCCCTGACTAATTTAGAGATGACTAATGTGATGGGACTTCAGATTGCACATGAGATCTAGGAGAATTCTGAGACCTTGTATGAAGGAGATAAACAAGTCAAAGTTTCTAAGTTATAGAGTTTGAAAGGGAAATATGAGATGCTGAAAATGGGAGACGATGAGAACATAAACACCTTTATGGCTAAGGTGAATGACCTTGTCCTTGGTATTAGAAGTACCAGTGGAACCCTTGAAGAAGATGAAATTGTTGCTAAGGTGTTGAGATCTTTGCCTCCTGGTTACAAACATAAGGTAGTTGCTATCGATGAGATCTGGAGTGTGACTATAGTGACAAGAGATATGCTGGTTTGAAAGAATGCTACATTTGAACTAAGAGAATTTGGTGAATCACATGGAAATTCTGAGACAAAATTTAGAGAATTTGTGTCTAGAAAGAAGAAGTGTGATTTTTTGGAATCCAAGAACACTGAGAGGGGGGGGGGGGGGGGGTGAATCAGTGTTCTACCAGAATGATCAATTTTAACCTTATTAAAACATGCATTCACCAATCGGTATATCGGTACATATAGAATTGAAATAAGTAAAGAAATACCAATCACACAAATTAAATACCATTACACAGAGAATTATACGTGGAAAACCTCAAAGAGGAAAAACCGCGGTGGGATTTGTGACCCACAATATCAATCCACTGGCCATATGGAAAGATATTACAAAATATAGAGGCCTGCACTTGCAGGAAGGCTTACAGCCTAGAGCACACTGCTCAATCACAAAAGGAGCCTCACTGACTACATACAATTCTAGACTACAATCTGGAGAAATGATTGAATTGCAATGATAACATCTTCTATGCCTGAATACAGTTCCGGTTAACCTCTGTCTGTTCCGGTCTAAAACCATAAACCCTTACCAGAATACCCTCTTACATAAATATCCTCACATACATGATCTCTCTTATATATTTCACATCTCAATTACATTCCATAACCTTACATATCCATATCCTTGCCTATATACAAAATGATCTAATCAACTGACCTATATACCCCTTTACAATCCATTATGCCTTATGTCGACTTACAAAGATAATTACAATATGAATATACATGTGGGATCAATAACATAAACACATGAATATCAAAAACAATTGTTGATGTCGGATCTCCCAAATTATGTCGGCCTCCAATACTTATAACCTAATGAAGTCAACTTGGCTTGCAATGCTAGTAACCAAAGAGTTCATTCCAACCTGTCGATGCCGGTGAAGTGTCTGTCAGTACACAACTAATTCAAAATATGAACCCAAAACATGTTGCCATCAATGACAACATATTGAAACCAACCAAATGAGTGTCAATTTCCAACAATCTCCCCCTTTGGCATTGATGGCAACACTCATGTGAATAATGATCATGGTTTCCATCTGCTGCTTTCATCCTGAGCTTGCTCCCCCTGAGCTAAATATCCATCTAAACAAAATACTCCATACCTCCTGAATATTTTTCACCTATACTCCCCCTTTGACATCAATGCCAAAAATACCAAAAACCAGGATGAAGAATGAAAGATTCTATAATGAATGTCCCAAAATACCTTACCAAAGCTTAATATATTTGAAAATATTGGGATAAGCCTTCTCCAAAAGCAAAATATGTTAGACAATTCATATATCCGAGAGACAACTAAGAGGGGGGGTGGGGGTGAATCAGTTGTCACACATTACCGGAAGCATTAGCAATTTAAAACAACAATACCAGAATAGGAGTTAATCTAATTCAACATAAGCAATAGTCACAGAATAAAAGCCATCCACACAACACCAAGATTTGTACGTGGAAAACTCAGTAAAGGGAAAAATAATGGTGGGAAGCCTACCCACAGTCTTATAATACTTATGCAGTAAGTATGTGAATTTACAATGAAGGGGCCTACACTTGCAGGAAGGCCAACAACCTAGAGCACACTACTCATCACAAAAGGAGTCTCACTGACTACATAAAAATCCAGACTACAATCCGAAGAAGTGTTGAACTGTAAGAGATAGCATCTCCTATTCCTGAGTACAGTTCCAGTTAAGCTCAATACCGAAGGACTAAATCCTCTTACAAACCCAATTCGATCTCCAATGATCGACCAACTCCTCTGCCTAAATGATATTACAATATTCACACATTACACTCCTTGACCATGACCTCTTACAATAACCATGATGATCTACAATGAGATCTTACATCTTATTTATACAAACCCTCGACCATAAACAATCAGGTCGGCCACCAAATAATAAACCAATTACATAATTACAAACCATGTCGACCTTAGACCAAAACAAATAATATCAAACACATAAGACATCTCAGAAATACAACAATAGGTCCTATCCACATGTTACATCAATGTCGGTCCATAACCTAGATCAACCGAGACCAAGTATAGGTCCACACACTTCAGCAATGATCTCCAAATCCCAAGTCTCAAACATGATTACCAACAACATCCTGAAAGTCCATCAGAAGATGCACCAACACCAATTATGCAATGCATGAAAGATCTCCACCAAAATCTCTACCGGTGAAACCCTCACCGAAACCAGAAACCAATCTTCTAAGTAAGTAGGATAGCATCCAATCACCAAACCAGAACCAACTAACCAATTATGAGTATAAGAATTATGAACAAGCCAATTCCATCACCTGATTATACCGGAGTCAACCAGATCATGCCAGATCCAAGTTAAGCAGAAACCACTCAACCTACCGGGACCAAAACGGTGTCGGTAAAGAATCCAAACAACTAGTGTTGGCATCAATGACAAAATATCAATGCAACACATAATCAATTGCACCAAGTGGCCAACAATCTCCTCCTTTGGCATTGATGACAACACTAGATGTGAAAAAGATCTAAGTACCAAGAAATGCCAAACAAGTCTCCCCCTGTGGAAGACAATAAATAATCTCCTGCATATAGATCTGAATATCAATGTCTCTCTCCCTTTGAATAATATCTCTATAAAGTTCTGAATTTATTTTTCACATCACTATCTCTCCCCCTTTGAATAATATCTCTATAAAGTTCTGAATTTATTTTTCACATCACTATCTCTCCCCCTTTGACATCAATGCCAGAACTCTAACAGAAATATCAAAGAAAAAATATAAGCCTTTGAATCTCAAATCTAACTACTCCCCCTAAGCAATAGCATCCCACATCAGTGCCATAATGAATAATATCTCTGATAATGCATACTAGACTGATGCCAAACCGCATTAATCAAGTCTCTGTTGGAGGGGCAAAAACCCACAATCTGTCTCTCAGGTACTCAAATGATTCCTTGGAGAGGTTTAGTGAGAAAATCTGCAATCTGTTCTTTAGTGTTCACATAAACCAGTTTAACTTAATTTGCTTCCACCTTTATATCCTTCAACATTTGCTTCACAAACCAGAATAGCAACAGAGTTATCATAGTGAATAATTACTCATGCATCACAATCCACCTTTATATCCTTCAACATTTGCTTCACCTATAAAAATTGTGTAAAATTAGTAGCGGCAACAACATACTCAGCTTCAGTAGTAGATAAATAAGTACATAATTGTTTCTTGCTAATCCATGAAACCAACTTATTCCCAAGAAATAAAGCTCCACCAGAAGTACTTTTCTGGTCATCAACATCTCCAACCCAATCAACATCTGTACATGCACATAAAGTAAAGTCACCATCCTTAGGATACCACAAACCATATTTTGATGTACCTTGCAAGTATCTAAAAATCCTTTTCACTGCCATCTCATGATTTTCTCTAGGATCACTCTGAAATCTTGAAACAATACAAACAACATTAATAATGTTAGGCCTAGGTCGAGCCAAATAAAGTAGACCTCCAATCATAGATTTGTATCTTGTAGGATTTATCAGTGCAAAAACATCTTTCTTTGTCAATTTATCACTTCTAACCATAGGTGTACTTACCGGTTTAGAATATCCCATACCAAATTTCTTCAACAATTCCTTAGCATACTTAGTCTGATAGATAAAAATACCTTTGTCACTCTGAGTAATCTGCAAACCTAAGAAAAATTTCATCTCACCAATCATAGACATCTCAAATTATTTATCCATGTTCTTAGAAAATTCTATGCATAATTTATCTTCACCTCCAAAAATAATGTCATCAACAAATACTTCAACAATCAATATATCATCATTAGTGATTTTATAATATAAATTACTGTCACCACTTCCCTTAGTAAAACCAAACTTCAAAAGATATTTATCCAACCTTGCATACCAAGCTCTAGGTGCTTGTTTCAATCCATATAAATATTTCCTTAACCTACAAACCATATCAGTATCATCTGATAGTGAAAAACCATCAAGTTGCTCAATATAAACTTCCTCATCAAGATCCCCATTCAAGAATGCACATTTAACATCCATCTGATAAACCTTGTAGTTTTTATAAGCAACATAGGCAAGAAATAATCTTACAACTTCAATCCTAGCTACAGGTGCAAAATTTTCTCCATAATCAATTCCTTCCTTCTAAGAATATCCTTTGGAAATCAATCTAGCCTTATTCCTTATAACTTGACCATCCTTATTCAATTCATTCTTAAAAACCCATTTAGTTCTAATAACATTTTTATTTTTAGGCCAGGGAACCAAAGTCCATGTGTTATTTTTCTCAATCTGATCTAATTCTTCTTCCATAGCTTTTAACCAAAATTCACCTATACATGCTTCAACTCATTAATAGTAGTAGTCTACATTTTGTAAGCTGGTGGTAGGGATCCCTGGACTTTAGAAACAATTTCATCTTCGCTCAGAGTTCCACCACAACATTGAATTCCCATAACAATCTCATTTACCCTTTCCATGAATTCAGTATTCCTTCCAACTTCCTCCATCTTCAAGTTTTCATATCTCACCCAGTAACCATCAAGTTTAGCAATCTTTACTATAGGGTCACCTTCATCAAGAGTCTCTAATTTATCCCATTAAGCCTTTCCAAATGATTTGTCGATCAATCCCATAATTTTCTGATAAGAAAGTGTGCATAAGAGAAGCCAAGTGCGCATAAGAGGGCTTCTCTTGCTCTACAATCATTCTCAAGCTCCTTGTCCAGGTTTGCTGGAGGAGGATTTCCAGATCCCAGATTATAGGGCGTGACACCATTCTATGTGATCTCCCAAATGTTCTTGCCAAGACATCTCAGACGAGTCTCCATCTGAATCTTCCATATTGTATAGTTTGTTCCTTCAAGCCTCGGTATATCCCTTCAAAAGATAACTCCTAAAGAATTGGATGAACTTGAAATGTTAGTCACCATAGGATCTTCCTATAGCTGTTAAGATTTCTGCAGAGAGGACCAAATCTCTGATACCAATTGTTAGACAGTTCAGATAACCGAAAGACAACTAAGAGGGGGGGTGAATCAGTTGTCACAGATTACCAAAAGCATTAAAAATTTAAAACAACAATACCATAATAATAGTTAATCCAATTAAGCATAAATGATAATCATAGAATAAAAGCCATCAACACAACACCAAGATTTGTATGTGGAATACCCGATAAAGGAAAAAAACACAGTGAGAAGCCTACCCACAGTCAGATAATACTTTTGCAGTAAGTATGTGAATTTACAATGAAGGGGCCTGCACTTGTAGGAAGGCCAACAACCTAGAGAACACTGCTCATCACAAAAGGAGTCTCAATGACTACATACAAATCCATACTACAATCTGGAGAAGTGTTGAAATGCAAAAGATAGCATCTCCTATGCCTAAGTATAGTTTCGGTTAAGCTCAATACCAGAGGACTAAATCCTCTTACAAACCCAATTTGATCTCCAATGATCAACCTATTGGCAAATGCACACTCCAATGAGAAATTATAGGTGATTGAAGGTATTGTCATTGATGACAACCTTGCAATCATGTGATACCCATAGGAAGACACAGGCACTGGCACCGACAGACTCTACACCTGCACACAGAACACCGACAACAAAAGGAAGAATATCGGCACCCTGGTCGATAGGAATTTTATGTATTTATAATTTGTAATTAATTGTAAAATCTTTTGTAAGCCGACATGGCGGATTGTAATATGACTCATATATGTGTGAGATCATTATAGATCATTTTGTAGACATGAGATAGGATGCAAAATATACAGACCTAATATGCGAATTATTGGTTAAGGGTTTATGTTGTAGCAGAGCTTAAACCGGTACTGAATTTGGCATAGTAGATGCTGATCTGAAGTAGTACAAGACATTGGATTAGTATAATCCATTTTTGTAAGTTAGTGAGACTTCTTTTGTAATTGAGTAGTGAGCTCTAGGCACTTGGCCTTCCTGCATGTGCAGGCCCCTATTGTAAGAGTAATATTCCCTTATTGGCTAGTAAGCGAATATTGTGGGTCACAAATCCCACCGAGGTTTTTCCCACACCGGGTTTCCTCATTAAAATATTATGTTATGGTGTGCTTCTCATGTTGTTGTTATTGTTCTTATTTACTGCATTATTTCTGGTTTACTGGTACTCAGTTTTAATATGCTTTTCATGTTTTAAATCAAGTAACTTGATATACTAGTTAGATACTAATTCACCCCCCCTCTCAGTGTCTTTAGGAATCCTAACAATTGGTATCAGATCTTGGTCCTCTATTTTCAAAAGCCTAATAGCTTGAGGAAGATCTTGTCACTGGTAGAGATGGAAAACTTGAGAAAGCAATTGGAAATAGCTCTTACAGACTATGATGCAGAAAAAGTGAAGAATATCAAACTTGAGGATGATCTGAAGGCTGCTCAGGATATTATTCAAGCACTTCAAGATAATTTTACCATTACAAGGAACAAGAGGAGAGAACTTTGTGAAAAGATGCAGAATGAGGAAAATGAAAAGGAAACTCTTAATGATTTGGTAAACAAGCTAAGACAAGAAATCAGTACAACAAAGAACGAAATGCAAGATATGACTATGAGATTCTATAAAGAAATTGAAGATAGAAAGAATAATGAAGAAGACTTGGTTAGAAGACTAAATGATACTGGAAATGAAAACACAAGACTCAGTCATGAAAATGATATGTTGAAGATAGATCTTATGCACACACAAAATGACCGAGCTGAACTCATGAGACAGAAAGGAATCTTGGAGAATGAACTGACTGTTGCAAATCAACACAAGGAGAAATTAAAGAAAAGTTCAGAAGAACTTGGTGACATGCTGAAGGATCAAAAACCTAATGGTGATACAAATGGCCTTGGCTTTGAAGTTGGTGAAAGCTCCAGTATTGCAAACAATCATGATCATAGAAAACCGGTAAGACAACCTACTGCTTACAAATTTAATGGCAAATGCTTTAATTCTAACAAGTATGGTCATAGAGAAAATTAGTGTAGATCTAGAAATCATCAGAATACTAATACACCCACCGGTCAATGTTCTAAATGCAACAAAGTTGGTCATAATTTAGAGAATTGCAGAATGAATCTAAGATGTTATATTTGTGGAGGATTTGGACACTTATCTAATCAATGCAGAACACATACTAGCATAGGATATGGGAAAGATATTCAGAAGAACAATGTGACTTGTTATGCCTATAACAAAATTGAACATATTGCAAAATTTTGTAGAAGTAAGGCATCATCGACAAATACCAAAGGTCCTAGTTTGAAAGGTAAAGAAAAGGTTGAAGAGGTAAAGAAAGAATTCTCAAAACAATGGATCAGAAAGTCAGATCAGAATGTTGATGGGAATACTCCTCCACCGGTAGAACAAAGTAACATTCCACCGATAGGAGACTCTTCATCTAACTGAAGAAAAATCCTTTGGGGGTTTAGCAACAAAATGAAAACATGCTATTATTCCCTCGGTTGATGGTGAGAAGTTGAAATTACTTCTACACTGGCAGATGAGTTAAGTTGTGACTTAACCGACGAGCATTAAATGTGGTAGTTGGAGAAAATAACATTATAAAGCAAATTTTTTGGCTCCTTTTCCATTCACCGAGCATTCAAATCTTCGAGAGCGCGAAAATTTCCTAGCGAAGGCATTCTAAGAGAAGAAGTGAAGCAATCCATCAAAGCATTCATCCCTAAGGCAAATTGAGGTATTTATAGCTATGGCATCTTCATCCACTCCTAAATTTATTGAAAACCCTACTGTTGTTGAGGTTATTAAGCGCCCTAGAGCTGTTTTCAAACTGGTTCCCTAAATTGCAAAGAAAGATGATAGCATAGGTGCATTTTCTCAAATTCCTAAGGGAGTAATATATGTTGAAGACCCTAGGATGTATATACATTGTCATATTGAGGAGCTAGGTGATGATGAGATTAATAATATGTATAAGATTGTGATTTGTGATGAGTCTAGAAATGTCAAGCTGGAACACAAAATAGTGGAAACCCTAGGTTTTACTAAAATTCTATGTATCCCAGATTTTCTCAAGGATATCATAAGGATTGTGTTAAGCAGAGTACATGGTGAATTTTTCTGGTTAGATTCAATTCATAAATTCACAAAAGAAGTGGTAAAAGCTGTAACAGGGTTACCTTCCATCAGTAATAGACCTGACAAAACAAAGAAGGTGTCAAATGACACCGTGATAAACCTAACTGGTGCAACATTTGATAAAAGGTCTTTAAGGGTAAACGATGTAAAATACATAAATCTCAGATTTATCAGTATGGTCTGAGGTTATAAGGCTACTCATGGAAATAGGTTGAACTCAGTTTCTAGCCTATGTATCAAAAGTGCCTATGATATGGTTAATGATAATGCGAGGATAGATGTATGTGAATGGCTCAAAGATGAGTTGATAGACAATCTAGGAAAGATTAAAAGAGATAAGAAAGCAACATTCAGATTTGGAAATTTGCTTGTTTGTCTGATGTTGTACATAACAAAACAAGTGCCTGGTATTGGTGCAAGAGATTTTGGTTTTGACATTTCGGTAGGAAAACAACTGTTGGATCTATAGAACAATATGGGAGAAAACCGAGAGAAAACCCTAAATGAACATTTTCAAGCATTGAAGACTCGAATGAAAACTAGAGTAAGACTATCACAAGCTATTGTGGATAAATATCAGAAGGAAATTTGTTTCGTGATCAAGAAAGATGAAATATGGATGGAGGCAGTTGTCCCTAGAACTATCTGGGTAACTGAAATGGGTTATGAAACAAATGACAATATCATTGAAACTTATGCAAAAGCCCTCCTTGAAGCACCTAATGAACCTACTGAGGAAGTTTTTGGAAATGTTGAAACAATAGAAAGTGGAATTCAATCAAGGAAAATGGCTAAGAAGGTTGAAGCAATCGTAAGAAAAGGAACCCAATAGGCTAAAGCAATCAAGGAATATGTTTTGAGACAAACTGGTATAAGTGAAAGTGAGTTGGAAGCACCTCAATCAGAAACTCATCTTTCACCAGTTGGAACTTCTTTTGAGAGTGATATACCGACAGTATTTAAAAGGGTAGAAAGGAAAAGAAAACCCACACCAGTACTCTCTCCTACACCAAAAAGAACTACACAAAAACAACAGGCAGTAAGGCCTCCAACAAAGAAAATGACTCCTAAGAAAAATAAGGTAAAACAAGATATTGCTCCAATAGACAAACTTCTTAGTGAAATTATAGAGGATGGTAAGCTAAAGAACATCAACACAATATACAATACACTATCAGTTGATGATAAGGAAAGCATAGAGAATAGTGTAATTTTACACTTAGATATATACAAGAAATTTTTGATGCAAATTGTTGATAATAAGGATTATTTAGGTCAACTAGACACATTGTCTAAGTTCATCACCGGCAACATATTGACTGTTGATCAATAAATGAGGATACATTTAAGGAAAGAATGATTAAAGAAGAAGAGAAATTATTTGAAGAAATTGTGAAGAAGAACAAGGAGAAAATGGAACGTTATTATCAGAACTTGGAGAAATAAATTTTTACTTCAAGAAACTGTACAGGGACACTTGTAAAACAAATGTCTTAACATAAAACCTTGACAAGGAAATCAACAAAGTACAAGACAAGATTAACAATATTGCTGACAATCTGATAGGATCATCAGATTCAATTTTGGAGATAGAAAAGAAGATTGCAGAGCTAGAAGAGAAAATCAAGAAGTTAGAAAATGACAAATAGAGAATGAAGGATAAAGCAAAGGACTTGAAATGCAGACTTGGTCCAAGACTAGAATACCTCAATTCTTTGAGAAAAGAAATATCTAAGGCTCTGGTTCCCGGACTGAAGACACGGGAAGAGAAAATGCACATACTCACCGGTACAGTGTAGAGAACACAAGAGGCAATAAAAGACAACAAAACATTCAGTAATGGTATAAATTTGATTTTGACAGATATCTTTCAGATTGTAACCCACCGGTTACAAGAATCCAGGCAGGACTCCACTGACAGCGAATGACAATCTTTGTGATTGATGTCAAAGGGGGAGTAGTATAATGAGAAAAATGGTCATAAGGAAGTAGAGATTATCTGCTCAGGGGGAGCACATATTTTTGGACATACATTTTTGACAATTTTTTTGGACTTTAGTTTTCGGATGCACTCTTGAATTTTTCTCATGAGTGTTGCCATCAATGCCAAAGGGAGAGATTGTTGGCAAATGCACACTCCAATGAGAAATTGTAGGTGATTGAAGGTATTGTCATTGATGGCAACCTTGCAATCATGTGATACCGAAAGGTAGACACAGGCATTGACACCGACAGACTCTACACCAAAACATAGAAGACCAGCAGCAAAAGGAAGAATATCAGCACCCTGGCCGACAAGAATTTTATGTATTTATACTTTATAATTAATTGTAAAATATTTTGTAAGCTGACATGGCGGATTGTAATATGACTCATATATGTATGAGATCATTGTAGATCATTGTAGATCATTTTGGAGACATGAGATAGGATGCGAAATATACACCTAATATGTGAATTATTGGTTAAGGGTTTATGTTGCAGCAGAGCTTAAACTGGTACTGAATCTAGCATAGCAGATGCTAATCTGAAGCAGTACAAGACATTGGATTAGTATAATCCATTTTTGTAAGTCAGTGAGACTTCTTTTGTAATTGAGTAGTGAGCTCTAGGCACTTGGCCTTCCTGCATGTGCAGGCCCCTATTGTAAGAGTAATATTCCCTTATTGGCTAGTAAGCGAATATTGTGGGTCACAAATCCCACCGAGGTTTTTCCCACACCGGGTTTCCTCATTAAAATACTGTGTTATGGTGTGCTTCTCACATTGTTTTTATTGTTCTTATTTACTGCATTATTTCTGGTTTACTGGTACTCAGTTTTAATATGCTTTTCATGTTTTAAATCAAGTAATTTGATATACTGGTTACATACTAATTAACCCCCTCTTCTCAATATCTTTGGGAATCCTAACACAACCAACTCCTTTGCCTGAATGATATTACATTATTCGCACATTACACTCCTTGACCATGACCTCTTACAATAACCATGATGATCTGTAATGAGATCTTACATCTTATTTATACAAAACCTTGACCATAAACAATCAGGTCAGCCACCAAACAATAAACCAATTACATAATTACAAACCATGTCGGCCTTATACCAAAACAAATAATAACCAACACATAAGACATCTTGGAAATACAACAATAGGTCCTATCCACACGTTACATTAATATTGGTCCATAACCTAGATCAACCGTGATCAAGTATAGGTCCACACGCTTCAACAATGATCTCCAAATGCCAAGTCTCGAACATGATCACCAACAACATCCTAAAACTCCATTAGAAGATGCACCAACACCAATTATGCATTGCATGAAAGATCTCCACCAAAAGCTCTGCCGGTGAAACCCTCGCCAGAACTAGAAACCAATCTTCTAAGTAAGTAGGATAGCATCCAATCACCTGACCAAAACCAATTGACCAAATATGAGTATAAGCATTATGAAAAAGCCAATTTCATCACTAGATTATATCGGAGTCAACCAAATCATGCCAGATCCAATTTAACCACAAACTAATCAACCTACCAGGACCAGAAGGGTGCCGGTAAATCATCCAAACAACTAGTGTTGACATCAATTACAAAATGTCAATATATGATCCTAGATTTGAAACAAGAAAAAATACTTCGACTAGGGAACCCACCAACCATGTTCAACACTTTTTGGTTGAATTTAAGTGAGAGATGGATCTACAAGACCTCCTAATTGAGAATTCAAAATATTCTTGTGGATAGGTACCCTTATAACGGGGCACCCTCCAAACATGTATGACATTTTAAGTTTGATATTATAGCTATAGGTTCCTATCTATCTCCTCTTTCAGAGTCCAGGGTACTATGTTGGTTTTTTGGTCTATATTTGATTATTATTTTTTAGACTTGTGAATTTCACATCATTTAGCCTAGACCTTGCATTTTAATTTCAATATCAATCTCAATCACAAAAAAAATAAAAAAGTGAACAATCAATCAAACTATTCAACTCTACTTTTAGCACTAAAGTTGAACCTTCTTCATTGTTCACCAATGATATTCTGTGGACAATTAATCTATCTTATTTTTTAGTTTTGCAAATAGTTTCAGTTTTAAAATTTAATCAGAAGCATTGATTCAGCCCCCCTCTCAGTTCTTATAGGACTCCAAAAATATAAAGATTGTTGTTTTTGGTATGAAAAAAAGGAGGTATAAGTTTATGTAATTGTAGCAAGAGCAGTCAAAACAGGGGTCTCTATTCTCTTCAATTTTGTGAACGTAATGAATGAGAAACAACTCTATATATTGTTCTATGCATTCAAAGTTTGTATATCTCAAAATCTATATGAAGTATAAGGCATTTTACTCTTTGTTCTTGTCTTTTATCTTTGGTATTTCTTCTCTTTATTTTGTTTCTATTTTCGTCTGCCTCTTTCTATCTTTCCATCATGTGGTATCAAAGCTTAAGGTTAGTAGTGTTTCAAATTTTGAAAATCCCATCAAAGCAAAAGGTTTACCTTGCACGGGTTTATTGATATTCAACACAGAGCTTCATAGACAACAATGGAATCTACACTTGGAACAAGTCTTACAAATCCACATATTCTAAGTTCAATGAAAAAAAATATGATTATTGGGCAATCACAATTAAGGCATTTATTCATATTTTAAGATTTATGGGTGTTTGCCAAAAATTTCTTTGTCTTAAGCATAGAGACTTATTGAAGTATAATAATAAAAATATTCGAAACTCTCTTTTGCATATTTCTTAGGGTGAATGAGAGCATTTTTCTTTAAGATTGTAGCAACAAAAAGGTTAGAACAACCACTTTGCAAAAGCTAGAAGGGATATTGAAACTATATACATGAAATAATTAGAAATAGTAGACGTATTTCTTACTCATATTGTTGGAGAGTTAAATCAAATCAAATCACATGGTGAAACATTTGAAGATAGGAGAGTGGCTGAAAAGATTTTAAGAAGTTTGCCTACAAGGTTTTAATCTATTGTGGAGGCTATGGAAAGAGAAAGAATCTCTCACAATTTTTAGTTGATGAACTACATGCATCTCTCATTTTTCATGAGGATAGGCTAAACAAGTCAATGAATTCAACTTTAGAGCAGGTCTTCAAGACACAAGTTTCAATCAACAATGGTAAAGGTAGGGGAAGGTGTGTAGAGGTGGAAGAACCAGCCCATTAAACACAAGTGGAAGAGGCAATCATAAAATCTCAACTGAAAATAAATCTCAAGGCCAAATATATGATAATTCCTCAACTCAATGTAATTATTGCAAGAAATATGAAAATTACTTAAATTAATATAGAAACAAAAATATGATTCTAGGAAACAATGCTAGCCCATGTTGTCGTTGATGTCAAGATCAAACTCCGCCATTTATGATCATCTTGTGATCATCTACTTAGAATGCAATTTATAGAGATCTGAAACTATTTTATTTCCTTTAGAGTTAGAGGCTCTAAATGCCAACTATGTCTTTCTTGGTTGTTTGAATGCATTTTTTTGGTCAATTAATAGTGTTAATTGGTTTTCCATTATCCCCTATGAGCTTTTGGAGTGATTGCACTCCCTGAACTTGATTTAATTTGTTTGATTTTGAGAGTTTTCCCTCTGTGTTGTCAAGAGTCACAGTGAAATTTTTTGAATGATTTTGAGTCTCTAGTTTGGTTAATTGATTGAATTTATCCTTGATTATTTTGTTTTCAATTTTATTGTATCTTTTCGGATGATTTTAGAACCCAGTTTTCATGCCTTGGTAGTTTTATGAGTCATCTGGGAGTGTATCTTTCCCTTACTAAGTTTCTGAGCTTTTTGTTTCATATGCGCTAGAAGAAATGTTATATGAGGCAAAAGGATTGTCTAATGCACCACTTTAAGTGTCATATGCAACATTATATTGGTCATATGTGCCAAAGTACTGGTCATATGTGCCAATCTGCATTTTCATTGAGGTTATTGGTAGTTTAGACTAGTTTTCTTGATTTTAGCTTTTTACTAGAGGCATGTTAAGATGTGAATGAGGTTTTTGAGGAACTTTTCTATTGATATTTGATGTATTTGTATTAATTTGAGCTTTGGAATGAAGTTTCATACTTTTCCATTGAGATTTTGTATTGTTGCTCCTACAAGATCAGTGAATTCTTGCTAGTTAAGGATGGACTATTGTTGCTCCAGCGAGAGGATATGTTGTGCCTTGCTATAGAGGATTATGTGGTGTTATTGGAATTATGTTTTACCCCTATTCACATGGATTTTTCCTTCTTGAGGATTTTATCGATTACTTCAATTTGGCATTCTGAGCTTTATGGCTTGGTTCTTGATGTATAGTTTTTTGTGGATGTTTGAGGCTATCATTCATACTTTTGGATTAAATGTTTATGTGATACTATTGTTATGTCTACCCTAAGGTCTTGGTCCATGGATAGGGACAGTGGGCTCTTGCATGTGTAGGACTGGTGTCATGAGCAATAGGCTCTAAGAGGATGCTTAGGGTCTAGACCTGTTATGAAACCACATGAAGAGTTTTCCTTTGTAATTGCAAGTGATAACTATAATAATTTATTAGTGGGTTTGGGTAATTAGGAATTCACTTAATCAAGATAATAATTGGTTTTGATGCCCCACTCATAGCCCTTGAGGATAGACTCAGGATGGGATTGGGAAGACCATTACAGTGGTAATCCAAACTCCCTTGATTACTCATAGGTTGAGATGGCTCCACATGTCTATTAGAGTGTGGCTTGACCCCTTCTTTGTGAGGATAGAATGTGATGAGATGCTTCCCTACATGTGTCGATTGTCCTAATGCCTTTATGTTGATTTTGCCTTGGGGAGTTTATTGATTTATGATTAGCCTTATGATGTGATTGGATTCATTGTTCTTGGTTGTTATCTTGTAGTTGTCATGTTGAGTCCCTTGGTTTTTAGGTGTCATCCTAGGTCTTGAGTGTGAGTTGGAACCCCATGTCATCTCCTAGCACCAGGGATGGCTCCTATTTGGTTCCACATGGTTGAGTGGTTTGATTCCTTCTTCCATTGGGATGTTCTTCTTTGGTGATAGCATGCATGGCTATGGATTCAATGGTTCTTCTTTATGCAGATGTTCTATGGAGCTTATTTCTATGTATAAGAGATACCATTGTATCAAGATGACTTGTAAATGTGAGAAGACTATGTACCATGCAATCTTATGTAATAGGATTTAATGTTGATGTAGAGACTATGATCAAAAAAATAATATCCAACACATCAGGTTGGCCACCAGATAATAAACAATCAGGTCGGCCACTAGAGACTGTGTGCATGTGTGTGTGTGTGGATTCATGATGTGATAAGTGTATAATGGATAGATATGGGAATTATGAATATTTTAGTTATTTTTTTTAAAAATGAACATGCTAGATTAATGGAGTTACGACGATATTGATTGTTAGCTCATATTCCCATGATAGGAAAAGTATTGAGTAAAATTTAAAGGAAATGAATGTTAATGATTTCATGACATGGATGTTATATTGCGACGTTGTTAGTAAGTAGTGACATTAAGATACCTTAGGGAAAGAATGAATCGAGTTAAATGTTTTATTTGCTATGGTAATGTTCATGATTTTTTTTGCATTCTTACAGAGATAATCTATGTTTTGGATTTATGATGGTTTACTATTTTGCATTAGTAATTGATTTAAGAAAAAATATCTTTATTTGTTCATTAGTTTAGTTATTTTCTCAAGGGTATTTTGGCAAGCATTACAGTAGTTACAATGACGCTCTTATAAAATTAAGCACATGATGCATTATGAAACTATTATTACATAATGAGTTATGAATCGTCTCTGTCTAGAATGATACCTAAGATAACTAAAATGGACAATATTAAATGATTGTTTCATGTGATAACAAAGATATCCTAACAAAAATCAACATGTGTAAATAGGTGCTAACCAATAACTAGTTAGGAAAAATAGTTATTCACACCAAAACTCCTCTTTAAGTTCAACTTAAGGAACAAAGTTGTTATGCAGATGATAACATACTAATATAAAGATGTAATATATGGGTCCCAATAATGAGTCCATGTTAGGTAGGAATCCACAACTAATCTCTTATAAATGAATAAAAGGAGAAAGCCTAATTAGACAAAAATCCTCTCCAAAAAATAGATATGAAAATGCAAAATATACAAGTGAAGAATAAAGTGATGTGTAGTGGTCTTAGATCAATACCCTCCAAGATCTACATCCATCATGTGAATCAAATAAATATCCCCCCATTGGAGGGAAATATACAAACTATGTAGCCTTGCCATAATAAGTAAATGCCTTGAAGAACTGTAAGTGGTAGGATAAAAAAAATCTATCACTTAAAAACCATTTGTATCCCTTTTAAAAGAAATAAAACCTTATGTAAAAGTAGGGACATGAGAAAGATATTAGGACATGACTTCTTGATGAGTGGCAATAAGGTGGTGGTGGTTGTAACTATGATAGAATATAAAATCTCTAACCTTTGCAAGAATCACTAAACCAACCAATTAAATTTAACCCATTGAATGATCGTTGTCACCAAAAAATGACATAGTTGGAAATAAGATAGTTACTACCAATAATACAAATAGGAAGAAAAAAAATTATAATGTCACTAAAGATAGATATAAAAATAGCCTAAATTGAGGTGATTTTTGAAAATTCAGAGAATTTTCAATGCCAAATGATGCCAAGTTTTCAAAATGTGCCATGGGAAGTAATGTACATTGTTTGGAATTTTGTAGGAAAATGATAATGCAAGCCCATGAAGAGTCTGGAAAAATATTAATTCAATCAACCAAGAGTGAAATATGGCATAGAATGGGTGGCACCAACTAAATTGGTGGAAAGATATATCACCAATCCAAGAGACTCCTAGGACCTCAATAAAGCTAGTGAAGGGTCTCAGCTAGAAAGAGATGCAAATCAAACTACTCTAATACCATGTTAGAGTTTGTAAGCTCTGAAGCCAAGATCACAATTGCTAACAACTTCCATAGAAAGAGAGAAACAATGAATTCACTAGGAAATATATTGATATGTTACAATGGGATTTCTTATATTGGAAGGTGAGGAGTGAGTAGTTACAACTATTCTATGATAAAATTAAATGCATGATGCATTATGAAACTAATATTAAATAATGAACTATGTCTCATCTCTTTCTAGAAAGAAACCTAAGATAGCTAACATTGACAATATTAAATGATTGTTTCATGTGACAACTAAGCTATCCAAACTAAACTTAAGATGTATGGATATGTGATAATAAATAACTAGTTAGGAAATATCCCTATTCACACCAACCCAAATATATTTCATAATGGATTTTAGCCCTTCTCTAGACATGAAAAATTTACAATTGACTAAATTTAGCATCAAAAATCTTAACCAATTAAACCTCTTGAAGATAACCTATTCCTATCCTACAAAATTTTAAATCCAAAAGAATAACTGAGTTACCTTTAGGTAGTTCCTCAATACCCACTCTCAGTAGTACTCCTAAGGATAATTTGACATCTATAGATATAAAAGTAACTTTTAAATCCTCTTGGTAATGAGTGAACCAAATCCTAGATTGAGAATCCATCATCTTCCTACATCATCTAATGTGTAATTCATGGTTCCACCTCTATCATCATATAAAGTACAATGAGAAAAATTCCCAATAACATATAGATCTCCTCCTATCTATCAATATTTAGAGGTTCCTTTCATTTCTCCTTTTGTTCCTAGGGCTACTTGGCTTGTGAGCTTCTTTTTAAAAGTGTGTCTTCCCCTAAACAATCAAATCTTGACTTGGAACAATTTTCTCAACCTCTTTTATCTTCACCCATTTCTAGAGATGATCCTTACCTTACCCAACCTCGTAAAAAAATGAAGTTTATTTGAAAGTATTGTTCTCCTTCTCCTATTAAATAACCTATAGTAATTAATTTTTATGATTATTTTGATACCTTGGTTGAAAATACTAAAAATAGTAGTGATTTTCCCATGGTGTTTTCTGAAGCACTAACTTTAACTACTAGTGACACACATAGTGATCCATCATTATAGCATGGTCCATGTTTGGAACTAGAGATAGATCCATGTACTATCCTAGATATAGCTACTTTAACATCTTTCCCACCATCTCTTTATAATGATGAACAAGATTTGGAGGTATGAGATTTTATAGTCTATTTCAATAGTGCAATACCCTTTTATTATTGTGTGGTTGCTTGCATGTAATGTGATTCACTCTAATGCAATTCTTGGTATGTTTTCTTTTTGCTAGGATCTCTTTTGATCACCCTTGAGGATATGTTAGAGAAATCTTATAAAGAGATTGATCTTATTTTGATACTCTTCTATTTGTATCTTGATTCTTCAATATGTTGTATACATCATGTGTGTAAATGTGCTTTTATTATAAATGTTATTTTGTGTTATCTTTTGGAGATGATGTAAAGTGTTGAGGCTTTTTGGTCTCTTCCATGTTGACCCAAAAGTAATCTTTACTCTTCTTATGTTCTCTTCCTCCTTTAAACTTGTGGTTTCACCAGATTTGGAGGATGAGGTCAATTGAAATCAATCATATGGTATACACTACTTATCTTATGTGCATGCTAACCCAAAATTTAAGGATCTGTTATGTGTCATTGCATGTTTTGTATTATAGTATTTCCTTGACTTGCCTATGTTTTGGGTTATTTCATTGTTGTGATGTACTTATCTTTTTAATGTAAATGTTAGACAGTTCAAATAACCAAAAGACAACTGAGAGGGGGGGTGAATTAGTTGTCATAGATTATGAGAAGCATTAGCAATTAGAACATTAATACCAGAACGCAAAAAATTAATAGTGAAATAGCAGTTAAACCAATTAAACATAAAAAATAATCATAGAATAAATACCATCCACATGACACAAAGATTTATACATGGAAAACCCGGTAAAGGAAAAAAGCACGGTGGGAAGCCTACCCATAGTTAGATAATACTTCTACAGTAAGTATGTGAATTACAATTGAGGGGCCTGCACTTGCAGGAAGGCCAACAACCTAGAGCACACTGCTAATCACAAAAGGAGTCTCATTGACTACATAGAAATCTAGACTACAATCCAAAGAAGTGTTGAACTGCAAAAGATAGCATCTCCTATGCCTGAGTACAGTTCCAGTTCAGCTCAATACCGGAGGACTAAATCCTCTTACAGAAACCCAATTTGATCTCCAATGATCGATGAAATCTTGTACCTGAATGATATTACATTTTTCGCACATTACATCCCTTGACCATGACATCTACCATAACCATGATGATCTACAATGAGATCTTACATCTATATATAAAAACCCTCAACCATAAATAATCAGGTCAACCACCAAATAATCAACCAATTACATAAATACAAACCATATCGGCCTGAGATCAAACAAATAATATCCAACACATAAGACATCCCAAAAATGCATTGAGAGGTCCAATCCACATGCTTCATTAAAGCGGTCCATAACCTAGTCCAATCGGGACCCAATATAGGTCCACACGCTATAGCAATGATCTCCATCAGCCAAGTCTCGAACATGATCACCATCAGCATCCTGAAACTCTACCAGAAGATGCACCAATACCACTTATGGAATTCATCAAGGGTCTTCATCAAAAGCTCTATCGGAACCAGAAACCAAGCTTCTAAGAAAATAGGATAGCATCTGATCACCAGACCAAAACCAACTGACTGAATATGAGCATGAGTATCCTGAACAAGCCAATTTCATAACCAAACTATACTGAAGCCTACCAGATCATTCCGGATCCAAAATAACCAAAGACCACTCAACCTATCGGGACCAGAAGGGTTTTGGTAAATCATCCAAATAGCTAGTGTTGGCATCAATGACAATCAATTCTACCAAATGGCCAACTATATCTCCCTTTGGAATTTATGGAAACACTAGATGTGAAAAACATCTAAGTACCAAGAAATGCCAAATAGGTCTCCCCCAATCAACATCTGTATATGTACATAAAGTAAAGTTATCATCCTCAGGGTAGCATAGACCATATTTTGATGTACCTTGAAAGTATCTAAAAATCCTTTTCACCGCACTCTCATGATTTTCTCTAGGGTCACTCTGAAATATTGAAACAATACAAACAACATTCATTATGTTAGGGCTAGTCGAAGTTAAATAAAGAAGACCTCTAATCATAGATTTGTATCTTGTAGGATTTACCAGTGCAGAAACATATTTTCTTGTCAATTTCTCACTTGTAACCATAGGAGTACTTACCGGTTTAGAATCTCCGATACAAAATTTCTTCAACAATTCCTTAGCATACTTAGTTTGACAGATGAAAATACCTTTATCAGTTTGAGTAATCTGCAAAAATTTCATTTCCCCAATCATAGACATTTCAATTTTTTCTCCATATACTTAGAAAATTCTATGCATAACTTATCTTCACCTCCAAAAATAATATCATCAACAAATACAACAATAATCAATAGATCATCATCAGTCATTTTATAATATAAATAACTATCAACACTACCCTTAGTAAAACCAAGCTTCAAAAGATATTTATCCAACCTTTCATACCAATCTCTAGGTTCTTGTTTCAATCCATATAAAGCTTTCCTTAACTTGCAAACCATATTTGTATCATATGATAGTGAAAAACCATCAGGTTGCTCAATATAAACTTCCTCATCAAGATCCCCTTTCAAAAATGCACATTTAACATCCATCTGATAAACCTTGTAGTTCTTATGAGCAACATAGGCAACAAATAATCTTACAACTTCAATCCTAGTCACAGGTGCAAAAGTCTCTCCATAATCAATTCCTTCCTTCTGAGAATATCCTTTACAAACCAATCTAGCCTTATTTCTTATAACTTGACCATCCTCATTAAATTTATTCCTAAAAACCCATTTAGTTCCAATAACATTCTTTTTTTTAGGCTGGGGAACCAAAGTCCTTGTGTTATTTTTCTCAATCTGATTTAATTATTCTTCCATACCAATATTCATCTTTACATGCCTCAATTACTGATACTGGTTTAAATTGTGAAATTAAACATACCTCATTAGTTGCTAGTTTTCTTGTCATCACTCCATTATTCTTATCCTCAATGATCTGATCTTTTGAAAGATTCAATCTCACATACCTAGGAGTCATTTGACTCTCTGTTCCTCTTCCTTGTTCTTTAGTTACTGTAGAATTCTTTGATACTTCTAGAATAACTGGTTTAAATCTCTGTTCTAGTAAAGGTGCTACCGGTTCATATATAATCATTTCCACTACTGGTTCCTTCTCATAAACTTTGATTTGACTTCTGTCCAACTCATCTACTTTGACATTAGCACTCTCCACTATTCTCTGCAATCTCTTGTTATAACATCTATATGCCTTTCTTTCATTAGAATAACCAAGAAATATGTCTTCATCACAGCTAGGATAAAATTTGCCAATCATATCATCTCTCCTGATAACATTTACTACCAAAAATTCTAAAATACTTAACTATATGTGTATTTCCAAACCATAATTCATAAGGTGTCTTACCAGTTTCTCCTTTGATATGTACTCTGTTGAATGTATAAACCGTTGTGCTCACTGATTCTCTCCAATAGATATGAGGTAGAATAGCTTCCATCATCATTGTTCTAGCAGCATCAAAGATAGTTTTGTTCTTCCTTTCCACAACTCCATTCTGCTCAAGTGTCCGGGGAGCAGAAAACTGTCTTCTTCTAACATGCTTCTCACAAAAGTTATTAAACTGACTTGATGTGAATTCTCCACCATGATCTGAGCTCAGACATTTAATTTTCAATCTTGTCTCAGTTTCCACTTTAGCCTTAAAGAATTTAAAATTTTCAAATGCTTCATATTTTTCATTTAGAAAAGTAACCCACATCATTCTAGAATAATCATCATTGATTAGCATGAAATATCTATCACCTTGAAAACTTTTAACTCTAGCATGGCCACACAAATCAGTATGAATATTATCAAGAACATCATTTGATTTATCTTGTATACTCCTAAGAGAGGTTCTGGCCTCTCTACCCATTTGACATTCTTTACATACCAGATAATAGGGCTTCATAATCTTAGGTATATACCTAACTTCCTTAGTTGAACTGATCTTTACAATACAATCAAAATTCACATGACACAACCTTTTATGCCATAGCCAACTCTCATCAATTCATGTAAACAAACATGTATTCTCATCGAATTTCAAATGAAATATATTACATTTTGTCTATATACTGGTTGCAATCTCCAAACCAGATTTGTTACTGATTTTGCATTTTCCATCCTTGAACTGTAATTGAAATCCCTTATCCACCAATTGTCCTATACTCAAAAGATTATGCCTTAAACCTTCAACATAATAAACATTGCCAGTATTGTTGTCACCATGCAATGATATAGTTCCTTTTCCTTTGATCATACATGCTTTGTCATCTCCAAAACTAACTAGATTGCCATCAAATTCTTGCAAAGATAGAAACTTCCCTTTATCTCCACTCATATGATGTGAACAACCATTTTCAATTACCAATTCATCCTTGTCTTCAATTTTAGTAGCAAGTGCCTTCTCTTTAGGTACATTCTCTTCTAGTGCTAGTTCATCTTCCTTGATAGCCAGGAACACACATTCCTTCTCATTTCCGAAACCACTAGCAGTGTCTCCTGTCAGTTCATCATCAAAATCATTAATGCCTTCCTCATCCTCTATGTAGCATGATTTGTCTCTATTTTTCCTATACTTATACTTGTTCTAATATCCAAGGTTAGGCTTAAAATATCTTTTAACTCTTTCTTCAAATCTTGAAATCCTTTCAGGACATCTAGATGCAAAATGACCAATCTTATTACATGCAAAATATCTAAAAGGTTGTTTTCCTTCATACTTACTTCCCATCGGTCCTTTAGGTAATCTTCTAGAAAATAGCACCTCAAGTTTCTCAAACTCATCATCTTCTCTCTACATATCTTTCAATTCCTTTGCATATAAAGCTTTCCAATCTTGCTTACCAGTTGCAGATGTAGATGCATGAAAAGTAGGTTTAGCCTTCACAGCTCCAGAAGGTCCAAATTCTTCAAGCTCAAAAGTAGATAGTTTCCCAACCAAAGTATCTTTGTTCACAGATGTATTAGCCATTGTTATCAACTCATTAATAGCACTAGCCTTCATTTTGTAAGCCGGTGGTAGGGCTCTCAGAACTTTAGAAACAATTTCATCTTCACTCAGAGACAACATTGTATTCCCATAACAATCTCATTTACACTTTCCATGAATTCAATAATCCTTTCATCTTCGTCCATCTTTAGGTTTTCATATCTCACCCAGTAACCATCAAGTTTAGCAATCTTCACTATACGGTCACCTTCATTAAAAGCCTCCAACTTATCCCATATAGCCTTTCTAGATGATTTGTCAGTTAATCCCATTATTTACTGATCAGAAAGTGCACACTAGAGGGCTTCTCTTGCTCTATAATCATTCTCAAGCTCCTTATCTAGGTTTGCCAAAGGAGGATTGCCAGATGTCGGATTATAAGGTGTGACACCATTCTGTGTGATCTCCCAAATCTCCTTGCCAAGACATATCAGATAAGTCTCCATCTGAATCTTCCATACTATGTAATTTGTTCCATCAAGCCTAGGAATATCTCTCTGAAAGATAGCTCCAGATGAATTGGATGAACTTGAACTATTAGTCGCCATAGGACCTTCCTCAAGCGGTTAAGCTTTCTGCAGAGAGGACCAAAGCTCTAATACCAATTGTTAGACAATTCAAATAACTGAAAGATAACTAAGAGGGAGAGGAGTGAATCAGTTGTCACAGATTACTGTAACCATTAGAAATTAAAACTTTAATACCGGAATCCAAAACATTAATACTGGAATAGCAGTTAAACCAATTAAGCTTAAATAATAATCACATAATAAATAACATCCACATGACACCAAGATTTATATATCAAAAACCCAGTAAAAGGAAAAACCACGATGAGAAGCCTACCCATAGTCAGATAATACTTTTGTAGTATGTATGTGAATTACAATTGAGAGGCCTACACTTGCAGGAAGACCAACAGCCTAGAGTGCACTGCTCATCACAAAAGGAGTCTCACTTACTACATAGAAATCCAAACTACAATCCGAAGAAGTGTTGAACTGCAAAAGATAACATCTTCTATTCCTAAGTACAGTTCTAGTTAAGCTCAATACTGGGGGACTAAATCCTCTTACATAAAGCCAATTCGATCTCTAATGATCGACCAAATCCTCTGCCTAAATGATATTACATTATTCGCACATTACATCCCTTGACCATGACATTTACCATAACCATGATGATCTACGATGAGATCTTACATCTATATATACAAACCCTCAACCATAAACAATCAGGTCAACCACCAGATAATAAACCAATTACATAAATATAAACCATGTTGGCCTTAGATCAAACAAATAATATCCAACACATAAGACATCCTAGAAATGCATCGAGAGGTCCAATCCACACGCTTCATTAAACTAATCCATAACCTAGACCAACAAGGACTTAGTATAGGTCCACATGCTACAACAATGATCTACATCTATCAAGTCTCTAAAACATGATCACCATCAACATCTTGAAACTCCACCAAAACCTACACCAATACCACTTATGCAATTCATCAAGGATCTTCATCAAAAGCTCTGCCGGTGAAACCCTCGCCGGAACTAGAAACCAAGATTCTAAGCAAATAGTATAACATCTGATCACTAGACCAAAACTAACTGACTAAATATGAGCATGAGTATCATGAACAAGCCAATTCCATAACCAAACTATACCGAAGCCTATCGGATCATGTCAGATCCAAAACAACCTGAAACCACTCAACCTACTGGACGAGAAGGGTGTCAGTAAAGCATCCAAATAGCTAGTGTTGGCATCAATGACAAAACATCAATGCAACACATAATCAATTCCACCGAATGGCTAATAGTAAACTACCCTAAATTTATTTCTCCTAGTTAGCATATGCATTCACTTTAAGGTGGATGCATACAGTGAATCTATGTGTTTCACTTTGGTACATATCATGAGATCCATTCATACAATTTGGCGACATGCAATGAGCTTGTTTATGCTTCTATAGCGTCATTTTGTAGTATCCTATTGAGATTACTCAGCAAATAAAGAGTTTTTCTTGTCCTTTATTTCTTCATTTATGTAAAGTTGACCTACAATGACATAGCTTCTTGGCCCTTATGAAACCTTCACTTGTACACGAGTCACCTAGCATAATGTAACTTTGTATTCCTTGTGACTCCTTATGGAGATGACTACTAGTAAGTGTCTAAGGTTCTTTCTAGACCTATATTCCATGATTTATGTTTGTAAAATAATCTTTAGAAAGTATCTAAGGATTTTGATATGGATCCTAGTAATATTTTGTGGATCTTACAAGATCTAGATGTCATACACTTTTGATTTTGTATGCTCCATATGTGTTACATATGTTGATCATATTGATCACTTTGTGCTTGGATTTTTGTTGATATTATGGATTGATAAGATCCTAGGTCTAGTTGGCTACCACCTTTCCAAACTTTATCCTGTCTTTTCTCTTTGACGTCTTGTTAAAAGTATCCTTGTATTTTTCATACTTTACAAATAGTGAGAATAAGTTCATACTCCCACTAAAGTGGGGGCTAAATGTAGTACAGTAAATTTAATTCTTTATAATTCCACACTCACTTTAGAGCCTATATGGTGGTTTTACCTATTTCATGTTTGATTTGCTTAAATTTAGCATAATTTATAGAAAATTGGTGCAATTCCCTACTCATGACCTTTGGTGTGGATCTAACTGCTAGGACTAGGGCACCCATTGCTCTTATCCAAACATTTTGGATATAAATTTTGAATAAAAAATGTTAACTTTGTAGGTAGGAAATAATTTCCCTTCAATGTTGGCCTTTGCAAAAAATTAAATTTGAAAAGGTGTAATTTTTATATAGATAAAAATCTCTCTCTCATTTCAAACTCTTATCTTCTATAATACATGATCCAAATCCCATTGAGAAAAAACATGAAAAGTGAGTACAAATCTCTAACCAAGGAGTCAATAATTCAAGTTTCAAAATTCACGACCAATCATAATGTGTTTCTCCATGATGATGGCATGCATTACCACAATTCAAACAACATAAATTTTTATTTTTAATACTTCAAGCTAATGGTTCCATATCTAAGGTAACATTTGTCTTATAAGCATTTCAATTATTGTTACAATCTCTATCTTTTTTAACATATTCTCTACTTTCATCAATCATTATTGTAATGATAGTGATAACACTAATTCTTGGTTTTACTTAGGCAATCCCGTATATAGTACAACCATTTTTCCCATTTTTTGGTGTGTATGAATAGATCCAACCACGAAGAGTCCTATAAGTGTGCAAACAAGACGTCAATATATGATCCTAGATTTCAAACAAGTAAAAAATACTTAGACTAGGGAACGCACCAACCATGTTCAACACTTTTTGGTTGAATTTAAATGAGAGATAGATCTACAACACCTCCCTATTGAGAATTCAGAACATTCTTGTGGATAGGCACCCTTATAATGGGGCACCCTCCAGCCATGTATGACATTTTAAGTTTTATATTATAGCTATAGGTTCCTATCTATCTCCTCTTTCAGAGTCTAGAGTACTATGTTGGTTTTTTGATCTATATTTGATTATTATTTTTTAGAGTTGTGAATTTCACATCATTTAGTCTAGACCTTGCATTTTAATTTCAATATCAATTTCAATCATAAAACAATAAAAAAGTGAACAATCCATCAAAGTATTCAACTCTACTTTTAGGACTAAAGTTGAACCTTCTTCATTGTTCACCAATGATATTCTGTGGATAATTAATCTATCTTAGTTTGCATCTATAGGATAGGATCCATATCCACACCATTCAATGAAGTTATGTTTTCATTGGACCATCTATTATTAATATGTCTAACCATTATAGATATTAAAAATAATGTTATTTGTAGTGCATATTTTCTTAGATAAAAGTTATAAATATGTGGAGTGGTTAATAGTAATTTATTCTATAAAATACCATATATTAAATACTTGTTTAGATTATATAATCTTGGGAGAGTTCTTGATCCCATTACATATCAACCACCAAGGAAAAATAGACAAGGAAAAAATGTAAGCAAGGATTTTGAAGGGCCCAAATCCTTAAACAAGTAGGATCAAAGACTCAAAGAACTTGAATAGTCAAAAGTGTGAGTAGAATGAATCTCATAGGGATATAGACAAATATCAACAACAATGAAATAACCAATAGATATAATACAAACAACTAAAATGACAACAAGCCAAAACAAGGTATACTTGAATGTGCTTTTCAATGAAGCAAAGATCCGAACAACTAGCCAAATGCTAGACAAACAAACAATAGAAAATAAACAACTAGGCAGTAATCTAATATCTCTTATAAAGGCTAGCAAAAAAAGAAGGAATAACATCCCCTACCATTTGAAACATAATCAAGACCCCAACAATCCTTGCAAGATGAGAAACTAACTCTAGAGGAGTAGGAGCAAATAACAAAGTTGTGAATTACAACAAAACATCTTTCTAGAAGCGAGACAACTAGAACATAATAGAAATAAACATCCATGTAGAAACAAAACTCTCTAATGACATAGCAACCACTTCTAACTGACACAAAATCAAGACCCTAATAACATCCACAAGAGTGTAAAGTAGATTTGAAAAACTAGGAATAAGGCAACAAATGCCCCCTCATAGTAGCTCCTTAAGCACCTTGGTGAACCAATAGATATATCATTAGACATAACTTGAAAAACAAAAGATATCAATCATATCCCAACACAAGAAGTTTGAAAATTAGCTATAATTGTCATAAACATTATCAACAATAAAGTTACAAGAATAGAGTTCAATACAAGAGGAGAAAAAAGATTAAGAAAATCCCCTACACAAATGCCCTTAAGGTATGCAAAACCTACCCCAAAAGTCATAAGGACAACTAACTTGATCCAAGGAGTACCCTCTAGAAGAAAACCTAGCTAGAAATAAATCTTGTAATATTTATTTGATATTTTAGCTAGAAGATTTAATTTTTGAACTATCAAATTTTAAAATTTAAAAAATCAAATAATTAAAATTATGAATCAAAATATTTAAATTTATTGTATTGCCCTAAAAAAATTTTAATATATACTACTTTTATTTCTTTAAACATTATGCATGAATAGTAGAAATTAAAATTAATAAAAATTCATATGAAACTTATTTTATAAAGGATTTGACCATGTGAAAACTACATCCATTAAAATTTTACAAATTTCCAAATCTTTTGAAGATTTAATAAAGACAACTTAAAATACACTTTATAAAAGTTAGATTGAATGGACATCATCTCATACAATGTAACATCAACTTTATGCATCAAATATATTACATAAATTTGAAATTGACAGGCATAACTAAGTTTAATTTTTTAATAAAATATAAAAAAATTATTTAAATATTCTATGAAATAAAATACACTATCACACTCGACCTTATTTGAGAAGCGACCTTTGCTTTATATATTCCAATGAGAGCTTGTCAGCTCGGAACAAAATGACCCCACGTTCTACTATTATGGCGGCTAATATCTCATCAAATTTAAAAATAGCAGCAGACGTAATAGCGAGTCTGACATTACAACATAGGTACTGTACACACATTCCAATCCAAGCTTTTAAGAAATGCCTAAATTGGCTCAGACTTGTAAAAACGGTGTAAATGCCCTCCCATCTCTCTGCACTGAACTGCAACTGACATATTTAGAACTTGAGGAAGCCAAATTATAGTTCTCATTATTAGTATTTGTATTTCATGATGTTCAATGGCCATGTCAATAGATAAATAATGGTATTGTTGGCACAGTCATATAGGTATACACATAGAGATGTGACATGGTATTTGAATTGTATGTCACTTGGCGAAATGTCATTCTATAGTTCACATATACCTACTTATTGATATCAAGCAATCTTATTTATGTAATTAGAAAAAATAGAGATTCATGTATCATGCATGTAACATTAGAATCATCAAGTTAAAGCATTTAATTATCTATTTTTTATGTTATAAAATTAATGAGAACAAATTTATATATGTTATCAATCTATTGTCACTGTTTTTATTCATGAAACTTTCAAAAATTATTGAATAGTCACAAGATATGAACTCGAACTTCTCTCTTAAAAATTGTCATGCCAAGGTGTCAAAGAGAAATGTAATCCTCTTCACCATATACCCTCCAACCTAACTCTCACACAAGGGACATAATTGAAATGAAATCATGATCAACAATTTCCACATTTGAACATCATCTTGACAACTACAAGAGCTTTACAATTTCAAAAACAAATTCATGTGCATAATTGATATGTTTTATATTAACAAATTCATGTGCATAGTTGATATGATTTATACAAATCTCCTGATAACTTACAACCAAAGTAATTTACATTGGTTTTGGTAGGTTCTCTTCTTCTTCCTTAAGATATATATCACACAACCAAGGATTTGTCATATTATGAATAATTAGGAGGAGAGGAGAGAAAAAAAGAATGAAAATCTTCCAAAAGTTGTAGAGAGGTTAAAGTAATGATATATAAACCCTACTAGGCATATGTGTACTTAAAGGTATGAATGACAAACTATATAAACATAGACTTACAAAGATTGTTACCTAGATTTTGGCCACCCATCATTCAATGATGGCTCAAACTCTAGTGCACATGGTAGGTCATATTGGAAAAACTACTACCCAACTCCAAAGAAGATTTAAGCTGATGATGAACTTGAGATTAAGGCTTTAGTTAATTCGCATTTTTTTAATTGTTTTGCAATTAATAGCCTTTGATTACCAATTTATACAAAATCCTATTCATATTGATTGTTTTGAGATAGCTTTGATTGATAATATTATTATTTTATTTTTATTTGTTTGTGATACACTATGTGAAAATTCTAATATAAGGTTAATAGTTTTTGTAAAATCAAAACTCTTTCATTTTTTGCTTACTAGGAATGATTTAATCAAAAAATAGTTGTGCAACTCAAATCATAGATTCAACTCACATATAAACCTAAAAATAAAATAAAATATGAAAAATATTTGAATATTGGTGATAAATGAAGCAAGGATAGGATCAATTGAATTTAGAAAAGGTACTTTCTACATAATAAGGGATTGTGGATTGTTTTTGACTAAACATATGAATTAAAATTATATATTTGACATATTTATTATGTATTAAGTTTCAAAATGACCAAAACAAATACTTATCTTCTTCCCCTATTTTATCTCACAACCCAATTTGTTTAGTTGAAAAAAATACTATTTCCTCTTAAGAAAAACTTTAAATAAATGTGACCACTATAAAATATTTCCTTGCATCCATGCATTGTATTCTAGAACTAACATCCTGGTATACATAAGAAAAAAGCCTACTGATTAATAAGATTAGGCATTATTATTTTGTGTTATGAAGAATTAAATGTCAACATATTTACATAATGATAATTAAACCCTAGAACATTTAATATGTCCAAGAAGTAAGGTAGCTTATAGTTATGTTTCTTTCTAATATCTTTTATCTTTTTTATTTTTTAATAAGCATTATGCTTACTTGTAGTTATCAAATGCAAGATATGGTTAGGTTTGTCAAATAGAAGATTTTGTGTGAGAAATAAAATTCAAAATGAGAAGCACTATTACATGCAATTTTGCCCAAAAAGAAATGAGTATCCAATATGAAAAAACTATCAAGATAAGGAGATTGAAAAAAATATAGGTTAAACTTAAGGTATAGGCTAAAGGGAAAATTTAAGCTAGATGGTCTTCATGTTTATAAAGAAATAATTTTAATTAAGTTTAAATGAAAGAGAAATATGTGAAATATATTAATTTTTTGTTTCTACCAATTTACCATCCACAATAATAATGCAAATCTATCTAATATGGTGCATGTCTTTTTGCTAAATTAAATAATTAAATTAAAATTTTAAAGTATTAGTTGATTTTGAAAAATTGCATCCAACGTTTACAATGTGACCAGAAAATTGTTTGAACTCGAAAATTAATAATTTATAACATTTTTAATTATTTAGTTATTAATGAATTTTTTTTGTATTAAGTATCATATAATATCAATACAAAATTCAGAAGTCTTGGTTGGAGAACACATAAGCAGCTAGCATTTTAGATCACATGGTGCAAATAAAACCATGTCAGGAAGGACCGTGGGCCATATTATGAGGCCATATACATAGGATGCAGCTGAAATACAAAATTACAGAGATGGATGTCCCATAACCAAATTATAACATAGAGGATTGACAACTAACTAAATAGGAAGGAAGAGTCAAGATCATTATTGTCATCCATGAGGGGGAGCCACGCAATCCATCCTAGCTCACCCTGACACCATACCAGCACATTTCCTTCAGCGAACTAGTCTCTAAAGGGGTGGGAAGGTAGGCCTTCCAGTTCCAGCTTGATAAAATCCTCTCTCTGCTATCTTTCGTCTATCTCTTGCATAAATCTCATTAGCGCCTACTCGAAGTGTGTCTTGTTGCTTCCCATACGGTCCCAGGTGAAGCCATGGGATGACTCTTGGATGAAGACAAGAGTTGTTCCAATCTTCATCCATTTGTCAAACTTGTCCTCATCCAGCCTTAGAACCACAGTGACCTGCATAGCAACAAGGTAACGAACGAGTCTCCTAAGAGACTCTATGAGGTATTTACCCTTTCCAATAAAAACATCATCATTCCTAGATTTCCAAATGATCCAAAGAATTTCCAAGGAGAGAATAGACCAAAAAAGATTAGCACATTTCTTGCCACCTCTAACATAGCCAAGTACCACCTCTTCAATAGAAAGACATTTATTATTAATTGAGATGCCAAACAAATTCCATATCTCTTTGGCAAAATGACATTCAAAGAAAATATGAGGCACAAACTCAGGGAGACGACAAAATTTACATTGTAGGGGGTTATTAATGAAAATTACTAGAATATTAACTTAAAAATAGACATTCTTCTTTAAATAATTTGTTTCACACACTTCATATTGGGTGGAGTGTCTAAAATAAAACATTAAGAAATCCACAAAAAAATGATAATACAAACAACATGTTAGATTCTAAAATCATTCATATCGCAAACACTATTAATATTTTATTAAGTTATAAATATATTTAATGGATGATGTCACTAATTTTTGTAATACATTAATCAAATAATTTAAAATATTTTGCGTATAAGAGACCCATCATAAATTTGGCAAGCTACAAGTTTTTTACTAGATTAAGTGGGGAAGGGTCCCATCCTGTTATACATTCAAATAGAAAACCACCACTAAAAATAAAACAAAAGAAAAAGGGCTCAAGGTTAAGCCCATCAACCAAAATATCAACAAGTTTATAAACTTGAACAACTAACTAAAGAAGTAATGAAACATTATCCTATGATCATCTATTAACAAGAATAATAGAAAGTAGCAACACAGGGGCATTAAGAGATAGAGCCCAGGGCATCCATCCAACATCTCCATTTCCATCTCCCACGAAGACAAGGCACTAATCTTTCTTCATCTAGTTTGTCAATCCTCCCCCTTGTAGAAGGTTTCTTCTTCCTCTTTCTCTCAATTTGTTTTCCCACTATCACCACCTCTGTAATTGTATTTTGAATCAATTTTGTTTTGAGCTTAACTAGGTTCTCAATTCTGCTTTGAGGCATTTTATCCATTCCCTATTTCTTTTGCATTCTACGCAGTTCTAAGGGGTCTCCAACTTATCAACCCTGCCATTTAGGTTCTTTATTCAGACAAGCTATATGTTGTTACATTCTAATCTACTTTGTTCTTTTTATAAGTTCCAAGTGATAGATAGATTGATTAGGCATTTTGTTTTGAACAGTTGAAAAGGTAATGAGTTTTAAATGTTTGAAAAAATTGCAGACATTATACTAATACAAAACTATTATAAATAATCATTATATTAACTACTACTATTATTATATAAATATACTAATATTTATTCAATTAATTAACTCCTATTTAAATGAATCAAACGTTGAAATGACAGGAAAATTTGTTTAAATGAATAAAAGCTAAAATGACAGGCAATAAAATTTGATGTCAATTTTGGCAGGCACGTTAAGTTTGAAATTGTAGTACCGAGGGTCCCTTTTAAATATTAAACGTCTCTTCCGGGTTGCTTACCGGGATAAACTATGGCGGGATAAGTTTGTAGGTTGTGGAAGTGACAATAAATAATAGCTTTGGATTCCCCATATTCCAATCATACCAACATATTCTGCTAACAAATTTATGACACATTGGAGAGAAGGAAACAACCTCTTCCGCAATTTTGTCACCAATAAACTTGTTTGTGTACTGTCGGCGATACAATTTCCAGAAGAAGTTTCACTCGTGTTTCCACGTGAATGAAATCCAGGAACTAGTCTCATAATAACTAGTTATGAAGAAACATTAAACTTCAATCCTACTGGTGTTCCACATGATGAGATAAGAATAAAAAGGGCAATCGTTTGCATTCTACAATCGCACAAAACATTGGAATTAGAGGCGCCTGTGGTGGGAGTTTGAGCATGAAGAGGAGACGTTCACCATCATCTTCTCCAGTGGTTGTGATGGCAGATCCATCCACTTTCAGCAATGTCGTACAACGTCTAACTGGAATGCCAAAGCCTGATATATCAGAAAACAAGGAAGGGTACAATGAAAATGCAATGAAAAAGCCTCTGCTCTTTAAGCCTGTACCAAAACGACCCACTATTGATCAAGTAACCGGTAAAAGCAGCCCTTGGCTATCTTCACTTATTCTTCCCACTTTTACCTCTTCCCATTCCCCTCCTCTGGATACCCGCTATCCATCAATAATGAAAACGCAGCCAGAGGATGATCTCTTTACTACTATTCAGATATTTTCCAAATTTTTGGAGGAAGAGTAAAATCTGTTCGACTAAGGAAACCCTACAATTATTTTCTAGGATAATGAACATTGTGATCAGGTTCTATGATTGACAGTTGTAGATTTTACTTATATATATGTAGAACTCAAAAATTGATGATATTTTTGAAAAGTCTTCTACGGCTTCAGTTTTTGTTTGATGATATATAGATCGTCCTATTCTGTTGTATGTTTTGAATTCTTTCAATTGGTTTCAAAGCAGTTCTCGATCCTATACCGTAGTTGATTTTTTGTGGTTGAGGAGATTTTCATGGAAGATTTGTCTGAGAGAACACAAATGTTGCAAGCATGAGATTAAAACATATAACTACCAGAAGAAATGTAAAAAGAAATTAGCTGCATGTAAGAATGGCATAATGCTTAGAATGTTTTTTTTGCGTTGCTTTCAGACTCCATGAATAATGCTTGTTTAAAGTCACCAAACGAATTAAATGTTCATGAGTGCACCATTCACAGAGCGTAAGAATGGGTTATATGGGCGTTCCAGGAGAATAAAGGGATTGTTGAATAAATCCATCTGAGCTATTCACTCGTAAGATCTGAATGCGAAGATGTGGAACCATTCAATTGTCTAATAGAACTATTTAGGAGATTATTTACTCCATGTATCAGATATCCTAAATATTAGATATAGTATGTGTAGTCCTTGTGAAATCCGTTGGGATCCAAGAACATTGAGAGGGGGTGAATTAGTGTTCCTCTGGAATGAAATTTTTTAACCTTATTAACACAACAACTCAGCAATCATTGAACACAAAAGCAAATAACAATAGGTAAAAATGCAATCACAAAGATGAACACCATAACACTACAGATTTATACGTGGAAAAACTCAATGAGGAAAAATCATGATGGGATTGGAGACCCACAATATCTATCCACTGATCAGATGAATAAATATTACAATAACGGGTCTGCACATGCATGAAGGCCAACAACCTACAGTGCACTGCTCATTAAAAAAGGAGCCTCAATAACTATAGAAAACATCAGACTACAATCCAGAATGAAGATTGAACTACTAGAATAACATCTCCTATGCCTGAGTACAGTTCTGGTTAAGCTCAATACTCGAGGTCTTTAACCTCTTACACAAATCCAACTTGATCACCTATGATTGACCAAAACTTTTGCATATGATTACAACTTTATTCGCATACAGATAATTCCAAAACCCTAATCATGATCTGCAAAGAGATCTTACATCATATTTATACCAACCCGGGACCTAAACAATTAGGTCAGCCACCTAAAAGATAATACAATAAATCCATTACATAAACCCACAAACCAATGATAATCCAAGTCGGCCAAAGACCAAAACAACATAAACCAATCAATAAATCCAACTGGTAACACATTGTGAGCATCCACCAAGACATTACATAAACTGGTCCATAACCTAGCAGAATAAGAGTAGACCTAAAGTAGGTTTCCATGCACGAAATGAAAAACCGCCAATCAATTGGAACACGAACATGATAACCATCAACCTCTTGATAACCTTTTAGAAGCTTTACCAACACCACTTATCAGATTCATCAAAATATCTTCAACAAAGCTCTATCGGTAAAACCCTTATCGATAACCAAAAGGCTTACTAGAACAAATGGTAGCTTTCAGTTCATCAAATCCCGAACCAACTGAATGTGATACACATCAGGAACACATGAATAACCAATCGAAACCAATTCCACAAATTGGAGCAAACCGAAGAAGATCTCTAGATCAACATCATAATCCAACCACTCTACCAGAACCCGATAGATAGCAAAACAACTAGTATTGACATCAATGACAAACATCAATGCAACACATAATCAATTCCTCCAAATTGCCAGCAATCTCCCCCTTTGGCATTGATGGCAACACTAGATATGAAAAACATCTAAGTGCCAAGAAATGCCAAAAAAGTCTGCCCCAAAGGAAGACATCAAATAAAAGATATATCCGTGAAGTTTTGAAATAATTATCTTTGTACCAATTAACCATCCATAGAACTGAACCAAACACCCCCAATGGGATACAACCAATCTAAAATTTTGTTCCTCCCGCTTTGACTGATATCTCTTTTAAGCTCCATTTTTTACATCTATCTCTCCACCTTTGACATCAATGCTAGAAATCTGACATAAACATCAAAGAAAAATCATAAAACCTTTGAACCACATGACTGACTACTCCCCTAAAGCAGTAGCACCAACTCATCAATCAAGAATGAATGATAGTTCTAATATTGCATACCAGACTGATGCCAAACCACATCACTCAGGTCTCAACCGGAGGGGCAGTGGTGATGGAGCACCTACCTATGAAGGCATGAACCATACCTATGAAGTCATGAACGAAGAACAAGATGATTTTATATTAGCCTAGAAGGAATGTAATAAGACCCTATGGGTCCTTTTTATATTTCAATGTCGTAGGAGCGTGACAAGTTTGTCCATGTTTGGGTCAAATTATCATCTAGGGTCTAGTAGAGCAAATTGAGTGAATAAGGGTCACAATGGTCTAAATTGAGGGGTCAAGTGACCACAAGTTTATTTGAGTCATTTTTGATGTTTTAGAATCAATGTAATCATTTTTGGGGACTATGATAGTCTAGAGTCAAAGTTGGTTGAATTATGCAAAAGTTGTCATATTGTCAATTTGTTGTCATGACAATTTTGCACTTTTTGTAAGTTGTGATTCTTCAACGTTGAGTCACTTTGAAAAATAGTTGGAGGAGGTTGTGGTCATTTGGGAGATATCTTTAAAGGCCACAAACACTTAAGGATGTATGTTGGTTGATTTGGAAAGGAAATCAAAGCATCAAGAACTGTTGGAAACTCGAAAAAAACGTCTAATTTTTATTGATTGCATAAAGAAGGTGGATTGGCAAGAATTCTCATGGAATAGTTCCTATAACTAGATTGTTTTACCTTTATTTTTCTTGCAGTGTGAAGTCTTGAAGTGATCTCTACCCCATTCTATAAGTAAATCTCTACCGGGTAGCCTAAAACCCTCAAACCGCTAAGGTTTGATTGCAATAATGGGTTTTGGCCTATCAATCCTTAACTGAACACTTTGCCATTATAGGAGATGATATGCTATTGTATCATATGTCAGTTCCAAAATGCATTAATAGGATACAACAGGGCGAAGAGGATGGACAACTAACCCTAGGTCTGACATCTCTATGTGATAGACTGGTTTGATGAGTGTAGTGTGTGAGAATTGAGTGGTAGAGAATTGGAAAAGGGTTTGAATGTGGTAGAAGAGTACTTTGGAGGTTTACATAAAATTTCATGGTTAGTGATGGTCACCCGTTAGGACAACCAAACTAGTTTATGAAAGGCATTCAGTCAAATAGGTCTAATAGCCCTATTAGGTCTATTAGTGCCGTATTGGTTGAGATATCTGCAAGTTGGACTAGTACTAGAAACTAAGTTATTGTTGATAACTCCAAAAAGGGTATTTGAAAATATAATTTGTTTTCTTAGATCCTCAAGGTGTCAAAACTTATCACTTGATTCCTTCAAATGGAGGTCTAGTAGGAACCGGTTCAGCTTGTGGGTGAGTGAGTCAACATTGAGGTTCTGGTGGGTCTAAACCATGAAATCATGTTTCATTTGTGTTAAGGTGTTTTGAGAATACCCCTCCAATGATCGTTGTATTGAATTGGTCAAGTGGTCCATTCAAACCCTAAAGCCTAGTAGTAGCCCACCCATGTATGCAAGGGTGTGTGTAGTCACACAAGAACTTGAGAAGTGTTAGTTGTTTGTAAGTGGACATAATGGAGCCTTTGGGTTTTCCAAGGTATTGTGTGGTGTCATTGAACCATTTCTTGAATTGGTGTTGTGTAAGGATGTTTGGAATTAGGTATTACCGGTTGAGTTTGTATGCCCTAGAGGCTAGTTGTTTCAAGGTTACCTTCTTCTGATCTGTTGCCTCCTCATCTTATTGGTATCATCAAAGAATTTTAAAGATCACTTGGGTGGTGTGGCCTTCGTGTATGTCAAAGGAAGAGATTGAAATAGGGGCTGACAAAATGCCTCCTAAGAGTATGTCACAAGATGCGATGAAGAAGTTGATTGAAGAGATGCTTGAGTCGAAGATTGAATAATTCAAAAAGACTAAGGATAAGGAAGATGGAAGTGAGACTGATGAAGAAGGGGATAAAGAAGATGGGGAATCATCTAAGCGGGTAGAGGAGATACCTCCAGATCAGAGGGTATTTGTAGATGCCTTGAGGTCAGTCAATAGGGACACCATTGATGGGTTGCCTATATATAGTGGAAGTATGGAAGCAAAAGAGGTGATCAACTAGATTGAGGCATTGACTAGTCATTTTGATTATAAAGAAATCCCTGAAGATAAGAGATTTAAGTTGGAAAAATCAAGGTTGAAGGGTTCTTCTCTTACATGGTGGAACTATGTACAAGGGGAGAGAGTTAAGGAGGGAAAGAGTATGATAACCTCCTGAGAAAGGATGAAGGCTAAAGTCAAGGCACAATTCATGCCCATTGACTATGAAATGGAGATGTACAAAAAATTGTAAAACCTCAGACATAGAGACCTTGATGTGAATGCATATACATAGGAGTTTCATAAACTCAGTCTCAGATCAAAGAGACAAGAAGAGGAGTTAGAGAAAGTGGCAAGGTACTTGAATGACCTAAGGAGGAACATCCAAGATGAGATCAACATCTTGGCACCGGAGATATTGAACAAGTGTTTTCAATTGGCCCGAAGGGAAGAAGAGAAACTAAAAAGAAGTGAGTAGGGTAATAGAGGTAAAGGAGGGAGAATTTTCAGAGGTAGAAGCAGTTTTGGAGGAAGAATTCCCAACCAAAGGTCTAGTGGTGAGTCTAGCCAAGGAGAGAAAGTTGGGGACTCAATTAGCAGAGGAGGCTACGAGAAGACCTAATGGAAGAAGTGGGACAAATGGATCAGGGAGAGGATCCAATTTCTCCAGTATGAGATGCTATAACTGCAATCAGATGGGGCACCCACCTAAAAGTGTCTAGAGAAGGTCTCAAATTCTCATGGTGGTGAGAGGAGAACCACTTTTACTCAAGAAGATGCAAGGAGTGTGACATCTCCTGAAGTAAATTTGACATCAGAGATGAGAGAGAACCCGATGATCAAGAGGACATTGTTCAAGGAACCAGTGAAGACCGAGCCACCCCAAATAAAGGCTTTGTTTAGATTCAATAGTGAGATTCAAGATAAGGTTTGTAAAGTTTTCATAGATTTAGGGTCTACTGATAACATTGTATCTTTGGAAGTAGCAAACAAGTTGAACTTGGAAAGGATACCCCATAGTTGTCCATATAGGGTCTATTGGTTGAACAAAGGCCAACACATACTCATCAGTCAACAAGCATGGGTAGAGTTCAGTATTGGGGGGTTATAAAGATAAAATTTTGTGTGAAATCTTTCCAATGGATGCTTACCATCTTTTGCTTGGTATACCATGGCAGTTTGACAGAAAGGCTCATCATGATGGAGAAAATAATGCTTGCTCTTTCAAAAAAGATGGTGTGACTTCTAGGATATAGTCTGTGGTAGAAGGGGACCCACAACATGTACGATCTAGTGTGATGATGGTAGGGGAAAAATAATTCCTTGATACACTAAAGGAGGAAGGTGGAGTAGGATTTTCTTTGATTGTGAAGCCCAAGGAAGAAAGGAAGAAGGGTGTGAGTGACGTAGGACCTAAGGAGGTTAGGGAATTGCTAGACCGGTACAAAAGAGTGGTTGTGAAAGACATACTTGATTCCATGCCACCTATCAGAGATATTAGTCATAAGATTGACCTCATACCAGGAGTAGTACTTCCTAACAAAGCAATATATAAAATAACCCCACAACAGAATGAAGACATAGCTAGGCAAATTCAAGAACTCCTAGATAAAGGGTTGGTGAGAAAGATGCTTAGCCCATGTGTAGTACCTACTGTTTTATCCCCAAAGAAGCATGGGAAATGGAGGCTTTGTACTGATTCTAGGGCTATCAATAGGATAACCATTAGATATAGGTTTACTATTCCAAGGATAGAGGACCTAATGGATTATTTAGGGGGAGCTACCTATTTCTCTAAAATTGACGTCAAGAGTGGGTACCATCAGATAAGGATAAGAGAGGGGGATGAATGGAAGACTGCATTTAAAACCAATGAAGTGTGTTTTGAGTGGCTTGTGATGCCTTTTCATCTTTCAAATGCCGCTAGCACCTTTATGAGATTAATGAATGAAGTGTTGTAGAAGTTTATAGGGAAATTTGTGGTAGTATACCTTGATGACATATTGGTGTTTAGTAAGACCAAGGAGGAGCACTTGAAACACTTGGAGGTAGTCTTGAAGTGGCTGCAGGAGTAGAAGTTGATGATAAATTTAGAAATGTGTGACTTCATGAAGCAGGAGTTGGTGTACTTAGGCTTTATCATCTCTAAGGATGACTTGAAGATGGATTATTCCAAGGTATAGACTATTTTGAATTGGCCAACACCTAAGATGACCGAAGAGGTAAGAAGTTTTCATGGTTTGGCAACATTTTATAGGAAATTCATTAGAAATTACAATGATATTTGTGCACCTATGTTAGAAACCATTAAGGGTGGTGGTAAGGTGAAGTTTGTGTGGACCAAAGAAGCAGATAAGAAGTTTGAGAGGTTAAAATAGAAAGCTGCCAATTACCCACTCCTAGTCTTGCCTAATTTTAGTATGGTCTTCACCATTGAATGTGGTGCAAGTGGATTGGCTATAGGAGAAGTATTGAGCCAAGAGGAGACACTGGTAGCCTTTTTTAGTGAAAAACTAAATGAAGCAAAGACGAAGTATTCCTCATATTAGTTAGAGCTCTCTGCCATGGTACAAGCTCTTAAAAAGTGGAGGCTTTACTTTCTTCCTAAGGTGTTTATTGTGTATACTGACAATCATGCTCTTATTTTTTTGAATGGACAGGATAAGCTCAATCATAGGCATATGAAATGGGTCGAAAATATTCAAGCATACACCTTCATCATCAAGAACAAGAAAGGGGTAGCCAATAAGGTTGTAGATTCTTTGAGTAGGAGGGTGTTGATAGTGCAAGAAGTGTAGTTGCAGAGTATGGGTGTTGTAGCACTCAAAGGATTGTATGAAGAGGACCAAGATTTCAAGGAAATATATAAGGTATGTTGTGAGTTTGCAAATGCTTTTCATGGAGAGTTTTATGACTACATCTTGTAGGATGGTCTTTTGTTCAAGGGATGTTAGTTATGTATCCCTAGGTGTTCAATGAGGAATAATGTAGTAAACGAGAAACATAGTGGTGGTTTAGGAGGTCACTTTGGGCTAAATAAGACTTTGGACCTAGTTAGGAGATTTTACTTTTGGCCAAAGATGGAGACTGATATTAGAAAGTTTGGAGAGAGTTGTGTTGTGTGTCAAAGAGAAAAGGGGGTCTCAACCAATGCAGGGTTGTACCAACCTTTTCTTCTACCAAGTAGACCATGGGAAAGTTTGGGTATGGAATTTGTGACGGGATTACCCAAGACAAAGACAGGTCATGATAGTGTGTTTGTTGTGGTAGACATGTTTAGTAAGATGGCCCACTTTATTCCTTAGAGAACCACAAATAATGCTAGCTATATTACAAGATTGTTAGAATCCCTAACAAAATCCATTAATAGGATACAACAGGGAGAAGAGGATGCAGAACTAACCCTAGGTCTGGCATCTATATGTTATAGACTAATTTGATGAGTGCAGTTTGTAAGAATTGAGTGGTAGAGCACTAGAAAAGGATTTGAATGTGGTAGAAGAGTACTTTTGAGGTTTAAATAACATTTCATGGCTAGTGATGGTCACCAATTGGGAGAAAAAAACCAATTTGTGAAAGGCATTCAGTGAAATAGGTCTAATAGCCCTATTAGGTCTATTAGTGCCGTATTGGTTGGGATATCTGCAAGTTGGAAAGGTATTGGAAACTGACATATTGTTGAGAACTTCCAAAAGGGTATCTGAAAATATAATTTGTTTTATTAAATCCTCAGGTTGTCAAACATTATCAACCGATTACTTCAAATGGAGGCCTAGAAGCAACTGGTTCAGCTTGTGGGCGAGTGAGTCAAAATTGATGTTCCGATGAGTCTAAACCATGAACTATTGTTTCATTTATGTTAAGGTGTTGTGAGAACACCCCTCCAAGGATCATTATATTGAATTGGTCAAGTGGTAAATTCAAACCCTAAAGCCTAGTAGTAGCCCACTCATGTATGCAAGGGTGTGTGTAGTCACACAAGAACTTGAGAAGTATTAGTTGTTTATAAGTGGACATAGTGGAGCCTTTGGGTTTTCCAAGGTGTTGTGTGGTGTCATTGAACCATTGCTTTATTTGGTATTGTGTAAGGATCTTTGGAATTAGGGATTATCGGTTGAGTTTGTATGCCAAAGAGGTTGGTTGTTTCATGGTTACGTCCTTCTGGTATATTGCCTCCTCATAAGGAAGAGACCCCCAATCAATCTCTGAAGTTAATTAAGTGATTCCATAGGAAAAGGTTTAGTGAAGATATCTGCAATATTCTCTTTAGTGTTGACTTAAACCATTCTGACTTCATTTGCTTCCACCTTCTCCTTTAAAAAATTATACTTGATTGATATGAGCTTTGTCTTAGAATCAAATGGCGCATTCTTTGATATGTCAATAGCATGGAGTTATCAAAGTGAATAACTAATGGTTCATTGCAATCTACCCTTATATCCTTCAACATTTGCTTCATCCATAGAACTTGTGTATAGTTAGTAGCAGCAACAACACACTCAACTTTAGTAGTAGATGAAGTACGTGATTGTTTCTTTCCAAGAAAGAAAGCTCCACCAGATGTGCTCTTCCAGTCATCAACATCTCTAGCCCAATCCACATTTGTATATGCACATAGTGTAAATTCATCATACCATAAAATCCTTAAAAATATCTGAAAATCCTAGCTACCGGATAAAGGATTCAACATAATCAATTCCTTCCTTCTGAGAATATCCTTTGAAAACCAATATATCCTTGTTATAATAACATCCAAGTCCATGTGTTGTTCTTTTCTATCTGATCCAATTCCTCTTCCATAACTTACATCCAACATTCATTCTTACATACCTCAACTACTGATGCTCATTCAATTAAAGAAATTAAGCATACCTCATTAGCTACTAACCTTCTCCTTGTCATTACTCCTTTGTTCTTGTCTCCAATGATCTGATCTTTTGAATGATTTCACCTTACATACCTAGGAGTCCTCTAAATTTCTGATTCTCTTCTCTTATCTTCAGTTAATGTTGAATTTTCTGATACTAGCAAGGTAATTGGTTCAACATTTTGTTTTAGTAGAGGTGTTATTAATTGAACTATGATAATTTCCCCTTTTAGTTATCTCTCATAAGTTCTAATTTGACCTCTGTACTGATCATCCACCTTGACATTAACACTCTCCACAATTCTCTACAATCTCTTTTTATATCATCTGTGTGTTTTTCTTTCATTTGAATAACCAAGAAATATCCCTTCTTCACATTTAGGATCAAACTTTCCAATAGAATCATCTCTTTTTATATAGCACTTGTTACCAAAGATTTTGAAGTACTTAACTATAGATGCATGACCAAACCATAACTCAAAGTGACTTATTGGTAAACCAAACCAGATCCAAGGTCCAACAAATCTTCACTGGTTAACCTTCAAACCGACTACTCCAAAATATGAAATAAGCTTTTAGACCACTACCACGGACAATGCAAAATCTATCATCAATTTGCCTCCCCTAAGGCAAATGCCTTAGTTACAGGATGAGTTTCATGTAGGTGCAGAAACATTGTGCTCTATCGATTGAGTAACCGAGGTATATGCTTCATTTGAATGAACATCTGGGGTATTTGGTTCTACTGGTTGATCCTTAGACTTCATAACACACTTCTTTTCATGCTCCTTCTGAATATCATCAACCTTCTGCTTTCCCTTCTCATTAGATTTATCACTTCCTGTCGGTAGGTTCTTGCTTCTGCAAAACTTAGCAATATATCCCACTTTGTTGCATGCATAACAAGTGACATCATTCTTCTTATTTCCCTAATGTAACCTTTACCATTCCTTGACCTACATTTATTGGCCATATGCCCAAACTTTCCACATGCATGACATTTCACATTCATTTTACAATGTGTTATCCTATGACCGAGCTTCTTGCAATTGAAACACTGACTGGTACTTGAATTATTATTCTAATTGACTCTATTTATGCATTGAATTTCTCTATGACCAAACTTATTGCAAACAAAGCATCTACCATTAAATTTATGTGCATTGGGTTTTCTTACCAATGACCTTTGATTCTGATTGTCTAGTGAATTCTCCTGATTGTTCTTCTGATCGGATGTGTCATCTTGATTTGCAGTACAAGAGCATTCTCCATGATCAAATCCAAGACCTCCAGTGTCTCCAATGTCCCTCTAATTCTTCAATAATTCATCAAGCTTAGTAGAACTAACCTTGAAATTATCTTTGTACTCATTTGTAGCATCCAGATCACTTCTTAGGATGGCCACTATTCTCTCCAACTCTTTCTCATTGTTTTGTGATTGCATCAATTAAGTTCTCAATATATCATTCTCATGCACCAACCTAATGCATTCATCAGATCTATCTTTAAAAAATTTAGCAAGATTTTCTTCATTCTTCTTTGGGTCTTGAATCTCCTTAGACATCCTCATAGTTAGGGCTTACATTTCATTCTTCATGATACCATTTTCTTGATTCAAATTCTGACATAGATCCTTTAAAGCATTCTTCTCTTTATCATCCCGATTTTGCAATTGATCATAGAGTTCCTTCCTTTTAGTTTATGCACATGACAACCTCTTCTATAGAGTAAAAATGAATTCCTTTACAGATGTCAACTCATCTTGCAACTTCAAGCTCCTCAACCTTTCAACATCATAGTCTTCAAGAGCTACTTGAAGTTCCTTCCTCAAATTTATCTCCGTAGATTTTGGGTACAATATCTTCCTCAAGTTGTTAGACTTACTCTGAGGCACCAAGCTCTGATATCAATTGTTGGGATCCAAGAACACTGAGAGGGGGGGTGAATCAGTGTTCTTCCAAAATGATTTTTTTTAACCTTATTAACACAACAACTCAACAATCGGTAAAGATAAAAGTAGATAACAATAAGTAACAATGCAAACACAAAGATGAACACCATAACACCACATATTTATACGTGGAAAACCTCAATGAGGAAAAATAATGGTGGGATTGGAGACCCACAATATCTATCCACTGATCAGATGAATAAATATTACAATAAGGGGCCTGCACATGCAGGAAGACCAACAACCTAGAGCACACTTCTCATTACAAAAGGAGCCTCACAAATTATAAGAAACATCAGACTACAATCCAGAATGAAGATTAAACTACTATACTAGCATATCCTAGGCGTGAGTACAGTTTTGGTTAAGCTCAATACCAGAGGTCTTAAACCTCTTATACAAACCCAACTTAATCACATATGATCGACCAAAACTTCTGCATATGATTACAACTTTATTCGCATACAGATAATTCCAAAACCATGACCATGATCTACAAAGAGATCTAACATGATATTTATACCAACCTGGACCTAAACAATTAGGTTGGCCACCTAAAGGATAATACAATAAATCCATCACATAAACCTACAAACCAATGATAATCCAAGTCATTCTAAGATCGCAACAACATAAACCAATCAATAAATCCAATTGGTAATGCATCGGGAGCATCCACCAATACATTACTTATAAAACGGTCCATAACCTAGCAAAATAATACCAAACCTAAAATAGGTCGCCATAAACCAAATGAAACACACCCAATCAACTGGAACATGAACACGATAACCATCAGCCTCTTGATAATCTTCTAGATGCCACACCAACACCACTTATCAGATTCATTAAAAGATCTTCAACAAAGCGCTGCCGACAAAACCCTTACTAGTAAAAAGGGGCTTACTAGAAGAAATGATAGCTTTCAGATCATCAAATCTTGAACCCACTGAATTTGATACGCATCGGGAACATATGAATAACCAATCCAAACCAATTCACAAAACAGAGCATACCGAATAAGACCTCCAGATCAACATCATAATCCAACAACTCTATTGGAACTCGGTAGCCAACAAAACAACTAGTGTTGACATCAATGACAAACATCAATGCAACACATAATCAATTCCCCCAAGTTTCCAACATAATCTGGTTGGTATTGATATTGAGTTTGGATGCTTTTTTCCTGTCTGTTATCACTACAAACCACTAACTTCAACATATTGTGACAATGTAGAATGAGTCAAATGAAAATGTTTCTATAAAAGATGTTAGATAATGTTGAAAGGGTTGGAAATAGTATTTAGTTAATTTGGTTGTGTTGAATTTTTCCGGTACATTTGTATTGAAGTTAAAACAAAGCCTCACAAGTCAAATTTTAAGTTTTAAATGAGGAAATTTATATTTCATGCATAACAATGCTTATGTGCAATCTAATGGTTATATAGACAAGATTGTTTGTAAAGATAGTTAATGTTTTGTAAATTGCAATGGGTGTTCGGTTTGTAGAAATAGGAAATAATTTTGTTTTGACATTTTATTGGTAAATATGGAGTAAAAGGGTTTGTCTGACAAGTATATACAAAATTGTAAGTTATAAATAATTAATTTGTTTAAGGTTAAGTTCTATTGAATTAATTTGATATATTTTGAGTATTATTGGTTAAGTTTGCATCATGAAATTCACTTTGTATGAATATTACATTTTATTGTTACGCATTAAAACTCAAAATTTTAAAGAAGCCAAATAAAATTGAAAAAATATTGGAACCTATTGTTACTTAAATGAAATTTTGCACTTAATATATTTGGTATAATGGTAATTAGATAGATTGCAAGATTAGACACCCAATGTTACAATATAGAAGAAAGATGTTAAATAGGGTGGTCCTACATTTAGAATCTTCACATAGTAGTTAATTGGAAAACTCATTTTGAGAATCGAGGCATATCAAAAAATAAACAAGATAAAATATGGTCTTTGTTATAAGGGTTATATTGTCTGTTATGTTAAAAAATATTCAAATTCCAACAAACTTTTATATGGGGGAATTATGACTACATGTCAAGTTGAATATTCGTATTCTAGTGTCAAATTGGCTCAATAAAGATTTTATTTATAATATGGTCAATATGATCATATATAAATAATTTCTTATTTTAATGTAAACCCTATTTTTAACATGTGGTTAACATTCTTATGTTTTTTATTATTGATTTTAGAAAAAAAGCACACAAACTTGTGTTATGTATTGCAAATCATTTGTTTTAACTAGTCCCAATAGAAACATCACATGATTCTCTAGATACTATAGTTTTAACATCTTTGATATAATTTAGTCAAATGCTTTAAATAAGACTATTTATTTTTGTTGAAGGTCCCATTTTTAATGAGAATGGTATTTTTTAATTAACAATATTGTTTACTTGAAAGCATCAAAGTGGTAACTCTTTATGTTTTAGATACCTTTGATGATTTTGTCTTTTTTGCATGATGTTGATGTCATTGTCATGAATGATTATTTTTTTAAATTGTACCGGTTCTTTTGTAGTTTTCTTCCATTTTAGATGGGACCTTTGGTGGTATTTCTATGATAGATTTGAGTCGATCCTTTTCTTAAAGATGAGTCATGTATTTTACAAATATTTTGTAAATTCTTTTATTTTATGACATTGTTGGTTTCTTTTAGATTTTAACGAACTTATCTTGGGTAATATATTTAAGAATTATTTTATTTTAAATATTATAAAGAAAGGGATGCACCATGAGATAGGTCCCTATATTATTTTGATTAAGATTTTGAAATTAGAAATTATAGATGTTTTGACACTACATATAGAGATGAGATGGCTATGCATCATCATGATTTGGAGTGATTGTACCAATGATGAGAGGTAGTCATTAACAGTTAATTTTAGATTTATAACCATTGATTCAACAATGATCACAACAATTGTTAGCAACTAGAAATTTACTCTTTGTGGGAGATGACCAAGGAGAAGACTTAAGCCATCATATTTCGAAAAGAATTATCCTTCATCCCATCCTAACAATCCTCTTTCCCCACCCTTACTCTTTTTTTTTCATTTCCATCTACATTTTTTTTTCATTTCCATCTACATCCTCCCATGCATGCCATTGGCTACAATATCATATTAGTCACCATTTCATTTGTTTTTAGCATTACTTTCTATGCATTTATTTTAAAAAATTTAGTTTTAAATAGAATGAATTTTCATGGTCGCTATAATATTTTATATTATGGTGTGCACTACAACACGAGCTTTGGGTCATTATAGTATTTATAATTGTTTGATTTATTGTCAATCTTTAGACACTATAACACCATCAATATTATCCATTATATAAAAAATAATAGCTTGCTAGTTACACTAGATGTTACCTCATTTTTTTTATAATTTCTCATCCTCACTCTTATTTTATTCTATTTTCCTTTGTCACTTCTCACTAACCCATTTTCTAGCCTATTCATTTATCTTCTTTCCACAAGTAATGTGCCTTAATCACTCTATACTTAAATATAAAAATATATCATCATCTAACATATATACTCATAGAATCTCACATTATCTAATAAAACTATCTAAGTGACATTAGTCAACAAAAACAATACATGTGTCGATAATCTATTTTCTAACCAAGATGTGTATATCATCCCAACTTGATCATCTCATATATTTTTTCATTCAACGTGGTGCATCACCTTAACCTCCATATAAATCTCCCTTATTTTTTGAAGAGATTCATTGAGCCCTATTAATCCTGCGAACCCTCCTAAGTGGTAATCACCTATATCGCCATCCTTATTCTTTTTAAGAAAATAGGGCAACCTTCTACCAAATTTCCACCTTTTCTTACTTCTCATTCTTCCTTGTTGCTATGACAATTGTCAAGTAGTTAGGATGCTATATCAAAGAGAGAAGAACTATGGAAATCCCTTGTTCACTTCCAATTTCTCATAATTTTATCAAGGAAATCAATCATCTTTATGTGATGATCTCTTTATATTTGGCTTGTAGAGAAGATGATACTATATATAATATTTAACAAACATACATGTATAGGTGTTTTGAATATCATATACAATGAAACTAATCTAATTTTCCATATGTCACAATATTGCAAGACATTTTTTTATGTAAATTATTAATTCAAAAGGTTTCCTACAATTGTTTTTTTTATCCTTGCATCTACATGAAGTAGAAATAAAAACAAATATTATTAGATGAGGTAAATGTGATGCTAGTCGAAACAACAATAGTGATTACTTATTATAGCAAAAAAAGACTTACAAGAGGGTGAAAATGGAAATTAGTTTAGATTATTATATAAGAGAATATTCAAGTTCCAACTAGGTGAAGTAGAGGTACATGTGACACTAGAAGAATATAAAAATAGTGGTTATTTATCATAGACCTAGAAGGCTTAGAGGTAAATAAAACTAGAAATTAGTTTAGATTATAATTATTTTAAAAATATTCAAGTTCTAGATATGGGAGTAATTATAATATAACCCAATTAATTATCTAGTTAGGTCATTTATTACTTTATTCACTTAAGCTAATATTAGGAGTTCCCTTCTTTTTATTTGCTTAAGCTAATAATAGATCATGTTGTTTCATTGAATACAATGTATGAACTTGTATTTAGCTAATTTAATATTCCTCTAGGGTTTCAAAATCATTTATATAAAGATTCATATTTCATTATAATTCAAAATATTTGTTGCATCAATATAATTTTTAAGTTGTTGAGCAAATCTATCTTTCTTGATTTCTTTCTGTGATAGTTTTTTTGTGGTGGGTGATTGATGGGATTTTTAGGGTTGAATCAATAACTTCATCATGGTATTAGAGCTCTAAATATATAGGTCCTTGTTCAAATATTGAGGGATCTATCTTTGAGAATTTATTCTATACTTTGTAATGAAATGGATGTTGTCATGATGTTTAGAGTATCCCAAAACCTATATATTAGTTTTTGTTTCATTGAAATTTGAGTATTTGAATTTTTTATTTTTTTCGAAGGGCATAAGATTTAAAGTGAGAAATAAGGTTGTGAAAAAATTAGTGCATTTTGGGGTGACACAGATAATGCCATGATATTTGCAATGACCCAAAACCTAATGAGTTTCTTTCATTTCATGAAAAATGAAGAAAAATTCTAAAATATTATTTTGGCACAATTGTTTGAGGTCTTAAGGTACATTTTGGGAGCTTAATAATTTGACAAGTGTTCTCAACTCTTAATGTAAACAATTTATTAACACCCTCTTATATGATTCATTTAATAATACAGTGTGGGTGCTCTCCAACATTTATCCCCCCAATAATCAAGTCTTGAGGAAGGGTCTTTGGTCTTCTTTTATTATTCTTAGAGTTACTTTCTAGGATTCCAACTGGATGGTTGTGGGTGAAATTAATTCTTCCCTTTTCTCCTCTAATAAAATTATGGGCCTAATGTTTTTTCTAGATAGTAAGTAGGGTCCTCATCACCTACTGAATTGGGGAGGTTTACTCATCTTCAATTAGAAGAGAGAAACTTCATGTGGTCTAATAAGAAAATGGGGATAGCCTCATCTAGGTTCATCTTGATCTATGTCTTATATATTCTTCCTAGAATCTCATTAATCAAAGTCACCTTTCCTCATTGATTTTATTTAACTCAAACCATTGCTCCATCATCTTCAATTGGGTTGAATTTTGACAAAGAGTGATGTATCCGTTTAGATTTGAATTAATGTGGTCCCATGACCTCAGTCATGGAGGTTTTCTAGCTCATTCATGGGCTTTTGAGATATAGGAGACAACCATGTTTAGAATGGGTCATAAACTTAAAAAAATCAAGAGATATTTAATTGAGTGGAACAAGAATTCATTTTACAGTATTTTCTCCTAGAAAAAAGGTCATAAAGGAATAAATTTTGTCTATCCAATGTAACTAGACTTGGTGGGTGCTCCTCTGAAGCTCACATTGAAAGAACAAGTTATCTTGAGTGATCTTCTATACAAACCATCATGATATCAAATTAAGAAAATTCACAAAGTACAAATAATCAAGCATAAAACAATGTAATATTTTTAATTAAACATGATTATAGACATGAGATTACATGTCAGCATAAAGACCAAGTACACAAGCCATCAACAAGGCTAAAAGTAAGGAAATATATTTCTTTATAATATACCACAAAGTTGAATACAATGAATACAAGTTATAAATAATGTAGACCATCATGAAAGGAACTCAAGACATTTGTCAGCTTTGAGTACACCATGAATGAGAACATTATCAAAGAACATTTCCATTCTACAACAAAATAGTTACACTTCCTCAGAATCTTTCATGTCACAAAAATTACCTAACCCAACATGAGGAAGACTAGAAATGTGATACTGACATTAGTAATGTAATTTGTGTAGCATGATACATCCACAATTTAACACTAATGTAACAATATCACGGGTACACAAGATGCATATGATATACATAAGAAGACAAAAGTAACAATCCTTGCTTAACTCTCTAAAATTAGATCAAGATATTTGTCCCATATTATTTATTCCAAGGGGTGAACATAAAATTAAATTATTTCAAACATAGAGATAACACAACAATGCACTATGCATTCATAAGAATACAAGCTAGAATAATCTACTTGAATTGTGGCAAGATCCAAATACTATATATTCATATTTTCTTTCCAAACATGCATGTTAGCATATGTCCGACAACTCTATTTTAAGACAAGCATAAATGAATCTCACAAATTTTCTTGTACTATTTATACATAACCAAATGTACATGATTAATTATAGAATTCAACTTGGTAGTTAATAAATCTATGATGTTTTATCATATACTTCCATTACTCAAAGCTATATAACCATAAAGAATTCCATTCCAATCTTGGCTCTTCTAAATACATCCAAAACAAAATGATCATATCAACTATTAGAGAGCGATGTAAAATATTATTTGACTCCTTAACACAACATTTGAGTTCTTAAACTAAGTTTTCCTTTAACATGCTATAAGTTGATAAGGAATAAATACTTTTCATCTAATAACATGATCCGACTCTTTCATTCTATTCAAGTAAATATCAAGAAAAGATTCTTTTCTAAAATTAATATTGATCTCAATACTAAACTTCGTAAAAAGATAAACTTAACATTAAACCTTATTTAATGTGGTAAAGATAAACTATCAAAAGTATTTATTTAAGATAATTCATAATATTTCAAAACATAACTAAAAACCACTAGACATTTATATTGTCTGCATGATATGGATTTAACTTAGTTTGTAATGTAGTTACCTCCTCATAGTTTAACAACTAGCCAATACTAATTTGGTTGTAGCTGATTTGATAAGTATACCAAATAATAACCATGAAATGCAAGTTTTCCTCAACATGATCCACTAAGAGGATTAACGAATAAATTTTATAAAATCTACTTAATATACACTAGTATGATTAAAGTTGAGATGATTTTTCTATGTAATGAAATAGAAGGTTAAAGGATGAACTGCAACCCCTTACCAAACCTGAGAGGCTACTTCTTGAAGGTGTAAGCATTAAGATAGGTAGCCAGGACATGATATAATCCATCAAAGATACCGAAAAGAGATTATGTAATCAAGGTTTTGATTTAAGAGTTAAATGACATGATGAACTTATGTCCACAACTTCTACACATGCATATTTAAATCTTAACAATTCAGGTAGAGCTGAAATGTATATAAAAAGATTGAATCAGTCATAAAGTCATGCATGTTCTCTATTCCATTTATGCATGTGCATGAATATTGAAAGAGAATCACAAAAATCAGTCATAAATAAAAGTCAATTTAGAAGAGGCGATTATTGGGTATGCATCAAGAATTTCAAGAAATTGTAAGTCATTTAAACCATGATGAAGAAACCATCCGTATTCTTATAATAATCTAAACTATGGACACATAAGGACAAATTCTAATTCCTATCTTGCATTGGTTATCGGTTTCCAAAGACAACCATACACTATAATCAATGAAGAAAGGATTTCTAAGACAAATGTCGCATGTATTTGGTAAATACTAGGAGCAAGTCAAGGTTGTGGACTGTCTAAAACAATGAAAGAAACTTGTGTCTAAATCACTATAAAACTACTCCAACGATGGCATTTTTAGTTTGAGATTATAGCTATAGGTTCATATCTATCTCCTCTTTCAAAATTTGGTCTATTATGTTGGTTTTGTGTTTTGTATTTCAATATTATTGTATATGGTGAAAATAGATACAATAATAATGATATTGAAAGGTTAAATGAATTCAACCACAAAACCCTAGCCTAACAACAACAAAGATCCACCATAACATATGAGGATTACCTAAGACAATGCAAATCAAAGAAATCACAAAGATTATACCATCACATGTCCAATAGGGTTTGGATCTCCATTCTTCCTATCTCCATTGATCTTGCTTGATGTATTTTCTCTCAGATTTTATGTGCACAAGAACTCAACAAAGAATGGAATGTGGTTGCAAGTAGGATCGTAGTGTAGTCAAGTCATTAAGATGATTGATTAGAAATGATTGATTAGGGTTTGATAATGAAGGAAGCATCTCCTTATATAGAAAACACTATATGAAATGGAGGGATAAGATTGAGAGGTGTAAAAGGAGGTCGGCTATGATTAGAGGGTAGGTAAAATAAATAATAAAATAATGAAAGGGGTAGGTAGTGTATGAATTAAGAGATGAATGACATGTGTCATATGTGGAAAAAGCTAATGAATTAATTAAATAAAGAAAGATTTATTTAATTAATAGAAGAAGTGGGATCAATTAAATAAATAAGATATTTATTTAATTTAGGAAAAAGATAATTTAAATAAATAAATGTATTTATTTAAATGAGAAATAAGGCTAGAAGAGGATAAATGAATTAATTAAATAAATAAAATATTTATTTAATTAGATTGGACAATTTTGGGTGTCTACAATTATTTTTTGAAGTTATCAATTTCATACCATTTAGTCTAGATCTTGTATTTTTATTTCAATATCAATTACAATCACAAAATGATTGAAAGAAAAAAGAAAAATCAATTAAAATATTGAACTCTACTTTTAAGACTAAAGTTGAGCCTTCTTCATTGTTCCCAAATGATCTTGTTTGGACAATTGAGATCTTAGTTTGCATCTATAGGATAGGATGCATTTCCACACCATTTTAAGAAGTTATGTGGTCATTGGACCATCTATGTTTAATATTTATAGCCATTATAAATATTAAAAATAACGTTACTTGTTGTGCATGCTTATTTAAATAAAAGTAATGAATATGTGAAGTAGTGAATAATAATTTATTCTAAAAAAATACCATATATTCAATAGATTTTTAGACTAAATCAGCTTAGGAGAGAGCTCGGTCCCTAATTATAGATCAACCATCAAGACAAAAGAGACAAGACAAAAAAGTAAGTAAGGATTTTGAGGGGCCCAAACTTTTAAACAACTATGATCAAAATTTCAATGAACTTGAATAATTAAAAATGTGAGGAGATTGAATCTCACAAAGAGTTAGACAAACATCAACAACCATAAAGGAATCAACATAAAAAATACAAACCAAAAAGAAAACCAAAAAAAGGCGTACATGAATGTGCTTTTCACTAAAGTGAAGAACCAAACAACTAGCTAGAGGCCAAACGAAGAAAGAACCACAAAAAAACAACTAGGAAATAATTCGAGGCTTCTTATAAAGAATAGAAAAAAGAGAAAGAGTAACATCCCTTTCCATCCAGAAAGACCCTATCCATTGTCACAAGAGAAGAAACTATCTCCAAAGGAGAAGTAGTAAAGAACAAAGTTGTGAATTGCAAAAGACAACTTACCAACAACAAGACAAGTAGAGAACAATAGAGATAAACATCTAGGAGACATGAGAACTCTTCAAAGGCATAGGAACCACTTCCAATTGACTTAGAGTCAAGACCCCAACAACAACCATAAGAGAGAAATCTAGACCTAGAAAAACTAGGAATATGGCAACAAATGGTTACTAACAACATCTCCTCGAACACCTTGGTAGACTAATAGATAGATCTTTAGACAAAACTTAAAAAGAAAAAATATTTGAATCACATTTTAACAACAGAAGTTGCCACATCAACCACATCTGTCGTAAGCACCACCAAGGATAAAGCTACAAGAAGAGTTCAACATGATAGGATATAAGAGAAGAAGAAAATTCCCCACACAAAGGCTCTTAAGGTACATAAAACCTACCCAAAAAATAATTAGGGCAACCAACTTCATCTAAAGAGCACCCTTTAGAAGTAAACCTAGTTGCAAAACAATCTGAATATTTGATTGATGTTTTAGCTAGAAGATTTAGATTTTGAATTATCAAATTTTAAAATTTTATAAAATCAAATCATAAAAATTTGTGAATAAAAATATTTAAATTTATTATACTACCCTAATATTTTTATGCAAATTTCAGGATTAAACTATTTATTTTATGAACCTTTGCAATTATACTCAACAATCTATCATACAAAGAAGAATATGAAAATTGATAAATAGGATAGACCGTCAAATTTAGATTAGAAGTATCTCGGTGCCATCTGTGGTTGCCATTTCACTATTGGCTAAGTTCGTTGGGGATGTCAATGTTGACCTTATTTTAGAATTGACATTTGCTTTGTATATTCCCAATTAGAGCTTATCATCCTAGAATAAAATGACCCCACTTTCAATTGTAATGGTGGCTGATTCTCATAAAATTTAAAATCAGCAGCAGACATAATAGAAAATGTGACATTAGAAGAGAGGATTCCCCATCTATACACATATTCCAATCCATGTTGTTAACAAATTCCTCATATATCTTGCCCAAAACTTTTTACAAGTGGTGTAAATGCCTTCCCACCTCTCTGAACGGATATGCAACTTACATATTTGTAATCTAAGCCACTCAAATTATCGTTATCATTATTGGTATTTGTATAATTTGGCAAGGTTCAATGGCTATGCCATTGAATAAATAATATTTTTGATTAAGATAAATGAGTTTTATAGGGACCCAAAATCCAAATCCAACATCATAAAAATAAAATCAGTAGTGAACCACAGTCTAAACAACTGCCAACCAAAAACAAAAATAGGGTATACACCCCATAGCTCCTAAACCAAAAAACAACAAAAATAGAGCAATACAAAAACTAGAAAAACCAGAGCTAGTCAAGAGCTTTCATGACCTCCATATTTTTCTAGACCCTATTCTTATTAATATCTTTGAGTTTCTCCACTATAAATCTTGAGCTTCTCCTCTCCTAGTTCTTGCTTCTCATCCTGATTGAAGGTCGAGTAGAGATATGCATATCAACATCTAGTTTGTTTATTTTCAAACTCTTCTTTCTCCTCTCGGTTGATGATGGTTGAGCTCACTCAATAAAAATTCTCTCATTAACCCTTTTGAGGCCTTCCGCACTACTATTCATAGCCTCCATGCTAATTTCCACCAATCTCTTGAGGTTTCCCTTTAATTCCTCCATGCATTTTTCTAGATGGGAAATTTTTTACTCATCTTGAGTTTTCATAACCCTAATATCTTTCGTCAATTTTTGAGTTATCCTTGGAAGCTTGTCGGTTTTTTTTGGCATGTGATTCTCAGTGAAGGTATTGATAAAATCATTAATGCCTTGTTTTAAGAAAGCAATTTCACTTTTCATCCAACAAAAAGACTTCTCCTAGTTACTGGAAGCATTAGCAACAAGCACTTCAAAGTCATTCTCATCCTTTTTATATTCTCCTAAGTCCACATTAAAGGGGATATTTAGTTTAGTTTCTCCATCCCCTTTACCCTTTATCTCAACCTCTTTCCCTATTTTAAACTTTTTTTAACTTTGAGAGCCCATATTAGGGGGGTTTAGAATGTAGGGTTTTGAAATTTTTAGTTGCTTTTCTAGGAAGGAATTTTCTTTTCCTACTACTATTTGTACTGGGGTGGATTGTTTTAGGTGATCCTCATCCTTCAATGATCCGTAATCAAAATTATTAGACACATGGATGTCATTACAGTCCATGGCCTTATCACCCACCTGCTCTTCATCAAACTTAGTATCAAAAACCACAAGAACATCGAGGCTAGCAAAAGAATTAGGGTTATTAACAACAAGGGAGGGCTTAACCTCATTGGATTTTCCATATTCCATAATAAGAATGATTAACCCCTCATGCAACACTAGGTTCTCATTACTTTTAGCATGATTTAAGAGACTATGCTCAAGAGAAGAAAGTAAATAAAAAGGCGAAGAAATTTTTCTATCATGCCTAAAATGGTTTAAAATTGTGTAATGATAGCAAAAAATGATAGAATAGTGTCCATCCAAAGTTGTTTACCTCATTATAATCTCTACTATGTCTCCTAGAGCTTCAAGAGATCTATCTTATTATATCCCCCATCAGGCATTTTCCTTACTCTATTTCTTTCACTCTATTTATCAAACAAGATTGACAAACTTCCTCCAAGTTCTTTCTCTCTCTGTAGAACTTTTTACCTTCCATTTTTAAACCAATAATATTTTCTATAAAAGGTTCATCAATTCGAAATTAGGCACCATACACATAGAGATTGTCCTTCTTCCAACCCTTAATAAAATCTTTCATCAACTTGGAATCCTGGGCATGCAACTTCTAGAGGTAAGGCTGAAGGCCATCATCCACAAATTTAGTCCACATTTCCTTGCTATGTTCCCACTTATGGCATGAGGTTGGTTCCAATCCGTTCTTATCTCCCCCCATAACTTTAATACCTCTACAATTTTTACTATTCATAAAACTAAAACTTGACCCAAACCAGAAGATACAAAGCCACAGCCAAAAACAATGTGGAAATTCGTATCCACATATTTCTATAAATGACTTTACTCATGTGAGCTGATAACATAATTACAGTTTGGCAGTTGAGCAATATTTTTCAGCATCCTTCGATGTCAACTCACAAAAGTGGGTTGAGAAGGAATTCGTAGTTGTCCACCATTTAATTTCCTCATTTACCACTCCAAGATTTGCCATGTGATCAATAGGTATATTACCTTCCCTAAAGAGATGGGAAATTTAAATTTAGAACCCAATTTAGGCTGCATTTGTCTCAACAAAGTGGTTTTTCTGAGTACCTAGTGGGAGTGCCATTGCTGAGACAAGCCTACCATTGGGATCACAAGAAACTCCCCCATAACTTGCTACCTCGGGATTCCCCTTGACCACCCCATGAACAATAATTTTTATCCACCGTTTGGGGGCTGCAACTGAAGCAATATTGGATCTAGTTTGCTTTATCTTCACAGTGGATCGAGATATATCCCATTCAATGTTCGTTTATTAATAATATCCCAATCCAAGTCAAAAGTAGGGATAGTAGGATCAAGCCTTTGAGAAGGATAGGATGATACCAAATTTTCCTTGAAGTTACTTTGAATATGATAAGTCACGACAGTGGGCGATGATTCTTTATCTCTAAAAGTAAGGTTATTTATTTCTTTCCATATTCCCCAAGCAATATGAGGGAGCATAAAAATCCACAAGACCTTCATAAAAGGATTATCAAAAGGATGTTTGCATTAGGACCAACATTCAAACAAGTTAAAGGGGAAAACCCATCTAATCCCCCAAAGATTAAGAAAGGAAGTGAAAACATTTTGAGAAAAAGAACAATGAATCAACAAATGTACAACATCCTTAAGAGCCTCCTTACATAGAAAGCAATGATTAGGCATTGGCATCCCTCTCTTGCAAATATTGTCAATAGAAAGCACTTTTTTTTGCATAAAAAGCCAAAAGAAAATATTAATTTTAGGAATCAACAAATTATTCTAGAGACAAGACCAAAGAGGTGCAGGACCAAAGGATCTAGAGAGAAAGGAAAAAGTCTAAGAGATAGAAAAACCTCTAGATGACAAGCCCTCCCAAACTAGAGAATCCTTAGTAAGGAAAGAGAGAATCTGAATACCCGAAAGCCACTTCTAGATAGGTTTCAACATTGGATCAATTTTGATAAGATTAATCCACCTACCCTCTCAAATATAACCAGTGTCCCACTGTCCAATCTTTTCCTCACACACAAATTTGAACTAAACAACCTAGCGATTGTAAATCAAGGGGCTATGATCTATCCACCAAACTTCCTAGAACTGATTCTTTTCACCATTTCCAAGACTCCATCTTGAACCTTTTAATATTAGGTATTTCATGTTTAGAATGCTAATCTAACGGGCAAAATAATCGTGAGGGATTCTTTGATCTTCCAAAACATTATGAATATGATGAATATTGCCAAGGTACTTGTTCTGAATGATATTAATCTACTCATTAGACACCATGAGATATCTCCATAATTGTTTAACCAGAAGGGCTTTCTTAAAGTCTTGAATATGTCTATTGGCAAGACCCCAAGCTTCTTCGACAGATAGATTTGGTCCTAGGAAACAAGATGAAAAAGATTTTTGGTCTCTATACCCATCCACAAAAAAATATTTTGGATTTTCTCCATCCAATCCAGAAATTTTGGAGGAATCTCAAAAAGACTCATAACATACAATGGTAAATTTTGCAGAGATGCTTTCATCAACTAGAGCTTACCAACTTGAATCAAAATAGAACCTTTCCAACTACAAAGCTTGTTCTAGAATCTATCTATCATACTAGACCAAAAGAGTCAGGAGCAGACCCCAAGTGAAGAGGTAGACCCGATTAAGTATCTGGAAGGGAGGGTAGCTTACACCCCATAGTTTTGGCAATTTTAATCTATCTATGATCAGGGGTATTAAGAAAGAAAATTAATTTTTTTGGTAGACTAATCCTCTGACCCATACCTTTTTTAGAAAGTAAAAAGAAGTTTCTTCTGACACTGAACCTTCACCCATCAATAAAATATCATCAACAAACTATTTGTTCCAACAAATTTGGGAACTAGAAGAGGGTTAGAGACCTTTAAGACCACCAATCTGGACCTGTCTATGAATAATTTTACTCAAAGATTCTTCCATAATAATGAAAAGAAACAGTGAACGGGTTCCCCCTACCTAAGGCCTCATGAAGCCGGGTGTGGATAAATAATGCTATTGTTGGTATATTCATAGAGTTATACACATAGAAATGTAACATGACATTTGAATTTTCTTTTTAATGAATTTTATAACAAAATAATAATTTGGATAAGAATTAAATATGTAAAAGTAATTGAAAATGTGGATCTAATAATGATAAATAAATAGTAAATATGTAGAAAATAGTACAAATACAAGTAAAATTGGTGTAAGAGAAAATTAGATAATGAATCATGTTTAACATAAGAATATGTCACTTTGTAACACCCTTATTCTAACCCTATGGGCTCAGATAGTAGGAATGTCACCCAAAACTCTATGGAGGAAGACAACCCTAATTCTGTGGGCTCTAAGCAGGGTAGGGAATTCGCAAATACCATTTTGAATACTACTTGAAATTGCACACTAGAGTCCTTCAATCTCCAAAAGTGGGTTATTGACAACATTACTAGCATTTAGAGTAAATAGAGGGACCTAGAAAATAAGATACATAATTTGATTAAGGAAACAAATTCGGGGAAAAAGAGTGAGGAGATGGAAACTAGTGAAGGTAAGGAGGAAATTGAGATGCAGGACTAGTTGGAAAAAGACCTAATAAAATGGGATTTGAAACATTTGGAGGATGTTATTAGAATTGTAAAAGAAAAGGCTGAGGTGGATAAAGATAACATCATCACTCGAGTTGCTCAAATTAAGAAGGCTTTGAAAAGCTTCATGAACCACAATCTTGAGGTCTTAAGAGTTTCATCACATAATATGAATGAATTGGTGGATCACTTAGAGAGGAAAAATCAGGATAAGAACATGGTAATCATTGAAGATGTACCGACCTCCAGCTCCACCCATCAAATCTCTAGGTGAAGGACCAGGTAGACCACCACTGATATGGAGACCAAAATGAAAGACATCTAGCTGAAAAAGGAGAGCAATGATCTAAGAGAAGCCACTAAGGCCATGATACTTTTGGTTTAGAATGCTAAGGAGCCTATAAAAGTTTTCATTTGAAATGTAATGCTAGGTTTTGGATGCCAATTTCTTGTTGGCTCCTTTTGTCCTAGCTGCTGGTTTTTGTGCTAGTCTTTTGCAGCTCTTTTGTCTTGGTCTTATCTTCTCTCATTTCTTTCTTTCTCATCTTTCATATTGTAAGTGGGTTTTGGGTCGCTTAAAACCTGATTTTCCTTAATCAAAAACATCATTTTATGGTAGATATATACAAACTTATTGATATCAAGTAATTTCATTTGTGTAATTGAAAAATATCGCACAAGTAAGATTACAATCATCAAGTCAAAGTATTTTACTATGTACTTGTCTATGCTATAAAATCAATACAAAAACCATTCGAGAGGCAAAAAATGCATATATGTTATCAACCTAATATTGCCTCTATTATTCATGAAGACTTCAAGTCTTATTGGATAGTCATAAAAAATGAACTCCAAGGTCTCTCTTAAAAATGGTCATCCCAAGGTGCCAAAGAGAAAATCAATCCTCTTCACCCTATACCCTCCAACTTACTCACAAACAATGGATATAATTTAAATGAAATTATGATCAAGAACTTCCATGTTTGAGTACCATCTTGACAACTATAAGAGCTTTACAATCTATATAATAACTTTATATGCATACTTGATATTTGCTATACAAAAATCCTAATAACTCACAACAAAAGTAATATACATTGGTTATGGTAGGTTCTCTTCTTCCTCCTTAAGATATTTATCACACAACAAGGATTTTTCATATTATGAATAATTATTTAGATTAAATATGCAAGTCCTACTCCTTGATAGAGCATAAAAAAGAAAGAAAATCTTCCAAAAGTGCTGCAAAGGCTAAAGTAATGATACACATACCCTTTAATGTACCCTATATGTGTACTTAAAGGTAATGAAAAATAAATAATGTAAACTTAGAGTTACAAATATTGTTACCTAGATTTGGGCCAGTCGTCATTCAACGATGACTCAAACTCTACTACACATGGTAGGTAATATTGGAACTACTACCCAACTCTAAAGAAGATCTAAATTGGTGATGAAATTGAGATTGTGGCTTTAACTAATTCAAATTTGAATTATTTTACAATTAAGAACATTTGATGACCAATTTAAAAAAAATCCTAGTCCAATTAGTTCTTTTTGTGATATCTATTAGCACCCTTAGAATTATGAAGAAAATTTTGAAGGCTCAAGGTGTAAACTAGAATCATACACATTGATATCTTCTTGGAATAACTTCTGCAAAATAATTTAGGGTTTGATTTTGAGTTTTATCCTAGTTATGAAGCACATTCAAATGTCCTTATGGTAGGCATTTTATATTTGATCAGTGACTTCTTGCTCTAGTTACCCATGGTTTGAGTTCTTCTCTCATCAATTGAAAACTGGACCTAGGTTCTAATGTTCCTTTTCAGCCGGTAAATTTAAGATTTGATTTATCCTAAGTATTTGGCCCCACTCATTCAACATCCTAGTAACATGAATTATATACACATGCTTCAAAGTTTCTCTAAAGTGGGCCATAGTTCCAAATTTCTTGGTGAATGCTGAAGTGGTTTGCACACCTTGCTGAGGCTCTGCATCTTGTTTGGCGTGGCAATTTGGTCATATCCTATAATGTTACTCATAACTAGTTAAAGTTATTAAAGACATCTCATCAAGTGCCAAGTTTCAGCCATGAAATGTAAGGGTTATTGTTCTTGAAAGCTTGATTAATTCATTTCTATGTCTCGGTGAGCCCCGAGTTACTTCTGATGTGGCAATTGGGCAATGTTTGAAATGGCAGTTTAGAGCTTGACAGGGTATTTATTAGTGTCTTGTCAAATTATAAGTAGGGTATTCCTATGACTATTTTAAGAATCTATCACTCTAATACTCAATAAAATATTTTAAAGACCTTTGTCAAGTCTCAAGTTTTATTTTGCCCTGATGAAGTGTCCAAGAGACCATGGTTATGTGTTGATGTGTGAGGTAACTTGGAGCTCATTGAAATGGTTTACCTCTCCCAGGCAAGTTCCCAAGTGAACAAATGATAAGATGTCATAACCATAGATAAACAAAATATATCATGCTATCTTGGATCTTGATGATCAATGACAATGCTAGGACCATTAGCCCTGCCAACAAAAATTTAAAAGTATCCCAATAAATCTCCAAAAGGCCCATGGATGTTGGCATGAGAGATTTTGGAATCAATAAATTAGGTGAAAATGTCCTAATTATGGCCACTATTTGAAAATCAAAACATGTCTTTACTGATATTCTATATTCAGAAAGAGTAGAAAAGTACGACTCACATGGATTGCTACAATATGTGAGTAAATCAAAGTGATAACATTGTGCGGATTTAAGGAGAACTGCTGGAAGTGGGTGGGGAAGGAGATTGATACCCTCAAAGAGGGGATTAAGGAGATAATTGATATCTTCATTGATTCACCTAAGCCTAGCAAAAGTGAGAAGCTCGTGATCATGACCCATAAGCTTTCCCATGATGTCGAGGTTATGAAATGTAAACATGAACAAATAATTGAGAAGGTTGAGCATTCTATGCAAGAGATCAAGAAAAAACTTAAGAATTTGGTTGACATAAGCAAGGAGGCCATGAATAATAGTATGGAGGGGCTAGAAAAGATCAATGCCATGGTGGCAGAGTACAGATCCAATCCTATTGACAATGATCCTAATGAAAGTAACAAAAAGAAAGATCTGGGTGGTGAAGACTCTGTTGTTGGTGGCAATAAAACTATGGGCCCTAGTTCCAAGACTAAAAGAAGGAGCAGCAATAAAGGTACCTCCTGGTTCATTATGGAGTAATTCGAGGAAATCAACAAGATTACCATCTAGAAGAACAAGGAGTTGGTGCACTCACTATTTTTAATGCTTTTGTTTTGTTGCTTGTTGTTTCTTTTTTCTTTTGCGTTCGGTCTGGGGTGCTCCCCTGCTTTTCTATTGGTTTCTATTTGGTTGGTTGATGGCCAGGTTTTGTAAAACTCTTGGTTTTGGGTCCATGTAAACCCTGTTTATCTTTATCAAAAATAATGTGCGAATTTAATATCGAGTTGCAGTTGCCTCAAGATTTAAAGATAAAGGAAACTAAATGAGATGAAAAATCAATCACTTCCATTCATCATTCCTAAGTCAAGTGGTTGTGTTATAAGTTGGATTGAATCGACCCTTAGGAAGATAAGTGTGTCTTCACAGACATTCTTGTGATTGTAGGGGTAGTGAAATGAAGTGCATAAAGAGTGAAGCTAGGTTTTGGCATAAGGAAAGATGGTCTGACAGCGTTGGAGGAATCATATCATGGAGGGTCTATAGGAACCTCAAGTTAAACCAAATATACAAAATAGCATGTAGCCAAAGGATAATAAAACTGTCGAAGGTAGCTCGAAGGTAGCCAAAGGGATATTAAAAGGCATGAGTGCAATGGTGAGCTACAATTGCAGTTGTAAATAATTCCAATCTCTCTACCAACTATCATCTTCCCTTGATAATAAGTGGAATGCAGAGAGAAAGTTGTGTGAAGACACAAGAGATGTGGGTTTGGAGTCATACATACCTACTTGATCAAAACTCTAAAATTTCTCCCCTACTAGGAAATACAATAAGAATCTTTCATCTGAGTATTCTCTATATCAATAACCACAAATGTGTGGTAGTGGCATGGCTCATAAGGTAGTAGTTTTGATGAAATATTTCTATATCTTGGCACCAAATCTTTCATGTATACCGGCCAAGTGGTTTTTCTTGAAGACAAAATAGAGGCAACACATTTTGTTAGGAGAGCATTCTCTTGTCAATGGCCTAATGGTGGGTAAAAATTGGACACATGTAAATGGTCGGTAGCTTGTTTCATTCTTGGTAGTTATAAAAAGAATACCAAGGCCATGAGAAAGGGGTTCTAAAGTTGTTTCATTTTCTAGCCAAGTAAAAACAGGGCCATGATAGTCTTGGGTTGACTAATCTCATAGTGAAAGAATGTTTAGATTCCTCCCTATATTTTTCTTGATTGGTAATGGATAAAATGTTAAGTTGTTATAGAAATTATCTCCATCTATATTCTCAAAATTCATCTGAATCATAATATTAAGAATTTTTTGATTTGTCTTGGCAATATTTCTATCAATGTTGGACTACACAAGTGGGTTTCCTTCAAGAAATAAATTAAATTATGTTTGTATTTTACAATGAATTTGGAGATATGTAATGAATTAACAATAATAGTTTGTATAGGTAATGATATGAGTTAAATTAATGTTAGGCATTAATGCTCAAAAGGCTCACTAATTAAAATTGCTTTGTAGTTTGCGTTTACATTCATGATCTAGGATTTGACTATGTTCCTTGGAGTATTCACTAGTTTGTCAAAGCTACATGGAAATCATTTTATAATTCCTTAAATGATCAAGATACCTTTTCCTTTCTTTCTATTTTCCTTTCTTGTTCATTTCATTTCGAATATTGCATCTTTGTGGATGTTAAATGTTATAGAAGGTAAATCTGAATATGTATTTCCATAACTCCCTCATGTTTATTTGCGAGATGCATAATTTATAGTTCTCAATTGAACTCAAATTTTGTGGGATTGAGATTGAATAGGAGATCATGTGAAGGATTCCTGAATAATATGAGAACTGACCACCACTTGTGAACTTGTATATATTTTGAGTTATTTGTGAATTGTCAAACTTACAAGTTTGAAATTAGGAATACCCTCCTGAGTCTGGTGGAGCTTGAACTGAAAAAGGATTGCTTAATCCTTGGAGATTGACCAAGATTTTCAATCCCACGGTCTAGATGCTTCTTTTCCTCTTAGGATTGAGGGTAGTAGGAACAAAGATCTAAATTAGTGATGAAATTGAGATTGTGGCTTCAAATAACTCACATTTGAAGTTTTTAAAATTAATAACATTTAATGACCAATTTATACAAAATCCTAGTCAAATTGATTATTTTGTGATATCATTAATTAATAATATTATCCTTTTATTTTTATCTTCTTGTGATACACTATGTGAAAAATCCAATAAAAGGCTAACAGTTTTCTAAAATCAAAACTCTTTCATTTTCACTTACTTGGAATTGTTGGAATCAATGAACACTAAGAGGGGGGGTGAAGTAGTGTTCTTCAATTTTTAGCATTCTGAATCTATCCTTTAAATAACTTAATTCAAATAAATAAGAGTAGAGTGTAGAAACACAAACAAAATAACCACAACATGATAACACCAGGATTTTTTATGTGGAAACTTGATTAAGGAAAAAACCACAGTGGGATTGATACCCACAATATTAATATACCTTGTTAGAAGTATACTAATATTACACGAGGGGAATACACATGCATTTAGGCACACTACCTAGATCTCACTGCTCAAATTACAATAAAAGCTACAATGCCGGAAGACTCACTACCTTACAAATGATTATAGATAATAATTGGAATGTCTAGAATGATAAGAATCATCAAATGCCAAAAATAGTTTTGGTTAAGAACAAAATGCTCTTCTTTGCAACACTCCTCTACCTTGATGTTCTATTGTATTCCAGAGCATAAATCCTTCACTTGCACATGTGAAACTACACACAATAACCCATACACACATCACACATAACCAACAATATCAAAAATGATCAAATCAATCGGTCTTATATATTTGCATCAACATTTTAGGTCTTCATCATGTTGGTCCAAAAACGCATAACACACAAATGAAATGTGTTACCCAAGTTGACTCAATCTAACCCAAAATAATCATGCCAACCAAAAGAAATTCTCCACATGCTTCCCACATGTTGGCTTAACATCCTTAAGCAACAAAAATTGTTGAACGATCTAGACACTGAATACCCACAAATTACTGTCGATAAGCACTGTTCTAACTGAAAACCTATCTATTGGATCTTTCCATCTTACTCAACACTCAATATCAGAGCACACAATCTTGGAATAAGGAATATTACATGACCACAATGTATCTTTGAGATTTGTGACACCAAATACTCAACACAACTAAACTGCCAACCAAAACACTATACACTCTACTGGATGACATGTTCTTCTCACCGGACCTCACTTAACCTCAATCTTTCAGTATGAATGAATTAAGAACTATAGATTGTATATCTAACATTAGTTTCCATTAATGACAACATCTGAACAACAATGCAATGTCTCTTGCCCATAGGAATGATAACCAAAGCTAGTGTGCAACTTGGATCATAGGTTCAACTCACACATAACTCATAAAATAAAATAAAATAAAATATTTGAAAATTGATGATAAAGGGAACGAGGATAGGCTCAATTGAATTTAAAAAAGGTATTTTCTACATGATAAGGGATACATTTATGGATTGTGGTTGATTGAACACATGAATTAATATCATATATTTAAGATATTAATTATGTATTATCTTTCAAAATCACAAGATCACAAACAAAATACTTATCCTCTTCCCCTATTTTATTTAGTAACACAATCTATTTCATTGAAAAAAATACTACTTTTTCTTCAGCAACTTAAGGAAAAGAGTAAATAATTGTGGCTAATATAAAATATTCCATAGCATCCATGCATAGTATTCTAGGACTAGTAGGCTCATAGACATAAGAAATAAACCTATTGGTTTTAATAAGATTAGGCATTATTATTTTGTGTTGTGAAGAATGAAATGTCTACAAATTTACATAATGATCATTAAACCCTAGAACATATTATATGTACATGAAGTGCTAGGAAGTATGTGTGAACTAACTTATGTTTACTTTTAGTTTCTTATCTTTTTATTTTTTAATAAGAATTATGCTTGTTTGTAGTTATCAAATACAAGTTATGGTTAGGATTATGAAATAGGAGATTTTTGTGTCATAAATAAAACTCAAAATGGGGAGCATTATTACACGCAATCTTGCCCAAGAATACAACATTACATGTGTTGGTATCGAATATGAGAAAATTATCAATAGAAGGGTTTAAGGAGACTGAAAAATGACATAGGTTAAGTTTAATGTATGTTTAAAATAGGCTAAAGAACAAATTGGGGCTATATGGTCTTCATGTTTATAATGAAATTATTTGAATCTTGAGCTTAAAATGAAAGAGAAATTTGTTAAGTATATTATTATTTTATCTCTACATCACCTTATTTGAAAGTAATATACATAAAAAAACAATTCATTGAAGTTTTTTTTTTGTATATTACCAATTTATCACCCTCAATAAATATATGAACTTGTATCTAATATGGCGCATGTCCTTTTGTCAAATTAAATAATTATTAAACTTTTAAAATATTAGATTATTTAAAAAATTTGCATCCCACATTTACAAAGTGATTAAAATAAAACATTAAAGAATCCACAAAAAATAATAATACAAATAACATGTTAGATTTTTAAATCATTCATATTCCAAAAAATTATTAATTTTTTATCAAGTTATAAATATATATAGTAAATGATGCCACTAGTTTATGTGATTTATTAATAAAATAATTCAAAATATTTTACATAAAGGAGACCTAGCATAAATTAATTTAACAAGTTATATGTCTTTTACTAGATTAAGCAGGGAAGGACCCCACCCCGTTATACATCCAAATAAAGAACCATTATTTAGAAAAAACAAGGGCTTAGAGGTTAAGCCCATAAAACAAAATATCAAAAAGTTTATAAACTATCTAAATAACAACTAACTAATGAAGTAAAGAAGCAACATCCTATAAGCATCTACTAACATGAAAAATAGAAAGAACCAACATAGGGGCATAAAGAGATATAGTCCTACCTATCGAGAATCTCCTCCAATTCCATCTCAGACAAGGATGAGACAATGGTTATTTTTCCTTTGACTTGTCCATCCTTTGCCCTCACGGGAGCTTTCTTCTTCCTCTTTCTGTCAATCTTTATTCCCACTGTCAACAGCTTCATAATTATTTTTTGCATCAAATGTTTATTGAGCTTGACCAAATTCTCAATTCCACTCTCATGGTGTTTTATCCACTCCCTATTTCCATCACGTCCTAGTTAGTTCTATGGGGTCTCTAACCTGCCAACCCTCAGGCAAGCTATATTTTGTTGCATTCTAACTTAATTCTTTTTATATGTTCCAAGTGATAAATTGATTCAATATTTTATTTTGAACAATTGAATAAGAAATGAGTTTTGAAAGTTTAAGACAATTGCTTTATATTAATGCAAAAGTATTAGTTATATCAATATATTATAAAAATAGTCATAAATACATAATCATTATATGAATTATTACTATTATTACATAGATGAAAATTATATAAAATATATACTAATATTTATTCAATTAACTAACTTCTATTTAAATGAATGAAACGTAAAACGACAAGTAAATTTGTTTAAATGAATAGAGTTAAAAATGACATGCAATGAAATTGTATGTCAATTTTGGCAGGCACGATAGGTTTGAAATGCAATCCTGAGGGTCCCTTTTTTATTTTCTAACGTCGCTTCCGCTAAAGTTTGAAATAAGTTTACACATCAAATAATGTCACAAACTTGTTTGTGTAGTGTCGGCGATACAATTATTAAAAGCAGACAATTTCCAGAAGTAGTTTCTCTTGTGTTTCCATGATAGAGACATCCAAAAACAAGTCACCAAAGTTTGTATCATGTGATTCGCTTTATATGAATATGACATTTTATTGTTATACATTAACATTGGAAACTTCAAAGAAGCCAATAAAATTGCAAAAATGTTGGAGGTTATTGTTACCTGCTTTAATGCAATTTTGTTCTCAATAGATTTCCTATTATCAGAATTAAATAGATAGCAAGCTTAGACACCCAATGTTGCAATACAGAGGAAAGATGTTCTTTCTTCTAGAATCTCAACATAGTAATTAAGTGAAAAACTCGTTTTGAGAATCGAGGAGTGAAAAAACAAACAATATAAAATGTGATCTTTGTTATAAGGGTTTTGTTGTCTATTGTGTTCAAATGCATTCAAATTCCATCAAAATTTTGTATGGGTGAATTATGACTACATGTCAAGTTGAATTATCCTCTCCTAGTGCCAAATTCATTCAATCAAAGTTGAACTCATAATATGGTCAATTAGTCATACATCAATGATTTCTTATTTTAATCTACGCCCTATTCATTACAAGTGGTTAACATGTAATTTTTTCATTATTTTTTTTAAAAAAGTGCAGAAACTTGTATTATGTGTTACAAATCCTTTGTTTCAGCTAGTCCTGAGAGAAATATCATATGATTCTTTAGATATTTTAGTTTTGACACCTTTGATAGAGATTTAGTCAAATTTTCTAAATAAGGCTATGTTGAGTTTTCTTGAAGCTCCAATTGATAATGATAGCAATATATTTTAATGAAAAAATTGTTTGTGGGGACACTCTTTTGCAAAGTGTTACATATTCTCTTTATGTTTGAGATACCATTGATGTTTTTTCCCATTTTTGCATGATGGTTTGATTAGATAAAAAATGGGAGAGGCCTGAACCATTACATAACTTCAAAAGTGAAAGAGACGAAGGGTCTCACAAGGAGTGAGAGCACCCAACCAAAGAACCACTTGTCTACAAAAAAATAACTAGAATATAAAACTAGCAAGAATTGACAAATAGAGAGAAAAAAGGAACCCATACAACCCATTGAAGAAGTAAACCAATGGTCTACCTAGTAGGGATTTTTTCTCTTTGTTAGCCCTAGCTCATAAATTTCACTTTCTCAAAAAATGAGAACCTTTTTTTAGATGAAAGTATAGGGGAATCCAAAGTATCGTTCGCATTTGAATCAATTAGCTCTATCACAAAGTTTGAAGACAAATCGATGTGTCACATTTTCTTTTCATTCATTCCATAAAGTTCTTCTTGAAAAGCCTAAAGAGTCATTGTGTTCTTCTTTAATATATCTAGTTGCCATGTATCTCCTTAATAACTCTAGCCATCTCACACCTATCATCTTTTTAATCCACCTTTGCACGGAGCTCCTTAATTTTCTCTTCTACACCTTCTTACTTCTCCACTTTTTCAACCAAGTCATTGGCTGCAATCAAGACCCTCTGATCTTTCCCATCCATCACCCTACTGTTAGTTGAATGAGAGGGGGGGGGGGGGGGGGGGGGTGAATCAGATAAACTCACAATACAATGTTCTAATCACATTCAGCCTCAGTAGAACTTACTTGATATGCAACTATGACTCTAAATCATTCAAACTCATAAACTGATAAACTTGAATGATCAAAACACATTTAACACCAGATTTAACATGGAAAACCAGATAGGGAAAAACCACTGTGGGATTTCAGACCCACTCAGAAAATATACTCTTCTAGAGTATGCTAGGTTAAAAGCCACTCCTATTAAAGATTACATAAACACATTGCTAGATGTGACCTGGTCAGGGGATTTCCCTCTGATCTATCAGAATCTTGCACTTTGTTAGAAGTGACCTTGTCAAAGAATTTGAAACACTCAATTAGAATGTTACCTTGCTAGAGGATTTACAAATAAGACTGTTAGGTCCACTCGGTTAAGAGATTTCCTGTCACTTACAAAAATAAATAATAGTAATAAAATATATCTGCAACTTCACATTTGAAATGTTATAGCAGATTCTATGTGCTCAAAATAATCTTGTCAGAAGTCTTATCTTCCTCCTTGATGGGCTTCTCACTCTGTTCTTCAATCTTCTGTACTCGGTTATCACTTTAGCAAAATCATTGTTCTTCTATTTTCCCGCATACTTTGTTCTTCAATCCTTCTTATTTATAAGCAATTCCTAACCACCTAATCTCCTTAATCACATTTCCCATGATTAATCTTTGCCATCAAATATTCAAACTTGACTAGGCTCATTGAATCCTTCGAACTAAAAAATGTTTTATCTTGCCTTGAAACCTGTATTTCTTCCTTGGTACTTGTGCTCGATTATGACTATTCAATTTGTGTTGTAGATCTAACTCTATTAATTTTCTTTTCCGTTGATCCTTAACAAACTTCTTGCACAACATTCCAATATGCTATAAATCTCTAGCTCATTGGCATCTTTCATTTAATAATGTATTTATTCATCCAATGCATTATGTTACTGCTCAGTTGATACTCAGTTAATTCTGAACTTTACCCGTTAGACATTCTGTATTTATCTCGGTAGATTTGCTTGTTGACAACAGTCGGTGACTTCTTCCTTCTTTAACTGACATCGATAACCTTGGAGTTTACTGTCTGGCTTGTTGCTCGGTAAAATAGAATAGTATCAAACATTTACTCATTCTATTGCATGAAATCTTTTCTCCTTCTTATTCAGTCTTCGAATACACATATATAAGATATCAAAACAATCAAAATATCATAGTCTCATCACTATCTAACTCGGTAATAGTTTCCCATTGAATAACTTATTACTCCCCTTCATTTTCACATTCTTTCAGTGTCACTTATCGACATCTTTATACTCATCAACACATACTCTTTAAGATATGGCAACATCAAACTGAATCAGAAAATCAATTGCTTGACATCAATGACAAAATAATATTATTAAGATAGTAATCATCCTTTATCAATTATATCATCAATCTTCAACAACCTTCTCAATATGCTCGTACCAATGAACTTCCTGTAATGCCAACAATCTCCCCCTTTGGCATTGATGACAATACCAACTTGATTTATTGCAATTGATTAGAATTGCTATTATTCTTCTCTTGTTATCCTTGAGTTATAAACTTCTCCTTTAATCTTCTCCACCTGTCATTAGTCTTCTCCCCCTTTGACAACAATGCCAAAAATAACACTGAACCATGATTACTTCCCCTGTGAAGCATTTTCCTTACTGATAAAACATATACAAATATATCATCTTAGTCTCAGTCAGAGCATCTTGTCTACATTCACTATTTCCTACACAACTTTAGACAACCTTCTAAAGTGTGTAAATCAGCATCAACTCACAAATAGTATTCTGTAGAGTCATAGAATTGATGCTTTCATCGAACTCTGTTAGTGAGTACTAGATAGGGGTAGGACCCCTAACTTACTTCTGAGATACTCAAATGTGTCCCTTGGCAGTGACTTTGTGAAGATGTCTACTAGTTGTTCTTTTGTGCTAACATATTCTAGCACAACTTTCTTTTCTTGAAATTCTTCTCTTAGATAATGATACTTTATAGAAATATGCTTTGTCTTAAAGTGCATTACCGGATTCTTTGAAATGTTAATAGCACTTGTATTATCACAAAATATAGTTACTTGCTCGATAAATGTCTCATTCATACCTTCCAACAGTTGTTTGATCCATGCTAAATTGGTACAATTCAATGCTGTAGTGACATATTCAGCTTCAGCTGTTGACTGTGAAATGCATCCTTGTTTCTTGCTAAGCCAACTCATTAGTCTTTCTCCCAAAAAGAAAGCTCCACTGCTTGTTCTTTTCCTGTCATCAATATTTCCTACCCAATCAGCATATGTATAGACTTTTAAGTCAAAATCATTCCTCTTTTTATATAGTAAACCATAATCTTCAGTGCCTCTCAAGTATCTGAAAATTCTCTTGATTGCTGTCATATTGGTTTCTTTGGGATCTACAAAAAATATTACAGTTATACCTACTACATGTGCTATATCAGACCTACTGTGAACTACATATTGCAATTTTCCAATCATAGATCAGTAAAGTGTCTCATCAACAGATTCAGATTCATCACTCTTTGATAGTTTACAGTTAGTAGTCATAGGAGTACTTACAGGTTTAGAATCCTCCATTCCAAATTTCTTCAAGATTTCCTTTATATACTTGGATTGAGTAATGAAAATCCCATTTTTCATTTGCAATATTTGTAAACCTATAAAATACTTTATTTCACCAATTAATGACATCTCAAATTCTTTGCACATTTCATTTCCAAAGTTCTTACATAAAGAATCATTTCCACAAAAAATAATATCATCAACAAATATTGCTGAAATCAGTATTCCATTATCCTCATTATTCTTCATATACATGTTGTTTTCACTAGTCCTCATAAATCCGATCTTTATTAAGTAAGAGTGCAACCTTTCATACCATGCTCTAGGTGTTTTCTTTAGACCATATAAAGCTTTGTTCAACTTACATACCTGATCTTTATTCTTCTCTTCAATAAATTCTTCAGGTTGTTCAATATAGACTTCTTCTTCTAGTATACCATTCAAAAATGCAGACTTAACATCCATTTGATATACCTTGAAATTTTTGTAAGCAGCATATGCCAACAATGTTCTCACTCCCTCAAGTCTTGCCATAGGTGCAAAAGTTTCACCATAGTCTATTCCTTCTTTTTGAGCATAACATTTGCAAACTAGCCTTTCTTTATTCCGAATGACCTCACCTTTTTCATTTAGCTTATTCCTGAAAATCCACTTTGTACCGATTACATTTTTATCTTTTGGTCTTGGGACCAGTGTCCATGTTTCATTTTTCTTGATTTGTTCAATCTCTTTTGTCATAGCATTCACCCAATCTTCATTTCTTAATGCCTCTTTTACTATCCTCGATTCAAACTCAGATATCAAACATGTGTTCTGTCTCAATTTGTTCTTTATCATCACTAGAGCATCCTTATCTCCTATAATTTGACTTGACACATGATTTCTTCTAGCATATTTTGCTAATATAGGTTCGCTAGGCTCTGTATGATCTTCTTCATCACTCTATAACTGAGTATTTCCTTCATCGGCTTTCTCGGTAAGACTTCTCGGTTGTACATATACAAACTCTTCATAATCTTCTGGTTCTTTGGAATTTCCTTCATCGTTCCTTTTTGAAAATTCATCAATTTTGACATTTGCACTTTACACTATTTTGTTAGATGATTTGATCAGACATTTAAATGCTTTACTCCTAGAGGAATAACCAAGAAATGTTCCTTCCTCGCTTTTTTATCATATTTTTCATTTATGTCATCTTTGCGAACATAACATCTACTTCCAAATATTTTAAAATAACTTACATTTGGTTTCTTGTCATACCAGATCTCATACGGTGTCTTCATAGTTCCTTTCTTCAATTGTATTCAGTTCAGGGTGTAAACTGTAGTGCTTATTGCTTCTCTCCAAAATATTTGAGGTACTCTCTTTTCTATCATCAAATTTTTGGCACAATCTGCAATTGATATGTTTCTTCTTTCAGCTATCCCATTTTGTTGTGGTGTTCTCCATGCAAACACTTGTCTCTTTATACCCTGATCATTGTAAAATAAGTTAAATTCATTTGAAACAAACTCTCCTCCTCTATCAGATCTTAGACATTTCAACTATCTTCCTGTTTCTTTTTCAACTCTTTCCTTATACCATTTGAACATTTGAAAGGCTTTTGATTCCTCTTTTGAAAACATAACTGACATCATCCTTGAGTAATCATCCACAAATAATATGAAGTATTTATCACCATAATAACTTTGAACTTTCATAGGACCACAAAGATCAGTGTGCACAAGATCTAAATTTCCTTTAGAAGTGTAAGACTTACTTGTAAAGCATGATTTTGTCATCTTACCCATCTGGCATCCTCGGCATATTGCATTCTCAGGTTTTTCCAAGCTCGGTAGACCTCTTACTCGGTGCTTCTTACTTATTTTTATCAAGTTATCAAAATTTACATGACAAAACCTTTTATCCCATAACTAGGTATCTTCTATTTTTGCATACAGACAATTGTTCTGAGTTGAGTCAAGATGAAATGTATTACCTCTTGTTTGAGTCCCAATAGCAGCCAACTTTCCATGTTTGTCAGGAACTTTGACAATTCCTTTCTGAAATTCTATTTGGTATCCTGTATTGTTTAGTTGTGCTGCACTCAACAAATTGTATTTCAAGCCTTCAACCTAATATACATCATCACATTTGGCATTGTCAAGAAGTGTGATAGAACCTTTACCTTTCACAGGACACGATGCATCATTACCAAATCTTACATAACCTCCATCATAATCTTCTAATTTAACAAACTTGTGTTTATCACCTGTCATGTGATGTGAGCATCCACTATCTACGATCCAAGAATCATTATTATTTATGTGTGATATCAAGGATTTTTCTTCATACCTTTCTTCATCTAATCCATCTTTGATAGCCACATATACAACTTCCTCTATCTTAGTCCCATCAGATTTATCATCATTGAATTCCTCATCAGCTACTAGACATGTCTTTCTATCTCTCCTTCTGAAGTCTCGGTGTCCTCTGTATTGGTTGTCTTTCTGTCCATCATCTCAGTATTCTCTCTTTTCACTAGATTCCTTGTCAGGACAGTTAGAAGCCATATGTCCAGTTTTATCACAGTAAAAAAATTTTAAAGGTAACTTTCCTTTATACTTACCTTTGCCTCTCGGTAACGTTCTGGCCAATAATGCTTCAAACTCTTCTTGCTTTCTGATTTCCTCATATAGTTTGTGTACTTATTCCATGTTTTTGCAAAATCTCTCACTTGCTCCACTGTGATTTCATTCAGCATACTTATACATTCTATCATTGTAATCAGCAGATTCACCAAGGTGAAAAGAACTGAATGCAGATTCAACTTTGTTTACCGAAGACCCACTATTATCAAAATTACTTAGCTCAAAATCATGTAGCTTATTGATAGTAGCATCCAAAGAGACTGGCATGTTTTGTATAGACCTTAATTCATTAAATGCAGAGATTCGAATGACATAAGTAGGTAGAAGTGTTCTCAGCAACTTACTTGTTACATGCTCTTCTTCAATAGTTCCTCATGCTCCTTTGATTTTATTGACAATTTTCTTTAACCTTGTACTGTATTGGATTATGTTCTCACTTTCATTCATTCTCATGGATTCAAGTTGTCCTCTTAGACTATCTACTTTTTCTCTTTGAAGATGTTCATCACCACCATACACAGATGTAAGCTTATTCCACATAGCTTTGGCATCATTACAACCTTCTAGATCATTAAAATCTGACTTGGTCAATGCTGATGTTATTTCAATCATTGCTTGAATATGTTCTTGCTTTGCCTTTATTTCTTCCATTGTCATAGGGTAGGTGCTAAGTGGAGTGTAATCATTCTCCAGATAATATGTTGCATATTCTCCAATTCCTAATAAGTGCAGCTTCATCCTTTTCTACCATGTGGTGAAACTTGACTTGTTCAACTTTGGTGCATCCCTTTTATACATCTTCGGATCTTTCCTCAAGTTTCTTTAAAATTTTATTTCGGAGTTCTAGCTCTGATACTAATTGTTAGTTGAATTAGAGTGGGGGGGTGAATCAGATAAACTAAAAATACAATGTTCTAATTAGATTCAACCTCGGTAGAACTTACTTGATATGCAACTATGACTGTAAATCATTCAAACTCATACAATGATAAACTTGAAACATCAAAACACATTTAACACTAGATTTAACATGGAAACCCAAATAGGGAAAAACCACTTTGGGATTTGGACCCACTAAGAAAATATACTCTTCTAAAGTATGCTCGGTTAAAAGCCAATCCTATTAAAGATTACATAAACACATTGCTACATGTGACCAGGTCAAGGGGTTTCCCTTAGATCTATCAAAATCTTGCACTTTGTTAGAAGTGACCCTATCAAAGGATTTCAAACACTCAATTAGAATGTTACCTTGCTAGAGGATTTACAAATAAGACTATTAGGTCCACTCGGTTAAGAGATTTCATGTCACTTACAAAAATAAATAATAGTAATAAAATATATCTGCAACTTCACATCTGAAATGTTATAGCAGATTCTATGTGCTCAAAATAATCTTGTCATAAGTCTTATCTTCCTCCTTGCTGGGCTTCTCACTCTGTTCTTCAATTAGATCTGCAATCTTCTGTACTTGGTTATCATTTCAGCAACATCATTGTTCTTCTATTTGCCCGCATACTTTGTTCTTCAACTTTTCCTTATTTATAAGCAATTCCTAACCGCTTAATCTCCTTAATCACATTTCCCATGATTAATCTTAGCCATCAGATCTTCAAACTTGACTAGGTTCATTGAATCCTTCAAACTGAAAAATGTTTTATCTTGCCTTGAAACTTGTATTTCTTCCTTGGTACTTGTGCTTGGTTATGACCGTTCAATTTGTGTTGTAGATCTAACTCTATAAATTTTCATTGTCGTTGATCCTTAACAAACTTCTTGCATGACTTTCCAATCTTCTATAGATCTCCAACTCATTGGCATCCTTCATTTAATAATGTATTTATTCATCCAATGCATTATGTTACTGCTCAGTTGATACTCGATTAATTCTGAACTTTAATCGGTAGACATTTTGTATTCGTCTCAGTAGCTTTGCTTGTTGATGACGCTCAGTGACTTCTTCCTTCTTTAACCGACATCGATAACCTTGCAGTTTACCGACTAGATCCTTGCTCGGTAAAATAGAATAGTATCAAAACTTTACTCATTCTATGGCATGAAATCCTTTCTCCTTCTTATTCAGTCTTCGAATACACATATATAGGATATCAAAACAATCAAAATATCATAGTCTCATCACTGTCTAACTCAGTAATAGTTGCCCATTGAATAACTTATTACTCCCCTTCATTTTCACATTCTTTCAATGTCACTTACCAACAACTTTATACTCATCAACACATACTCTTTAAGATATGGCAACATCATACAGAATCAGAAAATCAACTGCTTGACATTAATGACAAAATAATATTATTAAGACAGTAATCATCCTTTATCAATTATATCATCAATCTCCAACAACCTTCTCAATATCCTCATACCAACAATCTTACTGTAATGCCAACACCTACTAGAGGCCTTGACGTCCACCTCAGGTAGAGATTCTAACCTGTTGGATCTTTTTCTTGGACACATTGAGTTTTCTGAGGAGCCAATTAATAATGCCTTCTTGTCTATTATATGAAAAATCTCATTAACCTTCTCTACAAGGATAGGTAAGTCTCATTTCGATAGGGAATTGATAGGGGAGAGGAGAGGAGAACCTAACAAGGGTGTAGTAGGGGTGGAAAAATTCTAATTAGAGTTATCTGGTGTTTAATCAACATTTGTTGACCAAGAGAACATAGTGTCCTCAGATGCACATGAAGCTTTGACTTTGACTCTTCAAAGAATGAATTTGGGGAGTGGGTCATTGATTTTTTTATTTTTAGTAGACCAATTAGCACTAATACTAGTAGGAGTGTCTCCATGTATGTGGGTAGTACTCTAAGTACCCTTCTAGACTAGGTTTTCAAATATCTTAACAACCAGGATAAGGCCAGATGTAAATTAGGCAATCTCAAGATAAGCTCTTGGTGAAGGGGAAGGACATTTTTGGCTTTTACAACAATAATTGACCAAGAAATAGATGAGAAAATCCAGTAGGGAAAGTTCATCATTACTCCATCCTTGAGGTGGTTAAGCATTGGTAATATTTGAGAGTAAAACTTTTAAATCTCCCATCTAGAGTAATGTACTTTAATAGGAGTAGAGTAGTATAATTCTTGACACCAAACAAATCTTCTCTATTGGATTCACTTTGAATATGAGCCACCTTCTCTCTCGGCTTGAGGAACCTCACAATATTAGCTTTGTAGTTCCCCTTTGGTTTCTTGGGGAAAGTCACACCTTCCACTATAAGATCATTCACGATAACAATTGACTCCACGGAAACTGTAAATAGTACACTGCCAACTTTGACTTCACCCTCATTTCTAAGATAGGAAAATTGGTTTGAGATGGTAGGGTTAAAATCCTTCATAACATCCATGTAAGACATCAGATTACCTCTCTTGGATTTCTTCTAGAGAGCTTCGTTTTTCTTAAATTTGTCACAATTGTCGAGTTTGGTCTAGATGATGTCAGCACCCATGTGTTAAATCTTCTCTAGGGAGACTAGTCGTAGTGACAAGGAGAAGAATTGAAATAAGTTAGCTTTGGGAAAAATTTGGCAAAAGGTAGTTTTGGGGAAAATGTTGCTTTCACCAAATTTAAAAACCAACTCCAAATCAATAAATGAATAAAGTACAATATAGACAAGATTATAAGAAAAATGTGATCTTTAGATTTTTATCCATCATTAGCATTGACGTCTGCTTCTATCATGGCAGAAATATTAGCTGCTAACTCTTGCTTGCTCATCTAAATTTTGAGCTTGTTAAAGAAGGGGCCAAGGTTAACTAGCTTGTCCATTGTCATATTCCCTTCTCTAAGGCTATGTTTAATCCTATTGTGGCCAAAAATAGATATAACACTATGAAATTTTCTTATGAGGTCCTTAGTACTTCATCTTGGTATGGTATTCCCTTGAAGCATCATGATGATGTTTTTAGAAGCACCTTCTATAATAATTTTTTGGTAACCATGAGGCTAATTTTTGTAATCTATCAAGTTTTTTGAGTTGGGTCATGAATAAGGTCTTGTAAGACCATATTTGATGTAGTAAAGTTCATTAAGACCATTAGGTGATGTGTTGAGTCTTTGAGGAGTCATGTTAAAAAATATTGTCAAAATTGTCATTTTGTGGAAAATGTGTGCCAATGGGTCATATATGGTGTTTAATTATTTATAAATTTCTTTAAGACCTATTTTAACTTATTTCTATCATTTTTTATTCATAGTGATCTTGGGTTTAGTTTATGACCTATTCTAGGTGAAATTGTCAATGCAACATTAGTATTTGGTACATCTTGATTAGGGGAGATTTAAAATACAATTATAGCCATTGTAAAAGGGCTTGGAATTCATTTAAATATTCCCATCCTCAACCAAGAAGGGGTTTTTGAATGTATGAATATATTTTTGACAAAACATTCAATTAAAACTTCCGAGTTTCCTGCACTTTTCTCAGTTTTCCAAGCATAACAATATGATTTTCTATAGTTTTCTTTATGAAAAATTATTCATTGAATTTTAAATACCATTGGATATGTTAGGGGAATTAAAATACTTCATTCCTAACTTTGTTTCGTTTGATTTCATTCCGATTTGGGAAAGTTATATCGATTTTATCAAGAATTGTCAAAACCCTTCCTAGGGTTAACAGTGATCCTATAGTAATGTAAATCTTCATTGTTAGACATTTTAAACCCATAAAAATGGGTGGATACATGTACTATATCATTCCCTTTCATGATTTGATGTTCGTAGGGACTCATGAAGTTTTTGGCATATGCAAGTAAGAACAAAGTGCATACATGGTATTGGAGTGTTGTAGTGTTAATATAAGCCTAGAAGAGATTGAAGGAAGAATTGAGGAGAGAGTGGATATGGTAAAAAAATGTTCCAAGGGGTTGGAGGTCATGCAACCACACTAAATGCAAATCATTTCTTTGATTGTCCTAATACTGTCTGTGATTGTCACTGTTTGACAGTGTGACAAGAGTCTCAATTTTGAATGGTTGAGTGATTGACTACTCAATGAGCGGTGATTGGGAAGAGTATAGAGAGAAGCCTTCCATCATAATTATTATTTCTTGAAGACCTTTGAATGAGAAAGGAGTCTTGAACCCATGACTATCCTTGCACATAGTATGACAGTCCTAAAAATAGTGAGACTACCTAAACATTGTTGTGACCTCTTGGGTGGTTGGGAGGGTAGAGAACGAGGATCTTACATGTTGGAAGACCTTGTAGGATGTGACAGGGGGTGCACTTTTTTTTTGTGGGTTTCTATTACATGTTGTGAGTGGGTGTTAGTGGAGATTGAATTCGTAATAGGGGAATGGTGTCCAGTCAGTGGCTAAAAAGGGGTGTATAAATGAGGGAGAATTTGGATTGGGCTTTAAACATGTTGGTATGTCCTAGATGAATGTATGCCAATGGTTGGTTGAGAGTTGATGAGTAAGGGAGTACCTATGGGGTTTTGTAGCCTTGTGAGTAACTAATGACCTTGTGAGGGAACTAATGAGTAAGTGAATTGTTGTCACCTAATTAGATAGGTGAGTTGGGAGAAAGATATCCCTTAGTTGGTTGGGTGTGTGGATTCTCTGCATCAATGATCTTCAGTGTCTCAAATCTATATATTAGATTGTGCATCTTGAATTTCTTTGTCTTTTGATCTCCTTCATCAATGCTACTCAACTTATCCCAAATTTCCTTTGCCATTTTGCATCCCATGACCTTGAATAACTCTGACTCAATCAAACTATTAAAAATTATATTTCTTGATTTTGCATTATTTTCATGATTCTTGACCTCATTCAGAATAGAAGGTTCACTAATAAGAGTAGTATAACTAGTCTTAATAATATCCGATATTCCAAGTGACAGAGAATTCAAATGGTATTCTATTTGCACCTTCCAAGAAGAATATTTTGTGCCATGAAAAGTTGGTGCTTTGAAAATAATCTCCTACACCAAAGTAGACTTTCCTCAAGTCGTTAAGCTTGGATTAGAGGAGCCACGCTTTGATAAGAATTGTTGAACACACCACAGGACTAAGAGGTGGGATCTTCATTAGTCTAGTCCTTGAACTAATTTATTTTAGGCTCTTAAACTTTAAACCATAATAATCTTATCCCTCAAAAAAAAAACATGAAACCAGAAAATACAATACACAAGGAAACATTGAATTTATATGGAAAACCCTAAGCAGGATAAAACCATGGTGAGATTTACACTCATAATATGATAATTGATTACAATGTTTTAGTTTCAATGTGAAGGTATTTCACTACTCCTAATTTAGACTTGTAAGACTAAGGTGCGCAACATTAGGGCAAGAAACAATTCACTTGCAATACTTAGATGCACAATCCTAGGGAAAGATTCAAAAGTACTTGCATTACAGAAGCTCATTACTCTATGGCTAGATACATATATGCACAAGCTGCCAAAAGAACACATTGTCTTTCGGCTATTATAGGGAAATGATGAATTGAAATGAACAAAGATCTTTTGATCATGAATTTTCCCTTGAACCACTACGTCAACCAAACAATATCATGGACAACACAACTCACAAATTCACTATCTCAAGATTGTCACATTGAAATATATGATCATAAAAATTTAATCAAAAATTGGAATTTGCACTTTTTCTTCTCTACCAATGCTTGCACATCATTCACAATCAAACCACATCAATTCACATGTTTTCACTTATTTAAATACTAGCTTATTTATTGAATGGCTCAATTAGGTCAACCACAAATAGAATATACACAAAATACACAAAACCGACTATCAAAAGAAACTACACCAAATTTTGTCCATTCTAGAAGATAAAGGGTACCCAAATACATCACAAAAATGTTTTCTCAGTCAATTTTAATGAACCATACACACTAACAAATCCTCCAAAGTTTCTAATTATGGTAAAAACAAGTTTTAAAGGGAACTGAAACCCTTTAATGACAAGTCTTATACCAAGGTAAGCATTAAACGTAACAATCACATATCAAAAAGTGATACTAAAGATAACCATGAAAGTGGTAGCCAAAAGTTAGCAAAAAACTAGAAGACAACAAAAAGGCCAGAAAACAGTAGAGGAGACTAAGCCAAATTCTTCAGAATATCTACGACCTTCACCTCAAGATGATTTATATTCAACATAACCTTCTTAAGATATTGAAGATCATGAGGAGGGCTTTCAACCTTTCTCTTCAAATTTTCTCTCAATGTCTTGCTTGGACCAGACCAATCATTTTTTCCTTTATCTTTTTCCTCCTCTAGCTCTACAACCTGATTGCTTTGAATCTCCTTCTCCAATTTGAGAACCATAGTTCTCATACTTTCAACAATTGCTTTCACAACTTTGTGGCTAATATTAATAATGGTCTAGAAGGAAGCCTTAATATTATTCACCTTTTCCTCAAAACGAGAAACTTTCCTTTCATAGTCCTTCAAATTTTTAATTGTCTCAATAATCTTCTTCAAACAATTAGCCATCAAAATTTTTCTCTTCTTCAGTCCAGCTCACTATCACACTAGGTTCCTTACTAATGCCTAAGATAAAAGCCTCCATCACCTCTAATTTACTTCTAGTATCCATCTATTTAACCTGTGAATCATTGATTTCATGGAAGACACATTTGAACATACTAAAAAAACTAATAGAACTATTTTTTTCCATAGCCATAACATCAGAAAACTACTCACGATCAAGTTTCAAGTGTTGGGAATCAACATTCAACTCTAAAGGTGATGAGGATCTATCTTGACCATGAGAGGTTGAGTGAGGTGAAAGAGAGCCACTTGAAACAAGGGAACGAACATTACTCTTATTTGACCAATAGAGAGGGTCACCGAACTCCTCATATTTTCTTTTACCAACCCTAAAACTATCCTTCCTTCCCACAAATTTTCTTCTATCATCATAAGGGTAAGGGTTAGATGGACTCCTACTTTTCTTCATTTTTCTGGGCTCAACCTTGAGGGGATAAGTCATATTCCCCTTCCCCTTACCTTTCCCCCTTGAGGCATAGATTTTTTTCTTACTTTTTGAGAAATTTTTGTCTTCTTAGGGGGCACATAATCATCCTCTTCCAACTCAATTTCCCAATCTTCCAACACATCCTCCAAAGTTGGCATGAAATGTAAAGTGCAGATAAATAATGAAGCATGTTAATCAGTCGACCCAAAAACATCACCCAATGTAAATTAAAGTATGTGGATCTTCACACACCACAATAAGATCCATAATTTTTTTTTAACTCAACCTCTAATCTGTATCTACATCGAAAGAGTATGATCCAAACAAGATAAACCAACTAAGTTGACCAGTGACCAACACAACTAACAACACCAACCTAACAAACCAACATAACTTCAATTGCTGAGAAAACCAACATAGGAAACCTAAACTAGAACACTACACAACCTATATGAACATGTCCTCCAAGTCGCAACAAATTAAACAACACCACAGAGCAATGTAGGGCATTCTCTATATTGGTCTTGATAGATAATCTCATTGTAAGCAAACTGCAACAATCAACTTCAACTTTAGAGCATTTGAGGACCTAAAAAATATAATAATGCAACATCCACATAACATACACATTAAATCTATAATTGGAAGCCATCATCTTCAAAATCCATAGGAATGTGAAGCATTCTTCCATAACAACTTTAAATATTGTTTCTTGCATATTATAACTTCCAATAGTATCGCCTTCCAAAAATACCTCATACTCACTCAACATCACCTTTAGACAACATGACAAAATTTGAACACTCATTTTTGGACCACATACCATAACCACACATCTAAACAACTACAACTTCTTCTTCACCCTTGCCACCACTATACATAATCATAGACAACACAAACTGATCTACACTTGCGACATCAATGACAACACTACACAAGTTTGACATCAACAACAACACACTCATACTTAGAACACTTAGTCTTCCGCTTTAATGTAATAAATGACTTTTTATTCTAGTTTTTATCTCTTAACTTGCAATCATATGGAGGATGACTTCCTAAAATATCTTAGGGTTTGTTATTGAGAATTTGAAAGAAACCTCATAAGAAATTGGTTGCATAGATTTTTTAATAATGGGAAAGTTTAAAAATTTAAGCTCTAAAACTGCAAGAGGCTAGTGGCCTAATGATTAATATTTAGTCAAAATAAATGCTAATTTTTTACTTAAATCTACAGTTATATAGCAAAATATAAATCAAATGATAAAAATTTAAAAAACAATATAAATGAATGATATTTAAATGATATTTAGAAACAAAATTTAAGGAAGTGGATGAAGGAAAATTTTAGCCTTATCCTAAAGAAATACCCTTCAAATCTAAAAGTAGGAGATCAAATTTTTCTTGCTCAAGGTTTTGATTTAAATAGAATAAATTTGTTCTTCTCATGGGACCCTCTATTCTACAAAAATAGCTCATGATGTGCCTCCACTAGACCCCTTCTATTGGAGATATATTTTGTGTTTCTTGCAAAAGGTTCTAATTTCTATTTGAGATTGAGTCTATGCCTATGGGTTTTTCATCATATGTGGGTTCATCCCTCTACCTCATGGAGCTAATATCTATGATTTTTACTGTTTCTCTTTTTTCACTAAGTTTATCCTTCTCTTTGCCATTATTTCCTTTTCTCTAAAGAATATGGTACTCAAAAACACATTTGGGATATAGCTAGAATGTTTGAAAGGGGCATGTTATCCTGTCTCATCTTCTAAACATGTGAAAAATAATGGTAGGATAAAAATAAGGCATTAGAATGAATATGTAGATTCATCTTAATACATCCAATTAAAGTGTCTCTTTATATATATTGCTACTTTAATTCTTCTATGATAAGAGAGAGTTATCAAATGTGCGAGGATGTTAAATGGATGTAAATGAATGCCTCTATATTAAAATATATAGCATCAAATTGTATAACTATGTGTCTACTTAGCTAACTACGATTACCAAAATGCATAAGAGTTTAGTAAATTCAAATTTGAAATTTAAAAATTTAAAGGGTGACATAGAAATGTCCTAAGACATGGAAATGGTTAACTTAGGACAAATAAAATATGTATGGATATATATGTACAAACGGTGATAGTTAATGCATGATTTAGTAAACATATCAGAATATGTACCAATATAGACTTGAGGTAGGAATAAGAAACCATTTGAATGGATGTAGATATATAATTACATACATGAAAGAATGAGCCTAACGATACAATTTGTTGATATAAAAGTTCTTTAAACTATTATCTCAAGATAAACAGAAAATTAAAAAAAAAAGTCAATAGAAATTCCACATGCATTAAAAGTACAATTTTAAATTTAAATAACTAAAAGAAATTAATCACTTCTTAATTGAAAAATATATATCAATCATGTTCAATTAATTGAACCAAACTAATAACTAAAAATATGTTAATTATAATTCATAGTAATGGTTAAAGTCGAGATATGTACAATTCAAGATTGTTTTAGAATACTTTTAGACAAATACAAAGTTATGTTTGAATTTTTTTTTGTCGATGAATTACTTATGGACATAATATTATGCATAATCAGCCACAATTCCAACCAATAACTAGTAATTTTCATATGAAGATTAAATTTTCACTGTCATAGTGCTGATGAAGAAGTAGCTTTAGTTTTTGATCTCTTCGTTTCTTGTAAAGAAGAAAACTTTTCCAAAGGATACTTGACGAGATGCCTGGATGATAACTCAGGCCAGAGACTGGTAGCATAGTGCAAACAAAAGAATTTTTTGTGAGAGTAGAAAGTTTCCCAGCTTAGCCTCTCCGGAACTCATAATCAAAAGCTCTTGCTTTGGGCAATTCGATATATAATAATTGTCACAAATACATAATTATTATATAAATTATTGCTATTGTTGTATAAATAAAAGCTTATTAAAATCTACACCAATATTTATTCCATTAATTTACTATTTGAATGAATGAATAAAACGTGAAACGACAGGTCAACTTGTTTAAATGAATAACAGGTAATAAAATTTTCTGTCAATATTGGCAGCCATGATAAGTTTGAAATTCTAGTCCTGCGGGGCCCTTTGAATGTAATGGCTCAGCCACCGGGACGTGGAAATGCAAAACAACCGTACATAAATTGAAGCCATGATAAATTCAATGTCACTTTCGTGTCATTTCCCCGGATAAACTCAAAGTCATGATAAGTTTGAAATGAGTTTATAAATTATTGGACGTGACATTAAATAACGACTTTGGATTCTCCATTATCTACAGATATTCCAATCGTAGGTCCAGGAACCTGTTCTGCTAACAAAATTATAACACATTGGAGATAAGGAAAGACCCTCTTCCTCTCTTTTGTCACCAAAATTAATTCTGTACTGTCGGCAATAAGATTATTAAAAGCAGAGCAACTCCACAAGTAGTTTCTCTTGCGTTTCCACGGTAGAAAAATCCAAGAGCAAGTTGTATAGTAAATAGTTATGAAGAAATATTAAATTCGAATCACACGGCTGAAATAAAACATGTGAGCAACCCCGAACAGAAACAAAAACAAAGGAAACGAAGACAAACAAGTCAAAGCAAAAAAACTCTCAGTTAAGTGAGAGCACCAGATCCTTGTTCTTTTAAATGGAAATCCTGTTGATTTCCTCAAGCTCCTCAATGATGAATCTGGAGGTACCCTCGTTGCTGCTTTTGCTCTTGATTCTAGAACTGGGTCGCTGTCTCCAACAACTATATCATTTCCTCCAAGATCTTTCACCGGATCACTGTGATAGGATCTATAATAACCAACCATGTCATTAATCTTTTCAAGCCCCTCAATGCTGTTGTTCATGGCTTCTTTACTAATGTCGACTAGGTTCTTAAGATTTTTCTTAATCTTAGCCATGGATTGTTCCACCTTATCAATGCTTTGTTCGTGATTGCATTTCATCACCTCAACATTTTGGGAGAGTTTTTGAGTCATATCCATGAGTTTCTATGGTTTGTTGGGTTAAGGGGAAGCAGTGAAAATGTCAATTATTTCTTTAACCCCCATTTTGAGGGTGTCAATTTTGCGCTCGACCCACTTTGAGCTCTCCTAGCTTCTGGTGGCTTGTATGACCAAATTAATCAGACTACCATCCTTTTGATTTCCACGTCTCTCTTCATTGGCTATGGTCCCCTGTTTTTCTTTCAGGACATTGATAGGGATGTCTAGTTTAATCCCTTGGTTTGTAATGTTTGGGTTGTGATCCTTTGCCACCAACTTTTTCTTTTTGGTGAGGGGTTCGACCTTGGAAATCATCTTGTTGTTGGTTTTGTATTTGCTAGCTACCCATCTAGGGGGATTCTTGCTGCCAAGCATCGAAGGAGTGACCATCCTTTCCTTTTCATCCACAAATTTGTATTCAGTGTCATCAATAGGAACCCCACTATCATCCAAGTCCATCTCCGAGTCAGAGACATCTTGGACCTCCGTCTTCAAGCCAATCTTAGCAAGCGGGGGCACAATTTAAAGGGATTTACCATGTTCCATTGTAAGGAAAATAAGTCCCTTGTGAAGAACAGGGTTGTTAGGGTTTTCTAGGTTCTTTTCCAGGCTATTGTCAAGGGAGGAGGCCAGATGGTAGGGAACAAAGATAATTTTACCGTATCAAAATGATTTAAGATAGTGAAATGATAGGAGAAGATGTTTGCATACCTACCATTGAGGGTGATATACCTCATTATAAACTTTGCCATGTCAGCCCATGGGGCCATGAGGTCTTTTTTCTATTATTGCCGCTATTGGCCGTCTTGGTGACTCTGGAGCGCTCCTTGTCTTTGTCAAAGAAACTCGACAAGTCCTCCTCCCCAGTTTTTCTATCCCTATAAAATCATCTTCTAGTCGTAGCCAAACCAATGACCATCATCACCAAAGTTTCATCAATCTGATAATCGACACCATAAGCCCTAAGAATCCCTTTTTTCCATCCATTAACAAAGGTGATGTAGGGACTTTGCGGGGTCATAACTTTTGCCTCGGTTGTTTGATTGGGATGAAATTTTATGTGGACGTAGATCTTGAGGAGTTGATTGGATTGATGACCAAAACAAGTTCGATAGGGCCTCTAAAAATTCAAAATTTGAGGGCCGGATTCCTTCATGTAAGGTTTCAAAATTGGCTTTTACTTTCTTTTTTGGCTTTTTAGAAAGTTATTTTTTTACTTAATTTTGAGCTTGTAATCTTTTTGAGATTAGAAAGTTGCTTTTTTGTTTTGTAGCAATGTTTTTTCAATTTCTAGAAGATTTCATGATTTTTGGGATAGATTTGAAAATTTCCTTAAATGACAATTTTTGGATTTTGTAAAAACATGCCCAATAAAGAAATTTTTGGTGATTGTTTAAAATAGGGGATTTTTCATTGTAATGGAAGAATGGATGGATTTGTAGAAGAATAATGAAGAACATTTGATCTAGACTTGTGTTTATTTTTTATTATTCTTTGTTATATTGGTTATGTTTTAACTGGCTACATCAAAAGGTCTCTGTAGTCAGAGAAGAGGGGCCATGAAGCCAGTCTAGGTAGGGGACAAGACCACCATCAATGACTTCCTACCAGAAATCTTTATTCTTTTTCCACTTCTCACAAGTAAAGGGCTCTTGTTTGTTCTTATCCCCTCCCATTGTGCTCCTGGGCACCAAATAATAGGAGAAGGGGCTCACTATCCCCAACCATTAGCAAAAAATGGGCCACACCCAAAGAATATCCAAACAGTAGCATAAAAACCACGCAACGAGATAGGAAATCCAGTTGCCGAGGAGGTTTCTAAATTTTTTATTAGGGAAAACCAGAAAGAGCCGTTTCTCTATCAACTCGGTCATGTCATGATGAGGGATCATTGATTAACGCAGTAATCATTATGTGCCAAATCACACTAATTTTTGGGGAAAGCATCCCTGCTACTCTACGAGTTGGTTGCCATGTATCCCACTGCTAGATTGGTTAGTAGATCCACTACCTTATTGCCTTCCCAATATATGTGCAAGATTTTCAAATCTATCAGTTCATTAATTATATTTTGGTAGTCCTTGATCAGGCTAACAATCATCCATCTAGGATCCATCCGACCACTCAGGTAGTTGATAGTGTTTAGCAAGTCAGACTCCAGCCACACTTTAGTAAACCCCTCTCTTTTAGCCATGTGTAGCCCAATGTGGCCAGTGTTGGCTTTCGTGTAGTGGTTAGTCTGGGTGCCTAGGGGGAGCGCTATCGTGGAAACCAGCTGACCAGAGTGATTCCTAGCCTCTCCCTGGCACCCGGCCGACCCAGGATTTCCTTTAGTCACCCCAAGTTGGAAATATTAGTTAATTTGGTGGTTGTGTTGAATATTCCTGCTACATTTGCATTGAAGTTAAAATGGGCCTCTTTTTTGATTGTATAAGTTTAAGATTCATTTTAGGTTTTTTTTTAGTGTATTTTAGATGAGGTGCACATTCATTTCATGTTGTTTTTCAAGTGTATTTCATAGATTTTAAATTAAATGGGTGTAAATTTGTAGATGGTATGATTATTCTCAGTTATAAGTCAAAATGTTAAGTTTTAAATAAAAAAACCTTTATTCATTGTAATGTTTGTAAAGAGGGGTAATGTAGGAAATGGATATCCACTTTCTCTAATGTACGAACATATAATTTATAATGTATGAGGATAACTTATTGGTGCATAATAGGGGATGTATAGCTATATCAATTAATGTATTGTAAACTATAATAGTTGTTTTATTTTGAAATATGTCTCGTAGAGTAAGGGATGGGGCATTAGATAGGTCCTAATATTGTAGAAATTTATATTGATTAATATTTCAAGATCTTAAACTATAGAGGTTTTGAAATTATGGGTAGATATGAGATGACTAGGCATGGTAATAATTTAGATTGACCAACAATAATGAGAGTGATACATTAACAGTCAATTGTAGATTGATCACACTTTATTGGAGAATGATCACAATTATTAGAGAATGTAAAATAACAATATGTGGGAGATGACCATGGAGAAGACTTAACTTGTCATATTTGGGCTACCATTCTCCTTCATCCCATCTCAACTATCCTCTTTCTTTAAGCCTACCATTTTTCCTTCCTTTCCATCATCATACACTTATCCATGCCCTTGGATTCAACATCATATTGTTCACCACTTAATCTATTTAATATTCATGTTTTTCTATTTATTTGTTTTAAATAGTTCTAGTTATTTATGCAACACATTTTATTGTTCACTATAATCTTTTATACTATGACCTATGCACCACAACATGACCTTTAGATCATTATGGTATTTACAATTGTGTGATTTCATGTCAATCTTTACACATGTGTAACACCATGATCATTATTCATTATATCATGATGTATAAAGTTAATGATGTAAAAAAAAATGTTTTTGTTTAAACAAGACGTTACCTCAATGAAAATCCCATTATCTTATATTTCCCTCTCTTATTTTTTTCCAATCCATTTTCTAGCCTCTTGACTTATATTTTATCCACAAGTCATGTGTCTTCACCATATATTCAATTATAGGAAGACATTATCATCTAGAATATATACACCCATATAGTCTTAACATTATCTAATCAAAATATCTAGGTGACAGTAATCAACATTTTTATACTAATATCCATTATCTAATTTATAACCAATATGTGTACATAATCTCAGCTTGATCATCTCAAGTGATATTTGAATCAACATGGTGCATCACATTAGTGTCCATCAAAATCTGCCTTATTGTTTCAAGAGCCTGATTTGGCACTACTAAGACTTCTAGCTCTAATCAAGGGTCATCACCTCCACTGTTAACCTCATTCTTCTAATAAAATATGTCAACCTTCTACTAGAGTTCTACCTTGTCTTACTTTTCATTCTTCCTCAATACATTGTCACTTCTCTTAGCTATGATGTATATCAAAATGTGAGAAATTTAGACATCCCCAATCCACTTCTAATTTCTTATTAATTGATTAAATAAATTAATGATCTGTGTGCAATGAACTCTTTATATGTGGCTCGTAGGGAAGATTCAATATAATATAGAATATTTAAGGGACACACATGTATTTATGTTTAGAGTCTCATATACAATTAACTTAATATAATAGTCCTTGTGCCATAAGATTGGTGAACATATTTTTGTGTAAATTTTTAATTTAGAAGGTGTTCTACAGTCAAGGTTTTATCCTCGGACCAGAGATGAAGTAGAAAGAATGCTAGAGATATAATTAGAAGAGATGCATGTGATACTAGTGAAAACACCATTAGTGGTTACTTATCATAGAGACAAAAGGATTGGATAAGGATGCAAATTGCAAGTAATTAAGAGTACTATTTAAGAAAAATTCAGGTTCCAACTAGGTGAAGTAGAGTTACATGTGAGGATAAAATTGGAAATTAGTTTAGATGATTGTTCCAAAAATAATTAAGTTTCAATTATTGGATTCATTATAATATCATCTAATTAGGTCACCTATTACTTTTTTCACTTAACTTAAAGTTAGGAGTTATTTTTCTTTATTTAGATTAGACTAACAATTGTTCATGCTGTCTTATTAAACATGATGTAGAAACTTGTCTTTATCTGATTTAATATTTCTCTACATTTTAGATTTGGAGTTTCATTATCATTTCCATAAGAATTCATATTTAATTGTAATTGAAAATATTTTGTGCGTCAATTTTATCCTTAGGTCATTGAGAAAATCTAGATTACTTCACTTCTGTTTGTGATACTTATGTTTCTTGAAAGTGACTACTAATACTTTTGGGGTTGAATTAATAAATTCATCATGGTGTTAGAGCTTAAAATATTCTAGTTCCTATTCAAATATTGAGGGTTCCAACCTTGAGAATATTTTTTTGCACATTGGACTCAAATGGGCATTGCCATTATGTTCAATATAACCTAGAATCAATATATCAATTGTTATTTCATCAAAATATTAGAAGTTTACTTTTTGGGGTTATTTAGGGCATGAGATCTGACAAAAGTACTAAGGTAAAGAAAAAATCAGTAATTCTAGGATGAAGCAAAATGTGGCATGCATTTGTCAAGGACAAAAATCTAAAGAATGTCTTTCATTTAGTGAAAATCCAAGAAGGAAAATTTTGAGTGTATTTATTAGCCATTGTTTTTAGGGTATGAAAAATCATAGTAGTATGGATCCATATGTTACTGACACTATGTAGGCCTATGTCAACAATTGTGTAGAAATCTAGCATGGTCAGTAAAATTTCATGATGATGACCAAAAACATTATTGGGCCTTTTAATTTATATTTAAAGAAGATTTTCTTGCTTAATGAACATAATGACTTGAATCCTAATGAACATAATGACCTGAATCCTATAGATTTTAACAACATCCAAGATTTTTTTCCCAAAGTAAATTCTTTCATATTTGAGTTGTAATAGTGTGGTATTTAAAAACAATAGCCTATATTAATTTTTTCAATCCTTGCCAAATATTTTCATACTATTGAATTTATCTGTTCATCTTTTATGCCACTAGTGGTGCACTTGGTTTCAAGCCCGCCACACCTTCACTTCATGATTTTGCATCATTCTTCACTATGAAGAAAGAAAGGTTGGTACGAATTGGTAGATTGTAGTCCTACATATCATGTGATTTTCTTGTATCCTACGACACTAGAGATAAGAAGGATTCAAATGAGAAAGGAAATAAATAAAAACACAAAGATTCTAAGTCACATGAGAAAGGTAAGGAATCACATTATAAGGAAACTTTGGATTCTCCTTCCTCTTCTCAAATAGATTCATCTAATAAGGATAAACTCAAGTGTGCATATCGCATAAAGACAAGACATTATGAGCATTGATGTTATGGAAAGTATATTGATGTGACGAAGCACCTTCTAAAGAAGAAGAATATTCATTCATATTCATCTATATCATCCTCTTCTAATTTTATATATGGATAATTTTAGTTAGTCTTTATGGCACTTGCGGATGAAAATATGAAGGGCCATGTTAGAGTAATTAACATGTTGTACCTAGTGATAACCTCACCTAGGTCCTATTTAAACATATCACCTAAGTTTACTCGTTGATGACTTTCCACTTTAGGTGGTTTTATCATGTTATGACTTATCCACCTTAAGTGGATCTTCCACCTTTAGTGGCCATATCATAGTTTCACTTTTCCACCTTATGTGGGTGATAGGTTGTGCATTACATAGGATTAAGACACTTGTCAGCATCTTGTCTAATCCTCCTCATTTACCTTGACTTTATAGGCAAGGTTAACTATGTACATTGATATGTCCACTATCAATGCCATCATCTTGCATTAGGATGCACTTTTCTTATCACTCTCTTGTTGAAGCTCTATTTTGGTCTTTCATTTGATCCTAGATTATTGCAAAGTCACCTAAATTATAAGGCACCTAATAGAAAAGAAGGTACCGATAAAAAAGACTATGGAAATCTCTTTGTGAGTATCTTCATGGCCTACTGGAAAAAAAACAGATCTCAGCCCAATTAAACCTCAAAAAGTGCCAAGACAAATAGCATAGTATGTCTAGAAATAACTTGTTAGTGGTGTTTATACTATGGGGGGCCACCTTTATTAGTTGAAATGGATTTCACTCTTTGATTGGGTTGTTCATATATTGGAGGGTATCAGTTTGAGTGGTGTTTACAATGCTTGGAGCTATATTAGCCATTTTTATTAGCTTGGCTCCACCTTTCTAAAAACCGAACATAGCATTTCGTATCTTTTCTTCACTATATTATGCCCTTCACATTGTGAGATTGTGTAGACTCTGTTGTTTCATGATTTGAGATCACACATTAATCTTTTGTTGGTGATTCCAATGATTCATTGCAATAAGTATCTATTTATCTTCTTGATCGAGATTCTTATTTTCCATACATTTATTTATAATTTATGGAGTCCAAAATTTTAGATTTGGAGGACACATTTGAGGTGATTTCTCTTCTCTTTGATGGAATTTTTATCTCTGTTGAAGATTTAACTAACTTATATTTGGATATTGATATTCATGAGTCTCCCTCTTCACTTGATTCGTTACATTTATTGGTTTAGTTTAATCATGAGCATGTTATGGCTTATTCAAGCTTGGAAACTCCTATTAAGATTTTAAAGGCATATCTCCTATATGATAATAGTTGTGCTACTAGTGTTATCACTTCATCTTTTTCTTTGGAGCTTGTTCAAGATTAATTTGCAGTGGTTCCTATTTTGTCACCTTCTCTTATGATTGGGCATGTACCTGATTTCTTTGTGGCATTGTCTTCCAGGGTCTTGGTGATGCACGAGTATATTAAAAAGTTGACATCATTCTACATTTGGATTTCGCTTCCTAGTTCATATCTAGAATGGTAAGCTTTCCTGCATTTGTAGTTGGTTTGTTTTCTTCCAAGGCCAACAAATATTGTTTACTAGTAATTCGACTATGTTTTGAATCCAAGAGCTCTTCATTTCTATGGGACATTTTTTATTATGGAGGAGTATGTAGCCTCCTTCATTACTTCCTATAGGGGAATACTTGATTGTATATACATGATGTATGGAATCCTTACGGGTTCTTGAGTCCTTCATACATCATTATTTGTTTGTTTATTTTCTCTCTTTTGGAGAGGAGTTTTTTCCCACATGGTTTTATCATTCTCTTCATTTATGAGAGATTGCATTTGCATTGTACATGGGTACAAAAGATGGCCTAGTAGCTGGGACCCATATTGCATCTTTGCATAGTAAGTTTACTCTCTAAGTTAATGGGGGTGTTGGTTTAATTAAGGTGTTGTACCTAGTGATATATCACGTAGGTTCTAATTACACATATCACTTAAGTTTACTTATTGATCACTTTACACTTTAGGAGCATCTCCACTTTAGGTGATTTTATCCTCTTATAAGTTATTCACCTTATGCAGATCTTCTACCTTTAGTGGTCATATCACACTATCACTTTTCCACCTTATGTGGTTGATAGGTTGTGCATTGTATATGATTAAGATGCTTGTTATCTTCTTGTCTAAACCTCCATATTCACCTTTCCTTTATAAGTAAGCTTCATTATGTACATTGATATGTCCATTAGCAATATCATCATCTTGCATTGTGATGCAATTTTCTTGTCATTCTCTTATGGAAGTTATTTTTTTCCTTCATTTGATCCTAGGGGTGTTGTAGGGTCACCTAAAACTCGAATAGGCCACACTGTCTTTGAATCTAGACATATTTAGTATAGTTGTTTGATTTTTGATTCAGTACTTTCTCATCTTCTAATTAAATCTATGATTATGATCTTTTAATTTGAGCCTTGCATTTTACCACACATTTTTTAGGGTAATAACAATTATATGATTTTTATTAGGAGGGTTTCTAAAGAGGTTGATGATGGAATATTTCATGAGATACTTTTGTACCTTCGTAAGATTCCAATTTCCTTTCTATCTACTAGATTACTAATAGTGGGGAGGGTAAGATTGTATAGTTTACTTTTTATTTGATGTTTATTTCAATCCTATGTACTAGATAAATAGTTGCAATTGGGAATTTTGATCATGCATCTCTATTATATGAGTTGTCTCATTTTCCCCCCAATGAGCTTGAAATTATATTGTCTAGTCCTCACTCTCATGTATCTAGAGTGGATCAAATATGAGGCAAGAGGTTTGGTCATCAAACCTATGTCTTCTTCCAACATCCAAATTATTTTTTAAAACTTATGTTAGTCATCTTCCTCCACTTCCCATTTCTTTAGAGATTGGTGTAGTTAAGAAGGTTGATTCTAGCTTCAACAGTATGAAATGATTTGTTGCTAGACATTGTAGAGTTATTTGTTGAGTAGCACATTCTTGGCATTAGGGACATGGTTGAGGATGTTCACTTCCACTTTGATGGAACCTACAATATACTTGCCATCTCATTATATTGAGCATTCTTCTATGACACACATCTTGAGGCCTTTCCTCCCATCTCCTTTTATGGAATTTAATCTACCTTGGTCATCAAATTTGTTCGTTCCCTAGGGGAGGAACATCGTTGTGGCTCATGGATCATCATCGACATTTAGCTTTGAACATTCACTACTGGTATTAGAGCTTCTTCCTTATGGGGTGGGGAGGACATCATCTCTTATTTTCTCTCCTATGGGGAGATATTGAGTGTACTTATGTGACTAAATCAATCCTTTGGGTGAAATATTGAGTCCTTCATTATTAGTCACACTTAATGATATGTACTCTTTTTATTTCTTTTTCTCTCTTTTGGAGATAATTTTTTTCTTACATTTTTTTCTCCTTTTCTCTAGTTGCGAGAGTAAATTTATTTGTACATGGGTACCTAATCAAGACTTATTGTCAAAACCTATTTATTCTTGCATTCATCATCAATTTTTATAGGTTATCCTAGAGTTAATTTTAAGAGGGGGTACTGGAGTAATTAGGATATCACCTAATTAATTATCTAATTAGAACCTTTGCTACTTTATTAGCTAAATTTAAACTTAGGAGAAATTTTTTTATTAGATTAGGCTAATAATATCTCATGTTGTCTTATTGAATATGATGTATGCACTTATCTTTAGTTAATTTTATCTTCCTCTAGGATTTAGCTCTAGTGTTCCATTATCTTTTCTACTATAATTCATATTTCCTTGTAATTCATTATCTTTTTGCATTATTTCAATTCTCAAGTTATTAAGAAAATATATTTTTCTTGATTCTATTTATTATGAGTACTTTTCTTGTCTTTGATTGTTGAGGCTTGTGGGATTGAACCAATATTCTATAATAACTTGGTTTCTAGAAAGGATCAATAAATGGAATCTCTTTATTTGAATAATATATATAAATCAAGTACAACATCCTAGAGAAGTGTTCTTTCCTACATAAACCGTGTTTATTATTTTAAGGAAAATTATTATGATTTTACTTTGAGACAAGAAATATTGAAAAAATACAAAATAAATAAAGAGAAGTTGATATATAAATAGAGAGACGAGAAATTAAGAATATTAGAATTTGGAATGGGAATTTGTAAAAGACTATGATAGAAACAATATAACACTTCCTTGATAATTATGAAATTACAATTGTTTCTAACTATTCTAGTAAAAAATTATATTTTTTCTATAGAGAGCAAACAATCTAAACATTAGAATTACCTTACACTTGACCGAAAGTATAATAAAAATGCAATCATAAGGTGAAATAATCTAGATTCTACAAGACAAGTAAAAAAACATACTATTAAATTTATTTAAATTATTGTAATGTGAAAGAGGGAGAAATATGGAACCTTCATGTTTTCTATATCTAAGAAAATGAGAGTTAGGTGATTACTAGGAAACCTATTGAACTTGTCAAGTCTCTATTTTAGCCTTTCAATCTACACTAGCAATCAAATAAAGAATATATTTGAGATATGTTTGTGCTCTTATCGTAAATGTGTCTAGAGCTAATAGTAAGGTTTGATTAAATTAAATATGCAATAATAATTGTAATGACTATATCTATCACTACTCTAACATGTATGATAATTGGAATGATAGATATATTGAGATATTTGCATATGCTGAAAGGGAGAAGAAATATGTGAGAGTAGATACAATATTAGCTATCAAAGAAAGTGAAAAGGTCAAGAAAACATCTCTCTTAATAGTCCAACATATATTAATGTAGAAAAGTGCCTAACAAAAATCCTACAATCTTGAGAACTATTTGTAAGAAATACAATCACTTACAATCGAGATTCAAATATCATAGTTCTGTTAATATGTAGAGAGTGCTAAGTGAAATAAAGCTTTTATTAAAAAAAAATGTACATATATTTCAAAGTATTAAATTTTGTTTTAAATTACAAAAAAAAATCTTTAAAAAAAAGAAAACAAATGAAATCCACTATAAATTTCAACACATTCAATAAATCATTTACAATAGCACTCAATGATATTGATAACCTATAAATAGTGAATCCACCTACCCTAGAACACAAAGGTTGGAATGAATTTGTTCATATTAAAAACCCCACCACCAAAATTGATTTACATCTCCACTGACTCAATCTACACAGCAAGATAAAAGCAACGATGACTAAAAAACCAATACTGAAACTTACGATTTCTATTTTCTCAGTTAAAAAGCTTAAACACCTAATAAAAGTTATTTTAATTTATAAAACCCTAGAACCTTTTACATATAGATATTTAGAACAAATTGAAATGATTTAAATAAAAATTCTTTAAATTTCCTGAAATTTAAACTTTTTATACCGTGACATAGATTCAGAAATAATAGCGAAAGAAAAGAACAACATAAGAAAAATATTATCACAAAAATATCTACATGCCTTTCCACCGTTGTCATCCTCTGATACGAACCCGCAGAGCTGCTTTGCACCGCCCATTTCCTGTAAAACACACCCTTCATAGAGATTAATAATAAGAACACCTTAAACGAGTTTAGAGCTTTGCAGTTGGTATATTATTAGTGTTTGTAGCCCTAAAATATTAGTTTTGACGAGGCAATATCAGTTTTCCTTCAATAAATCGCGCACTACTGTTCCTTAACATAGAACTTCATTATCTCATTCGTGTTGTCACATCAGTCGGAGAATTCCACAGCATCTACAATACATTAATCGTGGGCGGCTGAGTGTCCCGACAGGTAACTTCTGGCTGCAACAAAGGAATTCGGAATTTTGCGCAGATTTAGTCAAATAAAGATGCTAGAGGCAAGAAAATCTGCCGCCCTAAAAATAAATGTTTTTCTACAGGATAAAGCATTTCAAATTTATTTGTTGGACTTGCAAGTCCATTCAATAGGCGGCGTCACATTATTTGTGGGATTTGCAAATCCATTCAATAGGCGGCGCCGCCTCCATGCTGCCACAGGCAACATAGTTTCATGCCGCCGCCCCAGGCCCCACCTTTAATCCGCCGCCCCGTGCAATAATATGCAAGTTGGTTTTCGCATGGAATGTCATGATTGCAGGCTATGAGCGAAATGGATTTGTTGACAAAAATTTAGAAAGTTTTGTAGAAATGAAATGGATCCAATATTATAGTTATAAATGCTCTGGAATTTGGTCTCATGGAATGCCACGATTGTAGGATATGAGCGAAATCGGTTTTTTGACAAAAAATTTAGAAAGTGTTATCAAAATAAAATGGATCCAAAATTATAGTTCGAAATGCTCTTGTAGATATGTATGAAAAATGTGGAAGCATAGACAAGGCAAGTGAACTATGTAACAGAATTCCTGAAAGAAATGTGGTCCCATGGAATAAAATGTTTGCAGGATACGCACAAAATGTATTTTGCAAGGATGCTCTCAATATGTTTGAATTAATGAAGCATTCTTGAACATATCCTAACAATACTTGTGTTCTATGTGCATGCAGCCATTCAAGCAATCAAAACTGTGGTAGTTGTAATGATGGGTCATTTAGAGAGACAATATTCATCAAATTAAATGTTACACATCATTTTACAAGACACAAATCAAACAACACTATTAAGCAATATTTTTTGTAGTTCTTTTTATGCTTAAGATGTAGTAATCTATTCTCATATGCAACATTATCGCCGGCAGCGTGAAAGCCCATGTTAAAGGATCAGGATTCCACGCTCATGGGTATGTCACCGTATTCCATCGCATTGTTGGAGTTAATCACCAACTACTCCTTTAATTCTGTTTGTATTCCTTCACTCTCCTGCTATCTTCTCATTCTCATTTCCTACTCGCTTGCGAAATTTCATTTCTCCAGCTTCTTACAACACAATATATAGTTGCTAGTTTTAAATAAGCAAAGAAAACACAATGAATGAAACTAAAGCAGATATAAACACATAATAATGCATAACACGAGTTTAACGTGGTTCACCACTAAGTGGCTACGTCTACCAGAAATGTAGGGAAACTATTCATTAAACAATATCCATTCACAGTACATCATATATGGGCTACACACAACCATTTATATAAACATATCAGATATGAAATGAAGAGTCTAGACAAGAAAAACTGTCATGTGACCATTGGGCTTCATATACCCAACAATCTACCCCATGAAGGCCAACTAGCACAGCCATGCACTAGCATCCCTACTTCCATTTTCGAAATTCACATTACAACCAACCTACTAGATTTTAGCTTCACGATCTTTTGCTCACATACACTTCAGATTAATCTTCTCCAAAGCACGTCAGACTGAACAAAACTTCCAATAGGTGCAAAATACACACTTTTAGTATAGTCTCCCGCTCCTGAGCTCCCCCGTAACAGAACATCTACCGATTCATAATTACTAGATTCTAATATCCAAACATAAAACTCAAGACTTACAAGGAACAAAACTATGGCATTATTTTCATCATCAAACAACTCCACCAGATTGTTATCACGAGTTCAAGTTCTCTCACCCTCGTATACTTGGATAAGCACACTAGGCCAATTGTCTGAGTATGTATGGAAGACTTGTTCATTCTTTGTGGCAATTGTGGTGTTCCTTGGAGTGAGGACAGTCATAACACCTCCAACAGTTTCCAAACCAAGAGAAAGAGGAGTGACATCAAGCAACAACAAATCTTGCACCTTTTCATTGCCTTCTCCACTCAGAATTGCAGCTTGCACTACAGCTCCATATGCAATGGCCTCATCAGGATTGATACTTTTGCACAACTCCTTCCCGTTAAAGAAGTCCTTCAACACCTGCAGAACTTGGGGAATTCTAGTTGAGCTCCTGGCGAGGACAACATCATGAATTGTGCTCTTGTCCATCTTGGCATCCCTCAAACATTTCTCCATAGGTTCCTCAAACCTAGCATAGGTTATGGTTGAATAGAAGTCAATACCTTCATATAAAGAATCAATCTCAATGGTTGTCTGGGCAGTGGATGAAAGGGTTCTCTTTGCCCTCTCACACGAAGTTCTCAATCTTCTCAAAGCCCTTGCATTGCCAGAGATATCCTTCTTATACCTTCTCTTGAATTCCTAAACAAAGTGATTAACTATCCTATTGTCAAAATCTTCTCCATCCAAATGGGTGTCTCCAGCAGTGGTCTTGACTTCACAAATACCTTCTTCGATTGTCAAAAGAGAAACATCAAAAGTACTGCTGCCTAAATAAAAAAATCATACATTTTTCTCACCCACACTTGCATCTTTTTTATCTAAGCCATAGGCGATGGCAGCAACAATGGGCTCATTAATGATTCTCATAACATTCATACAAGAGATGACACCTACATCCTTGGTAGCCTTTCTCTGGGAATCATTGAAATAAGAAGGCACAGTGACAACAACAATTTTAATTGTTGACCCTAGATAAGCCTCAACAATTTCCTTCATCTTCATCAAAACCATCGATGAAATCTCTTCTCCAGAAAATTGCTTTTCCTCACCCATGTAGTTCACACATATCATTTGTTGTATCATCCTCTTTTTAACTACAATATCCTCTGATATTCTTGCAACTATTTGCATGAGTGCCTGCACAACCAGGGAAAGAGGAAACTCCTCAAACCATGCTTCCTCCAACAACTCTTCATCTCCACGACTAACACGAAACTCTTCAACGGTAGTAACACCTTCACTAGCATATAGTAATGTCTTCATTGAATTATTGTAAGCATATAATAACGGCTTACCTGCCCCATCGTTTCCTCAACCTCAGGCTGCTCATTATCCATGTTGGCATTATCATCATTGGATTGGCCAAAATTCCTCCTCCATTATGAATTGTTAGATAGGCCAAAATACGTTACACTACTAGGTCATTTGTAATGAGGTCACCTAAAACAAGACGCAGCTGTAGTACCTCCAGCATTTTGTGCCTCGTCGCTAACATGGTCTTTTCTATCACTTCAGCTTCATCCCTAAGTGCATGAGTAGCTGCATCCAACTACTTCTCCATCGTAGGCTCCTCAACTATTCCTTTGATAGACACAAGATCTTGAGTCTATATTGCATAGGCAAATGTCGCACTAGCCTTCATAGCCTTAAAGTTCTTCAATCCTAACTTATAGCACAAGTACAAGGGATTGGCATTAGCAGCTTATTCATAGACTGGTCGAGGAACCCTTTCTTCCAAGCCCACTTCTTTACACATCTGAAATCCTTTGTAAAAAACATAGATATTCTCCAAATTTCCACGAGGTACAAGGATGCAATCAAGCACTTCCCAGTCAAATTATTGTAAGATTTTGATTTCAACATAACCCTTGTCAACTGTATTATCCCCTTTATGGGTGGCTATCTCTACCTCTAATAGGGTAGCCTCCGTTTCATGCACATCCATCCAATCAGGTTGGTGAACGATATCTCCCTTCTCTCCTTGTGATGACTGAAATTGCTTAGGGTGATGCCCATTGTCCTCAGCTCCCATTAATGGTTTCTTTTGCTTCAATTCAGAAAACCCTCTTTTATCTTGAACTTCTTCATCTAAGTCCATAGGCTCATAGGCTTCTATGAAATTATCTGTGCAAAGGTTGTCCTCATCATCATGGGAGTGCCTCTTTATTTTTTCCAAGGCCATGCCATTTGTAGAACCCTCCAAAGCCAAAATTTCTCCCAGGCCTCCTTGCCCTGCTACCTCACTCCAATCTGCACCCTCCTCATCTTGGGAGTCAACAACAACTTCAACTTGGGTCTCTGATGGCATACACTCTTCCTCCCGCGATCTCTTGAGTTTATCCTCTTCAACAACAACCTCTTTTCCAACATCTTTCTTCTTAGAAATTCAAGCATCTATATATGGATTATCTTCAACACCAACCGAGGCATCATGACGGTCAACCTTCACCACATGAATACCAACAACTTCCCACCCATTAACAATTTGGCCAATAAGTGCCAATGCTAGCTCAAGAGGAGAGCAAATGAGAATCTCAACAACCTTTTCTTTCACTAGATTCTCCTCTTCAACAGAGTTCCCCTCTTTCTTCTAGCCATCCCACCAATGTACATGATGGTTGATACATAGTTTTACATGGAACATAAAACTGCCATAGAAGTTATAAATTTTACCTTCTCCTTCTTCCTCCATCTCTGCTCAAGCCAACATGGCTCTGATACCAATTGTTAGTTTTAAATAAGCAGAGAAAACATAATCAATGAAACTAAAGTAGATATAAATACATAACAACACATAACATGAGTTTACCGTGGTTCACCACTAAGTGGCTACGTAAACCAAAAACGTAGGGAAACTATTTATTAAACAATATCCATTCATAGTACATCATATATGGGCTGCACACAACCATTTATATAAACATATCTGATATGAAATGAAGAGTCTGAGGAAGACAAACAGTCATGTGACCATTGGGCTTCATATACCCAACAATAGTTTCACTCTATCAACATGACAATACATCAAAATCATAATTCAATGCATAATCTCCTTCCAGATTTAGGCACGCAACAGGAGGGATTTAAAATCAATTGCATTTAACTGTTTTAGTTATTGTGTTTTTCTGGTAGTGTATGGTGATATATAAAGATTGTTGTTTTTGGTATGAAAAAAGGGAGGCATAAGTTTATGTAGCTATGGCAAGAGTAGTCAAAACAAGGGTCTCTGTTCTCTTCAATTTTGTGAATGTAATGAAAGGGGTCTTTGTTCTCTTCAATTTTGTGAATGTAATGAAAGAGCAACAACTCTATATACTATTCTATGCAATCAAAGTTTGTATATCTCAAAATCTATATGAAGTATAAGGCATTTTACTCTCCGTTGTTGTCTTTTATCTTTGTTATTTTTTCTTTCTGTCTTTTTTCTATTTTTGTCTGCCTCTTTCCATCTTTCCATCATGTGGTATGAGAGATTAATGTTAGTAGTGTTGCAGATTTTCAAAATCCCATCGAAGCAGAAGGTTTACCTTGCACGGGTTTATTGATATTTAGCATAGCTTCGTAGCCAACAATGGCATCTACACTTGGAACAATTCTTGCAAATCCACATATTCTAAGTTCAATGGAAAAAGTTATGATTACTGGGCAATCACAATTAAGGCATTATTCATATCTTAATATTTATGGGTGTTTGCCGAAAGAGGTTTTCCCAAACCAACTGATACAACAACATAGAATTCATTGTCTCAAGTAGAGAGAATTATTGAAGGATAATAATAAAAAAGACTCCAAATCTCTCTTTTACATCTTTCTTGTGGTGCATGAGAGCATTTTTCCCAAGATTGTAGCAACACAAAGGTTAGAACAAGCATGGGATATTCTTCAAACTACATACCAAGAAATGGCAAAAACAACCAATTTGCAAATTTTAAGAAAGGATTTTGAAACTATATACATGAAAGAATTAGATACAATAGACTTATTCCTCACTCATATTATTGGAGAGTTAAATCAAATCAAATCACATGGAAACATTTGTAGATAGGAGATTGGTAGAAAAGATTTAAAAAGTTTTCCTACAAGGTTTGAATCTATTCTGGTGGCCATAGAAAGAGAAATAATCTCTCACAATTTTCAGTTGATGAGCTACATGAATCACTTATTTTTCATGAGCATAGGCTAAACAGGTTAGTGAATTCAACTTTAGAGCAACCTTCAAGACACAAGTTTCAATCAGCAATGGTAAATGTAGGGGAAGATCAAATTTCAGAGGTAGATGAAGAAACTCATATAGAGGTGGAAGAACCAACCCATTAACCACAAGTGGAAGAGGCAATCATCAAATCTCAATTCAAAATAAATCTCATGGTCAAATATATGATAATTCTTCAATTCAATGTAATTATTGCAAAAAGTATGAGAATTAGAATATAGAAACCAAAATATGATTTAAGCAACAATGATAGCCCATGTTGTCGTTGATGTCAAGATCAATCCCCACACTTTGTGATCATCTACTGAGAATGCAATTTATAGATATCTGAAACTATTTTGTTTCCTTACTTTTGAGTTTTTGTTTTTATAGAATCTACAAACAAAGTCAGTGAACTCGAGTTAGAGACGACATTACTATAACTATTTTCCATGATGCTCAAATAAAGTTTTTTGCATCGACATAATATTATCTTAAAACTAATCTCTATTATAAGGAAAAAATAAATATATTGATAAAGATTGAACTGAACCGAAGCATTATATTTTCATGTATTAGTCTGAAACTAGTTTGCCGCTTTGAAAGTGAAGCCTTTGATGAATTTTTCATGTGGAAATGTCTGCAAAATGAAACAATGATAAGATTTGATCTTTTGTTTGATTTACGAGCTACTTCAATTTATCAAGTCATTCAAAGAGGGATAATTTTTGGATAAAAGTATTGGTTAAGTCAGTTTAGATATTAGGTGAATACGTGGTTGCCAATTGTTTTAGTTATGATTGAAACTCTTTGTTGTTATTATTTCTTAAGTGTTACAACATAAAATGTTAAATATTGGTAAAAGATATTGGTTGTAACTACTTTCAAACAAGTTACAACTAAAACAGATTGCTATTTTAAGTTTGATATCATGAGAGAAAAAAATATGATAAGGTGCGATTAAGAAGAAGAGGTTTCAATGTTTGTGAACAGATTTTGAACAATGACTGCAATATCAAGTCATTAAAATAAGTTTAAAGAGTAGCTATATATCACTCATTGAGAAACCAAAGACATGAAGTAAATAGTGAAAGATCAATACATTTTGGGTGAGATTGTATTACACAGTAAATCTGACATTACAAGAGAAGGATGCAAGAACACAAACCAGTCAACCACAACACCATAACACAAGGATTTTGTATGTGGAAAACCCGGTCAAGGGAAAAACCATGGTGTGGATGAGACCCACAAATGAGTATACTCAAACATAAAGTTCTATAATGGAATGCACATGTATTTAGGCACTGCCTCAAGCTCACCACTCAAGCAAAGAAGGGTTACAACCCTAGGAAGGCTCACAATCTTACAAATGTGTTACATAAGATTACTAAAGTACATAAACTAAATAATAAAATCTATAAATGCCTGATTATAGTTCCGATTAAGCACATTACACAAATTGTTTATAATCTACCTTATACTACTTTGTTCCACTGTTTTGCTCTAATCCAAAGCATAAATCTCTGATCTGCACATGTGCAAATATGCACAATCAATCACCAACACCTTTCATATTCATAACATACACTAAAATGATCAAATACTTTACTTATGTATATCCACAATAAGACATTAGATCAACCACATGTCTGCTTCAAGAATGCTTACCATATTATGAAATTTGTACATACTGTCGGCTAAATCCAAAATTAAAATAACAATACAAACCAAAACAATTGTCCACATGTTCCCATAACCATTAGACTAAACAACTAGACCATAAAAATAATCACCAAAATTGATCCACATAATCTGCATAAGGATTATCCACACAAGTCAGTTGTCTTGCACTGATAAACTGAAAACTGATATACCAGAGCTTCTAACTCAAACACTACTCATCACCAGAGGCTAAAACTCTAGAATAAGGCTATCTAGACATCCATTAATCTTCAACTAGATCTGAAACATAAGATGATAAACATATATGATGTATCAACCAAAATGCACAACACTATGAGATGCTATGTTATAGCTTACCAGACTTGAACCAATCTTGAATTTGACTTCCAGTAGGATCAAATACAACAATGTGGGGATGCACTGACTTGGGTTTCCATAAAAAAAACATTGAAGAACCTGTACAATGTCTCTTGCCAATAGTATCAATGTCCCACCACTCTATGAGAACAATCAACATAAATTCATGAAACCTCATCCTAGAGATAGTGTAGACCCACCATAAGCCAATCTCTTATAGATGTTGAAATGCTGGAAATAGGAGTTATCCTAGGAATGTAATCTACAAAGTTATTTAATCATTATATCTGGTTTCAATTGGAGAATAATAAATAGTATCTATATTCAGTCCTAAAGGAGAGTTGGATGTTATATTTGATTATTTACACATTTTGTGTTTTATTTGTTTTTTTGGATATGACTTGATAATCCAAGAACTAGGTAAAATGATGCAGAATTGACAAGATTCAATGTAAATAGACAAATGTAGAATAAAATTATAAAATAAAAGTACAAATTTAGAAATGAGATGTATAGAAGAATCTATTATTGAAATGTAGAGCAAAAAGTGTTGGTCATGTGTGTTAGGAAACTTAGCTCTACAATTACTTTTGTGAGCTAAAAATTCAAATTTCAGATAATTATGTTCTATAATTATTCCCTCCAAATCAATTGTCTAAAAGTGCATTTCAAGTGTACTCATCAACATAAACCTAGGGTTTTTACTTATTCAAAGTCTAAAACTACTTGTCTCATTATAGTTTGTGCAACCTACAATTTTTTCTTGTCAAATATATAACCTACACACAAAGAAAGAAGAAAAATGTTGCGATGTAGATGGGATTGTCATAGAAATATGTCATGTTAGTGTTTCCACCTCCACTACATGTATGATAGTGAAGAAAAGAGAGTTTACCCTTGGTATGAAAAAGGATAACTCTAAAGTGAAATTATTAGTTGAAATCATATTTCCTTATATTTTATAATGGTGGTGATGTAATGCCCTTTAGATAAGTCATTCATGGTGATGCAATGACATGACAATACGGAACAAGATTAATCATAAAGACACACTTGAATGTACGTGGTTGTAGCTTTCTATGATTATAGTGATTCATTTATATAGGATTATGTAAAGGTGAAAATGAATTCAAAATGATCTCTTTATATAGGGTTTGCAAGATATTTCTTAATTTAGGCTGACTTCTAATGGTCATATCAAAATTGTTAGGAAAATATTTTCTCAACCATGCAAAATTTAAAGGTTACTATTGATGGTTACAAGTGGGGGTACAAAACTTGCAAGCTACAAGGGATTCCCCCATGGGAGCTCTAGGAATTTTGTGTCCTAGTAGAGGTTTAGAGGTAGAGCACTCAAAATCCATATTTAATGTATAATTATCATTATAAGTCATGACCATTTATCATTAGGTCATGGATCTAATAATAGATATTTTATGTTATTTTCCTATGTTAATGTATCATTTTTCATAACTCTCCTCTCAAGTTTAGTGTAGGAAGTTATTTCGCTACCTCAACTTCCTTTCAAGTTGTATCAGCGTCTAATCACCTTTAGTTTCAATTATGGGTGGTCAAATTTTAGAACTAATCCATATTTGAGTGTGACCTTGTGCAAAAGATACTTTTCAATTTTGTTGCAACATTTTTTGGATGCCAATTTCATTAGGGTAAATAGAGGTGGAGATATTTTCTTGAAATAATATTGAGACGTGGAAGATGAATATTGAGGGTTTGTTAATAGATCAATATTTATGGGATTCTAGTGATGAGCATGTATTCAAACCTATAACTCCTACAATGGTTGCTCAATATGATGTTATAGACTATAAATATAAGGGTCTAATTAGATTGTGCTTTTAATAATGTAGTGTAATCAATTTACAGGAAGTATCCACTACAAAGAATCTATTTATGAAACTTGGTGAGATATATCAAGCCAAATCCTCACCAAAAAAATATTTCTTGCAGAAAAAGTTGTATCCCTCAAAAATGGAAGAGGGTGAATGAATCATAGACTTCCTAGAAGAATTCAATTTTTTATTTTCTCAATTGACATCTATTAGTGTTAACATGGTTGAGTATAATAAATATAATATATTTCTTTGTTATTTTCCTAATACATGGGATTTTGTTGTTATGTCTAACAATAGTACTTTTCTTATTTTTTAAATTAATAATATTGTGGGTTATTTACTTCTAGAAAAGATTAGGAGGAGGGTATCCATCAATTCCAAGGAGACTCTAACTTTTCATGGAAGGCCTAAGTAAAAAGGAAAGAAGAATGAGAAGCATGATAGATCCATGTGCAAGGGGGGATCCAAATCTTTTGGAAAATCCAAAGTCATTTTCTTGAATTCCAATAAATTTAGATAATACTATAAGGATTGGAAAGGAGAAAAGAAGAGGAAATACAATAAATTTTATTCTAATTGTAAAGTCAAGTACGAAGATGGTGATGCAATCATTGCAACTTTCACCACTCATGTAGGTAATGATGCAAGGTTAGTTGAAGCCAATGCATCTTTTCATATGACCTCCAATAGAGATTACTTTTTTGAATATGATGAATTTGATGGAGGTAAGGTATACTCGGGCGATCATTATTATCTATATCATTATTATCTATATATTGTTGGTTGTGGTAATATTAGAATCAAGTTTCCTAATGAGATTAAAAGAGACTCATTGTGTGTTATATATCCCTAAATTGGCATGAAATTCTTTATCTATGAGAAACTAATATATTTGGGTTTGTAGCTAATATTTTACGATGTAGGATACAAAATAGTGAGAGGTACTATTGTGGCTACTAGAGGTGTTATATTTAACAGATTTTATAGCCTATACACATACACTGTTAAGTGTAATTGTACTTCCATGAAATGAAAAGCTTTGGATACTTAATTGGAAGAGGCGAGGCTTTCACCTTTAGCATACGATCATGGATTTTACTTACCTAATGATGCTATTTCTATTGAATCATTGTTGACTACATAGAGGAATATGTTATGGCACGAGATACTTGTCCACATTGGAGAAAAGGGTTTAAGGACCTTGAAAAATTTAAACTTTTTTGAATGTTTGAATGAAATTAATGTTGATTTTTATTTCAATGAGGATTAAATCTATAAAAATAAAATTGTATTCAATTTTAATTGAGTTCTCATAAAACTTGTTGCGTGTTGGATCTTATTTATTTTGATGTGTTTGGGCCTATAGATGTTCCTTCTATTGTAAAATCCACATATTATGTGTGATTTTTTTATGATTATAACAAAATAACATGGGCACATTTTTTAAAGAGTATATTTGAAGTTTTTAATTCATTGAAAGAATTTAAAATAATGGTTGATTTGCATACTTGAAAGAAAATAATTCTTTCGAGGAATGACAATGGAAGTGAATATTTCTCTAATAATTTTGGTAGATTCTATAAATATTGTGTCGTTAATAGACAATAGACAAATACATATTTTTCACAACAAAATAGATTTTCAAAAAGAATGAATATGAAAATGATGAAGAAGCTTAGGAGTATGTTGATTCATTCTTGTCTAGAATAAAAGTTTGGAGTTGAAGCTATTTCCATTTCTTGCTACCTAATTAGCAGGTATCCTACATCAACTCTTATTAATAAAATACCTATTGAGGCACGATTAGGTTATAAGACTTCAAGAAGACATCTTAAATTTTTTTGGCTATGAGGCATACATGCATATGTGCTAAAGGAGAAGTGAAAAAAGTTGGATAACAAGGATGTAAAATGCATATTCATGGGATACAGTTATAGTATGAAAGCATACAAGCTTTGGGACATTTCTACAGAAAATGTAATACATATTAGAAGTGTTATTTTTAGAGAAATTTATCTTCTTGTTATATTATAGTTAGAACAAACTAAATAGGAAGATGTGATTCAATTTCCTTCAATCATTGAGAAAATGTTGAATTGAGAACTCAAGATAGACAAAAATTTGAGGAGAGCTTATCTATCTCTAAATATTCAAAAGATGAAGAAGAACCTCCAACTCAACCTGTTAAAAGATCTACAAGAAATAGATAACCACCTAAAAGGTATTCACCTAATGATTGGAGATGTATTTTTTGTTTGAATAATAATATGAATAAACTTGGAACTTTACAACAGGCATTAGGTATGAATGGTATATAATCCTCGAGGATTTATATGGATGAGGAAATTGTAGCTTTCAAAAATAGCGATACATGAGATTTTGTACAATTTCCAGAGTGATGCAAGCTTGTTGGTTGAAAAGTAGTATTCAATAAAAAGATTAGTTCAGATGGATTTATTGAGAAGTATAAAGTGAGTTATTTTATGAAAGGATACTCTTAAGAAGAGTTTTGTTCCAATAATGTTGAGATATTTTTTACTATTGCAGAAAAGGTATCCATTAGACTTTTACATTTTATTCGTGTTTCTTATAAAGGTTGACCAAATGGATGTGAAAATTACTTTTCTTCATGATGGTTTGGAGGAGGATACTTATATGACATACCTAGGGCATTACATGATAAAATTTTAAAGTAATTTGGTTTGTATATTTACGAAAAAGTTGTATGGCCTCAAACAAAGTCTTAGTATGTAGTACCACAAATGTGATGCATATGTTTTAAGTTTGCGCTTTGAGCATTATAAATTACATCACTATGTTTATTATAAATATGATTTTAAAATATTAACATAGATAGAGATCCACATCATGGATAATACACCTTCAATACTAAGGAGATATCCTTAAAAAAAATGTGTGTTCAAAGCTAGGAAGAAGATTTCTATAAAAGATACAAATTTTCAAGAAAGGAAGATATAATTGTAAATATATCTTTCAATAAGTGTAAATGGATCATCATGAAGGATACACAACTCTCAAAAGGGAAGAACAGATCATCTAATAAAGGTATTTATCTCCATAAAGAGATGATATCTTCAATAAATATGCCATCTTCAACTAAAAGGGGAATGAGACCAAGAACACAAAACCTTCCCTATTGCTAGGAGAGGCGATTTGTGATGAAGTATTACACAATTTTAAAACTAAGGAGAGAAAATTTATAAAAGATGTAGGATTTCAAGAAAGAAGAGGTCGCAATAAATGATATACACCTCCAAGAATGGATAAGATTACCATGAAAGAGAAATGATTCTATGCAAGGATAAATATTTTTAGAAAATACATACATCAATAATGGAAAGTGGATTCTTAAGAAAGAGGAATGTTTGAAAATAATTATTTCCCTCTGTAGACACCTAAAATTAATATTTAATTAATTTAAGCCTATCAACATAATTAATTGACTTAATTGTGTTATCCTCATTCCTCTCGGAGTCAATTAAATCTAATAAATTCTATCATTGTTGTCTAATAATTAATTTATTTGATAAATTAATTATTCCCCTATTCTTCTAAAGTCCCCTCCAATAATTATTTCCTATAAACCCAGTTAGCTAATTAATTCTAATTAATTAACCTAGTCATCTGATTTCTACTAATCACTTTTCCTAATCCCACTCAAACTAATTAATCCTTCTAGAATCTCTCATAATCATTCTTATCATTATCCCCCAATTTTTAATTCTCACTCATGTCACATCAACATTGAATCGCTCAAAGAAATTCAAATTTCTTTGAATCCCTCAATGTATCCTTATTTTGGATTTTTTAATTCCTTGTATTTGAAATTTAACTTTCGCCCCCCTTTTCCCAAGGAATTTAATATTCCTGTTTATTTTCCCAAGGCACCCTTGATCCATGCCTTCTATCTAAAATAAATCTCAACCCTTCATGATCAAATCAATCTTAGCCCTCCATTGGCTTTCTCCAATCTATAAATTGGAGGCTACTCTCCTCACAAATCATCTACCTCTCATGCATTGTCATGCTGCCTATTTTTACTCTCATCCTCTTCTAATCCAAATCCTCATCTATCTATCACAATCCAATCCAAATATTGATCCAACCTATCTTGTTGAGCACAAGGATATCAATCCATATTCACTCCATCTCTCTCTAACTCTCCATTAGTCAAACTTTGGAGCTAGCAAAGTTCATGGAGGCGAGGAGGATAGGGAAGAGTTACTTGCAACGGGAGTTTCATGAGTATATTCCATTTATGTTTTTTTTTTTTCATGATGTTCTTGTTTAATCTTTCTTGATATCTCATTTAAATGGTTTTTGGTTTTGTTAAATATTAATCATGCAATAACCATTTTATTGTGAGACACCCTCAACTATAGAGAATTAGATGATTAAGATTCTATACAAGTATAATTATACATGAAATTGTTTAATGACAATGAGCCCACCAAGAGGTAATTTACTATTATCATATACTGGGGAGCAACATAATAGATTGAAAAATGTTATAGTACTAAATGGGAAATTTAACTATGGAAAATCTAAAAATAAAACATTATAGGAATGAGAGTATTATTATAGAGATCTATGACATATTTTTTAAATGGTCGACAATCATAAGTACCTTGACCATGCACACAATGATTATAACAAACTAATAAATCTACGTAATCACCTTTTTTATTTGTAAAATATTTTATGGGTTGAAGGATGATTAAATTATCTTTTAAGAGTTTTGTTAAGATTCTAGTACTCTAGATTTAAAGATGAGGTTTGGGTAAATGTTTTCTCTCTTCTGGGAGGGGAAGATTATGTTTTGATGAAGGAATTGGTAAGGAGTAGGGAATTTGACACCTTTACTATTATTTGGGGATGTGGGTTCCATAAGGACTATATCCTTGTTTAGAAATCTTGTCAAAATCACATTTTTAATTTGTGTGGAATCCTAATGGGGGAGTAATTTCAGGATATTAAAATTTTTAATGTAAGAATACATTAAAGCACCAAAGGGATAAATAAAATAATAATAATGGATCCTTGGAGGATGATGCATGTCTTTATTAGCATCATTAATGTCTAATTAGGAGGTAAGAGAACAATTTTTCATTGAGTTGTTGGGCTTTGAGGAAGTTCTTTCATCATTCAATGTATCATTTCTACTCAATGTAATTCTAGGTAACATATCATTAAGGAAATGAATAACGTCATTTTGCCTCAAAACATTTTAATGATTAAAATAAGTTCTAGGTGATAAGGGGGATCTAAGGATATAGATATTTCATTATCAACATTTAAAAAAAGTTCCTCCTTCACAAAATCATCCTTATTGAATGAGCGCACTCCTCATTACTCTTCAATGATTAATATCTAGTTGAGAGATCATTGATAAAAGTATTAACTATTTTATGATGGATAAGGGAAACTCTAGGAGAGGTACATGCATGGTTCATCTCAACATCATTTTTAGGGGGGATTCAAACCTACAACATAGAACATCTAGTAGATATTATATGAAAGTAAAATATGTCATTAACATTTTTAATAGTAATTTTAAATGTTTATTAAAGATTTTAAAAATGAAGTGAATGCCAAGAAATTTGATGAAACCCTCATTATGTAATACATTAGGATGCAATGAATCAATGAAAGAAAAATTAAATTAAATAATCCTCCTTTCAACAAATAATTCTGATAAATGTAGCTAATTATAAATGTGAACAAATGTCGAAGTAAAAATAAATAAAACTATATAGGATCCATAAATGAAAATTAGATCCAAAAATAAACATGAGAAGTATTGCAAGTATGAGACACGTTAGGTTTACACAAATTTAATGGTGGGAATATGATTCTTAACTTAGGAAGGTAAATGAAGAACTTATTTATTAACTATTTCAACTTTTATTGGGGGAATAATCAACAATATCCAAATTTATCACTAAAGGAGAGTTGGATGTTGTGTGTGATTATTTATTCTTTTTGTGTTTTATTTGTTTTGGTTGATGTGATTTGAAGATCTACAATAACTAGGTGCAATGATGCAAAACTAAGAATATTTGGAAGAAATATATAGATATAGGATGAAAAAAAATAACACATAATTAAAAATGTAGAAATGAGATATAGAGAAGGTTCTTTAACCAAAATCTAGAGCTAAAATCACTAGTGAATTATACTAGGTACCTTAGACCTAAACGTGCTTCTATAGGGTAAAACTTTGGATTCTAGATCATGATTCTCTCTAGATTGTTCACTTTAAATATTATCTTGAAATCATTGGTAAAGTGTGGAAATCATTATAGACTTATGGCTTTCTCTTTTTCAAAGTGTAAAACTATTCGTCTTTGTTTGGTCTATGCAATACCACAACTTCTAGTTCTCAACTCTATAATTTTGATGGACAGACCAAGGGAAATGCTTTGCTTAATAGGGTATCACCTAAGTCAAATCTCCTTTTTATGTTCCCACCTCCACTAATACTCTAATGATAAAGAAAAGACAGCTAACCCTTTGTAGGCTAGAGGCTAAATTTGGAATGAAATGCTAAATTGAAATGATGTCACCTTTGGCTTCATAACTATATTGATGGAATTTTGATACAATAATAAGACAATATATAAAAATAACAATCATAAAGACACACTTTCATGTAGGTTATTGTAGCTAGTTACTACATATTTTCCAAATATAAAGATACATACTCAACAATTTTTGCTAAATTATTTAAATTGTGACTTATGACTTTTCTAGAATTGTGTTGAGGTAAAAATGAATTAGAAATGATACATTTATATAGGTTTCACATGGTATTTCCTAATTTAGGTCAAATTATAATGGTAATATCAAAATAAGTATTCAATCCCAAATGGTGAGAATCAATAATCGCAATTGTTTTATTTTGGGCTTTTTTTGGAGGGAGATATGGTCCTAGGCACCATTCCCTTACCCAAAAAAGGAGTAGGGAATGGTGGTAGTGGAGTAGAAGCTTCTAGAATATATAATTTGGTCACTTCATGAACATATGATGATATTTGGGATGTGCTAGGACTAAATATAGGCTTGAAATGATCTATGAGAAAACACACTAAATCAAGGGCCCAAAAAGGATTATGAAATTGTAAAGGGTTAAAATTTATCTATTGTGTCCTAAAGTGATAATAAATGTCTATCCATGTGATAATGTGAATATATAACCTCCTCAATGCCCTTGCATCACTAGTGGGACTATGAAAACATCAAATAAATTTCACTAGATTTTCTCATAAAATTAAAATGTTTCAAAAAAATCACCAAGTTTCAAGAAAATTTCCATGAATCTATTTGGATTCTAATTCCTATATTGTATCTATGAGCCCAAATAGGACTCAATCACCCAAATTGGACTTAGGTGTCCAATCTAGACTCTAGCACAAATGTTGGACTTTGGCATCTAGTGCAGAGCCTTTAAAATGTTATTTTGACTATTAAAATATCATGATTAAAAAATTAAAAACATATCAAAGTGAGGAATGCCTAATGATTTTAGATGCCCCTTGATATGTTCTCCTTCACTACTTGGATCCTTGGTGTTGTATACACCTAAAACTATTCTAAAAATAATTAATTAAATAAGAAATTATTTAATTAATCTTCATCCCCAGTTTAATTGAATTCATCAAATAATTTGATTAAATCCCCCCTTTTCATCTACTTATTAATAAATCTGAGGAATTATTTAATAGGTTCATTTTCAATAATCCCCTTTGATTAATTAATTCAAATCAATTAATTCCTTCCATCAAATTTATTTCTCCTAAATCCTTTAATTAATTAAAAAAAATTAATTAATGAGTTGTTGAAATTAATTAACCTTTTCCTATTATTTGAATTTTTAAATTCAAATTATCCTAACTTTTAACCACCTAACCTAACCACTCCTAAACCTAACCCATTTCATCTAACCCCGGGTTTGCCTAGCCCCATCCTAGCTTGCCCATCCTAATCACCATGTCCTCTTTCCTTGAACACTTTGCCCTCTCATGAGCAAAGCTTTGTGACACTTGTCACTAAGTGTTCCCTTTCATCCAACCTCTTCTAGAAGCGTCTTGACACTTGTCACCATAGAGATGACAAATGTTCCCTTTCATCCAACATCTTCTAGAAGCTTCTTGACACTTTTCACCATAGAGATGGCACATTTTCCGTTTTATCCAAACTTTCTAGAAGCTTCTTGACACTTGTCACCATGGAAATGACATTGGCCCCTTTCATCAAACCCCTTCTCCTACCAACCTCCGACTGTTCCCTTTAATACAACCTCTTTTCCAACCTCCTTCAATTTAACCATTGATTCATGCCACCTCACCCCTAGCCTTGGGAAATCCTATAAATAGACCCCATTTTGGAGTTCAAAGGACCCCCGAATGAGCCCATCTCATTTGAGTTCAAGCATTGTTACTATAGGCATATAGCATTTTACCATTGTTATCATGATCAATTTTAGCTTAAATCTAGCTTATTTCTAACTTAATTTGCTTATCATCTAGCTTAATCTCATCATTTCTAGTTTAAATGCATCATCATTATCATCTTAAATCCTCCATCTAGGTGTAGTCTATTAGGCCCAATATAGAAAGCTAATGTACTAAGAGGGGAGGGGTGAATCAGTACTCCAAAACTTTTCTTCGATAATAACCTTACTGTTATGCATAGACAGAATAGTGCAGTAACATAAAATAAAACTATAATCAACAGATAACAATCATACATGATTCACTCCATAACACATATATTTTGGTCACATAGAAACTCTTGGTTAGAGAGAAAAACTACGATGGGGATGGCACCCAGAACTTCACTACTGCAATAATAAAGAATGCTCGGTTAGAGCTACATTTAGCTATTTCTGATAGCTTACCCTGTTAGGAGTATTAAGATCAGTTAGATCTACCTTACTAAAGGATTTTTACAACACTATATAAGTGTAGCCCCTGGTTAAAGGATTTACAATTTATAGACTTGGTTAGAGTCTTTTACCCTGTTAAAGGTTTCTCTTACAACTTCAAAATATTACAATAAAATCATTACAAATATCTGCAACTTTACATCTGAAATGCTAAAGCAGATTCTATGTGCGTTGAATAAGATTACCTAGCTTGTAGCATACCTCAGTAACCCATAATGAAACTTGGTAAACCCTTCTGTTTACTCTATTCTTTGACTGTTCACTGATAACCTTCTTGGTGACCTCTCTATGTCTCTGTAATAGTCTTCCTTCATGCATACACTCTATTATCTCTTATTGCATCTCATATATCTAACCCTAGAATCATGTTGTATAAATAGATCTCTTACAGCAGTGATCTGATTTATTGCTTCGATCTTACAAAAGATTCTTCGAATGAATAACTAAACAAAATATCTCATTGGTTAGATTGACCTTGTAATCATACAGAATCTCATAGTTCAATTCCCAATGCAAAAATGGTTAGATGTGCCTCGATGTTGTAACATGTTTTCACGTGCATGTCCAGGTTCAATGTATCTAGTAAAATGTTTCACTCGGTGAATATCAACTCGGTGACTTAACTTTACCACTCGGTACCTATGAAACTTTACTCAGTAAACAGCTCGGTGAATAATGCGTTCTTTGACTGCTTTCTTCTATAACCGACTAGACTGTTCATACTGACTTCTCTGAGTGTACCAACTGCATGATTCGGTAATACTAACTGACTAGAATATATAGTATGACTTTGGATATGAAACTAATGGAAATTTGATAAGTAGTAACATAGTCAAGTCACTAGAATTGCTAACCAGATCTGAGAGCAAATTCATACTCGACTTTATTTGGAAGCGATAGATCGATTATCCATGATTTCATTTGTCTTTGTTTATATTTGGTAATCATGCTTGTAATGATCTATTGAGTGTTTTTGTGTTGCAGTTCTAGGTACACAGGTCCACACTTCATAGATACATGATATTTTGGTGCCCACCGTGGGGCCAAAATTCATTTTTGGTGTCTCAAGCTTTATCAAACATTCATCTCTATCGGGTCTGAATTAGAATGTTGTACGAGTCCCTTTCTGGCCTAGTACAACATACTTTTTGAGCTAGAACGACAAGAGATCCTAACTCGTACGAGCCTTTAGGAAAATTTAAGTTTCGTACGAGCTCTCATCCTAACTCGTACAAGTTGGTAAAGTGTGTCGCACGACACTTTTCTTTTGTGATTTTAAAATGGACTGCATTTTAAGGGTTTGATGCTTTAATTGATTACTACTAATGCTAACCCTAGTTTGTTTGTGATATTTTTGGCAGCCTAACTATTTTTTGCAGGACGATTATCAAAGATACGGTAGTCAAAGACCAAATTCAAAACACATCAATGACTACTAACGGATTTATTTTGCAGGTTACCTAAGAAAATTTGACAAACAATTATGTATTCATTAAATTTTTTTTAGGCACACTTGTCTTTTGGCTAAAAATGAACAATCATGTATTTTGTGTCTTTGGTGATAGGTGAGTATGCTCTCACCTTTCTTAGGTGATCATAAATCTAGACTCATCTTTTACTTTCATTAGTGCATTTATTTAGTAGGCCTACCCTCCCGAGGAGTAATAACTCTTAGCCATTAAGGTCGGCGAGAGTGGAACGACCTAAGTGAGAATGGCTAATGCCAGGTAATCCAACCAACTATAAAATAAACGTGATTTGATGAAAATCAAGTCAACGATAGTGCTCGAGAATAGCTCTCCTCCATACCTTTGGGTATATCAAACCTTGGTTTTCAAGGTTGGGAGACCTCTTAATTGAGTTTATACCTCGACGCACTGAACGGATCCCTTACTAGTGCCGGTTAGCTACCCAATTTACCTCTGAAAGGGTGATAATCATTGTGCAAGAGAGATAGTAACTCTCCCAAGACACTTTCCATATCATGTCCCCATTAGTGTTTGGAGTCGGATAATATGACTTTGACAATCCATTGCGTGATGCTCAATGGCTGTATTCTGATTAGCTATTGGATGTGTACCTAAGTCAACAAGAAAAGGTTTTCATTCTCAGCCAACTTCCATAGGGTTTAGCTTGATTGGAGTCACTTATCATATCACATGTTTGCTATGTATTCATCCCTAAATCAAAAAATCAAACAACTAAAACTGGAAAACATAAGCAAAACATCAAAAGCCATAAATCAAAATCAGCAAAACAAACACTTTTTATCCTTGGTCTATTGTCTGTCGTATCAACTAAAGTTCCATGTCATATGAAAGAGTCATTTTTCGTTTGAGCTTTATCATTCGTCATATGGCTTCATAATATTTATCGTACGAGGTTGTTGTTTAGTCATATTGTTGAGGAGGAAATGTCGTAAGACACTCTGCTTTTTACATGAAAACTTCTACTTTGTTGTATAGGCTCATATTTCTTGTCGTTCTAAGATGCATAATCTGTCATACGAAACTCTATGTTTACCAGTCCAGAACTGCTAATTTGTATGACATTTTCAGGTCTATCATTTTGCTTGATCAATTTACAGTAATCATAAACATCTGTTATCTATCGCTGTGTGCTTAAATTGTCTTCTTGGTTTTCTTGGTCAAGTTATCATCCGTCAAAATCAGACATTAGAACATATAAACCTTAATATTTTCAAGTCATCACCCTCAACAAGTTCAAGATCTAAACATCTCAAAGTGCATTATCACCCTCTTTGATAAACTAATCACGCAAACATAGTTTCTCATTAGGATCTATCATCCTCTATCACGAAACTAAAAAATTTGGTTAGGATAAATTTATCCCACATCATAGGATATATCATTCCTACTAGACTTGGTTCTTATCAAATCATCACCATTGCACTCCAAAATCGAAGATCAAAAAACTTGCAAACTTTAAAACACTTGAATCCTCTTTTAGTGTCATATAACTTTATTACCTTGACATTGAAAGTCGATCATATATCCAAACAACTTTTGAAGACATCAAATCCTAGCATAATATCTAACAAATGTGTATGCCTATTTTAACCAGAGCTCAGAGATGAAAAATCATAGAAATAGAAAACGAAACCATGGAAATTACCGAAGATTATACAAATATGGAACCTAAAAATGAAATACAAATGGAAGAAGAAATAACAGAACAACATGTCAGAGACATCAAGAGGGATCCTCAATTCGATAAATTTATGAAGAAAATATTGCAGGGAGGAAAATAAAAATATTTCCTAATGTTAGCAAAATATGGTGCTACACTCCCCCAAGATTTTAATGTAAACAAATTGACACAAAAGAGAAGTGACTCCCCTCTTAACAACAAAGAAAATGAAGATATCTTCAGTCTCAAAATAAATACCACATCAATTCCTAGTAGTACGAAAAAAAATGAGGACACTTCCATTCCCAAAAGGATGATGTAGAAATTCTAAATAATGTTGAACCCAATAAGGATACAAGAAAAAATAGAGAGGACACAAGAAGAGATCAAGATCCTCTTAAAACACAAAATCATGGTTATACAAGAACAAATCACATTGATAATCCTCTCGCTACTCTTACCCAACAAATACAAACATTGCAAACCCAAATTCAAGATATGCAGAGAGGAAATGTCACAAAATACCCACTTCAAGAAATCTATCCTTATCCATTCAACAAAAATCTAAACATGATACCATTTCCTATAGGTTTTGAAACTCCTAGATATGAAAAAATATGATGGAAGCACTAACCCTTAAGATCATATATGAGAATTTTTCACAATGAGTATGGAGTTTTCACATGAGGATACCTACTTAATGAGATTATTTCTAAAAAGCTTAACTGGACTAGCTATGGAATGGTTCTCCAAACTTCCACCTGGAATCAGATCATTCTCAGAGTTGGTGGATAAGTTTGTTTCACAATACTCTTACAACATGAAATAACAATGCTAGACCTATGTAACACCAAACAAAAGGCTGGAGAACCATTCATGACATTTTTACAACAATGGAGACGGTTAGCTTCATGATATCCCCTTACGGTGCTAGAGTATGAAAAATTGGATATCTTCATCGACAATCTAAATGATCAAATGAGTTATCATCTAAAAATGCAAGGGCATCAAATTTTTGGAAATATGGTAGATAATGGAATCAAAATGGAAGAAACCATGATAAAGAAGGGCGAGTTGAAAATATTCAAAGAAGGAGCTCATACTCCTAAGAACAACACTAACAACAACAACAATGATAAACCAAAGTTTTAGAATAGAAATTGCAATGTTGTAAATGATGGGATAGTGGATAACAATAATGTGAAACCAAAACAACTAGTTTTTAATCTATCTAATCACTCAGCAGTAGCTCAGCAAGACAACAATTGCCCAAGAGTGGCTATCAAAAATTTATTTTGAAGACAATTTATGAACATTGGTAAACCCCTTGGATCCACATTTAAAATGCTTCTTGCAAACAAATTGATCACTCTACCAGAAGAAAGAAATTATGAACCTCAAGTGAAATCCCCTTAGTGGAATGATAGTCAATATTGCGATTTCCATCGAAACAAAGGACATCATATAGATAACTGTCAGAAACTGAGACATGTCATACAAGATTTAATTGATAATGGAGTAATAAGTATGGATGGACATACAACAACTGAATCACATATAGCTTTATAAACTCCTCTTCCAAACGATGAGAAGGGTGAATCATCAGCAACACATAAGGGTAAAGGTAAAGCAAAATTAAATGTTACTACTTACTAAGATTGCCATTAGTTTTATGTTCAAAGTTATTCTATATACTCTAGTCGGTTAACTCTATCGAAATATTCAGTCGGTATGAACAACGCAGTCGATAATAGAAGGAAATAGTCACAGAGCCCAGTATGCACCAAGCTATCTACCAAGTATCTTTTCATGTTTACCGAGCAGCAAAGATGACACACCGAGTGAAATGTGTTACCAGATTCATTGAACCTGGACATACATATGGAAACGTGTTACAAGATCAAGAAACATCTAACCGTTATCACATTGGAAATTGCACTTAAAGATTGTGTATGACTTTGAGGTCATCTAACCAATGAAATAATTTGCATGATTATTCATTCGATAAAACATGTTTGTAAGATCGAAGCAATGAATGGATCACCATCATAAGAGATCTATATATACAACATGTGTTAAGGATTAAAAAGAGAGGTGTGTGTGTGTACATGAGTGTAAGAAGACTGTTACAAAGACATAGAGGTCACCGAGAAGGTTTTTAGAGAACAGTTAAAGAATAGAGTAAACATAAGGGTTTACCAAGTTACTATATGGGTTACCGAGGTATGCTATAAGCAAGGTAACTTATTCTAAGCACATAGAATCTGCTATAACATTTCAGATGTAAAGTTGCAGATATTTGTAATGATTTTATTGTAATATTTTGAAGTTGTAAGAGAAACCTTTAATAGGGTAAAAGACTCTAATCAAGTCTATAAATTGTAAAGCCTCTAAACAGGTGCAATATTTAGATTAAGTGTTGTAAAATCCTTTAGCAAGGTAGATCTAACAAATCTTGATACTTCTAATAGGGTAATCTGTCAGAAATAGCTAAACATGTAGCTCTAACCGAGCACCTTTATTATTGCAGTAGTGAAGTTGTGGGTGCCATCCCCAGTGCATTTTTTCTCTCTTACTAAGAGTTTCTACGTAACCAAAATATAAGTGTTATGGAGTGAATCATGTATGATTGTTATCTATCTGTTTTAGCTTTATGTTATGTTACTACACTTTTCAGTTTATGCATAGTTGTAAAGATATTGTTGAAGAAAGGATTTGAAGTACTGATTCACCCCTCCCCTCTCAGTACATTAGTTTTCGTAATTGGGCCTAACAATTGGTATCAGAGCTTGAATCTTGGAAAAGGGTTTAACTACCTAAAGAGAAAGATCTTATCAATGGAAGGCTATAAACAATCTCAGAGGATTGTGTATCTGCAAGAAGAGCTGGATCATTCTATTCAAGTGATTGCAGACATGCAAAGACAAATGCAAAAATCTTTGAAAGTAAGAAGAAGATTATCTGATGATTTGTAGGACTCTCAAGAGTTAGTGGAACAAATTGAGACATCATCTGAGAATAGTATATCTGTAGAGACTAAAGAAATGATTGGAGTATTGAAAGGAAAGAACAAAGCACTGGTTGATCAACTAAAAGCAATGAAGAGAGAACATGAACATTTCAGCACACAGATGATTGAAAATCTGGATGCATTAAAAACAATTGAGGATAAAGTAAGAGACCTAGAAAGAGAGAATCAACAACTTGAAGTTTTAGTATTTGATAAGAATGATGAAACCATAAGGTTGACTAAGATTCAACAAAATATGTTAGATCAACTAGGTTATGCTCATCATGAAGCAAATCTGAAAAATGTTGAGAATCAAGAATTGAAACTTGAAGTATCAAGGTTGACCAATGAACTTGAAATAGAAAATAAATCCAAAGAAACACTGAAGAAGAGTTATGAAGCATCAAAGATGTTGGATGAGCAACTGAATACAAGAAGACCCTACAAAGATGCAGGACTCGGTTACAAAGGAAAAGACTCCACCGAGAAGGGAATCTGTACTACCGAGAGAGGAGAATCATCAAAGCAAGATGGAATCAAGAAGAACATCAAAGGAAAGAAGACTATTTGCAACTACTGTGGAAATCAAGGTCATACTGCCAACATATGCCAAATCAAAAAAGGTAAGCTGCAACCGAATGTCAATAAGTCCAATGATTATTGTTACAATTGCAATAAATATGGTCACACATCTAATCAATGTAGGACAAAGTTTGTTAACAATTATCAGAAGGCAAAATTCAAAGGATTTTGTAAAAGCAGCAATAGATATAGACATAGTACTGAGAAGTGTTGGTTCAAGCAAAAGAACTACATGTGGTATGAACACCGAACAAATACTAGAGGTTACCGAACTCACATAGATCCTTACCCACAATATGCTGTAGTACCATGGGATTACAACACAAGGATATTGTGTGAATGTTGTGGAAGATATGGACATATAAGTGCCAACTTCTTTATAAGGTTTGGAATGAACAACCAAAGATCATGGAGAAATCTTGGTATGGCATGTTTTAATTGTCATAAGGTTGGACACTTGGCTGGAGATTGCAGAGATCAACCTAGAAAGAACATTGAAGAAATAAAAGAGAAATTTAAGATGATTTGGAAAAAGAAGGAAATTGTGTCAAATGAAGAAAGCACCTTACCTACCAAGTTAGGTGCACCTATTCCAAATTAATCGGTAAAGGAATGAAGGGACTGCATTCTCTCAAGGTTAAATGTTAACAGTTCCTATTCTAGTATGTACTTAATTCAAAATCTGCATAGCTAAAATGTATTAGTAAGTTTGAAATTCTGTCAAGTCTTTTAAAGCATTATACAGGAAGCCTGTCAAGTCAGTAAATGAAGGAAGTTTGGTTACTCAGTTAAAGCGAAAAAAAAAGAAAGAAAGTTTAGTGGAACCGAGTGTATTTAATGTTTTTAACCTAACCCGCACAGATCCCAATAAGGTACATTGAATACATAAAGCATTTACGCGATCATTTTCAACTCACCAAGTTTTTGAGAAAGCAGAGCAGAGTGAAAAAAGGCAATCAAACCTCCTACAAAGAAAAATTCAAGGTATTTAACATCAATCCCAATGCATTGTTAAGCTAAGTTACCGATCGTATCTAGTTGCCATTATCTGCTTAGTATAAAGCGTTAGTCATTTGGAAATCCTGAAACCCTAAGGATCATTTGTTAGTTTTATTTGGAATTTATAATGGCACCTAAGATCCAAGACCCTATTGTTGTCAAGAGTGTTGAGAAGCCCTCACTAGAATACTCTTTAACTCCTAAAGTTGCATTTGAGTCGGATGACTAAACCGCTTTTTCACTTATCTCAGATAGAGTGTTATTAGTCGAGGATGTGAGATTCTTCACCAAATATCATGTTGAAGAACTTGATCATGTTGAAATCAAAGACACCTATGATGATTTGTGCATCGATGGTAAACTGAATAGCAAGTATGAGCACATCAAGATCAAGGGATTAATTGAAGTCCTAACCTATCCCCGTGTGTTCAAACCCTAGTGGGTCAAGTTTGTTCTAAGCATAGTTCATGATGATTTCATGTGGCTAGAAGAGCAACCATTTAAGATTTCCAAGGAAATAATTCATCTGATTACCGGTTACCCCATTTATGATCATGCCTGAGCCCAAAAGATGATATCACAGAAGGAATTGATTAGTTTAACTGTAGTGGAATCAGATTGCAAAGGATTGAAACTGAATAATGTCACAGATGAAGAACTAAAATTTTCCATTAGAGTTATAGGTTATTGTTTCTTCCAATCAGCAAGGGAAAATAGTGTACCCTGTGCAGCAGTAGACTTGGCATACAAAATTGTGAAAAAGGGAATGAAAATTGATCTATGTGAGGTATTGCTGAAGAACCTGTTTAAGAATCTAAACACCATCAGGAAGCCAAAGAAGAACAACTCGGCAAATACACTAAAGTTTGGATCATTACTTGTATGCATGTTTTTCTACTTTGAGAAATTCTTTCCAACAGTTGGTAAAGTTGTTTGGGAACTACACTGACCAATCACCCATCAGATCAATGACTTCATCAAGAAGCTAGGTGATAATTTCAATGACATTGTGGATGATTACTTCAGTAAATTTCAGGAGAAAATGCATAACAACTACCGAATTCCACCCAAGCTAGTGGAGAAATACAAAGATGACATTTGTTTTGAAGTAGACACTGATTACTGTTATGTGAATGTTGTGAAACCAAGAACTCAATCTTTGTCACCGATGGGTTACGAGATTGACTTTGACATCACACAACAACAAATTGATGTATTTCTTGCACTACCAAGGCATCCTACCCAGCTGAGGTATGGAACCTACGAAGAAGTGAAGGAAAAAGTAAAAATGAGCATTATAGTACCCAAAGCTACAAGGAAGGCAACAAAAATGATCAAGGAATTATCAGAGAAATTTGGAGAAGACTCTTCTTCCACACCTGATAAAGGCACTCTAGTAGTTACCGAAGAGGAATCTGAAGCTCAAGAGGTAGCTATAACACTAAGCACTAAATTGCCCAAGGAAAAGTGTTAAAAAGAAGGAAACTGGACACATCAAAGGTCTCACCGACCCCTCCTGCTAAGCGACCCGACACAAGAGCATCATCAACTTCACCAAGTAAGAAAACAAAGAGTGTTACTGCTCCCAAGGTAACAAAAACTTACAAGAAATCTACTCGGAGACTCATTTTGGCAAAAGAGTCTAGTGATACCAAATTTGAAGATGTAAGCAAATTTTAGATTGTGAAGAGAAAGAAGGAAAATGTACATAGTATTGAAAACTTTTGTGCTAATCTGAAGGAATATGGTGGATTTGGATTCTTTAGATTTGCTAAATATGAATCTAGAAATAATGATGAGAAGAGACAAATTGAAGCTGTCATTTGCACACTTCTAAAATTATGAGTGGTCCCATTGGAAGTATCTAATTCTCTTCCAAAAGAATTGTATGAGCATATTGACAATAGGTGGAAATATGCAATGGACACAGAAATGCAAATGAGAGAAATAATTCTAGTACATCTCTTTCCAGACATGTCGGTAGCTGAAATCAAAGAACATCTGACAAACTACCACAAACGTTTCCAAGTCAAACAAAGAGCTTCAAAATTGATGAATGGACTCTACTTAGATGTAGAGAATGAAACAAAAGAAAAATGGCAGGAAATCTTTAGAATCAAGGATGTCGGTGAGCAAGCAGAAATTGAAATAGTAGATGTCACTGAGCAAGATCCTAATGTTACCGAGCAAAACCCTACAGACACCATTCAAATAGATGAAGATATCATGGATTCAAAGGCACCAGAACAGGATATGATAGAAGGAAATGCATATGCAGAACTTGTATCCAGTGAATCCATTTTGGAACAAGTTCAACCTTATCCACCGATCAATCAACCTTTCTTAACCGAAGCTCCTCAAGATACTGATCAAGGTGCAGAAGTTCACAAGTCTACAATAGGAGAAGGTACTTCTCAAGAAACCGGGGAACAACCCTCACAAGTACCTTCCAACACTGAAAATGTTGCAGCTGAGTCAGCAAGTACCAAGACACCGAAGGAAACTTCAGAGGCTAAAGTAACTAACCAAAGCGTTGCCTCTACCGAGCAACCTACTAAGAGTCAACCAGCCTCACAAGCCATTGTCCTAGTTCAATCGGTGAAAGATAAAGAAAAGAAGATGAAAAAGCATAGTTTTAAAATTGATTTGTCAAAACCAGTAGTGTTGCCCAATGTAGACATAGCAAAATTAAAGGGGCAAGCACTCATTGATTTCGGTGAACTATGCAAAGAAAAGGCCAAACAAGAAAAACAAATGGCCATTCAAAAGAAAAATAAAGTACTTCAGAAGGTGAAAGCACTCCTAATAGATATGCTACTTGAAGCTATAGTATCAACTGATGCAGCCATCCACATTCAACTGGATGAACTCATAACAAAGATAGAGACATCTGGAGTAGATGCATCGGAGTATTTAAGCAAGCTAAAAGACAAAGAGCTCATTACAAAAATGATAGAAGAAGTACAGAAAGCTATAGCTATTGGAAAAGTAAAACTTGTCAAATTTATTGCCGAGTTGACTCCTCAACTCAAGCACATATTTTATTTATTTCAAAAACTCTGCATATTTTCTTTACTCATTAAAGACAATAAGAATAAAATAGAGACAATTGAGAAAGAGATCACCAATCTCTCAAGCAAGTTGACCACAGAGCCAAATTCAATTCAGAATTTTTACACAAAGTTACAACAGCTTATGGCTCAACAATTGGACCAAAGAAATGAAGAGCACAAGATCAGGATGGATATAATGACACTTCAGACATTATTTCTTCCTCATCTTTCATCCATCCAAGATCAAATCAATCGAGCCACCTCCTTATCTACTACACAAGAGGGAAGCACATTAGATGGCTTAATATCATTATTGGCTGATGTTCAAGCACAAAATTCTTTAATGGACAATGTTAAGAATGCACTCTCTATCACTCTCACCGAAGCAAGGACCAAGTACAAATCCATTTTTGACCAATTGCCCCCACCGAATGGTAATTAAGTTTTGATGTTTGTCAAAAAGGGGGAGTGATATGATATATTATTGGGGCACTGATATAGTATTAAGGGAGTAATAAAGTATTCATTGCATCACACACAGGAGTATAGTATATAGGGGGAGTATACCGAGTAGAGTGAGAAAAGTACTCAAGAGAAGCACACAGAACATTGATCACCGAGTATGCAAAATCAAAGTTTTGTACAACATATTGATAAGGGGATATCTGAATATACTATTTCATTAACCAATGTATATATTGTTAGTTTAGTCAAATTTTGCAAGTATATAGATTTTTGAGTTATAACTTTGAAAGTAGTTTTTGTCAAACATCTCAACTAAATGTCAAAAGGGGAGATTGTTACTACTTACTAACATTGCCATTAGTTTTATGTTCAAAGTTATTCTATATACTCTAGTCGGTTAACTCTACCGAAATATTCAGTTGGTATGAATAGCACAGTTGGTAATAGAAGGAAATAGTCATAGAGCCCAGTATGCACCGAGCTGTCTATCGAGTATCTTTTCATGTTTACCGAGCAACAAAGATGACACATTGAGTTGATATACACCGAGTGAAACGTGTTACCAGATTCATTGAACCTGGACATACATATGGAAACATGTTACAAGATCGAGAAACATCTAACCGTTATCACATTGGAAATTGCACTTAAAGATTGTTTATGACTTTGAGGTCACCTAACCAATGAAATAATTTGCATGGTTATTCATTCGATAAAACATGTTTGTAAGATCTAAGCAATGAATGGATCACCGTCATAAGAGATCTATATATACAACATGTGTTAAGGATTAAAAAGAGAGGTGTTTGTTTATGCATGAGTGTAAGAAGACTGTTACAGAGACACAGAGGTCACCGAGAAGGTTTTCAAAGAATAGTTAAAGAACAGAGTAAACAAAAGGGTTTACCAAGTTACTATATAGGTTATCGACATATGCTATAAGCAAGGTAACTTATTCTAAGCACATAGAATCTGCTATAACATTTTAGATGTAAAGTTGGAGATATTTGTAATGATTTTATTGTAATATTTTGAAGTTGTAAGAGAAACCTTTAACAGGGTAAAAGACTCTAATCATGTCTATAAATTGTAAAGCCTCTAACCAGGTGCAACATTTAGATTAAGTGTTGTAAAATCCTTTAGCAAGGTAGATCTAACAGATCTTGATACTCCTAATAGGGTAAGCTATCAGAAATAGCTAGACATGTAGCTCTAACCGAGCACCTTTATTATTGCAGTAGTGAAGTTGTGGGTGCCATCCCCACCACATTTTTTCTCTCTAACCAAGAGTTTCTGAGTAACCAAAATATAAGTGTTATGGAGTGAATCATGTATGATTGTTATCTATCTGTTTTAGCTTAATGTTATGTTACTGCACTTTTTAGTTTATGCATAGCTGTAAAGATATTGTTGAAGAATGGATTTGAAGTACTGATTCACCCCTCCCCTCTAAGTACATTAGCTTTCCATATTGGGCCTAATAGTAAACTATTCTCATACCTATGATAATGTGGTAAATGCGATCATCGCAAAAAAAAACAATCACAAGAACATGCTCATGTTATCACAAGAAGTAAAGCTAAAGTTGTTTTTCCCGGTCCTGTAACTAACATCTCATCCACTACCAAATAATAAAATCTAGTGGAGCAATTACAGAAAACACCTGCATATATATCCATCTTAGAACTTTTAAAGCTTTCACCTACACATAAAGAAATTCTTGAATGAGCATTGGTAGCTACCACATTATCCAAAGATCTTGATATCGATCAATTCCAAACCATGGTGGGACACCTCACAACCCCTCATTGCTTATCATTCATTGAAGAAGATGACATGTCCTTGAAACATCCCCACAATGCTCCTTTTCATATTGAATTCCTCATTCACAAAACGTGCGTTAAACATGTTCTAATAGATTATGGAAATGGCCTAAATATTTGTTCATTGAGTCTTGTTCGTGCCTTAGGATATTTTGAAGATGCAGTTGATGTCTAGAAAAAGATCACCATAAAAGCCTATGATGAAGAAGAACATTCCTCTAAGGTAATTGTGATACTACCCATCAGAGTGGGACCTTTGTAGAAAGACACAACATGCCAAGTTCTAGACTTGGACTTATCATATAATGTACTCCTGGGGAGACCATGGTTTCATGACTTGCAAGTTGTCCCATCAACATATCATCAGTGTGTCAAATTTTCCTACAATGGATAAGAAATCACAATCTCTGCAGACTCAAATCCATTTCAATACTGCAACAATCTCAAAATGGCTCAAGAAGTAATTGTTCCGCATAATAGGGCGACAACATTTTCAAATACACAATCCAAGGAAAAATTATTTGCATCTATTTTATCAAGTATGGAAAAATAAATGTAGCTAAGAGATCGAGGGAACGAAGAATATTCAATATCACAATTACCACTTTCTCCTAAATCCTTTGGAAAATCATCAAACTCTACACAACAACCAATTGTAAAACATCTTCCAATATTTGATGGAGCATTTATTAGTCTTGGGACCTTATTAGAGGAAATAGAAGACAAAGATGTGCTACAGCAGCTATACAAAGAGGAGGAAGTTCAACAAAAGGTCAAAAATGTTCACATACCTACAGAAAAGTATGGAAAAGGATTTACCATTCTCAGAAGAATGGGATACACCAGAACGGGTCCTATAGGAAAAAAGAAAAGAAGGTATCTCAGAACCTATTCAGCTTTACACTCACCATACTACAAAAAAAACAAGCTTAGGGTATGGACAAGTCACTTTACCAGAAGACACATCTTTTAGTCAACAACAAGAGGAATATGAAAACAGATAAGAAAAACTGGCAATTGAAAGGGAGCAACAAACACAAGCAAACATGAAATGGGAAAAGAAGCAAGCTTCAAATCAACAAGAGAAACAAACTAAAAATACCTCTCAAGAAACATTAAATCTCAACCAAAACAAGAAAGAAGTTAATATAAGTCAAGGAGAGCTCATAGGAAAATTGATAGAACTCAATCTCAGTCCTGAAGAAGTTGAATATGAAAGAAGAAAAGATATAACTTGAAAAAGAAGAAGAAATGCTATATGAACAAATCTATAAGTTACAGGCTGCAAGTGAGACAGATTCTAATGAATGGGAATGGGATTCCTATCACTCTGAAGAATCAGCTGAAGAAAATTGCTTTGAAGAAAATCTAGGAGTCGATGTAGTTCACATGTATGCAAGACAAACGTCAGGAACTAGCATACTTGAATTAGAATCACATTCGGCTGACTTGGACTTAACCGAGGACAATCAGGAGCTACTTGCGTGAGATCATTCTAATGAGAGTACTGTTATAGACATCGACATACATATTGAAAACTTTGATACATATATCATGACCCTCGAGACCCTTGAAACATCTGAACCTGAATATCCTCTATCTCTAATCCATCCTGAGCTTATTGATTGGGAAAATGAAGGACATACCGCCATTGATACCTTTCAAAATGACTGTGACATATCTGTATATCTAAATGCATTTGAACTTGTAATAACTTCCACTAGGAATTTCAGCAACACATCTTCCAGTCAAGTGGGTGCCAAATCTCCTAGTCGCAAAAGTAAAAATAAAGAAAAGAATACCAAGTCTAATACTGAAAACCATTTCTTGGCAACATTAGATGAGGAAAAAGTAAAAATAAAGGACATATCTAATGGTGAAAACCTCCTCGAGGCACAAGAAGATGGGAGATTTGACACCTTACCTAAGCACTATCAAGAAAGGTCATCCATTTTGATCGAACCAACAAAGGCTATTAACTTTGGCACAATAGAATAACCAAAGATTCTTCATCCAGTGACTTCTCTATCAGAGCAAGAAATGCAACAATATATGTAATTCTTCAAATAGCAGGAAATCAATTTCGCTTGGTCATATGCAGACATGCCAGAGTTAGATCCAAAGCTTATTATGCATCACTTAAATGTTAGTCCAGGAGCCAAACTAGTCAAACAGAAGTTAAGCAAATTGCATCCTCATATTTCTCTCCTAGTGAAAGTAGAACTAAAGAAATTATTGGATGTAGAATTTATCAGACCTGTAGCTTATCCTCAATGTGTATCCAACATCATTCTTGTTTCAAAACCAAATAAAAGCATCAGAATCTGCACAAACTTCAAAGATCTTAATAATGCATGTCCAAAGGATGGCTTTCCTTTGCCTAACATCGACTTCATTGTAGATTTAACTATTGGAAACTCCATGTTTTCTTTAATGGATGGTCTCTCCAGATACAATCAGATCAAATTAGCACCTGAAGACCAAGAAAATACATCTTGCACATGTCCATGGGGTACTTTCTGTTGGAACATCATGCCTTTTGGATTAAAGAAATCAAGTGCTACATATCAAAGAGGTATGACAACTATATTTCATGACATGATTCATACATTCATGGAAGACTATATAGATGACATATTGGCTAAATCATACAACAAAGAAGAACATATAGGAATACTGGAAAAGATCTTTAACCGGTTAGAAAAATACAAGCTACAACTAAACCCTAAGAAATGTGATTTTGGTGTTACTTCAGACAAACTATTGGGATACATTGTTTCAGCTAGAGGGATCAAAGTAGATCCAACTAAGGTAAAAGCAATCGTGGAAATGACATCTCTCAAGAATATTAGTCAACTCAGATCACTCCAAGGAAGACTCTAGTCAATCAGAAGATTTGTTGCTCAACTAGCAAATAAATGTCAACCATTTACTCATCCATTACACAAAAATATTCATTTCAAGTGGAACCATCAATGTGAAGATGCATTCAACAAGATCAAGGCATATCTCATACAACCACCCATCCTAATGTCACCAATTCCAGGAAAGCCATTATTACTTTATATATCAACCACTGTAGTATTATTAGGATTTTTGCTCGCACAACAGGATAATGAAGGAAAAGAACGAGCCATCTACTACATCAACAGACACTAGTGGGATGCAAGATCAACTATTCACCAACAGAAAAAGCATGCTTGGCTGTAGTTTTTGCTTCTCAAAAATTATGGCATTATTTACACTCTCACTCCATCAAGATGATAGATAAAATTGATCCATTAAAATATTTACCCAGCAAAGCAACATTAACAGGAAGACTAACAAAATGGATCATGATCCTGAGCGAGTTTGACATTGAATATGTTGACAGAAAAGCTATAAAAGGACAATTCATTGCAGACCAATTAGCATAGGCACCACTTGAAGATGATCATCCTTTACGAATTGAGTTTCCCGATGTTGATATCCTAATGGTCTCTACAAAAAAAGGGCAATTATACTTTGATGGTTCATATACATAGCAAGATCAGGAGCAGGCATCCTATACATCACACCACAAGGTCATATAATCCCAAAAGCATAAAAATTAAGCTTTCCATGCACCAACAATATAGCAGACTATGAATCTTTGGTAACAGGTATCAAAATGGCTATAGAGTGGAACATTACACAACTTCAAGTCTTTCGAGGCTCTCAGCTCATCATTAATCAAATTAATGATGACTATCAAACAAAGGATGAAAAATTAATGCCTTATAAAAAGATGCTTGATGATATCAAGAAATACTTTGTAGAAATAACTTTTGAGAAGATTCTAAGAAATGATAACAAAGCAGCAGACACCATGGTTACACTTGCTTCTCCCCTTCAGACACAGGAAAATCAACAACATTATGAATTCCTTGTAGAAGAATTGTTTTACCTTGCTCATAATTGTCCTAATTCCCAAACTATCTATCACCTTGTTGGGCATGATTCATCCCGTTATGGCCAAACTTACACATACCTGAAAGATAACACCCTACCTCCTAACTTATCAATAAATCAAAAGAGAAACTTTATTCGCCAATCCTCCCATTTTACTCTTGTCACGAATACCCTATTTAAACAAGGTCTAGATGGTAGTCTTTTAAGATGTCTCGAACAAGAAGAATCTGAGAAGGCCTTACATGAATTCCATAATGACATTGGTAGCACTCATTCAAGTGGTCTTACCCTTTCGAAAAAAACATACACTTGGGCTATTATTGGTCGACTATGGAACGAGATTCTTTTTAGATAGCTAGAACATCCAAACAATGTCAAATCCATAGGAATTTGATTCATGCACCAACACAGGACCTTCATGCTTTAGCAACATCTTGGCCTTTTTGTCAATGGGGTCTTGATCTCATAGGAAAGATAAATCCTTCTTCATCTAGTGGTCATAAATTCATTCTTATAGCTACATAATATTTCATAAAATTAATTGAGGCAGTACCTCTCATCAATATCACAGGAAAACAAATTGTTGCATTTATCTTGAATTATATCATCTGTCGCTATGGAATACCAATGACCATTATCACTGATAATGGGCGACCATTCAAGAATCAAGATGTACAAGAGCTATGTGAGAAGTTCAAAATCTAGAATAGATTCTCCACACCCTATTATCCATAAGGGAAGGGCAAGCAGAAGCATCTAACAAAACTATTCTGAAAAATCCTCAAAAAGACAGTGAACGATGCTGGAAGAGATTGGCATATTCAACTAAACCCTGCTTTATGGGCCTACCATACTAGTATTCGCACACCAAGAGGTTCCACACCTTTCTCTCTTGTATATGGATTAGAAGTAATATTGCCAATCGAAGTAGAGATACCTTCTCTATGTGTATCATTAAAAGGTCTTATTCTAGATGAAGAGAAAAGAATATCTAGACTACAAGAATTAGAATTGATCCAGGAACACAGACAAAATGCCTTTGATCATCTAAAGGTATATCAACAAAGAATGTGCCGAAGCTATAATCATAGGGTCAAACCACAAATTTTTCAAGTTGGAGAACTAGTACTAAAGGAAAATCCAAGAAATCAGGCAGAGCGAGAAAAGAAAGGAGAATTTGAACCAAACTGGTTAGATCCATTTGTAATCACAACAGTATTTGGGTCAAGAGAATATCAGTTATCAACACAGGACAAGGATAAACTCAAGGAACCTATCAATAGAATGCATCTGAAGAAGTTTTATGTCTAAAAAAGAAGAAAAATAAAAAGCACTGAAAAAATAAATAAATAAATAAAATCAAATATGAGAAAAAGTGCAATAAAAATAGATGGTGAAAACTTGGCAGATAGGTGCTATCTGTCAGCTAGCTCTTTCATCTATTAGTTCATGCATCTTTCCACTTGCATTCATTTTCCATCAGCGTTGTTCATATGCATCATGAAGTCTTTGAACATACGCAGGCATTCTAGCTAAATCTCTTGCCATGGTTTGGATCACTAGGTATATCATAATGAATTTGTTTCTTGGCTTGGGGAAAAATCCCGCACTTAGCTGGGGGCAAAACTTTTGATCAATTCAGAGCTTAATCAAACAAGTAGAATAAACGGTTAGGCATATCAAGCGAAAACTGTGACATATCCAACATTGAACATGAGATCAAATTATCAACCATCAAACTATCACAAAGTTTGTCTAAGCACATTCACACACCTTTTCAATGGATGATATCTTTTGGATAATGATTTTAGCATGAATGTTCAACTTTTTTATCTTGATTTTTGCTATCATGATTCCTAAGTAACTCCGAGATGTCTTTGACTAGAGGAAAAATGAAGAAACATGATATTTTTCTTGTCTACTATCTGAAAATTAATCATTAATATGTGCAAATTTGTCTCAGAACATGGTCAGTGGAGTATCATTGAAGACATTTCCAATTTGCATATAGAAATGATTAATATTGTCTGTTTTACACAAACAACACTCAAGTCATCTTGGTTTAATTATACCTTGATGCTTGTGTTAACTTGCTATATCAAAAACTAGGAAAGTAATGCTCAGGTCATCATGATTTAATTATACCATTGATGTTTTTACTCACTTCCCACATTTCAAAAAGCTCAAAGATGACAAAAAATAATAATCCAGTGACTGGTACATTTGTAGCTTTGCATTTTATTCTTGCATGAGATCCTACAAGCTCATCTTATCCAAGGCTAAATATATCAGAGGAATCAGCAAAGCATCATCACAAGTGTATACACAATCAGACTGATGACTCATCTCTCTCATGATATTGTTGACCTAGCCCAAATCTTATGTTATCATTGCAACAAAACTACCATCAACATATCTAAGTGGTCCTGCACCTGATATCAACGAATTTGTCAGTTCTTTATCTAATCAATCTTATCAATTTTGTCAATCTATTACTTCTGATCTATCTGATTATGTCTTACACAGGATATATCCTTCCTAAAACTAGACATTTAGATCTAGTCTTATACAAGATGTATCCTTCCCAAAACCAGACATTTTGATCTAGTCTTATACGGGATGTATCCTTCCTGAAACCAGACGCTCTGTTCAACTTTGTCTTATACAGGATGTATCCTTCCTAAAACTAGACTAAATCTCAATCAATCAGAATTGTATCATCGAGATCAAAGTACACGTATTTTCATCAACCACAATTATGGACATCAAATCATTTCTAATCGGGATATCAATTTCACAAAGATCACAAAAACTCCAAAGATCAATTATCTCAATTGATCTCCCGAGGGGGCATCATCATACTACAATCTATCAACCAAGAGATGGGGCATCCTATAAATCAATATCATCATCAAAAGGAAATTATTCTTTATATCAACACATCATCACACCTCGCTTCAAAGAGGGGAAAAATGTATACACCTAAAAATTGTTTGAAGATAATTAATTAAATAAGCAATTATTTAATTAATCTCCCTCCCCAATTTTATTGAATTCATGAAACAATTTGATTAAATCCCCCCTTTTTATCTATATTAATAAATCTAAGGATTTATTTAATAGGTTCATTTTCAATAATCCCCTTTGCTTAAATAATTCAAATCAATTAATTCCTTCCATCAAATTCATTTCTTCTAAATCCTTTAATTAATTAAAAACAAATCAATTAATGAGTTATTCAAATTAATTAGCCTTTTCCTATTATTTGAATTTTTAAATTCAAATTCTCCTAACTTTTAACCACCTAACCTAAGCACTCCTAAACCTAACCCATTTCATCTCACCCCAGGTTTGCCTAACCCCATCCTAGTTTGCACATCCTAACCACCATGTCCTCTTTCCTTGAACACTTTGCCCTCTCATGAGAAAACCTTTGTGACACTTTTCACTAAGTGTTCCCTTTCATCCAACCTCTTCTAGAAGCCTCTTGACACTTGTCACCATAGAGATAACAAATGTTCCCTTTCATCCAACATCTTCTAGAAGCTTCTAGACACTTGTCACCATAGAGATGGCACATGTTCCCTTTTATCCAACCTTTCTAGAAGCTTCTTGACACTTGTCACCATGGAGATGACATTGTCCCCTTTCATCCAACCCCTTCTCCTACCAACCTCCAACTATTCCCTTTAATCCAACCTCTTTGCCAACCTCCTCCAATTTAACCATTGATATCTTCAAATCAATCTTGACCATTGATTCCTGCCACCTCAACCCTGGCCTTAAGAAATCTTATAAATAGACCCCATTTTGGAGTTCAAAGGACCCCCGATTGATCCCATCTCATTTGCATTCAACCATTGTTACTATAGGCATATAGCATTTTAGCATTGTTATCACTATAAATTTTAGCTTAAATCTAGCTTATTTCTAGCTTAATTTGCTTATAATCTAGCTTAATCTCATCATTTCTAGTTTAAATGGATCATCATTATCATCTTAAATCCTCCGTCTAGGTGTAGTCAAATCACTGGAATTGCTAACCAGATCTGAGAGAAAATTCATACTCGCATTTATTAGGAGGCAATAGATCGATTAGCCATGATTTCATATGTCTTTGTTTATATTTTCTAATCATTCTTGTAATGACCTATTGAGTATTTTTGTGTTGTAGCTGTAGGTACACAAGTCCACACTTCACAGATACACGACATTATGGATTTCTCTACAATAATGAAAAACTGAATTAGACAAATCAATACAAGAAAGTTAAAATCTTTCACTATTTATGGTAGAATATATGTAAACCATAATTTTGTACAATTTATTCATTTCGTCATAACTCAATCTCGTGCTTGATTTAAATTTTTACATCATTTGTTGCAATGAAATAATGATTCGACATTTTTTCCTCTTAATTATATATTGACATTGCATTATTTTGCTAAGTGACCTTAATAAAATCATTTCATCGCCTCTTTAACAAATTGACATGGTGTGTACACAGTACCCTATTTATACCTCCATAAGAAGGAAGTAGAAATAGGATCATATATCTACCCTCAAGTGTCATCACTCTTAAAAATATTCTTTATGATTTTGATTTTGCTAAAAAGGTGGCTTTGGAAGATAGAATTCCTAAGATTGTGGTATTTTACGTCGCTACACTAGGGCTGTTATTTAACATCCTTATGAGTATTCTTTTTCATAAGTATTTAATTTTTCATAATTTAACATAAATATTCATGTAGCGTCATATGACCACTAAAGTGGGGGCTAAATGTAGTGTTATAGACTGTACTCCTTAATTGTGAACCTAATTTCACACTCTTTTTCACACTTTATTTAGTTTCCATTATCTTAAATCATTTTGGAAGCATTTATATCCATGACATTACCCTCCAACTCGAGATGATGTGTCCTATTCTATTTTAAGTCTTCATCATTGGTCCCAAACATAAATCATCACCTAAAAAAATAAATTAGGGTCGGATCTAATATAGCATGCTTATATTCTTGCTCCCTTTTGGAGAGCCTATTTTGGTTAGATGGGGGGGCCAACTTCTTAGTCCAACAAAAATATCTTCAAATTTTCCTTTTTATTATTTTCGTGTCAATATTTTATGAAAATTCAATCATATGTTCTATATATACTCTAATAAATTTTCTTATTTTTATATGCAAATTTGATGATACTAAAGCTTTGTAAAATTTATCACTCATCTCTAGAAATTTGAACCATTATCTATTTAGAGATTAATCATTCATCGATGTGGTAGATGATTGAAGCATCAAGGAATGTTGGAGGATGATAAGGAATACTAATTAAAGATCATGTTTTACCTCTAAAAATGGTTTTGGTATTGTTCTATGATATTCTCACATTTATATGTTTTAAGTTTTATATATGGAATTTACTATTACATTTTTTGTCCTTTATACATTCATCCACTCTTGAGTTGGTTTGTATACCATCTTTTATTGATCATCTAGGGCTCCACTCTAGTACACTTAAATGGAGTTTATTTCTTTATATTTATGCATTGCCCTACTTGCCATAATATTAGACACACTAAGAGTTTAGAATAAATATATATTTTTAGTATCCATTAAATTATTCATTGATGCAAGAATACAACAATGAGTTCTTAACTCAAGCAAGCTCCTACATAGGCTCAATATTATTTCATTTCTTTGTGCTTCTACAAGTACAAATCTATAGTTTAATGATAGTGCAAAGATATAAAAAGATAATATTTATAAAGACAAAGATCAAAATTACAAATTTGGGAGAAAAAACCTAGGTACAAGTGCATAGAACCCTAGTCTTACCCACTTTAGATAGTTTTTAGGTGAGGAAATCTCTGAGTTTTCTGCTTCCAACTTTGGATATTTCTTTCATTTTGTGCAACTTTAGGATAGGTGTTTTTAAAAATTTAAGTGACCATAAAAACCTTCTACTTTGATCTATAGGTGCACCTTTGTCTCTCAATTCTATTTCTACTATTATAAGTTACTTCTTATATGTCCGCAGTTTTATTTTATCAATTTATAGTCATCTATGCATGCTTCTAGACCTAATTAGAAAACATCTGAATCAATTAATCCAACTTCTTTGCAACAAATAAATAAAAGGCAAGTTTTTTTACTCTCTTTGACAAAAGATAACTAAACTAAACACCTTTGGTGAGTTTGTGTTCTAATATTTTATGGAAGAGAGGTTCCTTTTGGTTAAATTACTAGCTAGATTTATCCAATCTCTCTTTCTTCATTAACAATAATTAAATTAGTTATTTTGTTGGGTTTCTTTCTCCTTGTTTTCCTCCTTCATTTGGAGTTTATCTTGGGTTTTTTAATTCTCCTCTGCTTTGGGACTTGTGGTTTGTTTTTCACTCCTTATGTTGGGGTTTTATGGTCTATTTGTTGGAAAAAATGCAGCAAACTCAGAGGGGAGGGGGGGGGGTGAATTAGTTTGCACAAAAACTTACTATGATTGAAACCAAAAATCAGATCTGAAAATTAATAATTTAAAGCAAGAAACAACACCACATCAATAACACACATAACACCAAGATTTTTGATGTGGAAAACCCAGTTAAGGGAAAAACCATGGTGGGAACCTACCAACAATGAGATAATACCCAGTTAGAAGTAAGTGAGATATTACAATGGGGAATGCACATGCATTCAGACACACTGCCTAGAGCTCACCTCTCAAACAAGAAAGCCAAAAGGGCTACAACCCTTAGGGAAGGCTCATCGACTTACAAAAGAATTCAGAATACATCCAAAGAATCATGAACTGATGATATAACATCTCTACATGCCTGAGTATAGTCCTAGTTCAGCTCACTATCAAATCTTTTCTGCAACATAATTTTTTGCTTAACTTCAAACAACTTCCCTCCTACTGAATGATTGATTGAATATTTTCACATAGTATGATACCTCACAATGATTATTACATTCATTTATAAAATTCATCAATCTATATTTCAAGGTCGACGAAACCCTCAACACAAATAAAATAATAATAACCTCACATGCTACAACAATATATGTGAACCAAGATAATATCCGCTAAGACATAGTATGGACCTAAACAATTATTGCAAGAAAATTATTCAATGGTGGCACAATAATCAATGTGGACCACCAATACGCATAAAAACATGATCTAGAAACATTGACAAGTAACTTGGATTGCACCACAACAATCACAACAACTCAGATTACTAAGATCATCATCATCTCTCTATCAAAGCTCAAGAACATCAACATAACTGACTGCAAACATGAAAGATTCGCTTGTGGATTTCAAAATCATGAACCAATCGAACTGATGACACACATTGATGTCTAGAATACATCCCATACATCCATAATTAAATATACTACAATTTTGGAGCAATATAGAGCATAAACCAGAATACCAAATAACACGAACAACTAGAAAAACATCCTCAATACTAGGCCTCATAAAAGGATCAAACCAAAATGAAGACCTTCGAAACTTTTGTTGAATCAACTAGAGATGAGTATCTTAAAACCCATTAAACTGCATCAGCTTATCTACTACACATAGTCTAAACCAACTCATTCAATCTGACTGCAACATTGGAATAAACAAAAGAATATGTTGACATCAATGACAACACATCAACCAATGTCCAACAAACTCTAAACTTCTCCCCCTTTGGAATTGATGACAATATATGAATGTGAAAAATAATCAATACAAAGAAAGAAATCAACTCTCAACAATAACCCTAGTAAGAAACAAAGACAACACACATAATAACACATAAAAATAGTGCACTGTCAAGGAGCAGAAGTAGGAGCAAGAGTTGACATGGGAGCAGGCTCATGTTTGAATTTGAATGACTCTAGTTCTGGGAGTCTAGGAGATTCCCCCATGACTTGCCCCACAAAATTGGTCCCTAATCCTTTGGATGGGGCCTCAAATGGTACATGGGATGGTGGTACCACACAAAATATTGCCAATGGTAAATTTATCATTTCTGACAAACCTGGTGAGGTTGAGGGCTGCAATAATAAGATTCCTTCTGTAGAATGCAATAAGAAATGGGCTTCTCTTTTTGCAACTAAGCTTAAGGGTAAGGCCATTTTGCCAGTACCACATAAAGTTGACTAGGATTCTGGTGCTTGCTTTATCTCTATCCTGGATTGTATTGTAGATCTGAATATGGCTCACATGAACTTAGTCTTGCTTGGAAAATTTGTTGGACCACATCATAATATCAAGACTGTTAGATCCTAGGTGTCTACAAAATGGAAAGGTAAGGGTCAAATTGATGTTGTGGCTATGGCTGGTGGCTTCTTCTCCTTTTCATTCGCATGTGAAGAAGATTTTCGATCTGTTTTGGTGGGAGGTCCCCCGATGCTAGGAATAGCCTCATTGGCCCTTAATAAGTGGGAACTAGGTTTTAATCCCAAAGACTGGGAATGTAATGAAGCCCCTATCTAGGTCAGACTGCCAAGTTTACCCATGGAATTATGTGGAGAAGAAATATTTGTAGGTATTACAACTCATTTTGCTGAGATAATCTCACTCAACCCAATAAGTGCAGCTAAAAGATGACAGGTTTATGCCAAACTATGTGTCAATGTTAAACAGACTAGAAACCTACCTTCCAAGATAGATCTATCCTCTAAGATGTGCAGATGGGTGCAGATGGGTGCAGAAAGTGGAGTATGAATCCATCCCTTTCGTGTGTTTCTATTGTAAAAAAGTTGGTCACTAGGCTAGGTAGTGTCCATCTAAGCCAAAGAAGGAATGGAGAAAGAGGAATGATATGCTGCTCATAGAGAAGATAGATGCCCTACACGCAGAGCCTCCTTTGAAATATTTGAGCAATGATTTGGATGGATCTATTCCCTCTACTCCTACCTTGACTATGGGGGTTGGGATGTTGCCTAGATCTGACTTCTCTTCAAAAGTTCCTACTGCCCTTGACCCGAACCTCTCCCTTCCTGAGAAGAATATTGGGGAATCCCCTGCTATGGATGCCCCTTGTGATGAAGAGATTTTTAATGCTACTAGATCTGCCCAGGATATTCCCATTCAACTGGTTGTTGATATGGATAACTCTATTAAAACAAAACCCTTGACCTCTTCCATGCTGAAATCATACGTTGAAGACTCCGCTTCTTTTATTGAGGTCAAACCCAAAAATAGAAGAAGGAACTCCGCTATTGGCCAAAATACTCAAGTCTCAGGGGGCGTCTTAACTAGAAATAGATAAAAAGAGGACTTTGGGTCAAACTCAAGGGGGGTGGGGAGACCACCCAATGCAATTAGCAGAGATAGGAAGAGTCCAGTTTCCATTATAGATGGAGCTCAGAGAATGTTACCGGAAATGGGGATGGGATCCCCCTCTCATGCTAAATGAAACTCATCTTGTGGAATATAAGGGGCTTAAATCACCCCCACAAGCATGACCTACTATCCAATTTGGTTAGAGATCATAAACCATATATTTTCCTTCTCCAAGAAACTAAAATGCCTGGTAACAAAGTGGACAAAAATAAATTAGCAATTTTTTGAGATTGTGGTGTTCACTGTGTGGATGCAGATGGTGCTCTAGGTGGTATTGCCACCCTTTGGAATCTGAGACTGCTATGTGGTAAGGTGGTTCTCTCTTCTCCTAATCACATTTCTACTAGATTCTTTAATCTTAAAGATGGATCCTCCTCGATTATTTTCAACATCTATGCTCCAAATGGGAGATTTGCTAGGAAAACCCTCTGGTCTTCTATTTGCCATGCTAGATCACTCTTCCCTGATGAGAAATGGGTCCTTCTGGGTGATTTCAACACCTGACTCTCAAATTTGGAGAAATTTGGGGGTATGCCTATCTCTATTTAGGGTAGAAAAGACTTGGCTGACATGATCAACTCTTTGAGCCTTTTGGATTTGGACCTTATTGGTGCTAAATTCACCTAGTCAAACAGACGCATTGGGGAGGATCTCATTCAGGTTAAGCTTCATAGGGGCCTTGTCTCTCCTGATTGGATTCATAATTCTTCCTATAGACTCAATGCCTTGCCCTGTGTTAGATCAAACCACTTCCCTATTTGCCTTTCGGTGACTCCCTTGTCTAGAAAAAAGGCGTACCCCTTTAGATTTGAGAAAATATGGTTGATGGCCCCTTACATCACAGATAAAATTGTGGAGTGGTCGAATATTGATATCTAGGGTATGGCCATGTTTTGTATAGCAAGGAAGCTATCTAATGTCAAGTCCAATATTCAATGTTGGAACAAGTCCTCTTTTGGCAATAGCTTCCAAATTAAAGATCAGCTCAAACTAGATCTTGAGGAGGTTCAAAAGCATGCACAAGTTTTTGGGTTTGATAAAGATGTCTCGAACAAAGAAATTGAGATTTTGACTAAATTGCATGATATTATTTCCAAAGAAGAGGAATTTTGGAAACAAAGATCTAGAGCTTTATGACTTAAAAGTGGTGACAAAAACACTAAGTTCTTTCATATGACAACCCTTAAGCACAAGGCTTCTAATAAAATAAATAAAATTCAAATTGGCTAAAGATAGGTTGATAAGAATGAAAAGATTTGCGAGGAAGCCATTAGTTTTTTCTCTAATTTGCTTACAGTGGATGATCCTCTTGACCGTCTATCTCAAAATGAAATTGTGCAGGAGTTTCCCACCATTAGCTCTCAGGATATGAACTTGGAGCTTACCAAAATATCTTGTTCTGATGAATTTCACAATGCGGTCTTCTCTTTTGAAGGTAACAAAGTCCCTGGTCCTGATGGCTTCCCTTTGTTTCTCTTTCAAAATTTTTGGCAGATTATTTGCTTTGATGTGGCCGTTGCGGCTCAAGAATTTTTTGGTTCTCGCTCTCTCCTGAAGGAGTTGAATGCCACCTTTCTTGTCCTCATCTCGAAGAAGTCTGATGTCATTTCTTTTAAGGATTTTAGATCTATTAGTCTTTGCAATTCTTTATATAAAATTTTCACCAAAATCCTGGTGCTCAGACATAAGAATTTCATCCCTTCTTTAATTTTCAAGCATCAAAATGGGCTTGTTACTAGGAGGTAGATCCTAGATTTTGTTATTGTGGTGCATGAAAACATCCACTCCCTCTCTATCAATAAAAAACCTAGCTTTTTCTTTTCTGAAATTGGACCTGTCTAAAGTTTTTGATAGAGTCAACTCGAGTTTTGTTCTTCGAATCCTTAGGGTGTTTGGATTCAGAGATAACTTCATCCAGATCATTGAACAATGTGTTTCCACCTCCAAATTTTTAATTTTGATTAATGGATTTTCCTTTGGTTTCTTCGCCGCGTCAAGGGGAATTAAACATGGGGATCCTCTATCTCCTTTCCTTTTCATTCTAATGAGTGAAGCTCTAAGTAAAATTATCTAGAGGGAAGTCAGAAAAGGCAATATTATGGGATTACGGCCCTCCTCTCAAGCGTCCTCATGCTCTCACCAACAATTTGTAGATGATACTTTGTTGATGGGAGAAGGTTCGATTAAAAAAGCTAAGAATTTAAAAAAAGACTCTGGATACTTATGAACAAGGTTCTGGGAAAACAATTAGCTTGGCTAAAAGCTCAATATTTTTATTTCACCCCTGAGCATAGGAAAAAGAAGATTGCCTCAATTCTAGGGTGTAAAGTTGGAATTTTGCCCAACTATTATTTAGGTCTCTCCCTCTACCATGGTCTGGCACCAGACTCCTTCTGGGTGAACCTTATTGATAAATTCCAGAATAAGTTGGCTGGGTGGAAAGGTTCTTTGTTAAGACAAGTTGGTAAGCTCCAGTTGCTCAAAGCTTTACTTCAGAGTCTCCCAGTTTATGCTATGAGTTTATTCAAAATCCCAGCCAAAATTGCTGATAAACTAGAAAGAATACAAAAAAAAATTTGTGCTAGGAAAAGATTACATCTTGTGGCTTGGAATTAGATTTGCCTTCCCAAGTCCATGGGGAGACTGGACATCCAAAATCTGAGAGATTTCAATAAAGCCCTAATGGCCAAGTAGCTGTGGAAATGTCTTAAAGAGAATAATGAATGGATTGACATTTTGAAACATAAATGCCACATTCTGCATATCCAAAACACTCTGGAATCTTTTGACCTTCCCAATGCTGTTTTTGATTTATGGAGAAACTTCTTTGGTTCCTCCAAAGTTATTTTGCATGGTTATAGATGGGTGTTGGGGAATAGTGCCAAAATCAGGTTTTGCGATGACTGGTGAATTGGTGATGGACCCCTATCGGATTCTATTTGGGATCCTCCTTTCAAAGAATTATGTCTCATAAAAATTGGCGCCTGGGTGGCTAATTATTTTAGAGATGGATCCTGGTTGGATCTCAATATTGTGGATAATGCTTTGATACCTATGTGACCTTGGTTGAATTGTATACATATCCCTCGCTCTCATGTGGAGGATGAAGTTTTCTGGAATTTCTCCTCTTCTAGGAAGTTCAAGGTTCTCAATGTTTATAAGTTCATCTCTAGAAACTCCCCCCTTTTTGGGTGGGTATCTAGAATAAGCACTTAATTCAAAAAATTAACATTTTTTTCTAGCTTTTTATGCATGGTAATATCTCTACCATTGATAATATTTTCAAAAGAGGTCTTCCTCTTACTAATAGATGTTTTCTTTGCAAAGAAGTGGAGGAAAATGTTGGCCATCTACTGCTTCATTGCTCTTTTGTCAGAGATATCTAGAATTTCTTCCTTAACATCTGGAACACTAATTGGGTCTTCCCTAAATTAGTTCAAAGAAAGTGGTATGAATGGAAGTACCCCTTTGACAATCAGGCTTTGGGAGTTCTTTGGAGTTTTCTCTTTATCATATTGCCTAGGGTATTTGGAAAGAAAGAAAAAATAGAGTCTTTAGAGATTTGGAATCTCCTGCGGTTGTTGTGGCTACTAAAATTCACATTTCTACCAAGGAGAATTTTGTACACTCCTTCCCTAGTAGAAAGAATGACCATCCCCTCCCTACTCTCTAGGATGAATGGGATACAATCAATCTGTGGCAAATTGATTGGAATATTGCCATTCTAGTGCACAAAATAAAGGAGTGCAGACAACATGTTCTTTGACATCCCCCCCTATGGGATGGATCAAAATCAATGTGGATGGGGCGGTTAAAAGGAATCTTGGGCTGGCCGGGTATGAGGAAGTGTCTAGGAATCATTCGGGTCTACTGGTTTCTATGATGGTGCTCCCTCTGGGTACCTAGTCCAACCACTTTGTGGAGGCCAACACTACCTACATTGGGTTACACATGGCTAAAAGAGAAGGCTTTAGAAAAGTCTGGCTGGAGTCTGACTCACTAAACACTGTCAATTGTTTGAATGGGTGCACAGATCCTAGCTAGATGATTACTAATTTGATCAAGGATTGTCGGGAGATAATAAATGAGTTGGAAGAATTCAAAATTTTGCATGTATATCAGGAAGGTAACAAAGTGACGGATCTAATGGCCAATCTGGCAGTCAACTACATGGCAACTAAATGGTGGAGTATTAGGGATTCATTCCTAAAAACCTTGTGCGATCTGGCTTATGATGATTCCACCCACTTGAATTAATCAATGATCTTTAATCATGATTTGATAGAGTTTCTCGAGAAACAAGTCCTTTTTGTTTTCCCTAACCAAAGATCTAGAAACTTCCCTTATGTCTGGATTTTTCTGTCTAATTGTGTGGCCCATTTCTTACTACTGTTCGTAGACTTTTCTTGTGTGGCCCATTTCCTGCGACTGTTCAGAGCCCATTTCCTACTACTGTTCGGAGACTTTTCTAGTGTGGCCCATTTCCTGCGACTGTTCAGAAACTTCTTTGATGTGGCCCATTTCCTTCTATTTGGAAACCTAGAGCATAATGGGTGGGGACAAGAATAGGCAAGAACCGTCTACTTATGAGAAATGGAAGAAAAACAAGGAAGTGTGCCAGAAAATCATTGATGGTGGAATTGTCGCCTTCTCGGATAGAATTCATGGTCCTTCTCCTCTACTCATGAAATTATTTGTCAATGGGTGGAAGAAAGGAATCCTGAGGGCTTATGGTGCGGAGTACCAGTTGGATGAAACCCTGGTGGCGACGGTTACTAGTTTGGCAATGAATGGCAGAAGGTTTTATAGAGACAGGAAAACTGGGGAGGATGACTTGACAAATTTTTTTGACAAAGACAAGGAGCGCTCAAGAGTTAATAAAATGGTTGATGGTGGATACAACAGGAAAGATCTTATGGCTCCTTGGGAAGACATGGCTGAGTTGATCATCAGATATATTACGCTCGATGGCAGATATGACAATATCTTTTCCTACCATTTTACCATTTTGATTCTTGAATCATTTTAGGCATGGTAAAATCATTTCTATTCCTTTCTATCTAGTCTCCTCTTTAGAGAATAGTCTTGAAAATAATATGGAGAATCCAAACAATCATGTTCTTCATGAAGGGCTTATTGTGCTCATCATGGAGTATGCTAATTCCCTTGAAGTTGTGCTCTCTCTATCTAAGAAAGGCTATCATACTAACATTCAGGATGTCTCTGACTTGGAAATGGATTTGGAGGATAGTGGGGGTGCCATTCCTTTTGATGACCTTGGTTATAAGCCCATGGAAGAAGGGAATATGATGGTCACCCCTGGGATGTTTAGTAGTAAGAATCCCCCCAAATAGGTGGCCAACAAATATAAATCTACTAGTAAACTGATTTCTAAGGCCGAACCCCTTTCTAACAAGAAGAATCTTGCGGCTAAGAACTATGGTCCAAAGACTTTAGATCGAGTAATTAAACTGGACATTCCAATTAACATCCTGAAGGAAAAGTAGGGGACCATGGCTAAAGAAGAGGAGTGCGGGTTACAGAGGAATAGTACTTTGATTAACTTGGTGATGGAAGCAACCAGAAGCCAGGAGAGCTGCTGGAAGTGGGTGGAGAGAGAGATTAATACCCTCAAAGTGGGGTTTAAGGAGATTATTGATATCTTCATAGCCTCGCCTGAGTGTAGCAAATATGAGAACCTCATGATTATCACCCATAAGTTCTCCCAAGATGTCAAGATGATGAAATGCAATCATGAACAAAGAATTGAAAAGGTAGAACAGTGTATGGCAGAGATAAAGAAAAACCTCAAGAATTTGGTTGACATAAGCAAAGAAGCCATGAATAATAGTATGGAGGGGCTCGAAAAGATCAATACCATGGTTATGAAATACAGATCCATTCACAGTGAACTTGAGAAAGATCTTGGAGGTGAAGACATGGTTGTCGGAGATAACATAACTATAGGCCCTAGTTCCAATACTAGAAGTAGGAGCAGCAATAAGGGCACCTCCAGATTCATTATGGAGGAGCTGAAGGAAATCAACAAGATTTCCATCCAGAAGAAAAAGGAGTCCGTGCAATCTCTTAACTAAGTGCTTTTATTTTGTTTAGTTTTTTTGTCTATGTCTCTTTTTCTTTCATGACTATTTTGGGGTGCTCCCTTGTTTTGCTGTTGGTTTATGTCTGTTTCGCTGATGGCCGGCTTTTCTAAAACTTTTAGTTTCGGGTCAATGTAAAACTTATTTATCTTTATCAAAAAATATCAACAATATCCCTCAAAATCACAAGGATTAGCTCCTCCTTTGACAAATAACTCAAATCATAAATCCCAAAATGCTTCAGGGTTTTTCACATATTCTTTTCCCCTCCTCTGACATCAATGAAAAAGGATCAGGAAACAAGATTCTCTCCATTTGAATTAGATTCATAAATCTATACATCTAAAACATTGAACACCAACACTGGTTACTCCCCTTGAGTAGCAACCTCACTCATCATTCTAGATCACAAAATATCTTTATGAAGTTCATCAGATTGATGTAAATCCATGCATCTTAGTTTTCATCGGGAGGGGAAATCACCCCTAACTTCTCTCTGAGATACTCAAAAGTATCTTTAGGCAAAGGCTTCATAAAGATGTTTGCAATCTGTTCCTTTGTAGGCACATTCTGCAGTCTGATTTCTTTCTCATTCACCTTCTCTCTCAAGAAATGAAACTTGATTGATATATGCTTTATTTTGGAATGCAACACTAGATTCTTTAAAATATTGATTGCACGTGAATTATCAAAGTATATAGCAATAGGCTCATCATAAATAACTCATGTATCCTTCAAATCTATTTCATCCAAATTACCTGAGTACAATTGCTAGCAGCAACAATGTATTCAACATCTGCAATAGATAAAGAACTAGAATTATACTTCTTACTTGCCCAAGAGACCAACTTATTACCCAAAAATAATGCACTACTAGTAGTATTCTTCTAGTCATCAACATCACCTGCCCAATTAGTATCTATAAAAGAACTCAAGGTAAAGTCATAATTTTTAGAATACAAGGAACCAAAATCAACTATCCCTTTCAAATATTTGAATATCCTTTCTACAACAGTAACATGAGATTCCTTAGGACGAGCTTGGAATCTAGCAACATGACATACAACATTGATTACATTAGGTCTAGTCTAAGTCAAATACAACAATCCACTGATCATAGATCAATATCTTGTTTGATTAGCTTTTGAAGAATTATCATCCTTTGTCAACTTACATCCGGTCACCATAGGTGTACCAACTAGTTTAGAGTCCTCAAAACCAAATTTATTCAACAATTCCTTTACATACTTGGACTAAGGTATAAAAATACCTTTATACAACTGAGTAATTTGCAATCCTAGAAAGAATTTCATCTCACCAATCATAGACATCTCAACCTCATTCTACATTTCTTCAGGAAATTTCTTACATAGGAAATCATTTCCTCCAAAGATAATATCATCAACAAAAACTTCAACAATCAAAATGTTATTATGATCAATATTGAAATAAAAATTACTGTCAGTAGTACCTTTATTGAATCTAAGTCTCATCAAATACTTATCCAATCTAGCAGACTAGGCTCTAAGGGCTTGCCTCAATCCGTACAATTCTTTCTTCAACCAGCAAACCATGTCCTTTTCATTTGTCAGTTTAAATGGATTTGGTTCCTCAATGTAGACTTCTTCCAACTCACCATTAAGAAAGTCTAATTTGACATCCATCTGATAAACCTTGAAATCTTTGTGAGCAACATAGGCAAAAAATAATCTAACAACTTCAATTCTAGCTACCAGAGAAAAATTCTCCTCATAATCAATTCCTTCCATGTGTGAATAACCCTTACAAATAGGTCTAGCTTTATTTCAAACAACTTCACCCTATTCATTCAACTTATTCCGGAATACCCATTTAGTTCCAATTACATTTTTAACCTTAGGTCTAGGAACAAGAATCCACATATCATTTTTCTCAATCTGGTTCAATTCTTCTTCAAAGCTTTAATCCAATTTTCATCTTTACATGCTTTATCAAATTTTTTAGGTTCAATCATAAAAATCAAACAAATTTCTTCAGCAAATCTTCTCCTAGTCATCACACCTTTATTCTTATCACCAATAATCTAATTTTCTAAATGATTCAAGCTCACATACCTAGGAGTTTCAGGATTTTCTTGAATTTTGAGCTATTGGATGCTTTCTTCTGCACAAGCAGTTGCACCTTTCTCTTCATTCTTTAAATTTTTTGGATCAATCTGAACTTGACTTTGGGTCTTAACTTGTTTTCTTTTATCTAAATTGGCATCCTAATCATCAAAATCATATCCTCAAGATTTGATCTTTCTTACATTACCTTCATCAACCTTCACATTTGTAATTTTAACTATCTTTCTTAATATTTTATTATAACACCGATAGGCCTTACTTCTAGTAGAATAACAAAGAAAAATTCCTTCATCACATGTAGCATAAAACTTTCCAAGATCTTCATCTCCTGATGTAGCATCTACCTCCAAATTTTTTGAAATATCTAATAACAAGGAAACCCACATCATTCTTGAGTAGTCATCAATAAGCAACAAGAAATACCTATCACCTTGCAATATTCTCACTCTAGAAGGACCACACAAATTAGTATGCACAAGATCAAACAATCCATTAGAATTATATTGTTTTCTCTTATATGTAACTCTTGTGTTCTTCCGATATTGGCATTCCTTACATATCAGATTAGAAGGCTTTATTAACTTTGGTAGATCTCACACTACTTAAGTAGAACTTATATTAACCATGTAGTCAAAATTTACATGACACATTCTTCTATGCCATAACCAACTTTCATCAACCTGAGCAATCAAATAACTTTTAACACCAACATTCAAGTGCAAGATATTACCTTTAGTCTTTGTACCTGATGCAATCTTACTTTCAGAGCTACTCAAGATTTCATATTTCCGATTCTTGAATTGCAAGTTATATCCCTTATCAACCATCTGGCGAACTCTCAAAAGATTATGATTTCAACCTTCAACATACAACATATCATCAGTATTGTGCTTACCATCAAGAGAAATAGAACCTCTACCATGGATTACACAAGCTTTGTTATCTCCAAACCTTACTATACCACCATCAACTCTTCCAAATTTACATATTTACTCTCATCACCTGTCATATAATGAGAGAAAACATTATCAATTACCCATTCCTCTTTCTTCTCAACTTTAGAAGACAAATCTTTATCCTCATTAATGCAGCTTGTAGAATTTGTAGTTACAGGATCATCTTCCTTGATAGCAATGAACACAAATTGAATTTCTTATATCCGACATCATCTGTCACACCTTCATCAACATTATAATGAAACTTCTTTTGATATTTAGGCTTATATGGCTTAAATGACTTCCTAAGATTTCTCTCTCTTTCTAGACACCTTGATGCAAAATTTCCTATCTTATTACATGAAAAACATTGAAGAGGTAACTTTCCTTCATACTTAGTGATACCTTTAGGCAATCTTCTAGTAATAAGTGCTTCAAGATCCTCATGCTCTCTTTCTTCATCTTCCATGTCTTTAATCTATTTCTCATATCTGGATATTCTTGTAGAACTTTCTCCTAGATCATATCTCTACTTCCCAAAAATAGTAGCTTTGAATGCAGATCCGGTCTTAGGAAGAGAGTCTCCAAACTCACTTAGCTAAAAATTAGCAAGTTTACCAAACATTATGCCTCTTGTCATATTTGTCATAGTACGCATCTCATCAATAGCAGCAACTTTATGTTTGTAAGGAGACAAGGATCTCAACACTTTAGCAACAATCTCAGATTCTTCTAATACTCCATTGACATATTTGATTCCAAACACAAGCTCATTCAATTTATGCATAAAAGAAGTAATGTTCTCATCTTCACTCATCTTCAAGTTCTCATATTTTCCCTTCAATATTTGTAACTTAAAAATCTTCACATGGCTATCACCTTCATTTAAGGTCTCCAATTTTATCCAAATTTCATGAGTAGTCTCTAAGTCCATCACATTAGTCATTTTAGAATATGTGAAGGCACTCAACAATGCTTCCTTAGCTCTAATATTGAATTATGCTTCCTTTATCGCATTCGGAGTAGTAGGACCATTTTGATGAATATTATATGAATTCTTACTAATCTTCTAGTAATCAACATTGCATCCAACTTTTCCAAAGAGTGTAGTTTGTTTCATCAAATCTCAAACTATCCTTCTTGAAAGAAAAGGTTTCCACCATAGATCTCCTCAAGGAGTCAAGCTTCTTCTAGAGGATCTAGCTCTGATACCAATTGTTGGCCATAATGCAACAAACTAAGAGGGGGGGTGAATCAGTTTGCACAAAAACTTACTCCAATTGAAACCATGAAATAAATTTGATAATTAATAGATTAAAGCAAGAAACAAAACCACATCAATAACACACATAACACCAAGATAATTGACGTGAAAAAATTGGTTAATGGAAAAACCATGGTGGGAACCTACCCACAATGAGATATTACAATGGGGAATGCACATGCATTTAGCACACTGCTTAGAGTTCACTGCTCAAACAAGAAACCCAGAAGGGTTACAACCCTTAGGGAAGGCTCACTACCTTATAGGAAGTCTCATTGACTTACAAAAGTAGTCAGATTACACCCTGAGAATCATGAACTGATGAAATAGAATCTCCACATGCCTAACTACAGTTCCAGTTAAGCTCATTGTCAAATCTTCTCTGCAACACACTTTTTCATATAAATTCACACAACTTTCCCACTACTGAAAGATTGATTCAATATTCACACATAGCATGATGCCTCACAATGATTATTACATTCATTTATACAAGTCATCAACCTATATTTCAAGGTTGGATAAACCCTCAACATAAATAACAAAATAATAGCCTCACACACTACAACAATATATGTAGACCAAAATAATGTTGGCTAAGACATATTATAGACCTAAACAACTACTGCAAATATGAAACACCTCCAATAATGACACCTCGATCATCTGCAACACGCTACCACATCATGAATGTTGCATAACATAAAGAATATCACCAGACAAGGAAAATCTTCAATAACATGCACAATAATCAATGTGGATCACCAATATGCATAGATCATGATCTAGAAATATTCACAAGCAATGTGAATTACACCACAACAACCACACTAGCTTGTATTACTAGGATCATCATCATCATCTTTCTATCGAAGTTCAAGAACACCAACATAACTGACTACCAACCTAAAAGATTTTCTCATGGATTTCCAAATCATGAACCAATCAAACTTAGGACACATATCAATGTCCAGAATACATCACACACATCCACAAATAAAGATGTTACAGTTCCATAGCAATACAGAGCACAAACCAAAATACCGAATAACACAAACAACTAAATGACATCCTCAATACTGGACCTCTTAATTTTATCAAATCAACATGCAGACCTTTGAAACTTCTGTTGAATCAAGTAGAGATAAGTATCTCAAAACCCATTAAACTGCATCAACTCATCTACAACATACAGGCTAAACCAACTCATTCAATCTAACTGCAACACTAGAATACACAAAAGAATATGTTGATGTCAATGACAATGCATCAACCGATGTCCAACAATCACTAACATTACTATGGGGGTTGTTTTTACCCCTTTTTATGTTTTGGTTAGGTTGCTGATATAAATTTTTAAGGGCATAATCTGGTGGTCTATTCTCCCAGTGTTTAGTTAATGGGTTTCTCTTGTTTTGGGGTCATGCTTAGATTTTTTGGTGCCCTATGGTTTCTTGTTTTCCTTTTTCCCTAGCAGGCTTGTGTTGCTCTACCCTTGTTCCTTCTTTGTGTGACTCCTATGGAGGGGGGATCATCTCATTTTGAGGTGGGGATTATTCTTGTGTCTTTGGATTAGGTTTAGCTCCTTATGTTATTTTCTTCCTCTTTTGTAGGTCCTATTGACGTGGAAATGTTCCTTAGGAAGGTGGTGGCATGTTTTGGTGAAGAGATTGAAATTTGTGCTTTGTAGGTTGATCTTGTCTCTAGTTCCATGCATATGGAAAAGGTTTGGGTGGGCCTCTTTGTTTAGTGGTTTCTTCCTCTACTGGTCCTATCGAGGCGGGACCCTCCTCTACTGAGGTAGAGAGGATATTTTTAGGTGAGGTGGAGCTCTATTGTTTGGAGGGTGGCTTCTTGGGAGATAGGGAGGCTTGGTTTTGGCTCTTGTTTTTGTTGATTTCTTCCTCTGCTTTCCCTATTGATGTGGGCGCTTCTTTTATGGAGGTGGAGATAGTCTATGCTGGAGAGGTGGGGACCTACTGTAAGGGGGTCTTTGTTGTTCTCATATGGATGACTATGGGAGCCATTCCAAAACCCATGGTGTTGGTTTGGGGAGCCTACAAAAACCTCTTGTTGCTACCCTTCTTCATGGCTATTTCTTTTTGGCAAGTGCAATTTCTTGTTATTTCTTAGAAGGCTGTGTGTGCCTTTTTCTGAACCCATTATTGTAGTGTTATTTTTATGTAATGTATTTTTTTTACTAGAGATGGAGGTGATGGGATCCTTGCAAAACCCTTTGCTAATATATTTATGACATGTCTTGTTTGATGGCTTAGGCCATTAGGGTGTCTCGGCCAGATCTTCATTCCTTGTAGTTGATGTTTTGTTGTTGGTTGACTACTGGTAATTTTTGGTGTATCTTGTGGAAGCACTGTGTTTATGGGTTTTGGATTGTCGTTAATTTCATAGGGTTTCAGGTCCCTTCAAAATGTGTTATAAGAGATTTTGGGTCTCCTCAAAACCTGTTTAACCCTTAATATAAAACAATAATTAGATTAATACAATCTAATCAACATGCCCAAAACAATCTATTTCTAAAAAAGTACCAAAAACAATTTAACATTTAATTGTAAAAATATCATTAGCTTTTGCATTTGTAGAATATCTTAATTAAATAAAAATTCTACTTGATTTCAAACCAATTACACCTGACATGCATATCAAGTTGCATTGAGTATGAATATTTATAATCATTATATAATATTTTAAAATTTTCTACATTCCATTTTATTAGCTCTACACCACCTCTTATTTTTCCTAACCAAAATTTATTTTAAAAAACCTACTTTAAAAAATAGCATAAATAAATCAATATGTATAAAGTAAATAATTTTAAACAAATTATTAAATGTATGACATATATTAAACCAATTGTAAAAATTCTATTAAATTTAGACTTAATTTAATAGCCCCTTTTAAAACAACATTACATCAACTTCATTGAAATCTCCAAAACATTTACATTTAGCATATTTGCAGCAAAACAGTAAGAGGTCGATCCAAAGATTTACATATCTTTTAATAAAATAAAAAACTTCAATAGAATAAAAATTAATTTGTTTTCCCTTTCATCCGACCAAATGATTCGAGCATTCACCAAATCCTTTTAATGAGGATTTCAAATAAATGTATAACTCTATCGTTGCTCAAATGTCAAAATAAGAGTCCTTGCAGACCCATTGACCAAATTATATTTCCTAATTATTGGCACCTACTTTTTGTGATGAATACACATCTTGTCCCAAATACAATTCCAGTTTCAATAAATAGCGAAGACATGGATCAACCAAGTAGCAGAGCTAAATTAGCGGTTGTCAAAAGAATTCCTAGATAAAGAAAACGAATAATTTAATTTCCCTCATCTAATTAAACGAATGAATGGCCTGGTTATTAGTTTTGGTCTAAAAGGAGATAAATATAGTTGGAGAAGACAGTAAGAAATTAAACACAGAACATAACAAATCTCAATTTCGATAGGCTCGGGATGGGATTGATGCCCATCACAGTTGAGCATATCGAATATCGAATTCCAGAGCTTCTGATCTAACTGTATCCTTCTATTTCCTCCCAGATTTCATTCCAATCCAAACTGAGTACTCCATTGTCGACGTCCATCAAAAAGTCTTCCAAATCCTTCACTGCTGCTTTGTAGATTAATGAAGATTTTTCACATAAAGGTGGTCTTAAAATAGGAGGAACATCTTGACAGAAGGAATCCATGAGTGAATCAATCCATGAGCAATTGTTACCACATAATTTCTTAGCTGTGGGTCTCATGGCTACGGGCTTCAAAACCTTGGGCTTTTCAATTAACTCGGTATTTTTTTCAAGATCATTCTTGGCCTCTGGCATTCCTGTCAATTTCTGTACAATATTTCGAAAGTTTGATTCATCTGCACTCACAAAAATTGTCTCTCTCGATCGTTTAGGCATGTTGTATGGTAGGAAAGACCACTTGTCACACAACGCTGCTTTTTCTGTAATATCAAATGCTTTGTGCTCAACTGATTTGTGCCAAACGCCTGTGAAATTCGATACATGACATCTTGAACATAGCTATTTTGGTTGAGTTTTAAAGAGTGCCATCGTGAATTAAGTCTCACAGCATTTTTTTGTTGCGAGTCCAAAGACTTTGACGTTTTCCAATGGCAACAAGATAAACATTTTATATTTGAAAGCAAATTTTCCGTAAGCCTGACCAAGCCAACACTTTTCCAAGGATTTGACAATTGGATTTTCAATGTAAATAAATAGTCGCTAGCTGATCTCTTTGGAAGCCTTATAATTTGCATGATATAACAACTATAAGAGTGAATATAAAAAAAAATTAGGTTCTTTAGATGTGCTTAACCTTCAAGTTGACAGCTATTTAAGTGACACTCGGATTGAGATGTAATCTTCGTATTTGTTCCGGTCAATAACACATTGTTCCACCGACTCATTTAGACTTTCCAAATTAGTGGAGCATATTATATTTTAGAGGAAGAAATCAAACATATATATCTGCCAAAACTGATCGCTTGGTATATTGTACCTCAAACGTTCCAACCAAAATAATGACTTGAACGGTGAACAAATCCATCTTAATTTTCCTACTTAGCCCTCAAATATTAGTGTTCAATTGAATGGCTAAAGGATGAAATTTATATTTATTCTTTCTACAAGATTTAAAATTATGGGTAGTGTTAGAAATGTTGGGTATATGAAGTCCAACGGTCACATGACTGTTTGTCTTCCCCAAACTCTTCATTTCATATCTGATATGTTTATATAAATGGCTGAGTGCAGCCCATACTACATGTACTATGTATTGGATATTTGGTTAATAAGATAATTCCATGCGTTTCTGGTGGACGTAGCCACTTAGTGGTGAACCATGTTAAACTTTGTGTTGTGTGTTTGTTTTTTGTTGTTTTGTTTTCGATTCTCTTCTCATTTTAATCTTTACAATTGGTATCAAAGCCATATTGGCTTAAGAAGAGATGGAGGAAGAAGGAGAAGGTAAAACTTATAACTTCTATGGCAGTTTTACGTTTCATGTAAAACTATGGTTCAAGTGTCGCGTACATTGGTGGGATGGCTGGAAGAAAGAGGGGAACTCAGTTGAAGAGGAGAATCTAGCGAAAGAAAAAGATGTTGGGATTCTTATTTGCTCTCCTCTTGAGCCAGCTTTGGCACTTATTGGCCAAACTGTTAATGGTCGGGAAGTTATTGGCATTCGTGTGGTGAAGGTTGAACACTGTGATATCTCAGTTGGAGTTGAAGATAGTCCCTTTATAGACACTGGAATTTCTGAGCAGAAAGATGCTGGAAAAGAGGTTGTTGTTGAAAAGGATGAACTAAAGAGATTACGGGAGGAAGAGTGTATGCCATCGGAGACCCAAGTTGAATCTGTTGTTGACTCCTAGGATGAGGAGGTGCAAATTGTAGTGAGGTAGTAGGGCAATGAACCCTAGCAGAAATTGTGGCTTTAGAGAGCTCTGCAGATGGCATGGCCCTGGCAAAAATAAAGAGGCACTCCCGTGATGCTGAGGACAACCTTTGCATAGATAATTTCATAGAAGACTATGAACCTATGGACTTAGATGAAGAAGTGCAAAGACGATTTTCCGGTTTGAAGCAAAAGCGGCCATTGATAGGAGCGGAGGACAATGAGCATCGCTCCAAGCGGTTTTAGTCATCGCAAGGAGAGAAGGAAGATGTTTTCTCCCGACCAGAATCTATTAAGACTCACCAACCTGATTGGATGGATGTGGATGATAGTATCAACATGGATAATGAGCAGCCTTGCATGAAGGAGGTTAACAAATCATTGCGGATGGAGGATAACACACTGGATTCATGGAATAATATTTTGAAGAATAATATTCCAAAGAAGTTTTTTTATGCGAATAGGGAGGAGGCAATATTGACGTCTATCATAAAGGAAGAGGCAGAGTATCCTTGCCTCAGTAAAGAGGAAATTGTTTTTCAAACAGAAGTTCAGATTTTAAATTTTATTAAGTCTGATAGAATTTGGAGAAGGTTCATTCGAAGTTTTCTTGAACAGATTTTGGCGATGTTAAAATCTTCGCTGGGTCTGGTTCGAATGTAAGATCAAACATGGAAGTAGGGATGCCAGTGCATGGCTGTACTGGTTGGCCTTTATGGGGGAAATTGTTGGGTATATGAAGCCCAACGGTCACATGACTGTTTGTCTTCCCCAAACTCTTCATTTTGTATCTGATATGTTTATATAAATGGTTGAGTGCAGCCCATACTAGATGTATTGTGTATTGGATATTTGGTTAATAAGTTAATTCCCTATGTTTGTGGTGGATGTAGCCACTTAGTGGTGAACCACGTTAAACCTTGTGTTGTGTGTTTCTTTTCTGCTGTTTTGTTTTCAATTCTCTGCTCATTTTAATCTTTACAAGAAATTATGATGTGATATTTTGTGAGGATGCGATATTTTGTGAGGGTATAAAATTATGATATTTTATTTAAATTGTATTTTGTAGTTTTATTTTTTATCAAATTTTATTGATTTATATTTCAAGAATAGTGGTCCACTAAATGGTTTATTTAGTAGGAATTGTATCTAGTGACTCTTATTGATGTCAAGGATTAAGACTTCTTAAGAAAGTCACCAATCTTAGAACCACGCTATCTAAAACATGCTTAGTCATGAAATCCTCCCAAGATCAATCTTGCTTAACTTGGTATCCCATTGGCAAAACCTTGTTGTATTAAATAATATAATTATATAACCCCCTTTAAATCTTTCAAGCATAAGTAGACAATATTTTTTTTAATGTATCAAATTGTGATGTTTCATGAAGATTCAACTATATAGCTTTTGAGTTAAACATTAATCAATATTTCATCAATAATGGTTAACACAAACGTATATATCCTAAACATGAATAGTTCACTTGACACTAATTACATTTAAGTGATGATCAAGAATTCCTAAGAGTTCATCTATTTCAGTACTGCTCTGAGTCAATTGCAGTTAAGCATAAAGTTTCACCCAAAATCAAGACCATTTAATTTGTTGTCCCATTTGTAAAACCTTGAGCAAGTGATATAACTTGTGAATCATTCATTGTAAACCCCTTTTAGCTACTCCAAAGAAAAGTAATAGTTATTTTTATAGTGTGTCAACTCAAAACATTTATTAAGATTCAACCACAGTTTTAAGTGAAACTCTCATTTCTCTATATTAAATGAGTAATTATTTGCATGGACCCATCTCTAACGAAAATGAATGATCCACACAACATTCTCTACATTCAAACAATTGATGCAAGACAGAAACCCCCTCCCTCTTGCTGCAAACACTCAAACACAGAACACAAAACACTTGCATCTGCAGAGACTCTCTGCTTTTCACACAAATCTAAGAATTGCGAGAAAAAGATCATCTAATTTACTCACATAAAACTTGAAAAACCAAATCTACATTACATGGCCTTTCATTTGGCCTATCTTTGCAAATTCCTCTATCCTCTCTCACGGTCTAATATTTCTCTTCAATTTCTTTCTTTCAGATCTATTTCATTCCCTGTATTTTGTCCTTTAGGCTAATGCCAATACTCACTTGGCCACTCCACACACAGCTTCCTCAACTTTCAATTCGCATCCTCAGCTTTCGGCAGCTCCATGCTTTCCAATACTAACTTTATCGCAAGTAATTAAAACTGCACTGCATTCCTTCGATTCATTTCACCACCGTTTCACTTCTTCCTAATCTGCAATGTGATTCCTCCCAGCCCTTTCTTGTTTCCAAAACCATTTCATTTCTTATTTTGTTGAGTCTATGTGTTTCTCTTTCACACGGTTTTCTTTTGGCTACTTTGCATTACATCTCCACAATTTGACCTTTGAATTCTGAATGTGCCTTCTACAACTTCAACCTCTTGATGCTTTACTTCATTCCATCTGCATTTCTGCTACTCCTCAGCGTAGTCCTTTGCCTCATGTGCTCAGTTATTTAATTCTCACAATTTATTTTGTATCTTCAATTTTGCTTTTGCTGTGCTGAAGTACCTGGTCCGTTTCGAGTGTTATACTTGAAAGAGTGAGTAGAACTCATGAGTCGATGGTATTGTAGCTCAAACAAAATGATATGAGGTGGAAGAAGACAACGAAGTACAAGCCTATCCCTTTCTATGAAATGGCGTTGCTTTCAATGATGCAGTCATTTGACTAACTAATCCAATTCGTACATAATTTGCAAATACTAGTAAATGCCACATGGTTCTTTATTATAATTCAACGGATATTTATTCCTTGCTACAAAAATTGCACAAGTTAGAAGGAAGCTAGTAAAGATTGCAGAAACTAACCAAATAATTTGCTTGTAAGTGTCTAAATCCATTAAGTGCATATGGAGGCATTATGTCAAACAGTTTCATGTACCATGTTCTAGTAGGCATTGGACATTTCACTTCCTTAACTTAGTCTTCAGATTATAATCAATAGAGAGATGTCAAACTAAGACAACCAAATAAAATTGAGAATAACAATTTTTATTTTCTTTTCTAGTACCGATTGTTTGTGTGTGTGTGTTCTTGCACCAAACATGTCTAGTAGGATAATTTTATTAAGTAGAACTCACAAAATGGACTTCTATAGTCAAACTACCTTTTCAAGTGGTAAATATTTGTAGTCAACTCTATTGCTACCTAAGGTACACCAAATCATTTATTTTTCCTCCTCTTCGAGCATCTCACCAGTGCAAGCATCATCATCCTCCTATAACTCTGCTCACTGCTCTTCTCTTTTCTCATGGATTTGCATCTACCATGTACTGTCTGCCTTCACCAATGGCTCTCTCTTCTCTTCTTTGCCTTCATGGGATATAACCCACGATTAGCTGACCTCCTCCACTAGATATTCTCTCCACTCTTCCCCTCTTTCATGGATTTCAATCCACCACAAACTGACCACCTCCACCAATTTTACCTATAGCATCCTCTACAACTTCTACCCAAAAGCAAGAATTTATACTACATCTACACATTTCACTTCCTCTTCTACCATTCTACTCACCCCACCATGAAAATTCATCACAAGTTTAACATTACAAATCTCTTCAAAACTTGCATTTTCAATTGCAACATCCTCCTTGGCTACAACGTGCTCCATAACCCAGTGCTCCATGCTCTGCTGCTCTATATGTTCTATTACTAGTATGATCTCCAACAAACATCTCTCTAATAGTGTAATGCCACTTTCTTATCATCAACCTCTATTGCAACCTCTTCCTCTACAATGACGACAACATCATCATCATCTACAACTACTAGAGTTTTTTCTTATCTTCTTCCATATCTTCTACCTCCGCTACAACACATACTCTCAACTACCATACGCTCTTTTTCTTCTCCATTCCTCTTTTCACGAGTGTGGGCTACTCTTACTTCCTTCACCATCCAAATGCAATTGTCCTTCTTCAATGGATTTCTCCACATTGTATGACTCTCTTCCCAAGTTCACTCTATGGATAAAATCAACATGGGCCTCCTCATGACCCACCCCATCCTCTTCTTTAGACTCATTCTCTAATCTAGTGCAATCCTTCAATCACATTCACTTCTCAAGCTCTTTAATCTACAAAACAATTTCTTTCACGACTTCCTAGATCTTAAGTTCTTAAGGATTTAAGACCTACCTGTACAATAATCCTTTTGATATTTTCACAATCACTTTCTCTTCTCTACTTGTCAGTCCTGACATTAGCTACCTCATTTTCGATGTTGTGACTATCCACTTATAACCTTTGTCCTGATACCACTTGATACAAGATAGAAACTACCGTCCTCCTACTACAAACACTCAAACACAAAACACAAAACACTTGCATCTACAGAGAATCTCTACTCTTCACACAAGTCTAGGAGTTTCATAAAAAGAAACCTCTAATTTATTCACATCAAACTTACAAAACCAAATTTATTTTGCATTTCCTTTCATTTGGCCTCTCCCTGTAAATTCCTCTACCCTTTCTCATATTCAAATATTTCTCCTCAAGCTCTATTTCAAAGATCTATTTAAGGTCTATTTCCTTTGCTATATTCTATTATTTAGGCTCATGTCAGTTCTCACTTGGCCTATTCTAGTTCTGGTCACTCCACACACAACTACCTCGACCTTGAATTCATAGCCTTTCTTCTTGACAACTGCCACATCTCTTTTTGAGTCATTGATCCACTTCCTATGTAACCATGACAATGCCCCCACACCTCTTTTCGACAGCCCCCAAATACTAGGTTCATCATAATTTAAAACTACATTCGACTCATTCAATTCATTTTACCACCTTTTTACTTCTTCCTAATCTACAATGTGACTCCTTGTAGCCCTTCCTTGTTTCCCAGACAATTCCATTTCTCACTTTGGTGAATCTACTCATTTTTATTTCACATGATTTTCATTTGACTGCTTTACGTTCTGTCCACTCACTTTAACCTCAAATTGTTCCACATGCACTTTAACTTTTTGATGCCTTACTTGATTCCATCTGCATTTTTTCAACCCCCCTATGTATTACTTTGCCTCATGTGCTTTCTCATTTCTTTCTCTCACATGTTTTTCCCTATCTTTAATGTGTTTTTGTTTCTTATTAGGATAAACATGTTTTGAGGGGCCCAAAACCTCATACAACAGGTTTGAAGGGACCTGAAACCCCCGAAAAATACATGGATTAGGAACCAACAATGGGATGCTACAAGCAAATAGATCAAAGACACCAAGCAACCAACACTAAATAGACGCCAACAAGATTACAAAGATAGAACAATACAAGCCATGCTAGCAATTCCAACTGATCTAAAACAACTAGTAGATCTTGAATATAGAGAATAAGGGTTTGTCTGGCACCCTCAGCAAACAAGCAAGGTTTTCCTAGGCACCTTTAACCTAAAGTAAAATCATCAGCAAATCATCAGCAAAACCTAATCCAGCCAAAAACAAAGATTGGCTAGAATGGGCCCTTGAAAACTGCCAGCATCCAGCCTAGCCCTGAAGAGAGAACAATACATAGGGGTTTTCTAGGCTCCCTCAACCTTAAGAGTGGGTTTTATAGGGTTCCCACAACCAAAAGACATGGGGTTTTGCCAGGCTCCCCCAATGTTGATGGGTTTTGACAGGTTCCCACAACCAGTAACCGAGCTTCCACAACCAGCAATAGGGATTTTCCAAGCTTCCACAATCTTGAACAAGGGATTTCCAAGGTTCCCACAACCTAATAGTTGATTCACCAAAAACTACCTAAAGCTCCTGTAAACATACACAATACGCGTCTTCACCTCGATAGAAGAAGAGCCAACCCCGGAACAAACCACCTCCACCTCAATAGAAGAAGGAGCCACCTAAATAGACCGAACCAAGGAAACTCAAAGGGGCTGAGACTGAAACAAGAGAGAGAGAGAGGCATAGGAATCAAGAAATAGGTACAACAAAAACCAGACCCCATCAATAGCAATAACTAGGGTTTTAAAATGGATCCCTTAACTTTCCTCTGGAACAAGAAAAAAGGGGTATACATAAAAAATCTAGATTTAGAAAAAACCACCCCAAGGGGATTAACAAGCTCCCCAAACCACCAGGGCTGGGTTTTAGAGTGGCTCTTAGAACTATAACAGACATGGCAGTGGCAATCACAAGAGAATAGAGGACAACCAGAAACCCCTGAACCAAAGGGAAAAAACATTTTATCCAGGAAAAAAAATCGGAGCAACCCTGTACACCCAGACAAAGGAAGACCAGCCAAACCCAACTCCACCTCAATACTAGATGGGGTCACCTCAAAAAAATAGGCTAAGTAGAATGCTTGAAAAGGATGATAGAGAAGGAACCCAAGAAAGAAAAAACCATGAGGGCCAACACCCACTGACTGTGAAGGAAGATAAATCCCACCAAAATCATAGCTGGAAAGCCAACCTAAAAAGGCCAAGGGGGCTGGCATGGAAATGTAGAGCACCACAAACAAAAAAGATTTGAAAACGTAGCCACCAAAAAAGGGAGGCAACCATAGATGGCCCAACTTTTGTAGATCCCAAAAACCCATATGGCACCCATGAAAGAGCACACTCTAGCAAGCATAGAAAGAAACCATGAGCAACATCTTGGGGGAAAGTACATGAACTCTCCCATAGCAGCCATTCCCAACCCTAACCCCACCACCACCACAGTGGCCACTTCAGCTAAAAAATACCAACCTCCACCTTCGTCTACATCCTCACAACTACCTACATCCTCATCTGATGCATAAACCCTAGCACTCGACCCATGACCACTACTTCTCCTACTTCTCCCACTCATCCTGCTCTCGAGAGATTTTTTGAATGTTCTTTTGTTGCATTGAATTAGTGGGTCCATTTTGAGTGTTATACTCCAATGAGGGAAAAGAATTCATGAAACAATGATATTGTTACTCAAATGAAATGATACAAGGTGGAAGAAGACCACAAAGTCCAAGCATGTCCCTTTCTATGAAATGGAGTTTCTTTGAATGATGTAGCCTTTTGACTATCTAATCCATTTTTCACATAATCTATGGGTACTAACAAATACCACAATGTTTTTTATTGTAATTTGTTGATATCGTGTAGGTGAAAAAGTGAGACTAGGTATGGAAACCCCAATCCCACTCTCATACACACTCATGGAATAAGAAAGAGCCTAGGGAGGTAATGCACGTTGGCTACTTCTTATGAAAAAGAGAGATTTGTGGATTACCTCTTAGGTTTTCTATTCCTTTGTTGTAAATGAGAGAGAGGAATGATGCAAAATGCAATCTAACCTAGAAAGCAAACAAGCAAGCAAATCCTAATCTGAGAATGCAGATCAAAGAACAACTGATACACTACTGAAAAGTACATATCATAAGGCAAAATCAGAGGTTCAGCTATGTCTAAAATTTGAACAGAAATGTCTAGGACTAGGGTGCCACTCCACTGTCTTGATTCTGCAATTCTAGAGCTACAACTGACAAGAGGGATTCTGAGATCTGCAAAGTACTATTTTGCCAAGTCCTGCTGACAAAGGGCAAGAACATGGTGCCATGCCACTATTCTGGGTAGGACCAGGGCGCCATGCCCCTATCCTTGCTAGATTTCTTCACTTCTGGGACTTCTAGGTGGTATTGATACCTGTTTCAGATCTGAGACCGCTTTTGGATTCCTATTTGTGCACCTGGAACTGAAAAGGGAAGGTTTAGGGTGGTTATATAGGGTTTTGCCTTAGTCAAATCCATGTGTTGGTGATTTCCACCTCTACAAATAGCTGATAATATATTGAAAATTTGTGTGCAGGAACCTTGTGTGTATGCAAGATCCTACGAATGAAAGTAAACAACCTAGAGAAACACTAAAGAGTAAACCCTAATTTCTTATAATTGACAAAGTAAATGCTCTAAATCCACAATGCAAAGTGATCTAAAGCATGAATAGAAATAAAAAATGAAGTTTATGCGAAGACATAAAAACAATAGGAAACCATACCCAACCCTAAGGGAAAGGTGCAAGCCAATTGTTAGTCGGTGATCTCTTATTGTTCTTCTACATCTTCAAAAGCCCACAATTGATAAAATTATGCTTGATGAATGTTTGATAGATGAATGTTGATTGTTATTGAATACTTAAAAGATCTACTCTTTCATTGCAAAGAAGGCTCTAATGCTCCAAAAACATGCCCTCGGATTCTTAGAAGAAGACCACTTCAAGTGAAGAAAGAGATCTCTTAAGTATGAAACCCCGAATATTAATTTCATGTTTAGGCCGACCTAGGATTTGAATTTCCTATTGATATTTTGGGTTTAACCATTATCATATCATAGGATTGTGCTCTCAAAATTTCAGGATACATACTGCAGACCATGTGTATTCCTGCCAAGGTCCGACCAACTTTTCACCAAATTTTTGGGGCCGTTAGATATGATGATATTAGACCGCATCCCAAAGTTACAATTGATTTCGAGATGTTTTGATATGCGAAATCGAGCCTAAACGGTCGAAATAAAACATTATTAGGGTTTAGGATTAAATGATTTATTGGAGGAATAAAATGAAAAGGGGCACACTTATGGTAAAGGACCCAAATTTGTAATGTGTAAAGTGATGAGACATGACCTTAGATTTAATTTAACTAATTAATTAAATGCTTAAAGGGGAATGAGAAATGCAAGATGCAAGACACACTAAGGCGGCTGCTAACGTAAGTGTGAAATTGTACCACCCTATCAAGGGTGTAAAATTTACAACACTACAAATATCTATTCTCTACTAAAAAACTTCCATAAGTTGCAAGCAAGCTGGTAAAGATTGTGAAAACTAACCAAATACATTTGCTTGTAAGTGTCTCAATCCTTTTTGTGCATATGGATGTATTATATCAAACAACTTCATGTACCTTGTTCCAATGTGACTCTCTTAAGTTTACTCTATGGACTACAATCAATAGAGAGATGCCAAAATCAAGATAACCAGACAAAATTGAGAAAATAAACTGACAAATATTTTGCTTTTTGTTGGTATTGATTACTAGTTCACCTGTACTCCTACACTAGTGATGATAATAAGGGTGAATAGATAAATTTCATGTAGCATTATCTCATAAGAGAGTTGACTTTGAAATTTAACACTTGATAAGAAACAATATAAAAATAGGTGAAAAATTTACTCAAAAATAAGATGAAACTACTACGTTCGCATTATTTTATCATTCTCATACTAGTTGCCATAAACTATATCAAATGTTTAAGGTGAAAATATTAATGTATCATGTCCAAGGGGTTGAGCTTAATTGGTTAAAACGTCAGGTTCTCCTTATGGAGACCCATGTTCAATTACCCATAGGTACATCTAAGGTGGAATCCTAAGTTGTGACACTTGGTCTTCCCTAGGAGGTGGTTTTCTAAATAAAAGTGGATTTCTAAGTAGTGACTCTTCTTAGTTTTCCATTGGTGATTTTTATTATGTTTTCTAATAAGGAGATTGTTTTGGTCTAATGTTGATGCTCATACGAATAAGATATTTGTAATCAATATTCAATTCAAAAGATATTAATGTAACATTGGTTATATACTACATCCTAAGATTTATCATTATGAATTATAATTGACTATTGAGAATATTTTCCTATATTGAGAATAAGAATGTTTTTTTTTGTTTTTTTTTTTCATTTTATAAATTAAATGATATTTTATTGTTTAGATTAATAAAAGAGGGATACACTCTCAGGTTGTAGACCAGTCGATTGAGCTGGTGGATAGCCAGGTGACAGATGTAGGTTCGAGCCTCATCCTGTACCCAAGTGAGTTTACCCATCCATGAACATGGTGGGGCCCATGCTGGTCATCGTGCAACCCAAAGTATTAGTCTCACCTTACCTGGACTGACTCAGTAACAGGGTCGCAGGCTAAGTCATAAGGACACCTCTGGGTTACCAAAAAAAAGAAAATAAAAGTGGGATAGGCCCATACCATTGCATATGTACAAAGTGATACATGGGGGTGCATGAGGGATGCTCAGCCAGCCAAAATCCCCCACTAACCCATTCCAAAAACCCAACAGGGAAACCTGAAAACTAGCAAAGAAACTAAAAGACCAACAGGAACAAAACTAGAAAAAATAGAACAACCAAAAAGAAAAAAACCAATGAAGCCACCCATGAAAGACACGAAGAGATGGTCAAATACATGGGAAAAATTTTATCCTACCATTCTTGGCATAAACTTATGACTTTTATAGAAAATGTCACCTTTCTGGAATACCCAAACTAGAGCCAAAGGACAAAAGTATAAAATCCGAGGTGACTTTAATTGGGGATTCCATGGGGCCCAAACCCACGATCATAGTGAAATTCTACTTACGCTTCTTCTCTATTTCTTGTTAACCTCATTTTGTATGGTTCAGATACCCTATAGAGAAGTATTATGCATGTTGGTTGTGTTCATACAAGATGAATTGGCCTCCTAAATTTTTATTTTAAGGGATCCTTGGGAGCACCTAATTTCTTCCACCTCTAATTTGTCCCAATCATCTTAAGCTTAGCTTCTAGGTCATTGACCCTCTCATTCACCTTGTCCTAATTCTTTGTTATACCAATAAAATTATTATCAGCTCTCCAAAATTTATCATCAACACCCTCAATCTAGGTATTTGCCCTAGCTTCAGCCTCAGCAACTGCCTCCAACCTGTTGATTTTCTTTATCACCACATTCATATGCTGACAAAGATATTTGAGAAAATCATCCATCCTTTACACATAATCATGAATGTCCTTTACAATCTTGATGAGGACTATAATAAAGCTCGGGGGCTTAGTAATTGTAGAAGGGTAAGGGTTTGTGGGAAGAGGGATAGGGTTAGCATCATCATTAACATTCTTGGTATGGGTCCAATTTGAGCCCATATTTTTAGAGGAGTTGGATTCATCGGTGGAAAATAAGTTAGAATCTGAGTCCTCAACAATTTCCACCTCCTTATGCTCCCTAACCTGGGAATCCTCAATAATGTTTTTTATAGAGGCAACAATGGCTTTAAATTTGGTCATTTGTGTGGGGTTTTTCCTAGTATGCAATTTAGGGCCCAAGTGAGACACTTTAGTAGAGTTGGACGGGGTGACAATGAGGTCAACATACAAATTGGGGTCGTAGGTGGACTTGATTTCAATAGTGGGTATCTCACCTGAGGGGGTTTGGTCCAAATAAAAATAATAGAGCCTACGAATAAGACCTTGATGAAGGGGGGGGAAATACCTTTGGTAGCAGCCCTAGAAATAGAATGAGACAAGGAAGATAAAACCTAGTAAGGAAAGTTCACCATTATTTCATAGTTTCTTTGAATCAACTTATTCCACAGTTCACCATTATTTTTTAACACAGAGCTAGTATGTCCTATTCACATGGTTTTTATCAAGATAAGTTGGGGAAGGGCCGCCAACCCTTACAAGGAATCAACAAAAATGACTAACACAACCAAAGGATTGTATGACAAGCTAGAAAAAAACACAACATGAACTAACAAGCTAAAAATATATATTATAGTAAACCAATTTAATAGTCTAGAAACAATAGAAAGGAAACAACATTAACCAAAAAGATAAAACATCAGTATAATCATAAAAGACTATAGTAAATAGAGTATCATTCCTCAAGCATTATTTCCAGAGTTTCCTCCAATGAAATGGCTACTACATTCTTCTTTTCTTACCTTTTATCCTCTATCTTATTTGTTTGTGCATTCTCCTTCATCCTTCTTCCAAATTTTGTACCCACGGTGACCATCCCAACTATATTTTTGTGTCTGAATTTTAGTTTACATTGTTTTTATCATAATCCATGCACTCCTAAGGGTTATTAGGATTTTCAACCCTAGCCATTAGGTCTTCAAGTTTAGCTACTAAAATATACTAAATTTTATTCTTGCTCATAGCCACTTTATCCTATTGTTCTTCTTCCTCCTCATTCCCATAAATTTGAAGAATAGATTTAGATTGCCTCATTCAACTTGATAATTTTGACAATATTCCCTTTGATGATGGTACCTTAGAGGAGTTTGAATATGAAGAAACACTTGAGAGTTATGATGATCTAGTGACTCCACCTACAACTGCCACTTCTCTAGTTGAGATCATACATTCATCTTTTGTTGGGGATTCAAGTGAGTCATTGCAACAAGTATCTATTTGTTTGCTTTATTGGGATTCCTATTTATTGTAAATTGGTTCTTTTTTTTTGGATTCTTACATTTTAGATTTAGGAGATACATTTAAGGGTTTCTCTCCTATTCGATGATAGTTTTAGCACATCAATTGCCATTTCATCATTATCTTTGGAGCTTGTTCAAAATTAGTTTCCATTGGTTCCTTGTTTGCCACTTTCTATTATGGTTTGGCATATTCCTAATTTCTCTGTGGCATATTCATCATTCAAGGACCTAGCAACATATGATCAGTTTTTAGAAACACGATCATCTTAGATTCAAATTTATCTTCCTACCAAATCCTATCTAGGATGGGAAGCATTCTTGCAATGAGAAGTGCTGTTTTTATAAATTGGACTACATTTTTTCTTGAATAACTCAGCATTTCTCTAGGATATTATCCATTATGAAGGGGCTATGAAGTCTCCTTATTTTTTTCCCATCTCAATAAATGATTGTATATATATATATATATATATATATAATGCATTTAGTCCTTGGGGGGTGTGATTGAGTACTTCATGCATGATCTTGTTTCTCTTTTGGAGAGGATTTTTCTCCCATGTGGTTTTATCCTTTTCTCCATTTGTGAGATATTTATTTTATTTTCATTTTCTTTATACATGGGCACCTAAAATGCCTTGTTTTTGGGACCCATATTGCATAATAATATTCTCCCTATGTTGCACTTAAGAGGGGGTGTTGGTTTATATCGGTTTTAACCATTTACCTATGCTTAAGTTTACTTAGGCATCAATATTTTAATATTTTGTACATTTAGAAGAATATCATTTACCTTTCATTTTGTAGCTAGGTAGATGATGTACTGTCACATCCCATGCTCTCCTACCTACTACCATTTTCTTTATAAGGTTATCATATATTATTCATCATCGCATAATCAATTCATCTCTTTGGTTAAATATATATTCTCTAAGTGAAAGTTATATTATAGGTTTTATTATTTACGATTGAATTCTACTCCAACATATAGGGTGGGGAATGGGAGAGGGATTATTTGACAATTAGATCTACTGGTTCCTCCATTTTTTTCTCACTATCCTCGCTAACTTCCTCATTAGAAGTGGAATCCTCTAAATGTTCTACTTTTTCTTCCTCGAGGGAGGGGGGTGTGGTCTTTTCCAAGTGCTATTACAATATATACGATCTATTTTGTTGCGAGAGAGTCTTCAATTATTACATCCATTGTTTCATCCCTTTTTTCTCACTATCATCACTAACTTCCTCATTAGAAGTGGAATCCTTTAAATGTTTGACTATTTTTTCTTGGAGGGGTGGGGGGCGAGGGGTTCTCTTTCCTAAGTACTATTTCAATCTTTACAGTAGACTTTTTGTGACTACCCAGGGGATTTAGTACCTTTATTTATTTATTATGGGAATAAAGTAGAGGGTTTTGGAGGCCCAATTCAACAATTAGGGGAGGGATTTCACCACCTAGTCTTAACTATTATTTTCTAATGTTACATAGCAAGGCTTTTTTTTAGCAAAATGAATTTCACCGAAGATTAGAAATCCTTAGAAAAGGCAATTTTTATTTTAGTCTCATTGTAAGGGAGGTTAGGGTTTTGTCTAGAGAATAACACAGATTGGGATTGGGTGAGATTAAAAGATGGGTATTTTCCTAACAAAAAATATAAATTGTGAAAATGAATCCCTTATGTAGTGGAGGATATGATCCCTTAGTGACATATTTTACCATAGAGGAAAGAAACAAAAATAGAAAACTAACTTGTATATTACTCCTAAGATGATTAAAGAGTGGAAAGTAATATAGAACACCAGTGAACTTTCCATTAAGAGCGAAGTATTTTACCATTTGGTAGCTCATGATCCCCCATGAAAGAGGCCATTCATCTCTCCTAAAATTGTTTTGGTGGTACTCAATCCTTTCTCCCTCTTCCAAGAATATTTTTATAAAACCTTCATATACATGTTTAACATAAGGAAGGGAACCTTATCTCCTTCACAAGAGAAGCTAACGAATTATATTATGAGATCCTCCATGACCTTGATTCCAATACTACCCACTTTAACCCCACTATCACTCTAACTATTCATGAACCATGATAAAGATTCCTCATCACTACCTTTTGTAGCTTTAAAAAATTAGGTAATCCCATCCCTTTCAAAGACATCCCGAGACATGGACAATTTTCTCAATAGAGATTAAGGTGGTAGTTTCAATTTCCAACCATTGTCCTTGCGTTATAGTAGTCCTTCCATTCTCAGACAAAGCAACCAGAGTATTGATACCAAGACCCAATGAGGTAAGAAAACAAAAAATCCTTTTCTATGGTTTTTAAAAGGGCTTTGGTATTGATCAAATAGACTTCTATTATAATTATTTTGTACCTTTCATGTGAGAGTGATAAATATATTTCTAATCCATCTCTATTTGTATTTAGCTTTCCCTTCTCAATTTTATTCTATCAAACTAGTGTTATCGTACTACTAATTCATCATACTTTCTCCTAGCATGCAGATCACTATTTTTATTTATTAGCCCAACATATTTTTTTAAAATTATTACTATAATTCATTTGTATTTATAAATACAATTGCATCCATATTTTATCACATGTTGCAAGTCTCTATCCATCCAATGTGTCCTTTTGAGCTTAAGTAATTTTAAGACTATTATGATTAAAATCTCATTGTGAGTCGTCATAATACAAATTACTAAAGTATACCACATAATATATTGGCAAGCCATTAAATTAGTCTTTTTCATGATTAATGATAGAGAATTTCCTATCATTGATTAAAATAATCTTTGATCAAAAGGAGAATTTTTTCCCAATCTCCCTATAATTCTATTTAACATATTGTAAGCTCTCATTAGTTAGAGCATCAACTAATTTATTCTCTTCCCTATATTTATAGTTTAAGATTAGTAGAAGGCTAAAAAACTTATTGATGTTACAAATGGTTTATGCATTCTCTAATCCTATTTTTTATCATGTTTAGGACATCCATGTTTACAAAACCTATTATTGCTCTCTTTATATAATCTCTAGGAAAGAAAGAGGGGACTTTGGTTCCATAGTTCTATTATAAGAGGATGTTTAAAGGGGCCATTATCTCTGCAATTTTCAATGATCCTTCTTATATTTTTGGGTTTGAGCCAAATAACCTAAATTGAAGAAAACAATCCATCCTAGACTTATTCAATTGACATATCTAGTAAATAATTATACAATCCACTAACTCCTCATTAGAACACAAAGTACATCTATTGACCAAATTAGAGCCCATATTGATAGAATTGTCAATACTTATAATTTTTTTGTTATGTTTTATCTACTAAAAATGGGTTATTTTAGGGGTGACTTTATTATTCTAGATCAAAATCCACTTGAAATTGGATCATCTAAGGTCTTTCTCCATCATAAAAAAGGATAAAGAGATAGAGAATTTTATTTCTACATCCTTTTTATTAGTAGTGAAAAAACAATAGTTCCCTAAATGTTCTAATACTGTTAATAAAACTGGGAAAGGCTTGAACCTTACATAACCATAGAAAAGGTTACACAACTTGGGACTCAGGATGAGTGAGAACCCATAACAAAAAAACTTTTTGCTAACCACACCAACTAGAAACCAACGCACTAACAAACCCATAAACTCAACAAAAACTAGATGCAACCAAAAACAACAAAGCAACAACAAAAAAGAAACACTCTCCCGTCAAGAGAACAAACCAATGTCTTATAACATGGGGGAGAACTCTAACTTCCTATCTGAAAAATATATTTACCCTTATCTAGCATACAGATTTTTCTAGTGGAGTCTTTTTTGGAGGAAATGACTGGGGAATCCAGCAAATCTCTCACCTTAGAAACAAAAATTTCTAACCCTGTAGTAGATGGTGACTCAAGATGACTTCTTTTCTTTTCTTGCATCCTAGATATCTCATCCTCAGTTTCATGGAGAGAAGAAAAGTTATTATCTATGATTTCTCTATGTTGGTCAAACATATTGTCCAAAGTTTGCCTCATTTCTTTTTGATTAGCCTAGAGAACCTCCAACATCTTGACCAAGTCATTCACATTCTTTGTCCAACCAATTTTCACAGTGATCTATTGTACCAGATTTTCCACTACTTCCCATTTCTCAATTATCCTAGCCAATTTCCTCACCTCCATATAATCCCTCTACTCCTACCCCTCATCTACCCAACTACAGGCTCTGGCCTCTGCTTCAAGAATATCTTTGAACATGTTAATCTTCTTGTTTGCCACCTCAAATTTAACTAGAAGCCAATAAAGAACCAGTTCATGTTTATTGAACCCCTCACACAATTCATTAACTTTCCTTACAAAGAGGGAAATAGCTAATTAAACAAAACAATACAAGGGGAGATTTGGGGGAGAAGGGATTAGGCGCTTTACTCTCTAAACTATTTGGATCCCAATCAAACCTAGTAGACCAAGAGGAGGCCATATCCTCATAATCCTCTTCGAAAATGACTATTTTCTAAGTCGATTCTTCATCAATGGAGAGGTCCAAAGGTGCCTTGGAATTATCATTTCTTGAGGGATTAACCCTAATAGGCACCTTTTGAGGTTTATAAGAGGCAACAAAAGTAGATTAGTTGACTATAAGCTTGATGCACGGACCCTAACCCAATAAAGATCTAGGAGGGTTAACATTAGGGCCAATGGAATGGTTAAACTCTAATATAACTTATAAAAACCCAAAATAAGCCCTTGATGTAGGGGAAGGGAGACCTCAGTCTTAGCAACCTCGAAAATTCACTAAATATTTCATAAATTAATTTTTCACCAACTCATTGGAAAATTTTTGAGAGGGAAATAACTTCCATTTTGGTCACCTTCTCTCCAATCAACATAAATAAACAATCTTGGTCCAAGTGTCTTTTTAGGTGGTCATTTAAAGAATTAAAGGTAGGTATAGACTCTAAAGAAACATTGTTTATCCATATATCTTCCCTAGAATTGATTCTTCTTCCAAACTCCAGATTTCATTTGATACCTTTGCTTAATAGTTTTTGTATTCAATATATTGTTTTAGATCACTAAGGCCTTGGGCATTTATGGGGAGAATAAATTATCACCACCTTTAAATTATTATCTTCGGAAATCCTTGTCCAACCATTTTCTTTTAATGAAAGGTTCTACTCAATCTTCACTAGGAGGACTTTGTTGAAGAATTGTATTTTCCTAATCTTAAAACCCCTAGTATTTTCGGTTTGGAGACACTGTCATGGTTTACTTAACCCATTATATACTTTTTTCCTCCACCATTGTCCATAAGATTTTTTTTTGAATTTTTTCTATCTTTTATTCCATGAGCACAAGAATTTAAATTAAGGAAGGTAAAATGCAAAAATATTTCAGAGAGTATCCTTCAATAGTTGTATTTTACATCTTGAATAAGGAGCTTATCTTCCCATCTCTCTTGGTTCCATTGTATTCTTTTGATGATTCCAAACCAATAATTATGAGATAGTTTCCTAGTTGCTAAAGACAACCCAATATAGGAAGTAGGTAAGGATTCCTTTAGATAACTAAGGATTCTTATTGTTTTGTTCTACAACCTGTCATCAGTATATAAGTACAAGGCACTCTTGTTCTAATTTATATATTATCTTTAAATATGAGCATACTTGTTTAACATTGATTTTAAATCCTAGGCTTCCTGGATTGATGAGTGTCCAAAAAATCTATTATCATTAAAAAATTGTTGGTGTGAAGAGTGAGGGATGTATGAAGAAGCATGGATGCCTTTAATATTTTTTTGAGAAATAATTTTATCAATGTTCCTATCTAGGACCTTAGTTGCAATGATAAATAAGAAAGGAGAGATTAGTTCCCCCAATCTAAGATCTCTTTCACTAAAGAAGAAGCCCCTTTATATACCAATAACCAAGACTAATAATCTTGTGGTGATAAAAAATTCCTTTATAAGAAAGATATATAATTTTATCTTGGTAACGAAACTTTCAGAGTGTGGTAAAAAGGAATTGCTAAGAGATTCTATCATAGGCTTTTAAAATATCACATTTTAGAGTCATATCAATCTTCCTATTATTCTACATAGAGTGAAAAATCTCATGGGTCATCGAAACAACATCCAAGATTTGTCCTCCTTCGACAAAGCCTTTTTCGATTTTCAGAAATGAGGTGGGGAAGAAAATGATTTAGATGGTTAACTATCAACTTATAGATTATCTTTTAAATTGTGTTGCACAAACTTATCAAATTGAAACCTAAGAGGCTTTCAGCATTCTCCTTTTTGGGGACAAAATTAATAAAGTAGAGTTTACTTCTTTAGGATTTTTCCATAATGTAAAAATGTATTTGGCTATAGCAATGGCTTTCTCTTTAACAATTTCCTAATATTCCTAGAATACATCTAGAGGGAAACCGTTAGTTCTAGGTGCTTGGAAGCAATCAAAAGTAAAAACAATAGCTTTGGTTTTGTCTTCAGAAAACTTTCTCATTAAAATTTTGTTGTTGTGCTCAGTTAGAGTCATAGGGATGATGCCAATAATTGTATTGTATTCGGCAACTTCTCCAACATTGTCTTTATAAGTTTCTTGAAAGAAGGCAACATCACCCTATCCAATTTTTCTCCTAACTGTCATAGATATTACCATTGGTATAAATTATTCTTGTAATATTGTTCCTTTTTCTATGTTTTAGGGTTGATTAATGAAAAAATCTAGCATTCATGTCACCCTCCTATAACCATTGTATTCTAGATTTTTGCTTTTAGTATGTTTCTTCTTCTTTTAGTAAGCAATGCTAATATTCTCTCTTAGTTGCATTTCTTTTAGGCATATTTCCATCTTGTGATTTTTCATATAGCCATAAAATCTTGCATTTCATTAATATATAAGGAAATATAACTTTTTTTTTTTTCTAAAATGTTGCCAAAGTTGTTTCTATTTCATGTGCTAACTTTTTTTCAATTTCTCTAAGTTTTTTGAGCTATCCCTAATAACATATTCCAAATGTCATATTTTCCTTCAATCTATATGTCTTTAGGACAGGGGCACCCAACATATTTGTCCCACACAAAAACCCTCTATTTTTAGCTACAAGTGCACCTCATTGTCTCAATTCTATTACTACTATTGTCTGTTGCTTCCTATATGTCTACAATTTTATTTTATCAGTTTATATTATCATTTATGCATACTTTTTGTATCAATTAGACGATACCTCAATCAACCCAACCATCTTGTTTGCAACAAATGAACAGAACCTTTGTATCTATTTGATAAGATTTAGCTAAACTAAATACCTTTGGTCAATTTATGTTCTAATGTTTGATAGGTTGAAACAGATTAAATTGCTAACTAGATTAGTCTAATCCCTGTTTGACCCTAAACACTTGTTAAATTACATCTCCTAGCAAATTAGCTAGCCAATAAAGGAAATAAAATTAGAGAAGGCAGCATCTCATACAAGCATGACTCTCTAGTAAAGTTCAAGGTGAAATGGACATTGTTTTAAAGGAGGCTCACTAATCACGGTTCCAAGATGCAATGAACATCATCCTCGAAGTTAGAGGAGGATCTTGTGGCTCTCCAATGGATAGTAGTCTTTTTTCATATAACATTTATTTGGTTCTGCAGGGCTTGCGAGGCTATGTTTTTGGGACGACTTTCTTTGCATCCTTCCCTTTCTGTTGCTGCCTTTTCATTTCTGTTCATTTACCCCCTTGGCTGAAGTTGGTTGCCTTTGCATATAAGCGGCTCAAGTGCATTTTTGTTTTGGCTGTTGCTTGTTTCCTATCTGCCTTTTCTCTATTTGTTTCCCTCCCCTCTGCATATTCCAACGCAAATCTTTCCCTCACTTGGAGTTCGAGCTCCTTCAAATGAAAGTTTGATCCAACTCTTTTGTTGGTAGTTAGTTTTTTGTATGCATGTTGGCAAGTGATTTCAACTTTTATCTTCAACATTCCAGCCAGTTGCTTTCACTGAGCCACAACCAGAGCATCTTTTGTCACACAATTTTCTTCCACAGAGTTTTGGGCCTTACATTGTTTCTATACCTTCCGGTCCTCATCAAACAATGTTATTCTAGCTACAGGTGGAAATTTTTCTGCACAAGATTTCTTTCTTTCATCTTTTCTAGAACCAAGATGCATATCAGTTTTTAATGGGAAAGCAGTTCTCCTTCAATTTGTCTTGGGCTAGTTTGATATTGACAGAGGTTGCGAATTTTCACTGCATCTCTTTTCACCGCTGTCATTCTGTATGCCATCTTTCTTTTGACTGCTGTTTGATCATCCGGGTGAATATGCTCTTATAAGTGCTGAGTTGTTTTATGAAAAGTTTTTTATTCTTACTCCTAGTGTTACTAGTCCCTCACTTGGTCCTTCATGCTTCAATATGGATGTTTGAAGCATGACTTCAGACGGGGAAATCTCTGCTCCCCTTTGTTCTCATATTTACTTTTCCTTCTCCAGCTCTGGCCTTGTTCCAACCGTTGGATAGTAGTTAGCTTTATTTGGTTCCTAAATTCTTATTTATGTATAGTTTCACCTCTATATTTATTTATATACAGTGAACAAGTTATACCCTTAAAAAAAATGCCATGCCATAAAATAACTTTTTCTTTAAAAATAACCAAAAGACTTAACTAAATAAAAAAATTTCTCAACCAAATTACATCCAACATATATGTAAAGCTGCACTAGTATGGATATTTGTTATCATGATAAAATAGTTTAATATTTGTGAACATTACATTTGATTAGGTCTACGTTTTCTTTCTTATTTTTCATTATCAAAATTTCAACAAAATTACCAGAAAAATTAACATAAATAAATCAAATGTAAAAACTAAACAGTTGTTGTGATAAAATATATAACATAAATTATGTTAATTTTCAATATTCTATTAAATTTATACTCAATTAAATAGCCTTTTGAAAGAACATTAAAGAAACATTCATTAAAAACTCATAAACATTTACATTTAGCATATATGGAACAAATTACTCAAAGGTCAATCCAAATCATTTGCATTTAGGATATTTGACATAAAATACTCAAAGGTCAATACAAAGGTTTACTTCTCTATTTATAGAATAAAAGTTCACAATTTATTAGTTTTGCCTTACTTCCAACCAAGGGATTGGAGCATTCACAAAATCTTTATAATGAGGATTTCAAATAAGTGCATATCGAGTTCGACGTTCCTCAAATGTCGAACCAAGCGTCTACTTTCACACCCAGTAACCAAATTATATTCCCCGATTATTGGCAAGTCATTTTTGCGATCAATACAACTTCATTTTCCATATATAGCAAAGACATGGAAGAACCAAGTAACAGAGCTAAAATAGTGGTTGTCAAAAGAATTCCTAGATAAATAAAGTAAAAGAATAATTTAATTTCCCTCAGCTAATTAAGCGAATGAATGGCCTGATAATAATTTTTGGTCAAAACAGAGATAAATATAGCTGAGTACAGTAAGAAATTAAACAAAGAACACAACAAATATTCATTTAATAGCATATCTAAGACTGAATTTCTTCCCAGATTTCATCCCAATCCAGACGTAGTACGTCCACGATAAAGTCTTCGTTATCTTTCATGGCTGTTTTGTAGATCAGTGAAGATTTTCCACATAAAGGTGGTCTAAACATAGGAGGGATATCTTCGCAGAATGAATCCATGAGTGAATTAATCCATGAGCAACTGTTACCACACAATTTATTAGCTGTGGGTCTCATGGCTATGGGCTTCAAAACCTTGGGCTTTTCAATTAACTCTGCGTTCTTAGCCAGATTATGCTTGGGCGTTGGCATTCCTGTCAATTTCTGTACAATATTTCGAAAGTTGGATTCATCTGCACTTACAAAAATTGTGTCTCTTGATCGTTTTGGCATGCTGGATTGTAGAGAAGATCCCTTGGGACACAACGCTAAATTTCCTGTAATAGCAAACGCTTAATGTTGAACTAATTTGTGCCAAACGCCTGTGAAATTCCATATATATACATCTTGTACAGAGGTATTTTGGTTGAGTTTTAAAGAAGGCCATCATGAGTTAAGTCTCGCAACATTTTTCGTTTGGTCCAAAGACTTTGACATTTTCCAATGCCAACAAGATAAGCATTTTATATTTGGAAGCAAATTTTCCGTAAGCGTGACCAAGTCAACACTCCTCCAAAGATTTGACCGTTGTATTTTTAATGGACATAAATAGTCACTAGGTACCTAATCTCTTACGAAGCCTTATAATTTGCATGGTATATCAACTATAAGAGTAAAAACAAAAAGAAATGGTTTTAATTTAAAGTTAGATTAGTATTTTTAAGTAATAATAAAGTGCATTTTGAGAAGAGATATAGGAGAAATTTTTCACATTGAAATTATAATAATGTTAGTATTAAAAGAACTTCAACTACAAAGATGATAAATAGATTAATAGTAAATGGTTCTCAGAGATTCTACATTGAAATTTGAATTGATTCGTTAAAATCATCATAAATTTAAAGTTAATCTAATAGCTTTGAGTTTTACAATATAGTGTAAAGAGAGATATTGGAAAACTAAAACACATTCAAACTACGCTAAAAGTTTTTTTAAAAAGTTGGTTTTTTCTATTTAAAATAATATATAACACTCATTGATGAGTTAGGAGTTTAAATTGCTAGTGACACATGCAACAATTATTGGCCAGTAGACTATAATTTGTGAAAAAGCTTCCACCAAATGTGATGTCTCGCACTGGATTCCAATGGATGGATTATATTTCCAACAAATAACAAGATATAATTCATAACGAGTGTATGTAAGGACATGATACTTAGAGAAGAGCATATTCGTCGATCAAGGGCATAAAATCGTGACCTCAAGCATGCAACCAAAGTTTCATAAAAATAGTTGGTATCACCATTTGTGAAATGCTCTACAATCACTTTTGACAAATGCATCCACACAATATAACTTAAATGAAGAGTACTCATTCATTTCCTTCTTACCCCTCATTAGTTTTTCTCATAATTTCCATGATCTACTCTACTAAAAGAAATAAGGAAAAAATTCTTACTTAAATTGTGCACTTCTGACTTTGGTTATTTCAGAGACATGGTTTCCCATTGGTTTTTTCCCTAAAAAAATTTATTTGTTGTTTATTAGAATTTTAATCTCTACACATGGAATGCATGTCATTTTTACTTGTTGGGAAATTCTTTTATTTCTATTAAAAGCATGATTTATAGGAAAGTATGGCTTTGTTGTATCACTAGTATAGACAAATATAATTACATTTTTTTTTGTTGCTAAAATAGTTCAATCAATAAAACAATTTTTTTTATGAGATTAGGGAGACAATGGAATTTCATTTTTAAATAGTTGTGAATAGATTAAACCTGAAGAGGGTCAAACCATAACATAACTGCATCAAAATAGCAAGCGAAGAAAACCAAGGGCTCTATGAGGAGTGAGTGACCAAGACTATGCTACCTACTCCCAAAAAGAAACAAAACCCAACAAGGTCCAACACCACAAACTAAATTTAGACAATAGACAAGCATAACCAACAAACCAAAAAATAGAACAAAATACACTACCACTGAAAGCACGAACCAATGGCCTACTTGCTGGAGGGCATCACTAGTTTCTTATCCTGACTCATATCTTTAATTTTTTGAAAATGAGAGCTTTCTACTAGATCCTTTCCCAAAAGAGACAATTGGTGAACCTGAGCTTGCCTTCACCTTTGACACAGTTGTCTCCAATCTAGTGCTAGTGGACGACTCTGAAAGGAACCTCTTTTTTTCTAGCCTCCTATTAAATTCATTTTGTATGGCTTGAAGAGAAACCAAGTTCTTCTTAGTCATCTCCATATTTTGAGTAAACATGTCTTCCATTTTGTATTTCATGGACTCCTTATTTTCATACAGACCCTCAAATAGGTCTGCCAATACCTTAGTATCATTTCCCTGGTTCCTTTTTTTATTAAGTACCTTCACAACCTTCTCCAATCCTTCCCACTTCTCAAACATTTCTACCAATTTACCTACCAAAATCTAAAAAATTTGGTCCTTGTCATTCATTTCGCAACTTGAAGCTCTTGTGTCAACTTTAGCAAGGGTCTCAAGTTTGTTGATTTTCTTCCTAGCAACCTTGAATTATCCAAGGAGCCAAAAGATGATAGGTTCATATTTATTGAAACCATTGCAAAGTTCATTAACCTTAGTCACAAAGAGAGATGAGACATCCTTTACCAAAAATTTCACAAGTGAAGATGAAGGCGAGCTAGGGGGAGGAGGAGGGGTAGTAGCATTCCTCATAGAGTTGGTAGCAGTTTATTTAGACCTTGTGGACAAAATGGTAGTCATCTTCTCCAAGTCTTATTCAACAATAACTTTTTAACAAAGAATTCATCAGAATAGCAGGGTAGAGGGTTTTTAGATTTAGTTGTCCTTGTTGGCAAATGCACACTCAAATGAGACATTGTAGGTGATTGAAGGTATTGTCATTGATGGCAACCTTACAATCATGTGATATCGACAGGAAAGCACAGGCATCGACTCCGACAGACTCTACACTGACATACAGATCACCGGCACCAAAAAACAAGATTACTGACACCCTGGCCGATAGGAATTTTGTGTATATATATTTTGTAATTAATTGTAAAATCTTTTGTAAGATGACTTGGCGGATTGTAATATGACTCATATATGTATGAGATCATTGTAGATCATTTAATAAGCGATTGATGGATAGATGATAGCAGACCTAATATGCGAATTATGAGGATAAGGGTTTATGTACATTGCAAAGCTTAAACCGGCACTGAATCTGGCATAGTAGATGCTAATCTGAAGCAGTACAAGACATTGGATTTGTATAATCCATTTTTTTAAGTCAGTGTGACTTCTTTTGTAATTGAGCAGTGAGCTCTAGGCACTTGGCCTTCCTGTATGTGCAGGCCCCTATTGTAAGCAGTAATATTCTCTTATTGGCCAGTAAGCGAATATTGTGGGTCACAAATCCCACCCAGGTTTTTCCCACACCAGGTTTCCTCATTAAAATATTGTGTTATGGTGTGTCTCTTATGTTGTGGTTGTTATTCTTATTTGCTGCATTATTTCTGGTTTACTAATACACAGTTTTAATATGCTTTTCATGTTATAAGTTAAGAAAATTATCTAACCGGTCAGATACTGATTCACCCCCCTCTCTCACTATCTTTGGGAATCATAACAATTGGTATTAGAGCCTGGTCCTCTATTTTCAGAATCCTAATAGCTTGAGGAAGATCTTGACACCGGTAGAGATGGAAAATTTGAGAAAGCAATTAGAAACAACTCTTTCAGACTATGATGCAGGAAAAGTAAAAAATGTCAAACTTGAAGATGATCTGAAGGCTGCTCAAGATATCATTCAGGACTTCAAGAGAATTTTACTATTGCAAGGAACAAAAGAAGAGAACTTTGTGAAAAGATGCAGAAAGATGAAGATGAAAAGGAAACTCTTAATGATCTGGTAAATAAGCTAAGACAAGATAATAGTACAATGAAGAATGAGATGCAAGATATGACTATGAGGTTTTGTAAAGAAATTGAAGATAGAAAGAAGAATGAAGAAGATTTGGTTAGAAGACTAAATGATGTTGGAAATGAAAACACAAGACTCAGTCATGAAAATAATATGTTGAAAACAGATTTGATGCATACACAAAATGACACAAATGAACTTATGAGACAGAAAGGAATCTTGGAAAGTGAATTGGCTGCTGCAAATCAACACAAGCAGAAATTCAAGAAAAGTTTAGAAGAACTTGTTGACATGCTGAAGAATAATAAACCTAATGGTGATACAAATGGCCTTGGCTTTTAAATTGGTGAAAGTTCTGGTACTGCAAACAATCATGATCATAGTAAACTGGTAAGACAACCTTATTCTTACACATTCAATGGGAAATGCTTTAACTGTAACAAGTATGGTCATAGAGCAAATCAGTGTAGATCTAGAAATTATCAAAACATTAATACACCCACCGGTCAATGTTCTAGATGCAACAAAGTTGGTCATAACTTAGAAAATTGCAAAATGAATATAAGATGTTATGTTTGGGGAAGATTTGGACACCTATCTAATCAATGCAAAATACATATCAGCATAGGATATGGGAAAGATATTCAGAAAAACAATGTGACTTGTTATGCTTGTAACAAAATTGGACATATTGCAAAATTTTGTAGAAGCAAGACTTCACCGACAAACAACAAAGGTCCTAGTTTGAAAGGTAAAGGTTGAAGAGGTAAAGGAAGAATTCTCAAAACAATGGATCCGAAAGTGAGATCAGAATATTGATGTGAATACTCCTCCACTGGCAAGAGACTCTTCATCTAACTGAAGGAAAATCCTTTCGGGGTTTAGCAACAAAATGAAAAACTTGCTATTATTCCCTCGGTTGATGGTGAGAAGTTGAAATTACTTCTATACCGATAGATAAGTTAAGTTGTGATTGGTTAACCGACAAGCATTAAATGTGGTAGTTGGAGAAAATAACATTATAAAGCAAGTGTTTTGGCTCTTTTTCATTCACCGAGCGTTCAAATCTTTGAGAGCGTGAAAATTCCTGAGCGAAGGCATCCTTAGCGAAGAAGTGAAGCAGTTCATCCAAGCACTCATCCGTAAGGCAGATTGAGGTATTTATACTCATGGAATCCTCCGCTGCTCTTGAATTTATTGCAAACCCTACTGTGATTGAGGTTATTAAGCGCCCTAGACCCATACTCAAACTGGTTCTTGAAATAGCAAAGAAAGATGATACCCTAGGTGCATTTTCTAAAATTCCTAAGGGAGTAGGCTATGCTGAAGACCCTAGAATATACATACAATGTCATATAGAGGAATTAGGTGACAATGAGATCAAAAACATGTATAGGACCATGATTTGTGATGAATCTGGAAATGTCAAGCCGGAACACAAGGTAGTAAAAACCCTAGGTTTTGTTGATATTCTTAGCATTCCTGCTTTTCCTGAGGATATTATAAGAATAGTCCTAAGAAGAGTCCATGGTGAATTATTTTGGTTTGATTCAATCCATAAGATCACCAAAGAAGTAGTAAAAGAAGTAACATGGTTACCTTCCACCGGAAGCAGACCTGACAGAACTAAAAGAGTCTCAAATGACACAGTGATAGATCTAACCAGCGCAACATTTGATAAAAGGTCTCTAAGGGTAAATGATGTGAAGGACATCAATGCCAGATTTGTTAGTATGATTTTAGGCTACAAAGCTACACATGCAAATAGGTTGAACTCAGTATCTAGCCTATGTATTAAAAGTGTATATGACATGGTTAACAACAATGCTAGAATAGATGTGTGTGAATGGCTCAAAGATGAATTGATAGACAATCTGAAGAAGATAAAGGGAGATAAGAAAGGAACCTTTAGATTTGGAAATTTACTTGTATGTTTAATGTTATATATTACTAAACAAGTACCCGGTTTTGGTAAGAAATATTTTGGCTTTGATATATCTGTAGGAAAGCAACTATTGGATCTATTAAACAACATGGGAGATAACAGAGAAAAAAACTTAAATGAACATTTTCAAGCACTGAAAGATCAAATGAAGACAAGAATAAGACTGTCACAAGCAATTGTAGATAAATATTAGAAGGAAATATATTTTGTAATTAAAAAGGATAAAATCTGGATGGAGGTAGTTGTCCCTAGGACTATCTGGGTAATTGAAATAGGCTATGAAATAGATGATAACATCATAGAAACTTATGCAAAATCCCTCCTTGAAGCACCAAAGGAACCCACTAAGAAAGTATTTGGAAATGTAGAAACAATTGAAAGTAGAATTTAGTCAAGAAAAACGGTTAAGAAAGTTGAAGAAACAGTAAGGAAAGGAACCCGTCATGCAATGACAATTAAGGAAGATGTTTTGAAACAAACTGGTATCAAAGAAACTGAGTTGGAAGGACTTCAACTGAAAACTCATCTTTCACCAGTTGGAACTTCTTCTAAGAGTGATATACCAATGGTATTCAAAAGGGTAGAAAGGAAAAGAAAACCCTCACTGGTACCCTCACCCACTCCTAGGAAAACAAGACAAAAGCAACAGGCAGTTAGGCCTCCTGTAAAGAAAATGACTCCAAAGAAGAAGAAGATAAAACAAAACATTGCTCCACTAGATAAGCTACTTAACGAAATAACAGAGGATGGAAAGTTGAAAAACATTAGCAAACTGTATGACACACTTTTTGCTGATGACAAAGAAAGAATTGAAAATAGTGTAATTTTACACTTAGATTTTTACAAGAAATTTTTGATTGAAATTGTTGATGAAATACCAGCTGATTTGTATAGAAGATTAGAAGCTAGAAGGGTAGCTATCGTTGAGCTGGACAAGAAGATAAAAATTAAAAAATTACTTGCAGTGCATCCAGTTAACTCACCTGATGAAATAGACCAATTAATTATTGAGACTAACCGGATAGTGCTTTCAATCGCTCATCGACATGTAGCACTAATGGCAGGTAGAGTAAATGAAGTCTCTGAAGAAACAACAGATGCATGGGACATATTCTTTGTGGAAAAAGAGAAACAAGAAGAGTTACTAAGACATAAGACCATCAGGGTATATCAAAAGGACAGGGATAAGGGGAAAGGTAAGGTAGGTGGACTTCCAAGCCTAAAAATAACTGATAACTTAACCCCACCTCCTTCGGATACTCCACTGGTAGAAACTACAGATAATCAATCAGCCACTGAGAGTATGGAGACTCCTCTAGAGGATACAAATCCTAAGTCTGAAGTTTTGTATAGTATGAATATTGACACACAAGAAGTAAATGTTGTGGTTGACAAAGAAACCACTCAGGATAAAAAGAAAGATGTGACTATTGAGTCACTGACTGCAGATGTTGAGGTTGAGGTTAATGATACTATAAACATAAGCACAAAAAAACCTACTCAGACAGAGAAAACGATAGAGGAAACCACTGGTAGGCCATTAGAAGAACCACTAGATAAAACTGAAAAACAATCAAGAGAACCAACAATGGACAGTGCAGAGGTACAAACTGAGAAATAGAAACAGAAATAGGTTGAGATACAAGTTTAGACTGAGATAGTGCCACCGGCGAAAACTGAAAAGTGTAAACCTTTGATAATAGAAATGAAAACACAGACTGACCTACCAGAGGTCAAAACAAGCAAAGTTTTTACTACAACCGACAACATGGATATTGTGAAAATAGTTGGGCAGACATTTGGTACTTCTATAGCAGAATTACGACCTACAAATGTAACAGAGATCTTAGTGGATTGAATAAAGAAAATCATGAAGTGTAATGCACAAGCCTATAAGGCTATTGATGACAATATTCCTATTCTTAGATTGGTAGCACCAAAGTGCATTGTAGACAATAAAGATTCTTTAGGTCAACTAGACACATTGTCTAAATTTATCACTGGCAACATTTTGACAGTTGATCAAATAAATGAGGACACATTCAAGGAGAGGATGAATAAAGAGAAAGAGAAATTCTTTGAGGAAATAGTAAAGAAAAATAAAGAACAAATAGAAACCTTATTACCAGCACTATGAGAGACAATTTTGGATTTCAAGAAACTGTATAGAGATACTTGTAAAACAAATATTCTGACAGAAGACCTAGACAAGGAAACCAGCAAAGCACAAGATGAGATTAATAATATTGCTGACAACCTGATAGGCACATCAGATTCATTTTTGGAGATAGAAAAGAAAATTGTAGATCTTCAAGAGAAAATAGAGAAGTTAGAAAAGGATAAAGAAAGAATAAAGGATAAGGCAAAGAGCTTAAAGTGTAAACTTGGTCCTAAACTAGATTACCTCATTTCTTTGAGAAAAGAAATTTCTGAGGCTCTAGTTCCCGGACTTAAGACACCAGAAGAGAAAATGCACATACTCACTGGTATAGTTCAAAGAACACAAGAGGCATTACAAGATAGCAAAAGATTCAGCGGCAGTTTAAATTTGGTTTTGACAAATATTTTCTAGATTCTAACCCACTGGTTAAAAAAATATAGGCAGGAAACACACTCCAGTGACAATGAATGACAACCTTTGTCATTGGTGTCAAAGGGGGAGTAGTGCGGTGAGAAAAATAATCAAAATGGGACATCATCAGCTCAGGGGGAGCATACATTTTTGGCACACAGTTTTTGGTAAGACAATTTTGGCAAACCATTTTTGGATATACATTTTTGGATTTTTCTCATGAGTGTTGCCATTAATGCCAAAGGGGGAGATTGTTTGTAAATGCACACTCCAATGAGACATTGTAGGTGACTGAAGGTATTTTCATTGATGGCAACCTTACAATCATGTGATACTAGCAGGCAAGCACAGGCACCAGCTCCGATAGACTCTACATTGACATATAGATCACCGGCACTGAAAAAGAAGATTACTGGCACCCTAGCCGACAAGAATTTTGTGTATATATATTTTGTAATTAATTATAAGATCTTTTGTAAGACGACTTGGCAGATTGTAATATGACTCATATATGTATGAGATCATTGTAGATCATTTAATAGGCGATTGATGGATAGATGATAGCAAACCTAATATGCAAATTATTAGGATAAGGGTTTATGTATGTTGCAGAGCTTAAACTAGTACTAAATTTGGCATAGTAGATGCTAATCTGAAGCAGTACAAGACATTGGATTTGTATAATCCATTTTTGTAAGTCAGTGTGACTTCTTTTGTAATTGAGTAGTGAGCTCTAGGCACTTGGCCTTCCTGTATGTGTAGGCCCCTATTGTAAGTAGTAATATTCTCTTATTGGCTAGTAAGCGAATATTGTGGGTCACAAATCCCACCGAGGTTTTTCCCACACTGGGTTTCCTCATTAAAATATTATGTTATGGGGTGTCTCTTATGTTGTGGTTGTTATTCTTATTTGTTGCATTATTTCTGGTTTATCGGTACACAATTTTAATATGCTTTTCATGTTATAAGTTAAGAAAATTATCTAACCAGTCAAATACTGATTCACCCCCCCCTCTCAGTATCTTTGGGAATCCTAACAATCCTAAAGGGGTTAACCTAGGTAGGATTCTTCTAAGACTTTGGGGTGGCTTTTGTATCAACCAATTTGACCAGTAACTCAACACACAATGTCAGTCCTGAAGGATGAATAGTCAAGGCACAAGTTAGGGTTAAACCTAGGTGAAAACTGTAAAGGTGCAGAATGAGACCTTGGTGCTAGGGAAGGCTACCTTTAGATTTAGCGACCATCTAGAAGGGAATTAAATGAGAAAATCTAGAAGGGAATTTTCATTTTGACACCATACATTAAATGATTGATCATGGGAAACAACTAGGAATGGAAGCATTTAAACCTCCTAACTAGGCTAACAGATTTTATCAAGAGCAATGCATCCTCTTTCTATATTGATAGCAAGTCATTCCTTTTGAACCCACTTTGTAGACCGACAACACTCTCACCCAGGGCCAGATACCTTTAGAAGTCCTTAAAGTTTCCCTTAGTCCTTTTATGGAATTATTTAAAGTTTTTAGTATTTAATCTTATAAATAACCCATTTAAATGTTTTTGATGATTTGATATTCTAATAATACATTATATTCTTTCTACCAATACAATTTAATAAATATATATAAATTAATAATGACAAATCAAAATCTCTCTAATTCCTATAAACATAAGGGGAATTTTCAGAAAAAGATATTCCTACCTCTACCATAAAAGAATGTACCAAATGAAAAATAAATAAGGTGGATGATGAGACAAGTGAGATTTGAAGAAAAAAATATTGTTTTATATTTGGGTGAAGGATAAGTACAAATTTATTGAAGTCATTTTCGATTCTGATTTAGATGGTAATGAGGAATTTCATGACACCAAAGAAGAAGAAGAAGGAGAAAAATAAGAAGAAATGAATTTAGGAGGCACTTTTGCACTCTTACTAGGAACTCCAAGGTATCATACTTTTAGGATTCGGTGTGTGCTACCTAGACAAAGGATGACTATTCTACTTTATAGTGGGGAAACCCACAAATTTATAGATGAATGATACTTTGTGAGAAGAGGACTTAAAGAAAAGGAATTTGAAGGCTTCAATGTCACTATTGTAGATGGGTTCACTATGCCTTACACTCAAGTGATTAGACAACTCAAGATGACTTATATATATTGGGTATTAGAGAAACGAATATTGTTTAAGTTGTCCAATGGCAACACTCTATTCCTGAGGTTACTATATTATGAATCATCAAACAATGGAGTTTAAGTTCCAATGTAATGTGAAAGATGTTCCATTGAGAGGATTGTCAAATGGAGCAACCCAGGTAGGTACCACAAAAAATATGGAGGCTCGACTTTTCGAAGAGGACAAGTAGCTTGGCCAAGAGGAATAAGAATTCATCTAAAAATCTCCTCCAAGAAGCAAGGTAATTTCCACTTTAAATTTAGAAAATTATTGATAAGCATAGTTTAGTTTTAAATAATATGTCTTTGAGATTACCTTGAAACAAGGTATTTGAACATGTTATTGGGTTGGAATAGGTTGCCAAACCTTTTATATAACTACTCCATACAATCATCCAAGGGGTTATAAGGAAGAGATTAAGAAGACCATAAAGGAGCTCCTTGACATGGGATTCATAAGTCCTAGCTCTAGTCCATTTTCTTCTATAGTGGTACTTGTGAAGAAGAAAGATAGCACAATGATAATGTGCATAGACTACAAATCTTTAAACAAAAAGACCATCAAAATCAGATATCCCATACCTAGGATAGATAAACTCATTGATGAGTTACATGGTGTTGTGTACTTCTCTAATAGTAATTTGAGATCTGGGTATCACCAAATCTATATGAGGAAGGAAGATATAGAGAAGACTACTTACATATGTCACTATGGGCACTTTGAATTTCTTATCATGCCATTTGGTCTCAGTAATGCTCCAACAACAAATTTCAATCTTGCATCAATAAGGTATTCAGTAAACATCTCAAGAAATTTGTTTTGGTGTTCTTCAACAATAATTTGATTTACTAGAAAACATAGAAAGAGAACTTAGAACATCTCTAAGAGATATTGTTATAGACATTTTTTAGTAGCAATATTCCTATGCTAAGTTTTCCAAATGATAGTTTTTTAAGCTTAGATTTATTTTTTTGGGACATGTCGTAAGTTCTAAGGGAGTTTGGGTTCACCAATAGAAGATTCATACAATATTGGATTGGCCACCGCAAACCACTCTTACTTGGTTGAGAGGGTTATTTAGTTTGTGTAGTTACTATAGAATATTTGTCAAATATTTTTCTCATCTTTCTACCTCTTTGATTTATTTAACTAAGAAAGGTGACTTTAATTTTATATAAGAAGCACAAAAACAATGGAAAAATTTTAAGAGGTAATGAGCTTATGCCCTATGCTTGCAATTCCAAATTCTTATCTACATTTTTTTGCTGAAATTTATGCATCTAGAGAAAGTGTAGTGGCTATCCTAACTAAAAAGGGACATCCAATAACTTTCAAAAGTTGAAAATTGAGACAACTAGATAGAGCATACTCCATTTATGACAAAGAAATGTTGGCAATCCCGCATGCTCTTGATATGTTTAGGCAATACTTGGTATGTAGAAAGTTTTTTGTGAAAAATGATCGTAATAGTCTTAAGTTATTGTTGAAACAAAGATATATCAATGGTCATCAACAAAAATATCCCAGTCAATTGTAAGCTTATGATTTTGAGATTGAATATATAAAAGGGAAGAAAAATGTAGATGTTGATGCACTTTCTAGGGAGCATACATTATTCTATCTATCTTCTATTTCATTTGATTGGAAAGTATCCATCATTTCATAATATGATAAGATTTATTATGCCTCTAATGTATTGGATGAGTTAGTGGAGGATGACTGGTACACAGTTATTGATGGGATGATCTACTACAAGAACAAACTATTTTTGGTACTAGGATCCAAGGTTAAGGATAAGATATTAAGATATTTCCATAATACACCCTTCTATAGTCATCGAGGGTATTTTAAAACATATAGGTGAATCCAAGAGAGATTCTCTTGCAAAGGGATGAAGGAGGGTGTCCTCAAATATATCATAGAGTGTATGGTTTGCCAAAAAAATAAGAGAGTAGATTTTTCCCTCAGGATTATTACAACCACTTCCAATTTCTAAACAAAAGTGGGAAAGTATCTCCATTAAATTTATCATTAATTTGCCAAAAGCTCAATGTAAATATTGTATATATGTTGTGGTAGCTAGATTAACCAAGTATGCACATTTCTTTGCTATTACAACTTTTTTTGAGGCATTCCTAGTAGGAAAGTTATTTTTTATAAATATTTTCAAATTTCATGCCTTACCCAAGAATATTGTCATTGTTAGAGGTAGTATGTTCCTTAGTTAATTTTTAATGGAATTATTTCATTTGACATGTAAACTACTCAAACCCAGTTTAAGCTATCATACTCAAATAGACCTCCAAACAAAATTGGTTAACAAATGGATAGAAGGATACTTGAGGAACTATGTTTCAAATCGAAAAAACACTTTGGTAAAATGTTTTCATCTAGGAGAGTATTTTTATAATGCCTCCTTTTCTAGCACTCTATAGTTGTGATGAATTTTCTTTTGGTGATCTATTATTTTTAGATACTAAAGTTCTTGAAAAAAGAGATTTTGTTAAATAAATCCAAGAGGTGTTGAGGTCACTCAAAGACAATTTGCATCATGCTCAAAACCAAAAGAAGATGTATGCTGATAAGAAGAGAATGGGGATATTTTTTAACATTGGGTACTTGTTTTTTTCTAGATTGTTACCATATAAGAAAAAATGTTTCAAGAGAAATGCAGAAAAGAAACTCAATCCAATGTTTTATAGACCCTACAATATTACCATAAATATAGGGGAGGTATCTTATAAATTGGAGCTTCCACCAAATAGAAAAATACATAATATTTTTTATGTTTCATGTCATAATAAGGTTGTGTGATAGAAAGTAGTAGTTTCATTTGATATACCACCTTTAGACATATGAAGGAAAGTTGATATTAACTCCTAAATAGGGAAATAAGAGAGAAGAAGTTAAGAAAAAGAAGCATATTAGAGCATTTGATCAAATAGAAAGGTTTCCCTATTGAAGTTACAACTTAGGAAGGACCAGAAGATCTTGACCATCTAAATATCCATTTCTTAATGACAAGAAATATTTGTAAGTGAGGAATTTTTATGTTCCCTTTTCAAACATAGTACTTACTATTTATAATAGGTCTAATTATTCAAAAATAGTAAAGCAAGACTTGTAGATAAATTAGGAAAGATTTTCCTTTATGGTTAAATGATCAAATTAGATTTAATGTTGAATTAATAAATAAGATTTGAAATATTTTGGAGGAAAATTATGTTGTTGGAAAGTGGAAAGTACATTTTAGAATGTTAAGTAGTAATTCGTATTTTTGACAACAAGGGTAAGTGGCGAGCTATAACTAGGAAACTTAAGAGGTGGATAAGAAGTGGAGGAGAAGTTAGATTCTTGGAAATGAAAAGAATCTTCGCTCTTGGTCATGAGTTTTGAGTATGAATGTTCTCATTAGATAAAAAAATGGGGGAGGCCCAAAAAATTATATAACCGCCAAAGTGTAAAGACTAGGGGTCTCATGAGGAGTGAGAGCATCCAAGTAGAGAACTAGATGTCAAAAATAAACCAAAAACCTACTAACTACTAGAAGCTAACAAAACAAAAAAGTAGACTAGAACCTAAGAGACACCAAAAAAGGAGAAACCACACCACCCACCAAAGACACAAACCTTTTCCCATAGATAGAGAAAGGGACTCTAGAGTAGCCTTCACCTTGGAATTAGCCATGGTAGAAGGAAATCCTATGTGATGCCTTTTCTTTTCATGCATTATATCAAATTCCTCTTGAATGGTTTGAAGAGAGGTAGATTTTTCTCTTGATATTTTAGTGTTAAGTATGATCATCTCAGCTATCTTCCTTTAGCAGGTCACTTGGTTATCTTGAAGCTCCTCGATGACACTAGTTGTCTCTTTCCTATCGTCCTTTTTGTCCACCTCCATGCTAAGCTCCTTCCACTTCTCAAGTATATCTACCAACTGATTGCCCACAACCTAGACCTTTGACCTTTTTCATCTATCATCGAAATAGAGGATTTGGCATCCACCATGATAAGTGCCTCCAACCTATTCATTTTTTCCTTTGCAATATTGAGTTGGCCTAGGATCCAGTAGATAACAAGTTCGTATTCATTGTACCCATCACATAGCTCATTCACCATTTCAGCGAGAATGGGTAAATCCCATTTCCATAGTGAATTGATAAGGGAGGGGAGAGGGGATCCCAAATCTATAGAAGGGATTATAAAATTTGTCTTAGGTCTATCTAGTTCCCACTTAGAATCCATTAAACAATAGGGCACATGGTCCTTAAAAGAAAGCACCTCTGCATCTAACAATATATACATAATAACTTTTGGGGGAGGGGTCAGAAAGTTCTTGTTTTTGTATCCCAATTAGGGTTACCTTAAGTAGGAGCCTCGTTGTGGGTAGGGATTTTGTTAGGGGATCCTTTGTAGTCTACATTTATATAGAGATCGACAACTAGGGTGGGGTTAGTGAGAGTGCTAAAGGGGTGTATGAAAGGCCCATTAGTGGGGGCCAAAGCCATATCAATATTATACAACCTCAAGATAAGCCCTTGATGTATCAGGAGAATATTTTTATCTTATGCAACAACAACAAACTAAGAAATGGAGGAAAAATCTGATAGGGGAAGTTCATTTTTACTTCATACCTAAGGTGGTTAAGCACTGGGAAAAGCTAGGAATGAAAACATTTAAATATTTTATCAAAAGTAATGTACTTGATGTTGGGATTTTGGATATGTTGATATGGTTCTGTCATTGATGTCAACACCTATCATTTCTTGTCAACACTTATCAGCACTTGGAGATTTTGGTTATGTTTAACAGCAAGTTAGAGACTTATGCACAGTCACCCGTATTTGGTTCACCGGTAGATTATATTGTTCACTGACACTTGGAATGACTTGGAGACTACTTGATTATGTCAAAGACATTATTCAATCACTTGGTTTTGGCGATTTGGTTAATTGTTTGTTCAGGTTTTTATATTTGATGTTACTAGCAAATAGGTCCAAGATATGCATCGGTAGGCATATCTATTCTAGATCAACACGACATGTTATGCAGATGATTTATTATTATTGTAAATGTATTGAGCCAACATCATGCATTGGATATTGATTTACTTGTAATTGATTTAATTGTAATATCTTTTAGTGAGCCGACCTATTCAAGTTGGTCTTAGGTTATGGTATAAATGTAAGATCTCATTTATGAGATTAGTGTGTGAATGCAAAAAGGATTACAATAAGCTATATGCAAAAATAAACAGAGCTATACACGCAGACATCATTTGAAGGTTGAAGGAAGGATTTTGTGAAGGCAATCAGAACTAAACCGGTACTGAATCCAGAATATGAAGATGCTATTTTATGCAGTACATTATCATTGGATTTAACCATCCAATTGTAGTTAGTGTGACTCTCATTTTGTGTTTGAGCAGTGAGCTCTAGGTAGCTGGCCTTTCTGCATGTACATAATCCATATTGTACACACATACTATCTGTAGTAGTATAATTTGATTGAGGGTAAGGCTTCCCATCATGGTTTTTCCCCTTACAGGGTTTCCACGTACAAATATTTGTGTTATGTGTTGTGGATGTTATTGTCTTTATGTTTTATGCATTAATCTTTATCTATACTTTAATTAACTGTTAAGACTGTCTACCGACATAAATTTATTGGATGACTAATTCACCCCCCCCCTCTCAGTTTTCTCTGGGACCTAACAATTGGTATCAGAACCTAATCCTCTTTTCTAGAAGTTTAATAGCTTGAGGAGATCGACTGTCTTCTAACTATTTCAGGAAGGACAGTCTGAAACTTGATGGAACTTACTATGGCATATGGAAGATAAGGATGGACATACATTTGAATTGCATTGGAAAGGACATATGGGATGTTACAATGAATGGCTATACTGCTCCTACTCAAGGTCAACCTATTCCACCTAGCTTGGCTAAAGATGAGGAAAATGACTGCAAAGCAAGAAAAGCACTTTTGAGCACATTGTTAGATCAGCAAGTCATGGGATTGCCAGATAGATCTACTGCTAAAGCTATTTGGGACAATCTAGAAACATTGAATGAAGGAGATTCCATAGTCAAAATTGCAAAACTTCAATGCTTCAGGGTCAAGTATGAAAGTCTGAAAATGGAAGAAGAAGAAAGAATTCCTGCTTTTATGGAAAGAGTAAATGAAATTGTTTTGGGTATACAATGTTATGGAGGTACCTTAAGTGAAGATGAGATTGTTTCTAAAGATTTAAGAGCCTTTCCGCTGACATATAAAATGAAATTTACTGCTATAAATGAATTGAGAACAATGCCTAATGCATCAGTATCTAGAGACACTTTGGTTGGATAACTTTCAGCTTTTGAGCTCGAGGAATTTGGTCATGTTACTACTATCAAGATAGATCTAGCTTTCAAACCATCATCATTTGATAATTCTTATTGGAAGGCCTTCTATGCAAGAAAACTTGAAGAAAGTAGGAGAGAAAATGAAGAATTGGAAGAACTTGAAGCACTATTTGCAAGGAAAAGTCCTAAAGGTGCAATTGGAAGTAATTATGAAGGTAAAGCACCCTTTAAATGTTTCAACTGTAATAAGATTGGTCATATGGCTTCTAGATGCCCTGATAGACATGCACGATTAAGAGAAGAAGCTAAAAAAACATATAAGCCTAACCCTGATTATCAGAAATACAAGTTTAAGAAGAATAGAGACAAATCTTGTTATTATGTTGATGAAGGAGTTACTTATGATTCTGATGAGAATCCGATAGACAATGGATGGGCTTTTGTTTCTATAACATAAGATCAACTAACACCTACTGTTCAACCGGTAGAGAAGGCCCTGGAAGCTAAAGTTGAAGATAAGGATGAATGAATTATTGATTCAAGATGTTCACATCATATGACTAGTGATAAGAGTAAATTATTAACCTTTCAAGATTGCACTGGAGGTCTAGTAAGATTTGGAGATGATAAAGCTTGTTTGATCAAAGGAAAAGGCACTCTATCTTTTGATGGTAAGCACAATACTGATAATGTTTACTATGTTGAAGGTTTGGAGCATTACCTTTTGAGTGTTGGTCAATTAGTTGAGAAAGGATTTTAGTTAAAATTTAAGAATGGTAAATGCAAAATCTTAAACAAAACTGGTTTGGAAATTGCAACCGGTAATTAGACTAGAGGTAATATATTTCATTTGAACAACAATGAGAAAGCATGTTTGATTGCACATATTAGTGAAAGTTAGTTATGGCATAAGAGACTTTGTCATGTAAATTTTGATTGCATTGTGAAAATCACTACTACTAAGGAAGTAAGAGGTTTACCTAAGATTGTTAAACCTCACAATCCGGTATGTAAGGAATGTCAATTTGGGAAGCAAGTTAGAGCAACTTTCAAGAGTATTCCAGAGAAGTCTAACAATGTTCTCGATTTAATTCATACTAATTTATGAGGTCCAACAAGAACTATAAGTATACAAGGAGATAGGTATTTTATGCTAATCATTGATGACTATTCTAGAATGTGTTGGGTTACTTTTCTCAGAGAAAAATCTAAAGCATTTGGGAAATTCAAACTATTCAAGGTGATGGTAGAAAATGAAACCGGCAAGAACATCAAATGTTTGAGATTAGATCAAGGAGGTTAATTCACATCTAAGTAATTTAATACATTCTGTGAAGTGAATGGGATTAGAAGACAGTTATCAGCACCCCGGACACCCCAACAGAATGGAGTTGTGGAAAGGAAAAATAGAACTATCTTAGATGCAGCCAGAAGTATGATACCTGAAGCAAATATACCTCATATATACTGGAGAGAAGTGGTCAATACAATTGTTTATACATTCAACAGAGTTCACATCAGAGGTGAAACCGGTAAGACCCCACATGAACTATGGTTTGCTAATACTCCTACTCTTAAATATTTCAGAATATTTGGAAGTAAATGCTATATTACAAGAGATGAGTATATTGGCAAATATGATCCTAGAAGTGATGAAGGAATATTTTTTGGTTATTCATCTAAGAGAAAGGCATACAAATGTTTTAACAAGAGATTGCAAAAAAATGTTGAGAGTGCAAATGTGAAGATTGATGAACAGTTTAGAGGAAATTCAAGGTACACGGACTCTGAACCTGCAATAGAGATAATCATAAATGAACCTACTGTGAATACACCAGTACACAATGGTGATCCAGTGACACAGGCATCATCTGGAGATCCAAAAGTCACTGAAGAACAACAAGAAGTAAAAACACCCTGGTATGTAAGATTGAATCATTTTGAAGATCAGATAATTGGAAACAAATTGCAAGGAGTTATGACTAGAGGAAGATTGGCAAATGAAGAGATATGTATTATTTCTCAAATTGAACCTATATCAATTAATAAGGCTTGTGAAGATAAATATTGGATTAGAGCTATGGAAGATGAATTGAAACAAATTGAAAAGAATAACACTTGGTTATTAGTTCCCTAGCCTAAAGACAAAAATGTAATTGGAACTAAATGGGTTTTTCAGAAATAAACTGAATGAAGATGGCATGGTAATCAGAAATAAAGCAATATTGGTGTGTAAGGGATATTCAGAGAAAGAAGGAATTGATTACAATGAAACCTTTGCACTGATAGCTAGAATTGAGGCAGTCAGACTTTTATTGGCTTTTGCAGCACACAAGAACTATAAAGTATATCAAATAGATGTTAAATGTACAATTCTGAATGGAGATCTTGAAGAAGAAGTTTATATTGAACAACATGATGGATTTTATTTGACAGATAACAAAGACATGGTTTGCAGGTTAAGGAAAACTTTATATGGATTGAAACAAGCTCCTTGAGCTTGGTATGCTAGATTGGACAAATATCTTTTGAAGCTTGGATGCACTAAAGGTAATGCTGACAACAATCTATACTACAAAGTGACTAATGATGACATCTTGGTTATTGAAGTTTTTGTTGATGATATAATCTTTGGAAGAGAAGATGGTTTGTGTAAAGAGTTTTCTAACAAAATGCAGCAAGAATTTGAAATGTCTATGATTGGAGAGATAAAATTATTTTTAGGATTGCAGATTTCACAAACTGATAAAGGTATATTCCTATGTCAATCTAAGTGCTTAAAGGAATTACTAAAGAAATTTGGCATGGAAAACTGTAAATCGGTAAGCACACCTATGACTACAGCTGATAAATTATCTTTGAAGGGTGAATCTACGCCTGTTAATCTGACTAGATACAAGTCTATGATAGAAGGTTTACTATATTTGACACAAACAAGACTTGATTTTATGAATGCAGTATGTATTGTTTCAATATTTCAAAGTAATCCTAAAGAAAATCAGGAATCAGCAGTGAAAAGGATTTTCCAGTACCCAAAAGGCACTACAAATCCTGGTTTATGGTATCCTAGAGATGAAAATTTTGATTTATGTGCATACACAGATGCTAATTGGGCAGGAGATGTGGATGACAGAAAAACCACCACCGACGAAGCATTTTTTCTTGGCAGCAGACTAATTTCATCATCGAGCAAGAAACAAAGTTGTACAAGTCTATCAATAGCAGAAGCCAAATATGTTGTAGTAGCAACTATTTGTACACAAGTATTATGGATCAAGCAAATATTGAAGGATATAAAGGTAAAATTTAAGGAACCTATAACTATCTACTATGATAATATGGTAGCAATTGATATATCAAAGAACCCGGTATTTCACTCTAAGAATAAACATGTTTCTATCAAATTCAATTTTCTAAAGGATAATGTTGAAGCAAAAGAAGTGAAATTGGTTTATGTGAATACTAAAGAGCAGATTGCAAATATTTTTACAAAGCCTTTGCCTAAGGAAACATTTGAGTATCTCAGAGAGCAACTTGGAGTCCTACCCCCACCGGTAGAAACTTAGACAGTTGATGTTTGTCATCAACTGACAAAATTAACAGAGAAATCTTATTCCGACTTTGATGAGGAGAGCTACTTCTTAGGGGGAGTAGTTGGTATAATAAGTTGGCATTTTGTATTTGGTTTTGTATTGCTTTGGCATTTGATGTCAAAGGGGGAGAGATTGATATGGAAAAACATATTATCTGTTTCTTTTGGGGAAATATTATTCCTAGGGGGAGAGATATTATGTATTTTTTATTTTTGGTTAATGATCTCTTTGGGAGATTGTTGGTTTTTGGTTTTTGGCATTTCTGTTTTGGAACTTTGATGGTTTTTCCATCTTGTGTTGCCATCAATGCCAAAGGGGGAGATTTTTGGAATTTTGGATATTTTGATATGGTTTTTTCATTGATTTCAACACTTGTCATTGCTTGTCAATACTTATCAGCACTTGGAGATTTTGGTTATGTTCACCGGCAAGTCAGAGACTTATGCACAGTCATCGGTATTTGGTTCACCAGCACTCGGAATGACTTGGAGACTACTTGGTTATGTCGAAGACATTATTCGATCACTTGGTTTTAATGATTTGGTTAATTGTTTATTCGAGTTTGCATATTTGATGTTACTGGCAAATAGGTCCAAGATATGTACCAGCAAGCATATTTATTCTAGATCAGCACGACACATTATGGAGATTATTTATTATTATTGTAAATGCATTGAGCCGACATGATGCATTGGATATTGATTTACTTGTAATTGATTTTATTGTAATATCTTTTAGTGAGCCGACCTATTCAAATTGGTCTAAGGTTATGGTATAAATGTAAGATCTCATTTATGAGATTAGTGTCTGAATACGAAAAGGATTGCAATAAGGTATATGCGAAAATAAGCAGAGCTATACATGCAGACATCATTTGAAGGTTGAAGGAAGGATTTTGTGAAGGCAATCAAAACTAAACCAGTACTGAATCTAGCATATGAAGATGCTATTTTGTGTAGTCCATTATTGTTAGATTTAACCATCCAATTGTAGTCAATGTGACTCTCATTTTGTGTTTGAGCAATGACCTCCAGGCAGCTGGCCTTTCTGCATGTGCATAATCTACATTGTACACACATACTATCTACAGTAGTATCATTTGATTGTGGATAAGGCTTCCCACCATGGTTTTTCCCCTTACATGATTTCCAGGTACAAATATTTGTGTTATGTGTTGTGGATGTTATTTCCTTTCTGTTTCATGCATTAATCTTTACTACTACTACAATCAACTATTAAGACTATCTACCGGCATAAAGTTTGGTTTATCGATATTAAGCATTAAGTTTTGGTTAAGTTAATTTTGGTTGAATTTATTGGACAACTTATTCATTCCCCCCTTCTCAGTTGTCTCTGGGACCTAACACTTGATAAGGAGAAAAGTGGCCTCCTTCTAGACACCAAGAAAATCTTCTCTATTAAAGTTGCATTCAAGACAAGCCACCTTCTCTCCTACCTTTAGGAACCTCATAATATTAGCTTTTTACTTACCCTTTGGTTTTTTTGTGGAAGGTCACACCTTCCTAATTAGACTAGTCACAACAACAATAAACTCCATGGATATTATAAAATTGACAACCCCAAATTCTACTTCACCCTCATTTTAGGACTAGGTAAGTTGTTCTGAGAGGGAAGGGTTAAAACCTTTCATGCCCTTAATATAACACATCAAATTACCTTTGTCGATATTCTTCAAGAGAGATTCATTCTACTTGAAATTCACATATTTGTTCGGCTTAATCTAAATGTGATCACCACCCATGTTTAAGCCTTTTGTAGGCAAACCAAAGTAATAGTGACTAATAAAAGGTTTTGAATATGAATTCTAGGAAAATTTTGGCAAAAGGTAGTTTTAGGGGAAATTTTTCTTTCATCCAATTTAATAAACCAACTCCAAATCAATAAATGAATGAACTACAAGATAACCAAGATGATAAAAAGAAAGAAGATCTTAAGATCTATATGCATCACTAGCATTAATGTTTGCATGTATCATGGAACGAATATTAACAAGCAACTTGTGCTCCACTATCCATATTTTGAGCTTGTTGGGTAAGGGGCCAAGGCTCACAAACATTTCCATAGTCCTATTCCCATCTTTGAGGTTGCGATTGATTGTAATGTGGCTAAAAGTGAATATGACACTTTTCTATTTGGTAATGAGGTTCTCAGTACTCCATCCTAGTGTGGTTTTCACTTGGAGCATTATGATGATGTTGTTAGAGTCACCTTCTATAATAATCTTTTGGTAACCTCTATCCTTGGTGATAGATTTCCCATAGTATGTTGATGCCACCTACACAAAGTTACTCATTTTAATGCCAGGTTAATCGCATAGGCCACCACAATATTTCCAAATGGATCTCTAATGATTCCATCCCCATCCACTTGACTCAAGTTTCCTCTAGATGACCTGTCAAAGTTTAATTTTAACAAATCAGTGTTGGGAGGACCATTATGAGTATGAATTTTATTTAGAGGGTTTTGGTAGAATTTTTGACATTATTGACTTGATATTTTCTCATTGTTTCTTATTCTTTAGAGGATATAAAACTTGTGGAGAAGGAGACTAAATAGTGGGAGTTTGAAGGTTTCTAGGAAGGATAAGGATTGGATTTTGAGGCTCTTGAAGGTGCAAGCTCATACAAAAATTTTCATTTTTCAAATTGACGTCTATTTCATTAGTTTGTTTTAGCAGTTTGTAAGGCTTTTAGTAGTAGTTTTTGTATTTCTAGTTTTTTTTCTTTGTCAATAATAGAAATGGAATCATTTACTATTTTTATTTCATGATAATATCAAATATTGTTTACTCCAAATCTTGGGTTATGAGAAAGTTGGTGTTTCTATGCATTTTGTGTTGTTGGGTAGCTCTAGGATGAGAGTATTTATGAGATTAATAATTTTGAGTGTTAATACACCCTTTGAATCCTTGAGGACATGTGTATTACAATTATTGGAGTATTTAATCATGTATTTTTTCAATAAAAAGTATTTATTAATAATTTGGGGAGTTTATCTAGAAGTTGCAGTGGTTTGTCTCTATGTTTGAGCTCCAAATTTTGGGTTCAATTTGATGTAGTTAAAGTAGTAGAAGTGTATTATTTTTATTTGATATATTTAGTACAAAATTGTTCGATATTGCTGATAATTTTTCTAGAATTATGTGTTGTCATTGATGTCAACATATTCTTCTGAGTGTTCTAGTGTTTTAGTCAGATTGAATGTGTTGGTTTGGCCAGTGTATTGTAGTTGAGCTATTGCAGTTTAATGGTTTTTAGATAAGTATCTCTAGTTGATTTAGCATAATTTTTCAGTGGCCCACATGATGTTTTGGTTGAGTTATGTGATCTAGTATTATGGTTGATATTCAGTTGTTCTTGTTATTCGATACTCTGGATTGTGCTCAACATTGCTCCAGAATTGCAACATCTTGGTTTAAAAATTTGGTAGAGTGTTTGGGACATTCATATACGTCCTCAATTCAGATCGTTCATGATTTGGAGGTCTACAAGTGAATCTTTCAATTTGATAGTCAATTTAGTGTGTGTTCTCGAGGTTTGGTATGATGATGATGGAGAATCTAGTAGGTGGTGATGTTGTGGTGATTCACATTTCTTATGGATGTTTCTAGATCATGTTCTATCTATTTCGCTAGTTTGTATTGATCATTGTGTGTGTTATTGATCATTTTCTTGATCCGGTGGTGTTCTTCCTATTATGCGACATTCATGGTGACTATAGCATGTTGTGGATATTCAAGGCATAATTATTGGAGATGTTTCTTGCATGCGATGTTGATTTAGGTCTATAATATGTCTTAGTTGATATTATTTTGTTTTGCATGTGTTTTTATAGCATGTGAGGTTAAATTGTTTTGTAATTTGTATTGAGGGTTGAGCCGACATTGAAATATAGGTTGATTATTTGTATAAATATATGTAATATTTATGAGAGAGATGTATATGCATGTGCAAACATTGATATGGTCTTTTAGTAGTAGAGGAGAAGTGCAGAAAAGTGAAGTTGTGGAAGAGCACAATTTGAGTATATGTGCTTAATTGGAACTGTAACTAGTCATAACAAGATGTTATTATACCAGTTCATGATCCTCTGGATGTCATGCAAATATTTTTGTAAGGTAGTGAGCCTTCCCCAAGGTTATAGCCCTTCTTTTTTTGTGATTTGAGTAGTGATATCTAGGTAGTGTTCTTGAATGTATGTTGATTTCCCATTGTAATATTTTCATTTACTCCTAACAAGGTATTATCTCATTGTGGGTAGGTTCCCACCGTGGTTTTTCCCTTAACCTAGTTCTCCACGTCAAAATTATTGGTGTTATGTCTGTTGTTGATGTGGTGTTGATTTATGCTTTTATTGTTTATTATCATATTTGAATTTAAGTTTGAGTTGTGTAGAATTTGAGAGAAAAATGATTCACCTGCCACCCTCTCAGTTTGTTGCATTGTTTCCAAAAATAATATCATGTAGAAACCATGCCCAAAATAATAATATAAATTCTACTTTGTTTTCATTAAGCTTTAGATTTGTTTAGTTATGTTTTGGAGAGATTTTTGATATAGTTGATTTCATCATTTATGTGTATTTTATAAATCTAAGTTGGGATGAAGTTTAGTTTTTAGATTTGATATAATATTGCAGCAAGGAACATTAAATCTTATCTCTAATATGCAATTGTAAATTACTAGAGAAAACTCTTTGGATATCACCATCAAGAAGACAATATAGATTTGTAAGTAAAATTTTTTATATCTACCAATAAAACTAGCCACTTTCTCTTCCACACCTTGTTTACAATGCACCAATTCAATTAATCTAACTTTTGGTCCAATATTTTTTTTAAATGTTTCAAGAAATGATTAAATAACAGTAAATTTTTTTTAATTCAACTATTAGGGAAAGTGAAAAACTAATCCAAGGAAGTTTATCTCAAGGATTTAGGGAAAATTATTACAATAATATCATCCTCAAAGATCAAATTATTGCATAAAGTGGTAAATATAAAAAAATGAGTATTAAGATCACTATTCCCATTATATTCCTGAAAATGAGATATCTAAAGGTGTTATGGGATGGGATTCTTAAGAATACAAATTGAAAATGTGCTACTTGTGAAATATAATGGGAGAGTTGATTGGTATTGTGTTATATCTAGCTACTTGTTATAGTAATGATGAGATATTTTGTAACAATTAGTACATCGTAAAACCAATAGGTTAATTATCTTTTGAAAATTTTGATAGTGATCGTAGATATAAAGAGGTATTATGATAGGTATGTGGAAATGGTTGATGATTTTTTAAAAAAATAAAAGAAAGATTGGTTGTAGGTGGCACATAAGTATATTGGTTGATTGGATTAGATACATTACTAATATGAATGGCATCACCATTTTGTTGGAACCAAGAACACTGAGAGGAGGGGTGAATCATCGTTCTACTAGAATGATCAATTTTAATGTTATTATAACATGCATTCACCAACCGGTACACCGATACATATAAGATTCAAAGAAGTAAAGCAATCAATAAGCCAATCACACAAATGGATACCATAACACAGAGAATTATACATGGAAAACCTCAAAGGGTAAAAACCATGGTGGGATTTGTGACCCACAATATCAATCCACTAGCCATATGAAAAGATATTACAAAATATGGGGGCCTACACTTGCAGTAAGGCTTACAGTCTAGAGCACACTGCTCATCAGAAAAGGAGTCTCACTAACTACATGCAAATCAAGACTATAATTTGGAGAAATGAGTGAATTACAATGATAACATCTTCTATGCCTGAATACAGTTCCGGTTAAGATCTGACTGTTCTAGTTCTGAAACCCTAAACCCTTACCAGGATACCCTCTTACATAATAAACATTCCTTGCATTACAAATATCACTCTCATATATTTAATAACCTTACACTTCTCAAAATGATCTAATCAACTAACCTATATACCCTTACAATCCTTCATGCCTTATGTTGGCTTGCATAGATAATTACAAAATGAATATACATGTCGACTTAATTACATAAATACATAAATATCAAAATCAATTTTTGATTGTCGGATCTCACAAATGATCTCAGCCTCTAATACCAATATCCTGAATGCGAATCATGTCAGCCTGCAATGCTGGTAACCAAAGAATTCCTCCTACCGATGAAGATAGTTGTCGATGTCGGTGAAGTGTCTGTCGGTGAACAACCAAACCAAGATATGAAGTCAGAACATGTTGCCTTCAATGACAACATATTGATACCAATCAAATGAGTGTCCAGTTTTAACAATCTCCCCCTTTGGCATTGATGGCAACAGTGATGTGGAAAATGATAATGGTTTCCATTTGTCAATTTCATCCTGAGACTGCTCTCCCTGAGCTGAATATCCATCTGTGATCATGATGTGAACAAAATACTGCATACCTCTTTATGCCATGAATATATTTTTCACCTATGCCTCTCCCTTTAACATCAATTCCAAAAAAATACCAAAAATCGAGATGAAGAATGAAAGTTTGTACAATGAATGTGTCCCAAAATATCTTACCGGAGCTGAATGTACTTGAAATTTTTCGGATAAGCTTTCTCCAAAAGCTCTAGATAGGTATACCAACCTGATTTGAAAGTGTCAGAAATGGATACAATTCCATTAAGTATGTGAGCATATGACTCTTTCTCATTAAGCTCTACCGGTGTGTGCCTACCAACCAAATCAATATATTCCTTCTCATGTACACTTAATGAGTCCAACCACATACTCACCAATCCTCTAAGACCTCTAGCTCACCTTATGATTTTTTCTTTTTCCCTTTCAAGAGCTGAAACTTGGGCTTCCAAAACCAAAATTTGACCATCAATAGATGTAGTCAAATAATTTGAGCCATCAAAAGAATTGACTATACCTACAATCTTCTCCTGAATATCCTTAATCCCTTTATCTGTGTCTATTGTAAGTAAACCTGTGTTGCAACATACACTATAAATATTAGTACATTACCTTAATGCATTATCAATCAACTTCAATTTATCATTAATCTCCTTCTTCTCCAACTCAATCATCTGATCAAATGTAGCTCTCTTATCTTTTGTAAACCTCTCCAATGCTTGTCGATTTGATATTTGTTGTAAAGATTGAAAGTCCTTAGAAATATGCTTTGTGATTATTTTAAGCTTGCCGAATGGGCTTTCTCCTTTGTCAAAATTGCACTCCAAGACAAGTGTATGAAAAATTGGGATAGGCTAATCAATAACTCCTTTGTCCATAGATCCTTCCTTCATCATCTTTTATGCAGCCATCACCATGAGCTCAGTAGAACTCATCTCTGTTAAGCCTTTCTTCTCTACTTGTCAAGTGTCAATTGAAAACAATGTTGTACTCACTATCAGTTCCCTATCGGATTCCTCTCCCTTCTCCTTTGATGGTTTATTAACTTTTATAGCTTCCTCTTTTGCACTGCTGGCTTCGCCACTTGGTGCAGTATCAATAACTGTTGGTTCCTCTTTATGAACTATGACCTCAACCTATACATTCTCATCTGGAGGACTATTGTCCTCAACATTTGTAACCTGTACATTCTCTAAATCTACTAGTATCTCTACATTTTCCAGCATTACCTATTTGTCATGTACATTAGATTCTATTAGGGGATCTATATCTAATATCTTAATATCTTTCAAAATTGTACCCATTATACCTTTACTTTTCCCTTCAACTGAGATTTCTGTAGTATCAATTTTAGCTTTCGGTGATGTAGAAAAACCAGGGTTAGTAGTAAAGAATTGAACCCTTGCCTTGTGGGTCTCAATGACTATCTCATTAACCCTTCCTAACATAAGACTAACTATCCTGTGCATGTTGTGAAAGATTTTTCTATCTACAACCTCAAGAGTCATATCCAACTCCTTTGGAGTAATGGATGCACAAGTAGTTAACAATTCTTGAATCTTTATATGCTTATCCTCCTCCATAGCTGATAATCTTCTAGCATCTAATTTGTCATATAACTGTGCTAGTATTTGATTTTCAATTTCTAACAAGGCTTTCTTATATATATCCAAATACAACAAAACCTCTTCCTCAACTTCTCTTTGCTCATCATCATCTAAATGCTCATAATAGAATTGTACATTTTTCAACATACAATCCTTAGTTCTTTCATCTACCAATTCTGCACGAGTCTTGGGTGAAATAATAGTTACATTACAAGATACAAGTGCAAGATCTGTGTCATCCATCTTCTTTCTTCTAGTACTGGATAGAGCAGAAGGTGTTTCATTTGGATCTCTTGTCTTTATTGGTACCTTGATTGTAACCTTCCTTACTGGTTTCTTCCTTGCTTCTATTACAAGCTGGGGTTACCATTGTACCAAAAGATCAACCTGTCAATGCTTGATACAACCACTAGACTTGTAGAATCCACAAGAGGTTGTTAAACCATGTTGCGAATCCCCATGAGGGACACTAGCCCATTGCCAACAATCCCTCTCCCAGCGTCACTCACCACAGCCTACATGATTCGAACCTGTGACCAAGCTCTGATACCACTTGTTACAAGCTAGGGTTGTCGTTGCACCAAAAGATGACTTGTCAATGCCCGATACAACCACTAGACTTATAGAATCAACAAGAGGCTGTTAAACCATGTTGTGAATTCCCATGAGGGATGTTGGCCCACTACCAACAACTTCCTCCTTAGTCTCCTCACCTTTCTTCCTCAAAACCCTCTTAAATGCTAAAGGGATGTCATCATCAGTTCCAGAGTCTGATGAAATAGGCTCAATAAAACTTCAAGCTCTTTCCTCTTCCTTCCTTTTTCTGGAACAACATCCATTAATGCTTTGATGTCCTGAGATATCTGTTCCACAAATTTGCTTGCCTTGCCTTGCTACTTCTCCCTCTTCTTCCAGTTAAACTTAGTTTGAACCTCTTGTTTCTTCTATTTTGCAGTACCAAAGGATTTCTCAGCCTCATCAATAGGTGCATAAATTAACAACTATGCATAAGAATCCCAAATTTGTGCATCAACTTCATAACCCATTTCCTCAATCTATATCTTCTGAGGTTTTACTGCTTCCATCAAAGGTTTCATCTTTCTTAACCATAAAGCAGATCTCAATTGATTATTTCTCAACAATGTGTTTTAGAACCCTCTCTCTAGATTTCATATCCTTCTGGAATGCCTTCAAGTAACCCCAACCTTATCATCTCTATGACTACCCGATGTAGCAATAGATTATTTTAGTTGTCTTACTACCCAGATTTCAAATGCCCATTGTCTATTCCCAAAACAGGGAGTTCCATTAATAAAAAACAACATCAAACAGACAATAATATTTCCATACTGGAATGTCCCCTTATTCTCTCCTTTGATCTTCCCTAGGTTAATTAACAACTCATCTAACATCCATCCACAACGATCTAACTTCTAATTTTACCTCATGATCATATGAGTTGCATAAATACAGGAGCTAGAAATAGAATTTAGATGGTTTGATTGAGTTACCTTGTATCCAATAACCATGCTTCCGAATTTGATATCTCTGTCAATGATAGTACTAACCCTCATCGATCGTCAGTCCGAAGTTACGCTAGTGAGTTTGTTAACTTGATCATTAGAATTATTCTTCTCTAGACGCTGACCAATCTTTGGCAAAACGGTGATGGCCCTGATGGCCTTCGTTGAGATCTTGTAAGGTCTGTCCAACTAGATGAATTCTCCATGCTCTCTGCTCAAAACATATATGATGATTTTATCTTCAAATTCTGGGATATCCAAAATATCTATAAACCCTAGATCCTCAATATACTGATACTCAGGCTTGATCTTTCTAGAGTCTCCCATCAACTCACTCATATACATGCTCTTTATATCATTGGTTCCCAAATCCTCAATGTGGTCATGAATGTAAGCTCTGACATCCTCCACATATACAACTCCTTCCAGGACATGGGAAAATGCGCCAACCAAATCATCAAAAGTGGCAATATGTGGGCATTGCTTGAAAATCAGCCTAGGAAGGTCCTTAACCTCAACAATAGTAGGATTTGCAATAAAAGTAGGTGTAGAGGATGATCCCACTTCCATCATGAAAGATAATGTCAATAAGTACCTGAGAAATAGTTGTCGGTGAAACTCGAAAGAACTCTTCCAAATGCTGGTGAAATCGCTCAAGAAGATATCAGATCACACTGAATCACCTTAGACTCACTGTTAATTAGTCTTAATCAATCTAAATGCAAGGTGATCAGAAATGAAGTGGATTCAGCCTTTTAACCTCTAAGAAAAACCCTAATCCGTCATTGATATGAATTACTTCCGGTGAAAGATACCGGATCTCGATCGAACATCGACGTGTCAGATAAGAATTTCCAATATCTGGAACATCTTCCAGAACCTCTTCCTAGGGCTTAAGCAATATTATCATGAATTTTGCCTACCCCTAAGGCATCTACCTTAGTTACCAGATGAGCTTCCTACTGGTGTAGGAGCAACCTCCTATATTGGTTGAGTTACTGAAGCATTCCCATCTGCTGATTGTTCTTCTAACTTCCTGACCCATTTCTTGATATGATCTTGTCAGATTTCATTGATCTTCTTTTTCCCTTTATCATTTGATCCATCATTGCCAACTAGCAGATTTTTGGTTCTACATAGCTTAGCTATGTGTCCAATATTGTTGCATGCATAGCATGTAACATTGTTATTTTAAATTCCTTTACTAAAAATGGTATAATTGCTTGACCTAAATTGATTAGCCATATGTCCAAATTTTCCACATGCATAACATTTTACATTCATTCTGCAATCTTCTATCTTATGACCATACTTATTGCATTTAGAACATTGACTGGGAGAAAAATTATAGTCCTGATTTTCTCTATTTCTATATTACCTAGCCATGTGACCAAATTTATTACAAACAAAGCATCTACCATTAAATTTGTAAGCATTAAGCTGCCTTACTGGTGTCTTCTGGGTTTCATCTTCATTTGCAATACCCGAGCTCTGACCTTGTTCAAATCCAGGTCCACTAGAGTCTCCATTCTATCTTTGACTCTTCAATAATTCATCAAGATATGCTGAACTAACCTTGAATTTTTCTTTGTACTCACTTGCAATATCAGATCATCTCTCTGAATTATCATTTGTCTTTCAATTTCATGTTCATAATTTTGGGATTGCACTAAATCAGGATAATGAAAAGAAAGATGCCCTTAATGAAAAGAAAGATATGCAAAGATTTGTCACCTCTGACAAATCTGGTGAGGTTGAGGGCCCCAATAATAAGATTCCCTCTGTGGAATGCAACAAGACATGGGCCTCTTTTTGCAACAAAACTTAAAGACAAGGCTATTTTGCCAATACCGCATAAGATGGACCAAGATTCTGGGGCTTGCTCCATCTCCATTCCGGACAACATTGTAGATCAGAATATGGCTCACATGCACTCAGTATTGGTTGGAAAATTTATCGGCCCACACCCAAATATTGAGGCTGTTAGATCCTGGGTGGTGAGGAAATGGAAAGGTAAAGGTCAAACTGATGTTGTGGCTATGGCTGGTGGGTTCTTCTCCTTTTCATTCTCTTGTGAAGAAGATTTTCGATCTGTTTTGGCGGGAGGTCCTTGGATGCTAGGAAAAGCTTCGCTGGGCCTTAAAAAGTGGGAACCAAGTTTTAACCTCAAAGATTGGGAATGTAATGAAGCCCCTATCTAGGTTAGAATGCTATGTTTACCCATGGAATTCTGGAGAGAATAAATATTTGCGAGTATTGCTTCCTACTTTGGGGAGCTAATCTCAGTCGACCCAATGACTGTAGAAAAAAGATGACTGGTCTATGCTAGACTATGTGTTAATGTCAAACAGTCCTCAAACCTACCTTCTGAGGTAGATATTTTCTCCAATCTCGGTAGATGGGTGCAGAAAGTGGAATATGAATCCATCCCCTTTGTGTGTTTCCACTACAAAAAAGTTGGTCACTGGGCCAGGCAGTGCCTGTCTAAGCCAAAGAAGGAATGGAGAAAAAGGAATGAACCTCTCTTAGAAAAGTTGGATGCCCCAGTCATAGAGCCTTCCTTGATTATTTTGGGCTCTGATCTAGTTGGTTCTAGACCTGAGCCAATCATTCCTGGTGCCCTTGGCCTGAGCATCTCAGTCCCTGTGGAGATTGTTGGGGAACACGCTGATGTGAATGCCCCCTGCATTGATGGGGTTTCCTCAATCTCTACTGGATCTGCCTAGGATAATCCCATTCAGTTGATTGTTGATTTGGATAAATATTTTGAGTCAAATCCCCTAACCTACCCCTTGTAGGATCCACCTTCTAAAGACCCTCTCCTTTTATTGAGGTCAAGCCCAAAAATAGAAGAAGGAAATCCCCTATTTTCCAAAACACATCGATTTCTGGGGGGGTCTTAACTAGAAACAGACAAAGAGTGGACTATGGGTCAAAAAAAAGGGGGGTGGGGAGACCATCTAATCCAGTTAGCAGAGATAGACAGAGTTGGGTTGCCATTACAGATGGAGCTCAGAGAACATTACCAGAAATGGGGATGGGATTGCCCCCTCATGCAAAATGAAGATCATCTCATGGAATATAAGAGGATTAAATCACCCCCATAAGAATGACCTGCTATCTAATTTGGTCAGAGATCACAAGACTGACATTTGCCTTGTCCAAGAAACAAAAATGCCTGGTAGTAAGGTGGAAAAAATCAAACTGGTGATTTTTGCAGATTGTGGTGTTCACTGTGTGGATGTTGATGGTGCTTCAGAAGGTATTGCCACCCTTTGGAATCTAAGACTACTATGTGGTAAGGTGGTTCTCTCTTCTCCCAATCACATTTCTACTAGATTCTTTAATCTTAAATAGGGATCCTCCTGGATCATTTCCAACATCTATGCTCCTAATTGGAGATCAGCTTGGAAAACCTTATGGTCTTCTATTTACCTTGCTAGATCCCTCTTCCCTAATGAGAAATGGATCCTTCTGGGTGATTTCAATACCCCCTCTCTAATCTGGAGAAATCTGGTGGTATACCTATTTCTATTGATAGTAGACAAGACTTGGCTGACATGGTCAATTCTTTGAGCCTTTTGGATCTTGATCTTGTTGGGGCCAAGTTCACCTAGTCCGACAGACATAGTGAGGAGGATCTTATTTAGGTCAAGCCTGATAGGGGTCTTATCTCTACTGATTGGATTTGGATGGCTTCCTGCAAACTCAATACCTTGGCCCGTGTTGGATCCGATCACTTTCCCACTTGATAGGGGTCTTATCTCTCCTGATTGGCTTTGGATGGCCTCCTACAGACTCAATGCCTTGGCCCATGTTGGATCCGATCACTTCACCATTTGCCTCTTAGTTTCTTCATTGTCTAGTAGAAAGGTGTACTCCTTGAGATTTGAGAAAATGTGGTTGATGGCCCCTAACTTACAAGATAAAATTTTGGCATTGTAGAATATTGATATCTAGGGAACGACTATGTTTCGTATAGCCAATAAGCTGTCCAATGTCAAGTCTAATATACAACGTTGGAACAAATCCACTTTTTGAAACATTTTCAAAGCTAAAGAGAAGCTCAAATTGGATCTTGCAGAGGTTCAAAATCATATTCAAGCATATGGGTTTGATAAAGATGTCTCGAATAAAGAAATTGATATTTTGACCAAATTACATGACATTATCTCCAAAGAAGAAGAATTTTGGAAGCAGAGATCTAGAGATTTATGGCTTAAAAGTGGCAAAAAAAACACTAAGTTCTTTCATATGATGACTCATTAGCATAGGGCTACTAACAAAATAAATTAAATTTAGATCAGATAGAGATGGGTTGATAAGCATGATGTGATTCGCCATGAAGCCATCAATTTTTTCTCTAAGATCCTTTATGTGGATGACCCTCTTGATCCTTTAGCTCAGAATGAAATCTTGCAGAGATTCCCTCCATCATCTCTAAGGACATGAACTTGGAGCTTACCAAAATCCCCTCCCCTGAGGAAGTTCGCCATGTGGTTTTCTATTTTGAAGGTAACAAGGTCCCCAGACCTGATGGTTTCCCTCTTTTTTTCTTTCAAAATTTTTGGCAGATTATCTTCTCTGATGTGGTCACTACTGCTCAAGAATGTTTTGGATCCCGCTCCCTCCTGAAGGAGTTGAATGCCGCCTTCCTGGTCCTCATCCCTAAGAAATCTGACGCCTGCTCTTTTTTAGGATTTTAGACCTATTAGCCTTTGCAATTCTATCTATAAAATCTTCACCAAGATTCTTGTGCTTAGACTTAACATTTTCATCCCCTCTTTAATTTCTAAACATCAAAATGGGTTTGTGCCTGGGAGGCAGATCCTAGATTCTATTATTGTGGTTCATGAGAACATCCACTCCCTTTCAATCAATAAAAAATTGGGTTTTCTCCTAAAACTGGACTTGCTGAAAACTTTTGATAGAGTTAATTGGTCCTTTCTCCTCCAAATCCTCAAGGCCTTTGGATTCGGAGATAAATTCATCCAAATCATTGAGCAATTTGTTTCCACCCCAAAATTCTCTATGTTGATTAATGGATCTACCTCTGGTTTTTTCTCTGCGTCTAGGGGCATAAGACAAGGGGATCCTCTATCTCCTTTCTTTTTCATTTTGATTTGTGAATCTCTTAGTACAATTATTCAGAGGGAGGTTAGAAATGGCAATATTACAGGCTTACAACCCTCCTCTCAGGCCTCCACATGCTCTCACCAACAATTTGTTGATGACACTCTCTTGATGGGAGAAGGTTCGATCAAAGAAGATAAGAATTTAAAAAAGACTTTGAATATATATGAGCATGGTTCGGTGCAAAAAATTAGCCTAGCTAAAAGCTCCATCTTCTTTAACACCACTGAACATACGAAAGTTAAGGTTGCCTCAATTATTGGCTACAACATTGGAACTTTACCTGATTCCTATCTAGGCCTTCCTCTCTATCAGGGCCACACTCATGACTCTTTTTGGGCAAATCTTATAGACAAATTCCATAACAGGTTTGTTGGGTGGAAAGGCACCTTGATAAGACAAGATGGTAAGCTCCAATTGCTCAAAGCCTCGCTTCAGAGCCTCCATGTTCACGATATAAGTCTATTCAAAATCCCAACCAAAATTACTGATAAACTGGAAAGAATTCAAAAAAAAATATTGTGGACTGGAACTGAATTTAAGAATAGATTACACCTTGTGGCTTGGAATCAAGTTTGCGTGCCCAAATCCATGGGAGGTCTGGATATCTGGAATCTAAGAGACTTCAATAAAGCCCTGATGGCCAAGAATCGATGGAGATATCTTAAAGAGAATAATACATGGACTGATATATTCAAACATAAATACCACATTAGAGATATCCAAAACACTCAGGAAACTTATGATCTTCCCAGCGCAGTTTTTGATTTCTGGAGCAATTTCACTAGCTCCTCCAAAGTTATATTTCATAGTTGTAGATGGATTCTTGGTAAAGGTACCAGGATGAGGTTTTGGGATGACTAGTGGACTGGTGATGGCCCCCTATTGGAATCTTTTTGGGCTCCCCCCTCAAAGAATTATGCCTCAGAAAAATCGACATCTAGGTGGCTGATTATATTAGAAATGGAGACTGGCTCGACCTCTCCTCTGTTGATAATGTTCTGATTCCTATGCAACCTTGGTTGAATTGTATTCACATCCCCTACTCTCAAGGGGAGGATGAAGTGTACTATAAATTCTCCTCTTCTGGGAAGTTCAAAGTTGTTGATGCCTATAAGTTGATCTCTAGATCCTTCTCCCCCACTATTGGGCGGGTATTTGGAACAAGCACTTAATTCCTAAATTTAACATTTTTTTCTGGTTATTTATGCAGGGCAAGATTTATATCATTGATAATATTTGTAGAAGAGGTATTACTCTCTCTAATAGATTCTTTCTTTATAAAGAGGCGAAGGAAAATGTTGGCCATCTGCTGCTCCATTGCGCCTATGCCAAGGATATGTGGAATCACTTCCTTAACATCTAGAACATTGTCTGGGTCTTCCCTATTACTACCTAGTGAATGTGGTTTGAATGGAAATTCCCCTCTGATAATTATACCTTAGGAGTTCTCTGGAATTTATCTCTTACGCATATTGCTTGGGGCATCTGGAAAGAAAAAGAAATAGTCTTTAGGGACTTGGAAACTCCAACTTTTGTTGTGCCTACTAGAATTCACAATGCTATCAAAGATAACTTTCTCCACTCTTGGCCCAGTAGAAAGAATGATTTCCCCATCCCTACTCTCTAGGTGGATTGGGATATTATCAATCGGTGGCAAATTGATTGGAATATTGCCAACCCAGTTCACAAATCTAAGCAGTGCAGAATTTTTTTTATATGGCATCCTCCCCCTAGGGGTTGGATCAAAATCAATGTGGATGTGATGGCTAAAGGAAATCCTGGGTCAGCCGAGTGCGAGGAAGTGGCTAGGAATCATTTTGGTCTTTTGGTTTCTGTAGTGGCACTCCCCCTGGACACCTAGTCCAACAACTATGCAGAAGCCAGTGCTACCCATATTGGGTTACACATGGCTAAAAGCGAAGGCTTTAGTAAAGTATGGCTAGAGTCAGACTTGCTAAACACTTTTAATTGTTTGAGTGGATGCACAGATCCTAGCTAGATGATTGCCAGCCTGATCAATTATTGCTGAAATATAATTAATGAGTTGACTAATTTCAAAATCTCGCACATATACCGTGAAGGCAACAAGGCGGTGGATCTATTGGCCAATCTCATGGTGGGATATGTGGAAACCAACTGGTGGAGTAGTAGGGATGCTTTCCCCAAAAATATGTGTGAGCTAGCATGTAATTCTTACTATGTCAATCAATGATCTCTCATCATGAAACGATTGAGTTGATGGGGAAATGACTATTTTTGGTTTTCCCTAATCAAAGATCTAGAAACCTCCTCAGTGACTAGATTTCCTACCTCATTGTGTGTTTTTTTTGCTACTCTTTGGATATTCTATGGGTGTGGCCCATTTTCTACGACTGGTTGGTGCCTTCCTTGGTGAGCCCCATCTCCTACTATTTGGTGACCAGGAGCATAATGGGAGGGGATAACAACATACAAGAGCCCTCTACTTATGAGAAGTGCAAGAAGAACAAAGTTGTCTAGCAAGAAGTCATTGATGGAGGTCTCATCCCCTACTTAGACTGACTTTAGAACCCCTCTCCTCTGCTTATAGAGGCCTTTGTTAACAGATGGAAAAAGGGAATCTCAGGGCTTATGGCACTAATTATCAGATTGACAAAACTTTGGTGGCAACGGTCACTGGTCTAGCTACGACTGGCAAAAGATTCTACAGTGATAGGAAAACCAAGGAGGACTTGTCGAGTTTCTTTGACAAAGACAAGAAGAGCTCCAGAGTCACCAAGATGGCCGATGTCAGCTATAATAGAAAAGACCTCATGCCCCCCTAAGCTGACATGGCTGAGTTTATAATGAGGTATATTACTCTCCATGGCAGGTATGCCAACATCTTTCCCTACCATTTCACTATCTTAAATCATTTTAGGCATGGTAAAATCATCTTTGTTCCCTTCTATCTAGCCTCCTCCCTTGATAATATCCTGAAAAAAACATTTGGAGAACCCTAACAACCCTATTCTCCATGAGGAACTTATTGTCCTTATCATGGAGCATGCTAAATCTCTTGAAATTGTGCCCCCTCTTGCTGAGAATGTCTTGAAGATGGATATCTAGGATGTCTCTTACTCGGAAATGGACCTGGAAGAAAGTGGGGTTCCTGTTGATGACCCTGAATATGAACCTGCGGATGAAGGGAAGATGATGGTCAACCCTGGGACGTTTGGCAACAAGAATCCTCCAAGATGGGCGGCTAGAAAATACAAAACCACTAGTAAACTGATCTCTAAGGCTGAGCCCCTCACCAAAAAGAAAAAGTTGGTGGCTAAGGACCACATCCTGAAGATTATGGACCAAGGGATTAAACTAGACATTCCTATCAATGCCCTGAAAGAAAAATAGGGGACCATAGCCAATGAAGATAATTGTGGGAATCATAAGATTGGTAATCTGATGAATATGGTTATGGAAGCTAGCAGAAGCTAGGAGAGCTGCTGGAAGTGGGTTGAGCTCAAAATTGATACCCTCAAAATGGGGGTTAAAGAGATAATTGATATATTCACTGCTTCCCCTGAGCCCAAAAAACAAGAGAAACTCATGATTATGACATAAAAATTCTCCTAGAATGTTGAGGTGATGAAATGCAATCATGAACAAAGGATTGATAAGGTGGAGCAATCCATGGCAGCGATTAAGAAAAATCTCAAGAACCTGGTGGACATTAGTAAAGAAGCCATGAACAACAGTATTGAGGGGCTTGAAAAGATGAATGCCATGGTTGTTGATTATAGATCCTATCATAGTGAACCAGTGAAAGATCTTGGAGGAGATGATATGGCTGCTAGAGACAACAAAACCACGACCCGGTTCCAGAACCAAGAGTAGAAGTAGCAACAAGGGTACCTCCAAATTCATTATGGAGGAGATGGAGGAAATCAACAGGATTTCCATCCAAAAGAACAAGGATCTAGTTCTCTCTCTTAACTGAGATATTTTTCTTTTGTTTTGTCTTGTTTGTCTGCGTTTCCTTTTTTTTCATGACTACTCGGGGTTGCTCCCTTATTTTGATGTTGTTTCATGTCGGTTTGGCTAATGGTCGGCTGTTGTAAAACTTTTTGTTTCGGGTCCATGTAAAACTCATTTATCTTTATCAAAAACTAATAATTATGATTTATTATTGGTGAATTAATTTATTTTTTTACAAACAATAATTAAATTTTGGCGAATCTGATCCGACCATGTATCGAATATTTTGGCAAATCTTTGAGTTCAAAAATTTAATAAAATAAATTCTCTGGCGATTTAAATAAGATTGAAATAAATATTTTTTTAAATGTGGCGATTTAGGTTACCTTAAAACTTGAACTATTAGCCAAATTTTGATTTCAAAATTTTAAAAATAGCTAATTGGCGAATATTAGCCACTAAAAAAATCACTGATCCTTTTAGCATCATAATCTCCAAGTGTTGCCACAAGTTGTCTCTCCAAACTCATATCCATGGATTCCAGATTCAAGATCTCCCTCAAGTTGTTAGAGTTCCTCTGAGGCATAAGGCTCTAATACCAATTTTTGGATCCAAGAACACTGAAAGGGGGGTGGGGGGTGAATCAGTGTTCTACCAGAATGATCAATTTCAACCTTATTATAACATGCATTAACCAACTGGTATACCAGTACATATAAGATTGAAAGAAGTAAAGCAATCAATAAGCCAATCACACAAATGAATACCATAACACAGAGAATTATATGTGGAATACCTCAAAGAGGAAAAACCATAGTAGGATTTGTGACCCACAATATCAATCCACTGGCCATATGAAAAGATATTACAAAATATGGGAGCCTACACTTGCACAAAGGCTTACAGCCTAGAGCACATTGCTCATCACAAAAGGAGTCTCACTGACTACATAGAAATCCAGACTACAATCAAGAAAAATGAGTGAATTGCAATGATAGCATCTTCTATGCCTGAATACAGTTCTAGTTAAGCTCTGACTGTTCCAGTTCTGAAACCCTAAAACCTTACCAGAATAACCTCTTACATAATCAACATTCCCCACATTATAAATATCACTCTCATGTATTTCATAACCTTACACATCTTAAAATGATCTAATCTACTGACATATATACCCTTACAATCCTCCATGCCTTATATCGACTTACATAGATAATTACAAAATCAATATACATGTTAGCTCAATTACATAAATACATAAATATCAAAATCAATTACTGATTGTCGGATCTCCCAAATGATGTCGGCCTCCAATACTAGTATCTTGAATGCAAATCATGTCCGACTGCAATGTCAGTAACCAAAGAATTCCTAATATCGGTGAAGATACCTGTTGGTGCTAGTGTTGGTGTCAGTACTGGTGAAGTATCTGTCGGTGAACAACTAAACCAAGATATGAAGCCGGAACATGTTTCCATCAATGACAACATATTGAAACCAATCAAATGAGTGTCAATTGGCAACACATTTTGCATAGCATAAGTCACAATGGGGGATGTGAATGTAGGAATAGTGGGTATTTTTGTAGGTGTGGGCATTGGTATCACAACTTGGTTTGTAGGATTGCTATACCCAAGAACATTTACATAACTAGATATGGTCATAGTGTTTTATCTATTATGTGAGATATGCTACATATAAGATCTATGCCATGCAACAAGGATATTCCTCTATAGCCAAGTGTTCTCTAATCACAAAATTTTAATACCTTTAAATTCCTTATTAAGCATTATCAATTATTCATTAGAAACTTGTATTGAAGGTTATTTATCTCCTAAGATAATTGGTAGAATTAGTTAGCATGCAAGTCAAGCTCAACACCATTACTAATTAAAGCACAAGAAACCATAAGTACGTAACTTCTTCTCACAAGAATCTAATATTTAGAGCAATATGTTATGAAACTAATAAAAAAGGATAAGCTCTAAGAATACACACTAAAGTTTGTAGAAAGTAATAAAAAAACTAGAGGAAAATATTGAGAAATTACTTTATTATTTTACTTTAGTGATTTATTTAAAAAAATTTACTGCAATTATAAAATAAAATGATAATGATGCAATCAGCTAACCAAAAAATTAAGTGATATGAAATGATAATTATGTAAAATAGAACTATTTGTTGGATATATTGGGAGATTGTTGGGATAATGTTTAAATATGTGCTTGGATTGATTGAGTGATTTGTTGTCATTGATGTCAACATATTTCTCTATGTGTTTCAGTGTTGTAGTCAAATTAAGTGAATTGGTTTGGCCAGTGTGTTGCAAATGAGTAATTACGGATTAAAGGGTTTTGAGATAAGTATCTCTAGTTGATACAGCTATAGTTTTAGTGGTTTGCATGGACACTTGATCAAGTTATGAGATCTGGTATTATAATTAGTTTCTCAGTTGTTCGGTATTGATAAGAGTTTTGGATTTTGCTCTGCATTTATTTGTGTTACAATATCTCAGTTTGCAGATTTGGTAGAGTGTTTGGGATATTCTGGTGTGTCCTCAATTAGATGGATCATGATTTGTGGATCCACAAGTGAATCTTTTAGTTTCGCAGTCAGTTCAGTTAGTGTTTTTGTAGTTCGATATAATGGTGATGATATTCTATTATGAGTTATTGGTGTGGTTATTTCTATGGTATTTCATGATGCTTGTGGTTGTTTCTAAATGTTGTCATATCTATGTTGGTGGTCCTCATTCATTATTGTGTTCTTTGTTGATGATTTTCCTTGATTAAGTGGTGTTCTTCATGCTCTTGGCCGACATAACGATTTTAGCATGTTGCGTATGTTTGAGGCATAACTATTGTAGGTGTTTCACATTCGAGGTGTTGATTTAGGTCCATAATATGTCTTAGATGACATTTTTTTGGTTTGCATGCAATGTTGTAGTGTGTATGGTTATATCCTTGTAATTTGTGATGTGTGTTGATCTGACCTTGAAAGATAGGTTGATGATATGTATAAATAAATGTAATACTCATCTGAGAGAGTTTTTGTCTGTGAGAATGATGCTTTGATATTTCAGAAGTAGTGAAGTAGTGCCAAGAAGTTTGAAGAAGTGAGAAGGAGAAAAATATGTGTTATGTGCTTAACCAAAAATTTAACCAAGCATGAGGAGATTCTATTGTATCAGTTCATGATATTCAGCATATAATCTGAATTTTTTTGTAAGATAGTGAGTCTTCCCAGAGTTGTAGCCCTTGTTGTTTGTTTCTTTTGAGTAGTAAGATCTAGGAAGTGTGCTTGAATGCATGTGCATTCCCCATTGTAATATTTCATATACTTCTAATAGGGTATCACCATATTGTGGGTAGGTACCCACCATGGTTTTTCTCTTGACTGGGTTTTCCATGTAAAAAATATTGGTGTTATGTGTGTTACCAATATGGTTTTGATTTATGCTTTCATTGTTGATTATCAGATCTAAAATTGTGTTTGAGTTGAGTAGTGTTTTTGAGAAAACTGATGCACCCCCCCTTCTCAGTTTTCTACCTTCTTGCCAGTAGTTGGTATCAGAGCTAGTTCCTCCGAAGAAGCTTGACTGCTTGAGGTTATCCAGGATGGAACCTTACAAGAAGGATAGTCTGAGATTTGATGGAACTAACTACACTCTTTGGAAAGGCTAGATGGAGTGTCACTTCAAATGCATTGGTGAAGATTACTAAAAATGTGTATAATGTTCCTCTGAATGGTACTATAACTCCAGATGAGATAAAGGGAAATGAATATAATATTAGAGCTAAAGAAACATTGTTGAGTGCCTTGACTAATTCTGAAATGACTAATGTGATGGATTTGCAGACTACTCATGAGATATGAAATATGTTGGAAACTTTTTATGAAGCTGACAATCATATGAAGATTGCCAAGTTACAGAGCTTGAAGGGTAAGTATGAGTTGTTGAAGATGGGCAAAGATAAGAACATTACTTATTTTATGAAGAAAGTAGAAGAGCTTGTGTGGAGTATCAGATGTGTCTAAGGAGTATTGGAAGAATCAAAGATTGTTGCTAAGGTGTTGAGATCGTTGCCTCCTGCTTACAAACATAAGGCTGCTACTATTGAGTAGATCTAGACCATGACTAATTTGACTAGAGACATGCTAATTGGAAAGCTTATTGCCTTTAAATTAAGTGAGTTTGGTTAGACAAAATCTGCATTCAAAGCTACTATTTTTGAAAAGCAGAGATATGATCCGGGATAAATTTCTTCAAGAAGAGTATATAGATATGAGAAGGGGATGAAGGAGCTGGAAGAATAAAAAAAACTTGAGGAGCTCGAAGCCCTGATTGCTAGGAGATTTCCTAAATGAGTCAATAAGTATGAAGGAAAATTGCCTCTTAAATACTTTTCATGTAATAAAAAAGGACATTTTTCTTCAATATGTCCAGATAGAGTTCCTAGGAAGCAATACAAGCCTAAATTTTAGAAGAAATGTTAATATGTTGTTGATGAAGTTATGAAAGATGATGATGAGAAAGGAAATTTAGGTAATGATGACTGTGTATTTATTGCTATCAAGATGATCCGGTGCCTACTCATTCTACTAGCTTCATTAATGAGGAGAAATATTTGGCTGCTAAATTTGAAGATAAAGATGAATGGGTTATTGATAGTGGCTACTATCATCATATGACAAGTGATAAGAGTAATTTTGTGAATATGGAAAAGTATGATGGTGGTGTAGTAAGATTTTGGGATGACAAAGCTAGTATAATCTATCATAGAGGTTCCATTTCTCTTGATGGTAAGCATCATAGTGATGATGTATTGTATGTAGAATGTCTAAAGCATAATATTTTGAGTGTTGGATAGATGGTTGACAAGGGATATGATTTGCAATTCAAAAATGGCAAGTGTAAAGTCTTAAGTGGTTCTAGAATTGAGATTGCATCAGGAACAAAGACTAAAGGTAATATATTTCACTTGAATGTTGGTGGTAAAAGTTATTGGATTTCTCAAATTGATGAAAGTTAGTTATGGTATATGAGGATGTGTCATGTAAATTTTGATTGCATGGTTAAGATAAGTTCTTCTCAAATAGTGAGATATCTTCCTAAGTTGGTAAAGCCTACTAATCTAGTATGTAAGGAATGTTAATTAGGGAAGTACACAATAGTTACATTTAAAAACAAATATTATAGTTCTAATGGATTATTGGATCTTGTGCATACTGATTTGTGTGGTCCTTCTAGAGTAAAAATATTGTAAGGATATAGGTATTCCATGTTGTTGATTGATGACTATTCAAGGATGATGTGGGTTACTTTCTTAAGGGAGAAGTCTAAAGCCTTCGAGAAGTTCAATATTTTCAAAGCCATGATTGAGACGAAGACAAGATTGATACTAAAGTTCCTGAGATCTAACTGAGGTGGTGAATTCACTTCTGGTGAGTTCAATGCTTTTTGTGAAGAGCATGGAGTGAAGAGACAGTTATCTACACCTAGAACTCCTCAACAGAATGGTGTTGTGGAAAGAAAGAATAGAACAATTCAGGAAGCTTCTAGAACCATGATGTTGGAAGGAAATGTTCCTCATATCTATTGGAGAGAATCTATGACTGTTGTTGTATACACTCTTAACCCGGTTCATATAAAAGGTGATGTTGGTAAGGCTCCTTATGAGTTATGTTTGGTCATGTTCGTATAGTTATATATTTTAGAATTTTTGGAAGTAAATGCTATATCAAAAGAGATGAAGATCTAGGGAAGTTTGATGCTAGATGTGATGTAGGAATTTTTCTTGGTTATTCTACTAAGAGAAAGGCCTACCAATGTTATAATAAGAGATTGAGAAAGAGAGTTGAAAGTGCTAATGTGAAAGTTGATGAAGGTAATGAGTATCAACCTAGATGCTCTGGATATGATTCAGATGATTAGATTGTTAGCTCTAATAAAGGAAAGAAAGTGCAAACCTAAAACCTATTTCAGATTATTCTGGAAAAGGCCATAAAATCAAGGAGAGACTAGTGCTAGTGCAGAAGAAAGAAATCAAGAGTCTAAAAATAAAGAAAAATCCAAGACTCCCAAGTATGTGAGGTTGAATCACTCAAAAAATTAGATCATAGAAGATAAGAATAAAGGTGTGATGACTAGGAGAAGAATTGTTGAAGAATATTGCTTGATTTCTATGATTGAACCTAAAGATGTTAATGAAGCATGCAAAGATGAAAATTGGGTTAGATCAATGGAAGAAGAATTGAATTAGATTGAAAAGAATAATACATGGATTCTTGTTCGCAGACCTAAGGATACAAATTTAATTGGAACTAAATGGGTCTTCCGAAATAAATTGGATGAACAAGGTGAAGTTGTTAGGAACAAATTAAGACTTTTTTTGTAAGGGATATTCTCAGATGGAAGGAATTCACTTTGAGGATACTTTTTCTCTGGTGGCAAGGATTAAAGCTGTTAGATTATTTCTTTCTTATGATGCTTCCAAAGATTTTAAATTTTATCAAATGAATGTCAAGTCAACCTTTCTTAATGGTGAGTAGGAAGAGGAAGTTTATATTGAGCAACTAGATGGATTTCAGTTGATAGATTGGGGAGATATGGTTTTGGAGGTTGAAAATAGCACTATATGGATTGAAGAAAGTCCCAAGAGCTTGGTACGCCTAATCAAATAAGTATTTGTTGAAGCTTGGATTCAATAAAGGTACTACTGATAGTAATCTATATTTCAAGATTGGTCATGACAATATTTTGATTGTCGAAGTTTTTATTGATCATATTAATTTTGGAGGAAATGATTGTTTGTGCAAGAAGTTTGCCAATGAAATGCAAAATGAGTTTGAGATGTCTATGATTGGTAAGATTAAATTCTATTTGGGATTACAAATTACTTAGTTGAATAATGATATTTTTTTATATTTCAGTCCAAGTATGTGAAGAAATTGTTGAGGACATTTGGTTTACATGATTCAAAGACAGTTGGTACCCCTATGGTGACTGGATGTAAGTTGAAAAAGGATGATGATTCTCCAAAATCACATCAGACTATATACTGATCTATGTTTGGTGGATTGCTCTATTTGACTCATACTAGACCACATATTATGAATGTTGTATGTCTTGTTGCTATATTTCAAGCTGAACCTAAGGAATCTCATGTTGTAGTAATGAAGAAGATTTTTAGATATTTGAAAGGGACTACTGATTTTGATTTGTGGTATCTTAAAGATGATGATTTCACTTTGATTGCTTTTATTGATGTTGATTGGGCGGATGATGTGGATGACAAAAAAAGTACTAGTGGTGGTGCATTTTCTTGGGAAAGAGACTGGTTTCTGGGATGAGGAAGAATAAGAATGCTATTTCATTATCTACTACAAAGACTTGAGTATATTTGTTTTCCTAGCAACTTTACTCATGTGGTATGGATGAAGCAGATGTTAAAGGATATCATAGTTGTTTATGATGAGCTTACTGCTGTATACAGTGATAATTCAAGTGCTATCAACATATCTAAGAATCTGGTGTTGCATTCAAACACTAAGCATTTATTAAACAAGTTTCATTTCTTTAGAGAAAAGGATAATGGGAAGGAAGTCAGATTGGAGTATATATGTACAAAGGAACAAATTGTAGGTACCTTCACGAAGCCTTTTCCTAAGGATAATTTTCAGTATCTCAGAGAGAAGATAGGGGTGAATTCCCCTCCTGATAAGAATTAAGATGCATGGATCTACATCAATCTAGTGGATTTCACAGTCATATCTTGTGCTCCAGACTAATGAGTGGTGGCTACTACTCAAGGGGAGTAGTCAATGTTGTGGTTCAGATGTTCTATTTTGTGGGGAATAAACTCATGATTGCAAATATGTGCCTTTAGCATTAATGTCAAAGGGAGAGAGAATAATGTAAAAAATTGTATAGTGATTTTAGAGGGAGATTATCTAGTATGGGGAGAAAAATATTTGTATTATGGGAGATTGTTAAGAGTTGTTGATTTCTTTGTCATTGATTGTTTTTCATATCATATGTTGTCATCAATACCAAAGGGGGAGATTGTTGGATGTATTGAAAGATTGTTGGGATAATGTGAAAATATGTTATTGGATTGATTGAGTGATGTGTTGTCATTGATGTCAACATATTTCTCTGCGTGTTTCAGTGTTGTAGTCAGATTAAGTGAGTTTGTTTCACCAATGTTTTGCAAATGAGTTGTTTCAGATTAAATGGATTTGAGATAATTAACTCTAGTTGATTCATTTATAGTTTCAGTGGCTGGCATGGAGATTTGATCAAGTTATGAGATCCAATATTATAGTTGGTTTATCGGTTGTTCGGTATTAATAAGTGTTTCATATTTTGCTTTGTGTTGCAATATCTTGGTTTGCAGATTTGGTAGAGAGTTTGGGATATTCTGGTGTATCCTCAATTTAGATGGTTTGTGATTTGGAAGCTTGCGACTAAATCTTTCAGTTTCAAAATCAATTCAGTTAGTGTTTTTGAAGTTCAATATGATGGTGATGGAGATTCTAGTAAGTGGTCTTGGTGAGTTATTTCTGTGGTAATTCATGATGCTTGTGGATGTTTCTAGATTGTTTCTTGACCATGTTGGTGGTCCGCATTGATCATTGTAGGCGTTGTTGATGATTTTCCTTAATCAGGTAGTGTTCTTCATGTTCTTGGACAACATGATGATTGTAGCATGTTACGGATGATCAAGACATAATTCTTTGAGGTGTTTCACATTCAAGGTGTTGATTTAGGTCCATAATGTGTCTTAGCCGACATTGTTTTGGTGTGTATGTAATGTTGTAGCATGTATGGCTATATCCTTGTAATTTGTGATGTGTGTTGAGCAGACCTTGAAAGATAGGTTAATGATATGTATAAATAAATGTAATACTCATGTGAGAGAGTGTCTATGTGTGTAAATAATGCTTTAATATTTTGGAAGTAGTGATGTAGTGTGAAGAAGCATGAAGAATAAAATTATGTGTTATGTGCCTAACCGAAACTGCAACTAGGCATGAGGAGATTTTATTCTTTCAGTTCATGATCTTTCAGATGTAATCTAAATATGTTTAGTAAGACACAGTCTTCCAAGAGTTGTAGCCATTATTGTTTGTTGTTTTTTAGTAGTGAGCTCTAGGCAGTGTGTCTGAATGCATGTGCATTCCTCATTGTAATATTTCATATACTTCTAATAGGGTATCATCATATTGTGGGTAGGTTTCAACCATGGTTTTTCCCTTGACCGAGTTTTCCATGTCAAGAATCTTGGTGTTATGTGTGTTATTGATGTGTTGTTGATTTATGCTTTCATTGTTGATTATCAAATCTTAAATTGTGTTTGAGTTGAGTAGAGTTTTTGAGAAAACTTATTAATCCATCTCCCCTAAGTTTTCTGCCTTGTTTCCAACACTATTATGATCAATTAACCATTGATTAAGAAATATGAGATAGCAATATTATGATTAGTTAATAAATACAACCGCATAAGTAATAAATTTTGGAAGTAAATTACTCTAAATGTAAAAAAATTATGAAAATAAAGTTAGATATGAACATCCAAATAAAAAATTATGCAAAGTGTAGATAAAGTTGGGTTCTTCAAAATGTAATGAGTGGAAATGAGACCCTAGCTTATGAATACAAATTAATACTTCAAATTTTCATGGCATATCATTGGAACATGAATAAGTTTAACTATAGTCCTAATAGGAAAGTTGAACACATATGGTTTATGTTATTTTATCGTAATACATTTGAGATTGTGAACTGTGTGTGAATGAACTAGGTTAAATGATGGAAAAATGATTTTCAACATAAACCTTAGATAAAGAATTTGAAATTAATTCAGTAACTCTCATCTAGAAATAGGAGATAGAACAACCTATAGTTGCAATCTAGGGGAAAAAATACCAAACAAGGTTGGAGGGTACCCTAGTCTAAGGGTGTCTAATCTATATAGTAAGTTCCAAATTTTTAATATAGTTCTCTATAAATCTCTCTCTAAAATAAGTAAAAAAGTGTCAGATATGATTCAAGGGTCTCCTATTCTAGGTTTTTATCGCATGTTCAAAGTCAAAAATTATTTGTAATTGTCTACTCTACATACCTAGATAGCACTCTTTCTAGTTATATATGAATTTACAAACATTAAAAGGGGAAAACTATTGTGTTGTATAGCGACTTGCCTAATTCAAATCTTGTTTTGGTCTTCCCACCCCCACTATAGTGGTGTTTGATGAAATAGAGCTTATCCTTAGAAAGAATAGAGGATGAATGCTTAACAGAAATGATTGAAATGAAAAATCATCCCTTTGATATGAAATGCTTGACTTGAAGTTTCACATAAAAATTGATGTTTCTTGATTAGTGTTAATGTGTGGCTTCATCATGTGAGCACACATAAAACGTGACCATTATTATTAAGACTTGAATGCTTAAATCCTTGATTATAGCATTGTGATCAATAAATCATTAAATATTATTGATTGATTGCCCGTAGGAAAATATTTGAAAAAAATTAGTTCAAATGAGAAAGGGATTTGTATTTATATGAGATTTACACATTTTCAAATTTAGGGTTAAGGCTAACATTATGGAGTAATGTCCTACTACTTACAAAGATGACCATTGCAATTGTAGATTCCAAGCCAAACCACTTTGATATGGGTATCATGCACCCTATTCCATTAGGACATGGGCATTGAGTGCCCTAGTTTGATGAATTTAAGCCAAAACAATTTTCATGAGTAGGAGATTACACCAAACTTCTAAAAATAGTGTGAAAAATAAGCACTATTAGACATTAATTAGGTGCCTTAGGCATAGCCACCAAAGTGAGTGCGAAATTGTAAAGTGATAAAATTTATTACACTACAAAAATAAAGAAAATGGTGCATCTATTTTCATAAATGATATACAATTACTTCACAGAGGTATTTGAAGTTACCAATTTGGTATTCTTTTAGTGTTGCACTATCAGTCTTTATGTAAATCACCTTATCCTCTCAAACAAGTCTCTACAACACTCAATCTTAAGTTTTCTTTATCTTTTATTTGATGTTTTTAGTTATTTCATGTCTTTTATTTCAATTTCATGTACCAAATATTTTTTGTGTGTTTTAGTGTTAATTAATGTTAGGAATTATTTTTTCCCCTGATCAAACCCATAAGATGCCAAGTTAATAACTTTAAAAATCATTTATGACAATAATAAAGCATGTAGGGATTCTCTAGATGACGATGTAAGTAGATGATGTAATGATAAGTGTTTCAAGAAGTGCTCTTAAATTTCTTATGCATATATTTTTGAATAATTTTTACATGTTAATTTTTTTAATAAAAAGGAACAATTATTTTATCCTTAAACATAATGTCAAAGGTACAAAATAATATCTTATACTTTGTGTTCACAAATACTAGTTAATTATAAGATTTTTATTAAACCTAAATTAAATTTAAAAATTGTAAGTTAAAAATAAAAATATATCATTCACAAAATTTCATTGTTTAAAGAAACAATATTAATTGCATTAAAATTATATAAAAAAAAAAGGTTTAGGATAGGGAAATTAGAGTTATTTCCACATAAAAACATCATTAAGGAAGTCGGGGAGAAAAATTATGAATGCTATGCAAAAATAAAATTTCAATAGATTATTTTTTATCTTAAACATGTGTGCACCCCACCTTATTTTATAATTTGTAAATGATATTAGGTATGATAAAATTATAAGGCACTGAGAGGGGGGGTGAATCAGTGCAAGCAAAAACAATATGAATTTGATCACCAATTTAAACAACTTAAAATTTAACAAGCATAATAGGAATATCACCACATAATCTAATGCCCAATAAAAAACATTCTACATAACACAAGAGATTTATACCTGGAAACCCAAAAGGGAAAAACCATGGTGGGAGTTAATACCCACAAGATTCACTATCTACAAAACATAAATATTGACCAGTTAAGGTCTTACAAATATGCCCTGTTAGCAGCAGACCCGGTTAGGAGTCACCTAGTTAAGGGATTTAATATGATGAGCCCTGTAGGAGCTTTCACTTGTTAGGATCAACCTCGCAAGAGGATTTAAGACTCTAATATAGAGCTACCCTGTTAGGGGATTTACAAATTAAGGCCTATCGAGACCTACCTAGTTAGGGGATTTTATTGCTACAAACGATTAGGAAAATAAGAGTCAAATGACCTTTATGTAATACCTCATTGTCTGATAAGATCCACTTTAGATCCTCAAAACTTCAACAACATATCAATACAAAGCTTCACTAATCACCACACAATCAAATTTGCATCCTTCGCTAATGATCTCATGCTCTTTATACACACACCGACTTGATACCTCATCACACTTTTTATAAAAATCTCTTAGTTAGCTACAACCTTGGAACAATTTCCTCGGTTCAATTAATGTAGACATTCTTAGATTACATGCCTTATTTATGTTGGCCACTGACATAAGAAATAAAAAACAAGACAAAATTGATGAATACTAAGAGGCGGGTGAATTAGTATGTCCAAACACTTAACCAAACTCTTAAGAAATTTTGTTGCAGACCGTTATAGTAGTTTAAACAACAAACTGGTTAAAACACAAACAAGCCAAATAGAAATAGAGCATTCACCCACAGAAGCACAATCACCATAACACAAGATATTTTGACGTGGAAACCCAAATGGGAAAAACCACGGTGAGTAAAAATCACAAGTCAACTATCTGTAGAATAGTAACCAGACCGGTTAAGGTCAGACCATTTAAGGCCTTACAATGTTCTTCACCAAAACAGATCCTATTAGGAATCCAGATCTCTATTAGGAGATAAGTCTTGTTAAAGACTACCATGTTAAATGATTTTAGATTCAAAACTGTGAACCACCTTGTTAGAGGATTTCCAAAAGGCTTGACTGGGCCTACCCAGTTAAGGGTTTCAGACTTGTCAAAGAGATTAGTAAACAAAAAGTGAATGATCTAGACAAGAGTTCAGAATGCTTGATTAGATCCTTGATAGCTCTCTGTTAATGCATTGCAACATTACTTCAGTCTTCTATCCTTTTCATGTTTAATCTCTATCGCACGATGCTTCTATAACAAATCCACCTTTTCAAAATACATACACACATACATTCATTACTCTAAAAACCCTAGACATGATGTCCTTAAATAGGAATCTGATTTCATGTCGGTCCAATGAGATTGTATTACCATTTCCTAGGTTCAAAGCATCTAGACACATTTTGTAACATGACACATAATAACCACCAAAGTGTTGGTGGATGATAACTCATCACACTCTACAATTTTACCGGTTAAGCACAATATACCGATAAACAAAGAGTGGTAAACTGGAACATAGTGTTCTGATAAAAAATATTGACTGCCACTAGGAGTCCTTGTTCTGCTTGAGGTCTTCATACCGCTTGATGTCTTCATACATACTTTGATCGAAAAACATTTTCTGCAAAACACTGATAGTCTTCTACAAACAAACACTATTCATTCAATGGTATATAATACCGGTGTGAACAATACAACACATATTACCAACGGAGATTAACTCATACATAAATAAGTGTGTGTCCATCAATGATAACCACAACTAAACATCATCAAAATACCCACAATCTCCCCCTTTGGCATTGATGGCAACACTTAGGAAAATTTGACATCTAAGTGCTTAGAAAACAAAAATGATGCCATAATCAAAATTGCTCCCCCTAAGTATATACACTACTCCTTTGCCAAAATTATAAGCATGTGCAAATTCAATGCTACTCCCCCTAAAATTTTGATGAATGCTACTCCCCCTTTGCTGACAATGATAAAGTAATGCAAACACTCCCTCTTTCATAGAAATTTACCAAAGTTATATTGCATAACATAAAAACAGAGTATATGTTCATGACAATAAAGAGTCAAACTTTTCAAAAATAGATTTAAAATTTTTCATGAAATCCTTCATGTCTATGGACCAAGTATCTAGGAGTGAGGCAGCATTTTCCCTCTGAGTATTCATCTGGAAAGATAACTCCTCCATGACATCGATAGTGCTCAATTCCTGTGTAACAATAATAGTCTCCAAGTTCAGAAAGCACTTCTGAAGAACTTGCAATTTGGCTAATAGAAGCAACTAGAGCTCCTGCAGATCTTGTGTCGCTTCCAGATCTCTGATTCAATTTTTGTAATCTGCTGCTGGTGAGTGTGACCAATCTTTCCATACACTGTGAAGGAATTATATGGCAATTTGAAGTTGTCAATATATTGCTTTAAATTCAATTGTAGTTGACTCTTTTTCTTCAAAGCATGATCATGGAATATATCTAGCTGGAAAATTTTGCTCAACGGTTTATGGCCTTTAGCTATTTCTAGATTGATATCATCCCTCTGGTGGATTATCTTGTCTTTTTCGTCATTAAATTGTTTCACCAGTGCAACTTTGAGTGCCTTTTTATGATTTTTCTTTGCACTGGCCTGGGAAACATCTTCCAAACATTGTACTTGATCATCCACTATTGTGCAAAGAAGTTTTAACTTGGCTAGTGAGGAATCGGTACTAGGGATGGGGATTAGATTGGAAAGAGTGTCAACAAAAAATTGGATGACATCTTGTTCTCTCTTTTTCCTCAGTTCTTCCAATCTATCTTGAGCCAGTTGAATGCTTCTCAGTAGCTCATTTTCATCTACCAAGTGAGTAAGATAGTCAAGAGTCAAATCGGTGTGACTAGTGGGATCAACCTGTTTGGCTTATCTCCAGTTGCTTTAGGAGTCTATCCTCCTTCCTTTTCCTTGATCTCCTCTTGTCTTTTCCTCTCATATTCTTCTTTTTCTTGGGATTCCTTGGTGGCCTTCTCTTTCTTCTCTTCCACTCTTTTTTTCTCTTCTTCCTTCTTCTTCTCTTCTTCCTTCTTCCTTTCTTCTTCCTTCTTCCTCTCTTCTTCCTTCTTCTTCTCCTCTTCCTTCTTCCTTTCTTCTTCCTTCTTCTCCTCTTCTTCCTTCTTCTTCTCCTCTTCCTTCTTCCTTCTTCCTTCTTCCTTCTTCCTGCTTCCTTCTTCCTTCTTCCTTTCTTCTTCCTTCTCTGCTCTCTCTTTCTCTTGTCTTGCTTTCTCTACTTGCTCCTTTTTCGAATTTTCTTTCTCCGCTTTCTCTTTTACATGTTTCTCTCTCTCTACTTTTTCTTTTTCTTGTTTCTCTTTTTCTACTTTCTCATATTTTTCTTTCTCCACTCTCTCCTCTTCATCTTTCTTCTTCTCTAGAGATGTGTCCTCAACATCTAGTGCATCAAAATCAATGGGGTCATTTTTTTATGCTATTATTTCACCCTGACTGTCGAAGATTTCATCGAGTTTGGTTGTAGATAGGTCAGGCTCTTGCTCAAGTTGCCAATTAGCTTTGAATACCTTCTGCATTTTGACAACTGCTTTAACCTATAGGTGGGTGTGTTTTTCCAATTCAGAGGTTTTGCCTCTGAGTAGCTGAATTCTTCTTTTTTGCATGAAAAAGATGCCTTTGTACCGATTAAGAATCTCAAACAATTCTACATTAGAGGCATCAGGAAAATATTCGGCAAAAATTTCTTCCCTAATTTTTTTCTCCTTTTCAATGACAATGCACCATTTATTATCCAAATAATTAAATAAAGAATTAGGAACAACAAATTTAAAGTCAATTAGAGACCGATCATTATCACACAAATATTTAATGACCTCTAGCTCTACTTCTTCCTTTTCACTATTGCTAGGATCATCAAAATAATCTTTTAGATCATCAAGAACTTTACTTTTAACATTCTTCATAATTCTTTGAAAATGTGTCATAGGGTGGTAAGAAGCAACATGTATATTTACTGGTGCAGAGGTTGCACGTACATTAACGATTGTCTTTGTCTTCTTATTTGATTGTCTTATCTTCTTCATTTCTACCTCTGGTTTAGTGTCTTATGAATCCAGTGTGTTATTCCTAGTTTTTCTCTTCCTTTCAAATACCTTTGGCGGAGTGGACTCCGGTTTCTTTTTGGTTGGTGACCTCTTGGTCACTTTATGACTAGTAACAGATGTAATTGGTTCCGATGCCGATGACATAACTTTCCTCTTCTTCTACTTTGGTACTACAATAGATTTGATCTTCTCTGAGTAAGTATCGACCCTCTTCTTCTTGGGATCCAATGGTGAGGCAAGTAGGGTAGAGGCATATCCCATGAGTACATCATTTACCACTTCATATCCCATAGGCTCAACTACATCTTCTCTGGGCTCAACTGCTTCCATTATGCAGTGATCCACTTTGATTGTGAAACAAATATCCTGTTCATTATTTTAATCAAATCACCTAATATTCTCATTCTCTAGCTCATCTTTAGTCTGAACTCATCAAAATACTTATTCAGAGTCTCTGGATAAGCAGATCCCACTGCTTGCAGACTCTCCTTTATTTGTCCTGAAACTGGTAGGTTAGTTGACCATTGAACATCACCAACTCTAGGAAAATACCCTTGAAAATATAAAAACAAACTGACAAGCATTTGACTGAACTTAAACCTTAGTATCTTTTTCTCTTTAATAGACTTTAGATTCTCCATAAGTTGTATTTGGCAACATCCTTGATCATCTGATAAGAGGCATACACTGCAACTATAGGAACCAAATTCATTCTACTAGCATAGAATATTATATACCCGATCACCATGCACGTATACTTCACCAAATCATTTTTTATGGTGTTTACAGTCATTGCCCGCTAGTCGCTCACAAAACCGGTGAGCTCTATCACTTTGGTTTTGGTGATCTTACGAAGAACAAGGACTTCTCCAACATTGTAGAAACCTATTACGGTATGGATTGCCTCTGGTGTAATATCATGGGTTCGCTCAAGATACAACTTTTCACCATGAACCCTACTTATAATGATCCTTATGTGGTCTTCTATGAATTCCTCGAGAGAATATATTGCATTGTGGAATTTCTTCTTCTCAATCACGTTGTACTCTGGTTTAATCTTCTTGTCATCTCCACAGAACAAAATCAACTGGGAGAGAATCACTAGAGACCCTAGTTCTTCCAGTTTGTAACCAATGTATCCTGAAACATCCCCTGTGACAATGACTCCGATGGGAATTTGAAATAGGTCATTGTATTTAGCCTTCTTTCTAAGAAACTCGGATGATTCCTCAGGTTTGGTAGAACTAGAAGGAATTTTGGATGTAGAGGCCATGACTAAAATAATTTCGAATGACAAGAATGTTTCAATGAAGAATGCCTTTTCACTCCGAACTAGGTTTCACCAATGTCGAATTTGAACTAGGGTTCGTCAATGTCGAACACAATACACTTTTTTAAAATCTTGTTTTACCACTCTACCCTCCACTTTGGATAGCCTAAAATGTAGATTGGATCTTGTGCAAGATTTCTTCCTTGATTCATTCGAATGCAAGATAAATCATTCTTGTTATGCTACTCAAGATAGAAAAATTCTTCTTTTGAAAATAGGTAAGTAAAAATGACGAAAAAAGTCACTTTTAAGCATGCTCCTACCTACCATAATAAATGCATCATCGATAGGGTACAAACCCTAACTTTACCACTTCATTTCTTCTGTCGATTGACAGGTAACCAATACCAATAAAACACTTTACGGATACACACTGGGGGTCCGAAACATTGTTACTGATATGTTCCCCCTTAAGCTTTTCAAAACTCTGTTTGCCGGTTCAGGGGTCTCTACACTGGGTGCAAAAATGGGTACATCTTGTGGCTTCTCTTTAGATTTCTTCTTCCAAATTTTATCCATATTGGCCTGAATGGTTTCATCATCAACCTTTCCTTCTGGGTCAACCGATATGTCTTCCGATGGATTCTTTTTTAGTCTGTATGTTCTGGCAATATGTCCCAGTTTATGACAATGATAGCATACCATACCAAGTTCTCTCCATGGTCCGGTGCTCACATTTCCATTCTTCCTCTTGCATGTTGCAGCAGTATGACCGCTACCACGGTAGATCAAATAGGTTACTCTCCATCCAATTTATGCTTCATAACCATTTGAATGGTGGTCATAGGTTCTATACCGGTTCGGGTTCCGGTTCATAGGAGGTTCCTTGACAATCCCTCTTAGTCTAGGTGCATGGACTCCAGGGTTATTCATAACTGTCCTACACTCAAAAGATCTATGCCCAAACTTGTTGCATGCATAACAATGACCGTTGAATCTACCAATTCTAGCCTTGTGGTTATGCACATTGTTTTGCATGTAAGGGAAATTGTTATAAGCCTTGCTCCTACATACATTGGCAGTATGTCCTTCCTTAAGACAGTTAAAGCATACAGGTTTGAACTTTTTCTTACCTTTTCTTCAATTGATCTCAGGTGCTGATTTCTCCTTTGGTGCACTAGTCTTGGTTCTAGAGGTTTCACCTTCCTCATATGCTAAAAAACCAAGTCCAGAGGTATCCTTTGATGGCTTCATTGTTTCCAGCTTTTGGTCCAACTTTGGAGGACTCCAGTTGAACTTTGCAAGTATCTCCTTTGTCTCAACAAGTTCCTTGGAAAGAACATCATTGTTCTTCATCAAGGTTTCATTATGAGAAATGGCTACATTGAGGTATGCTTGCATTTCTTCTTTCTCTTCCTTACCCTCTTGTAGATAAGCGGTGATGGTACCAATCTCTTGTTTCAATGTAGAAATCTTACACTCCTTGTCCTTCACTAGATCTTCAGCTTTTCTTCTATTTTCTAGCTCCTGACTCATCCTGATAGTCAATCCTTCTAGCTCCCTCCTTAGGTTGGTTTTGGACTCATTTAATTTCTCTACTTCTTGGACTAGGGCATCCATGTCTGCTTCATCAGAAGAGTTGTTTTCAGTGATTTTCATCATTTGCTCAGCAAGCTCTCTTCTTTTGGCTAAAGAGGCTTTATATTTGATCTTCGGTTCATCATAGGTTCTTTTAGATTCAGCCAAACGGTGAGAGAGTTCCCTCATGTTGTATTCCCCCATATCTCCTTTCAAGTGGTTAGACTTAAAGAAAGGTTGGCTTTGATACCAATTGATGAATACTAAGAGGGGGGGTGAATTAGTATGCCCAATCGCTTAACCAAACTCTTAAGCAATTTTGTTGTAGATCAATATAGTAGTTTAAACAACAAACAAGTTAAAACACAAACAAGCCAAATAGCAAATAGAGCATTCACCCACAGAAGCACAATCACCATAACACAAGATATTTTGATGTGGAAACCCAAATGGGAAAAACCACAGTGAGTAAAACTCACAAGTCAACTATCTGTAGAATAGTAACCAGACTAGTTAAGGTGAGACCGTTTAAGGCCTTACAATGTTCTTCACCAGAACAAATCATGTTAGGAATCCAGATCTCTGTTAGGAGATAAGTCTTGTTAAAGACTACTATGTTAAAGGATTTCAAATTCACAACTGTGAACCACCTTGTTAGAGGATTTACAAAAGGCTTGACTGGGCCTACCCAGTTAAGGGTTTTAGACTTGTCGAAGAGATTAGTAATCAACAAGTGAATGATCTAGACAATAGCACATAATGCTTGATTAGATTCTTCACAACTCTCTATTAATGCATTGCAACATTACTTCAGTCTTCTATCCTTTTCATTTTCAATCTCTATCGCACGATGCTTCTATAACAACTCCACTTTTTCAACATACATACACACATACATTCATTACTCTAAAAACCCTAGACACGATGTCCTTAAATACGAAGCTGATTTCATGTTGGTCCAATGAGATTGGATTACAATTTCCTAGGTTCAAAGCATCTAGACACATTTGGTAGCACGACACAAAATAACTGCCAAAGTGCCGATGGATGATAACTCATCACACTCTATAATTTTATCAGTTAAGCACAATATATCGATAAACAAATACTGGTAAAGTGGAACGTAGTGTTCCGATAAAAAAGATTGACTACCGCTAGGAGTCCTTGTTCTTCTTGTGGTCTACATACATGCTTTGAACAGAAAGGATTTTCTGCAAAACACCGATAGTCTTCTACAAACAAAGACTATTCATTCAATGACATATAATACCGGTGTGAACAATACAACACATATTACCGATGGAGATTAATGCATACATAAAATAAGTGTGTGTCCATCAATGACAACCACAACTAAACATCATCAAAATACCAACAAAATCCTGTTTTGGTTTACTGATTAAAGTGACTTTATCGCTACCGGTTAAGTGTTCTTCTAGATAGCCTTCTCTGTACATCAAATCTCGCTTGTCCGGTTGAATCTGCCAATGCGGTTATGAACATAGCTCCAAATACCTGTCTCTAGTGTTTCTTTAAAACCGCATCATCCAACTCTTCATCAATCACATGTACCAATTGCCGGAATGTAACTTTATCTCTATTTACCAGTTGAAGTCCAAATTACCGGTTCTCTGTTAAACTGTCTTCTATATCGGTTATACCTTACCGGTTGGCTTCCAAGACTTAGATGACTACAAAAACATTGTTGCCATCAATGACAACACAAGACTTAGTCATCAAACATGAATCTCAATCTCTTCATCACATTCACCAATCAATCTGGTTGCATATCCCCAACAGTCTTTACCGGTTTAGTCAATGCCAACAAAGTACTTATTTAAGTCATTCTACATCTCTTTGCATGTTCAAATTAATTTAATTAAATTATCTTAAAATTTTCTAACTATCATAATAAATTTGACTATAGAATATTATAATTTAGATATAATTCAAACAATAAGATTTCAATTATTTTATGATAAAAAGTTCAATATTATATTTGATATTAATTTTTAGAAAATATCAAAATTGTTTGAAATTTAATATTTTCAAATTTTACATATATTATTTTTTCAGTTAAAATTATAGAATTAAAAGTGTAGTTATCAAAGCAAAGAAGATTCAATGATATCTCATGTGAATATAAATGTGAAGTACCAGTAAAATATGAAGAGTAATTTATGAAAACATTAATAGAACACCAGTGGGAGTCTGCCTTAATTGTTTAATGAGAGAATGCGTCATATCGCTTATGTCATCTCCCTTACGTCATACGCCAAGCCGACGACTTATAAAACTGTTTTTCACGTGAAAACTCTCGGGAACGCCCAACAAAGTAACCCCACCATCCACTATTACGGAGGCCACCTCGCCCATTAATCAAGTAAAACGACAAGTCAACAATTGCAAAAACAATGAACTTAGCGGCTCCACTTCCAAACCCTAATGCAGCAGAAAAGAGGGAAGAAAACAATTGAAGAGGCAACGGCGAAGCCTCTCTTCTCTTCATCAAATAATCTTCACATATTCCTCCCACTTCTCCCCATCAATACTGCAAACGCAGCAGGAGGATGATCTTTTTATTACTTGCAGAGATTTTCCATATTAGTGGAGGAAGATAGCTGAATGATATCCGGAATGAAGAAAAATAAAATTATACAGATGGCAGGCTTTCAGAAGATTGTCGAAATCCTTGAGCTTTCTAACATTCTGATGATGATAATTTACAAAATATGATCTGAAATATCAATAAAAATACAAACACAATTAAATCTAGAAAAAAAAATATATCAAAATCCTATCAACAGTAGAGATATGCAGCAGTTATTTCTAGTAGCATTTGTTTGCTTAAGTTATATCTTTACATGTAACAGTTATACTTTACATCTCCTTCATTCATCAGATCAATAGTGTATTAATGAAATTGCAGAGTCAGATTTCCGTCATTGTTACTTTCCCCTTAATCCTTGCATGTTTAAACATTTTTAAATTTAACTTGATCTGTCCATTTGCTATAGATAAGATAGTTGTCTTAAATATTTCGGATAAAATAGTTTTAAAAGCTAAGCAGGCGTAGCTCTGACGGCATTCTCCATTCTATTCATTGCTGACATTTCTATTAACAGGTACGTCGCTTTTACATTCGCTTTTATTTATCTCCCTATTTGCTCGGCCGTTTGGATTTTTCTTAAAAATATGCCTTTGAAATTAAAAAATATGAAGATATTGCGTGGGGTCAAATAGAAAGCATGCTTATCAAAGCATAGATATTAATACATCTAATAGACAGGACCATCAAATCCTATTACACATACCAAAAATATTATGTATTGAAATTAGGATTTAATTTTGTAGTTTTTAAGTCAAACTCATTGATCTATGTTTTACGAATAATGGTTCATAAGAAATCATCTTTCATGAGAATGATTGGTACACTTAACACTTATTGCATTTAGGTGATGCTCACAAATGTGAAATATTGGGCATTCATTAGAGATCACCCATCCTAGTACTACTCCAACTCATGCATGTTTAACCATGGAGTCTCCCTCAAGGTTAAGCCCACATAGCTTGCTACCCCATTTGTAAAACATTCAACAATTACTTAGCCTTATGAATCATTCATTATCGAGTCCATTTAGCTCAGCAATTGATAAGTAAGATATATTTTTCAGAACAATTCAAATTATGATATTCCTATCAAGATTTACCTATGTAATTTTTGAGTCAAACTCATTGACTCATGTTTCATGAGTAGTGGTTCACAACAATCTATCCCTCATGAGAATGAATGGTATACATAGAACTCATTTCATCTAGGTGACCTCTCATGAGAATAAATAGTACACTTTGAAAATGGGGTAGCAAGCTAAATGGACTTAACCTTGCGGGTTTAAACATTCCTATGCTAGAGTAGTATTGGGATGGGTAACCCAATAGGAAGGCCCAATGATTCACATCTATGAGCATCACTTAGATGCAATGAGTGCTCCTTGTACCATTCATTCTCATGACAAATGAGTTCTTGTGAACCACTACTCATGAAACATGAGCCAATGACATCACATATAGGCCCTTGTACTTGACAAAAAATGACATTAAATATAATTTCATGAGTTGTAGATGGGCTCAAGGATATTAAAAGTATTCAGTAGTGATTTTTGTTTACAAATATTGATTGTACTGGTTATGTGATTGCAGATGCCTCTCAAGTAATTATAACATAGGTTAGATATACATTTACGTGTAATTTTATTTAATCTCTCTCATGCAATAATTCTTTTTTAATATAATTGTTTATGGTTGTTAAACTTTAATTTTGTGTAGCGGGTATTATAGATGGTGGAAGAAGGAAGCTACATTAAATATTCAAAAAAATGTATGAGTAATTCAAAATCTATGAAATGCACTTCAAACTCTCTATTTTGAATCTAAATTATTAATATTTAAAAATTTTCACAAATTAATCAATGCATCTTTTATATGTATGTATGGATGTACATCCACATATATATAAAGAATTATAATCGATCTTTTATGGTATTGGATTAATTTGAACTTTTATCAATTGTAAGTTCCCTTATTTATATAGAATAGCTTGGAGAAATGAGAGTTTGTCTCTATAATTTTATTTTTTAAAATAATCAAATAGAGTTAAATATTTATTTATTGATAAATTATTTCTATAATTTTTTTTTGGGTAAATTTGATACTTCAAAATTAGAATTTTATGACTAAAACATCAAATATATTATATATATTTTCAAATTAATTATTATTACTTCACATATTTTGTTACCTCAAATAATATTCAAATTTTATATAAATATAAATTTTCTATAAATTTGTTTTTAAAATTTGTAATGATTAAAAAAAAACACCTATGAAAATGGCTATGCAACCTCCTACTAAAAAATATGTGACCTCCTATTAAAAATATGGGCATAGAAATAATGAGTTCTCACAAGTTAATCATATAATAATTATCTCACTTATATGAGAAAATATGATATTTAAAATCTAGCTCAAAGAGGAAATGTCATATACATGAATACATTCTTTTAAGTTTCTTGTGGTAGATTTAATTAGTTTCACCTTTCTAGATGCTAATATTTAATGAAATTTTACCATTTGTGAGAGTGAAAGTGATAGTAATGGATTAGTTTTGGATAGAAGTATAGATTTTTTATTGCATTATAATTTGTGTAGACCAAATTGTATCTTGTGAAACCATAATCAATTTTCTTGATGACTTAATTTGAACATTGAAAATATTTCTATTATTCCATGAAATTTACAAATGATTATGATAAATTATTAAAGAATTTATTTAATTTAGAGGACAAATATAAGATACATATTGTAGTGAAGGTTCCTAGAAATAGCTTTAAGAGAGCCAATTTTCAATTAACTATATGAATCATGTACGTATTGTAATAAAACTAAAGATGAAATGCAATAAATTTGTCTAATAAAATTGATTCTAGTAAGAAACTTAGCATAGTAAAATTCTTCATTATTGTAAGAAATTCAAATGGCCTTGAATACAACATTGAATCCTTTACTTGATTGTTAATCATGTGAGATATAAAGAGACATATTAAATACATTTTTTTTATCACACAAATAATTCAAAAGATAAACATTATTTACATTAATATATGAAAAAAATAGAAAAATCTTAGAATAATATATTTTTTTCTAAAAATAATTCATATTTGTTTTTGATAGAGATAAACAGGTTTTATAGGGACCTGAAACCCAAAGTTTAACAGCCCAAGGCCAACAACCAAAAAGACATTAAACAAAAGTGAAACTAGGGATAAAGCCCTCATAGACCCAATGCCAAAAAACAAGATGAAAAGACCCCAAAAAATAGGAAAAAACACTCAACTGAGAGAGTACACCAGTTCAATGTTCTTCTAAATAATATTCTTGTTGATTTTCTCCAGATCCTCCATGATCAATCTGGAGGTAGCGTGTTCCTGTTTCCAGGTCCTATCCTAATACAGGGACTCGAACTATTATTCCCACCAATAACACTTTGACCACCCTCCAAAACATTCTTTTTCTGTTTTTCGCCGAAGGAAAGTTCAATGACTATGGGTCTAGTTCTCCAACCGACAATCATGGCATTGGTTTTCTCAAGACCTTCAGTGTTGTTACTCATCACCTCCCTACTGATTTCCACCAGATTATTCAGGTTGTCATTGATGTCATACACATACTTATCCAACTTATCAATTTTGTGCTTATAGAAGATCTTCATAGTTTCAAAATCCTGAGATATCTTCTTAATCATGCTCATGATTTTCTCAATTTTACTAGGCCCAAGAGAGTTCGTGAAGGTTTCAATAATTCCTTTAATTCCATCTTTCAGAGTTCCGATTTCCTTATCCACCCACTTCCAATACATTTTTCCTAGCCTCTAGTGCCCTCCAAAAATAATTCATATTTGTTGTTAACCTCAACCCAACAATTAAATATAGAAAATAACAAAAATTATCTAGAATATGTTTCTATGGCTACATCTCTAAGACTTTCAATTGATGATTTTTCTTTTTATTTCCTATTTAATTGAAAATATTTTTTTCTTGAATTTCATTCCACTAAAAGTAAATTTGTGATCGGTTAATTACTTCTCTTTCAAAAAACAAGATTATGTAAATATTTTTATACATTCGATTTACTTAAAAATTAATTTTTATACATGTTTCATATCATTTTAGTGTTATTTGCTTAAGATTATTTTATATTTTATAAATAGAAATTGATTAAAAAAAAGATCAGATCTCTATTATATTAAAATAAAAAATGGTTCAATTTTCTAATATGTTTTTATTATTTATATAGTTTAACTATAAATGAATTATAAATAAAATAACTTTTGTAAAAAATGTGTGATAAAATTAGAAAGTAAAAAATCACAATAAATTTATCAAGAGAGAATAAATTTATTTTTATATTACCTCTTCCATATGAAGATTGAAAAAGTGGCACATTACCTTATCTTGTGAAAATCAAGTGGTCCATAATCTACTAAAACTAATACACTAAAATTATCTATATCTTAAAAAAATGAAATTTCTTTATATTCAAAACAATCGTTAATTAAATATGATATTTTCTATTTAGAAATATAAAAAATGCAATTTATGTTGGTGTGTGACATTTTTTCTCTAGTTTATTTTGAATCTTGTGTAGTTATTTCATGGTCTTTAAGTTCAATTATGCATATTAATAATAATTTTGAGCATGCTTATTATATAAGTTTGATAGCCTTTAAGATTTATATATAGAAACAAACACTCACATAATTCAAAGGAAATGAATTGTAGGAATAATATATGTTGCATGAATATTTTAAGAAATTTATTTTTTATTATGTAAAATAGGTTTCGAGCCAAAATCCTTTACAATGACCACCATTGGCTAAAAAAATAAACCAAACAACAAACCTACAACATCAACACAAAAAAAACATACACAAATATAAAAATGGGGCAAAATATCAAACTGACCTACTATAATTCTTTTTGATTCTTCAAAGCTTCCATTTCCTTATGAATGATTTGTTCATGCATATACATGACCTCTTTTACAACCAGGGCATGAACTTTAACAACCTTTGACTAGTTTTAGGTCCTACTTGAGGGCCCCTACATCTTTGATGAACCTTGTTTACTTGTACCAACAATAAGAGCAACAACCTCCACCTCCTCACCAGCAACATCAACACCCACCTCTGAGCTATTATCTTTCTTCTTCTTCCCATTGATCCCCAAGTTTTGAGATTTCTCATTTATTGCATAGATGTTTTATTGGAATATTGTCAAGGATTTACCCCATATATACATGTCTTGTATTTTATTATATTTTGTCTTCTCCATTATTTGTCGATGACTAATTTATGTTGTAATAATATTTAATTTGTGTATTTTAAATTTTGCTTCTACAACAAGAGGTATTAGATAACTCATTGTTTACAATGATTATGTTGGAATTTGGTAGTTTATTTGCAACATCAAATGATGAAGGTTTTCATTGCAAGGTTTGAAGTGGATGACTTAAGTTTCAATAATAAATTTGACCTATGGAAGCTCAAGATGTATGATTTGTAATCACAACAATCATTGCACAAGAAATTGATAGGAAATTAAAATAAACCTTAAAATACGACTAATGAGGATTAAAAGGATTTGGATACAAGAACTCTTATTACACTTCAATTAATATTGGAACATGATGTTATTTTTAATATATTTGGATAGTAAACATGAATAGGCCTATGTAGTAGAATGGAATATCTTTAAATGAAATAAATATTTGATAAACTAAATATGCATAAAATTATTTGCATAGTTTTCAAATGAAGTAAGGTAAAAAAATAGTTGATCATTTTATTTTTTTAATAATCCTATATGTCAATTAACTACTATTGGTGTAAAGATTGAAGATGGAGTCAAGATAATCACATCATTTTGTCCACTACTCAAACCCTAGGGTTGTGTAGTCACTTTCGTTAGCCTTAAAACAATTGAAATTGTTTCATTTGATTATATTATGGGATATTTGTTTTCTAAAAAGTGTAAATGAAATCTAATAAGAAAAAGATCCACATGAAAAATAATGTTGCATAGGGGTTGATTAACAAAGTATAGGAGGATTGATAAGTACATCCAAATATAAGTCAATCTAAAAGGACAATGATGAATCTAAAAGGAAGGGAATCTAGTTCAGTTAAATTTAGGTATGGTTAATGAAGTACTATTTGTTTGAAATATCTTACAATATCAAGAGGAGTAGTTATTATATTTTAGTTCTTTTAATCACATGAGTCCACATAGGAGCTTGTTTTCATATTACTATACTATATTGGTTTTAATGTTGTCCAAATTATGCAAAATACTATTTCTTGCAAGACTATTAGGATTCAAAGAATTAATATTAAAATGTTTGATGGTGTTGTAAAGACATTAATAGAGGTAAGACATGTACCAAAACTCAAAATAAACTCCTTAGGATTTTTTAGATTTTGGAAGCTACATATTTACTTGGTATGGTGGAGTGATAAAAATATCTAAGGACATTTTGTTTGTCATGAAGGGTACAAAATTTTTAAACCTTTATACACTAGAAGGGAGTATTGGAATAAGTGAAGTAAAAATGGTATCTAAGGAAGAAAATGAATATACTAATTTATTTCATTAGTGAGTAGGACATATAAGGTACTAATAAACTAAAAGTTAATTCCAAATTTAGAATGTTTTAGTTTGCAAATATATATCTATTATGTATTTGGGAAGTTGTTGTGTATACACAAGTTAAAAATAGGTAGTCATGCAAGTAAGGTTATTGTAAACTATACTCACATAGATGTATACGAGTCATCCCATATACCTTTTGATTAGGTAAAATAGGTTTTGAGGGGACTTAATACCCCTTATAAAAGGATTTTGCAAGGAAATTGACCCTACAAAAAGAACATTGCAACTAGATAAATCTCAGACTAACAACAACCAACCAACAACCAAACTTTAGAAAGTAGTCATCAGAGATCTAGATGAAACACACAAAAGGATAAAGACATCAAATAGGCAACCTTATAGATAAATAGATATATACCTTTTTTATAAGGCTTAGTTAACCTCAACCATGGGTTCTGACATGGCTTCCATAGTTATAAGACCTCAAAAAATAGAGACATAGCTTGATGGAACTCCCTGGGTAACTGGGTTTTAAAAAGTCTCTAACAATATTTTGGATAGAAACAATAGGGGCTATTGATAGTTACCCCAAACCTTCATAATGGTTTTTTAAATGGCTCACATAACCATCAGCAGAAACTTGACAAAATCCCTCAACACCTAGCTCGTACCATACCAATAATGCCCTTCTCCACCTCAAAAGACAATGTTCCAACCTCATGAGAGTTAGCATGGGAAAAAAATAGTAGAAAAAAGAGCCCAGAATGATCCTCCCTAGCATCCACAATAACGGCCCCTAAACAACCAATCCCCACCTCATGAACAAAGCCCATGTCCACCTCAATATGGTCAGCAAGAGAAAAGACCAACATGTTGGCTAGATGATGATTGTTATGAATGACTTCATATGTTGTCAATGATGGAACATGTACACACACACATATGTTAACATTGTCTACTGGTATTGGAAGTTTTGCTTTATGATGGTTTAGAGAGTGTCAAACTGGTACATGGAGACAACCGGTATATGGAGGAATGACTTGACACCTACTTGAAGATTCAATGAAGACCATCAAAGAAGCAAATGGAGGACAATTGGTTTACATGTTTAAATGGTTAACTCTAACTGGTATCGGTGTTCCAACCAGTATTCATTGATTGTGTGATGAGTTATCATTGATCGTAATTAGTTACCTTAATTGACAAATTTTGGTGGTAGTTTGTGATGAGTTATGTTTGATTTTCTAGATACACTGCACCTAGGAAATTATGATATGATTTCTAAGCCGACATAAAATCTAAATGTCTATATAATGATATTATGATGAGCTATTTCTTATGAGATGATTTGATGTGAAGATAGAAGTGTTAAGTTGTTGAAAGCATTTCAAAATATGCTGGTGATGTAGTTTTGAGTGTGCAGAAGAGGATCTATTCAATCAAGTTGTTCTACTTCTTGATCACATCACCTGTTGTTTTCTAATCACTACAACACTCAAATTGCCTAACTGGGTAAGCTCTAACAAGCTTCATTGTACAAATCCTTTAACAAGGTAATCCATTAGTTTGGATTCTGAAACATTCTATGGAGGTTACTCCTAACAGGGTACTACCTTTAATAGGCTATACCTCCTAACAGAGCTTTGGGATCTTTAATAGGATTCGCTCCTAGTAGAGCACTTTTGTAGACCTTAACTGGTCAGTTACCTATTACTGCACATAGTTAACTTGTAAGTCTTATCTCACCATGGTTTTTCCCATTTGGGTTTTCCACATATAAACACTTGTTTTATGGTGGATGTTTTACTTGTTTTAATATCATTTTGGATTGCATGCATAGTGTTTAGTAAACTTACTAAGTATATCTACTAGTCAGTATATAAAGTAGTATTGTTTTTGGTGTCACTGATTCACCCCCCCTCTCAGTGCTTTATAAGTCTATCAATTGGTATCAGAGCCAAACTTCCTTAAGGATTAATTGCTTGGAAGGAAACCCTAAAGCCACCATGGGGGATATGATCTACTTTGAGATGGCTAGAGTGCTTGAAGCTACCGAGAAAGAGATTGAAACCCTAAGGGTGAGATTTAAAGCTTCACAAGTCAAAAGGAGAGAGATGACTGAACAACTATTGGAAAAATCTAATAATAGTTCTTCAGATGAAGCTAACATTGATGGATTAGCTGAAGAAGTTGAAAAACTGAACGGTGAAAAGCTAAATCTGAGAAGAGAGTTAGAAGCCCTAACTATCTGCATGAGTTAAGAGATGGAAGCTAGGAGGGCAACTCAAGACCTTTTCAAAGAAAGAGATCATGATATTTCTAAGATCAAACAAGAGAATTCAAATTTGCATGAACATTGGCATGCAGAAAAGGAAGAGAAAGAGGCTTTGCAGCTAGATCTCGAAATGGCATCATCCCTAAGAGAGACTCTTACAAAACACAATGAAGATCTTACCAGAGAACTCACTAAGGCTAATGGAAAGATGGAAAAATTCAATAAAAGTTTTACCATGCTAGATGAGTAGATCTAATCACAAAGGGTGAAAAGATATACATCTGGACTTGGCTTTAACACATTTGAGAAAGGAAAGTCTTCTTGAACAAAGATAAACATTCACAAGAACAAAACTGCTCCTAAGGCTAACAAGCCTGCCGATAAGAAAGTCTTTAAACCTGTTTTCTTTGTCTCTCATAAACATGGACATACTTCAAATATGTGTAGAAAGAGACCCAATGAGAATATAGGCTACAATGCAAATACTAGGTATGCATCTAAGAGATTTGAAGGTCATTGTTTTACATGCAACATATATGGACATAGATCAGTTGAATGTAGATATGGAGCAAATAATCCAATACCTCACATGAATCCAAGACCTAATGGTAATTGGAGGAGAACTTATAACAACCAAGGTAACATGAACTGGCAAAAAACCTATGTCAACTGGTTTAGTCCATTTGAGATGGAAAAGGTAACTAATGTCATTTACACCATTTGTAACAATTATGGTCATGTGGCTATGAATTGCAGAAGGAGAACTAGAAGAGGCAATGCAGGACCTTGGAGATCATCTAGAATGGCTTGCTATCATTGTCATAAACTAGGACACATGGAAAAGTTTTGTAGAACCAGGAAGAACAAACAAATTATTCATTTTATAGATCAGAAAGGTAAGAAGAAGGTAAATATTGAGGAAACTAGAGAAGAGATGAATTGAATATGGAAAAACAAGAGTGATGATATACCTATAGAAGAACCTAATCCTTCACCTAGTGTAGGGAATCCTACACTAGTGAATTGAGCCTTTCAATAGGGCTAAGCGGAGCATAGTGGTAAATGTACTTCTGGACCCCTTGAAGGATGACTAGTAAGAGAGTTTTCATTTTGAGTTATTATGTGTAAAATATTGATATCTTTGTCAATCATTTTTTGGAAAGTTTATCAACGGGCTTTTACACCTATTAATATTGAATGTATCATCAAGCGGTGTATAGGGTTTGTAACCCTAGAGGTCGACCAATTAATGCAGTAGGTAAAAAGGATAAAGGAAAGTTTAACTATATTATTTTTACCCTAAATGCATTCGAAAGAGAATTCTTGAGCACTTGTAGAGTGAAGAGAGTTTTGCTAGCTAGTCTTAGATGAATTTATGTTGTGAACTACGTGATTGAAGCTGATTCAAAGATTAGTGAAGGTCGAACTGGTGTGTATTTGATTAATCAACCGGTAACCGAGGCAACATGCAAGAATTAATGCATTTCTTTGTAAATCCCTTTTCAAATCAAGTTTATCTCAATGGCTTCATCATCTAAGCAAGTAGAGAGACTAATGATCACATCAAAACCTATGGAGGTTGTGTAATCGGAATGAATCATGTCTTACAATGCTTTATCTCAAGTTCCTGATGGTGTCATTATAAAAGGTGATGTGTCTAGCTATATTGATTGTAAAATCAAAGATTTAGGATCATTATCAATTTATTCTCATTTGAAATCCCTTTGCGATAGGAGCGGAAAGATTCAACCCGAGTATATTAGGGTTTATGAGAAGGGTTTTCATAATGGAGCTTATTTTTTTGAGGATTTTGGAGAGAAACACATCAAAATCATTCTTAGTCATGTTTATGGTGAAAAGATATATCTGGAGAGGACACACACTATAACCAAGGAAGCTATCCATGTTGTGACTAGTTTTCGGTCGACCGATGAAGTTCCCAAGCTGAGGTGAATCTCTAAAGAGACTGTAAGCACTTTAACCTCGTCTACCTTTGATGGGCATGCATTTTCTATTAATAACACTAAGGACCTAGTGGTTAAAATGGCTACTATGGTTATAGGCTACAAGATATTCTATTCCAGTAGATTGAATAGTGTGCCATCTACAACAGTGCATACAACCTATAAAATGATTGTTGAGAACGCAAATTATCACCTATATGAGGCCATAAGGAATCAATTGATGTTGATTCTATAGTCAATTAAGAAGGACATCAATCAGAAGTTCAAATTTAGTTAGTTATTGATTAGTTTATTCTTTTACTTTGAGAATTTCCTATCAAGAATTGGTGATATTGAATGGTCTAAAGACCTACCGATAACTGCTCAGCAAGAACAACATTAAGGTTGTTAAGAACACTTTCTCTGTTGCAATGAACAAGTATTTCAATGAATTTCAGAAGAAAATGAGTATGAGCATAAGGCTACTTGAAGATGTGGTGAAAAACTTTGCTAAGAACATCATTTTCAAAGTCACCACCGATTTCTGTATGATAGAAGCTACTGAACCAAGAGAAGATGAAATGGAAGAATTTTTTGCATAGATCATGGCTACAATATAGATTACTGAAACTTTACTGGAAACATGGGAAAATTATTTTTCTCAAATGAAGCTTACTTTTATTGATATTTTCTTGAAAAATTGAACTGAACACTCTTTAAAACACACTTTTAAGTTTTTGTATACGTAAACTTTTGATGCAAATTTTTCTATATATATATATGTATTTGAATTTTCAATTTGTCATTGTTGTCAAAGGGGGACTAGAAATATGTATGTATGTTGTGAAAATTTTGTATTTGTATGTATTGTTAAGGGGGAGTTTAAATATGTGTACAATTTTTGTAAGCACACTTAGTTGTAAAGTTGTAAAATTTTCTAAGTGTTTCCATCAATGCCAAAGGGGGACATTGTTGGCTTGATGATGATTCTAATGAATGACTTCATATGTTGTCATTGATGGAACATGTACACACACACATATCTTCACATTGTCTACCGGTTTTACTTCTAAAGCTAGTTGTATTCTAGCCGGTATTGGAAGTTTTGTTTATGATGGTTTAGAGAGTGTCAAACTGGTACATGGAGACAACCGGTATATGCAGAAATGACTTGACACCTACTTGAAGATTCAATGGAGACCATCAAAGAAGAAAATGGAGGACAATCGGTTTACATGTTTAAATGATTAACTCTAACTGGTATCGGTGTTACAACCTCTATTCATTGATTCTGTGATGAGTTGTCACCGGTCGTGATGAGTTACTCTAATCGACAAATTTTGGCAGTAATTTACGATGAGTTATATTTGATTGTCCAGATACACTACACCTAGGAAATTCTGATATGATTTCTAGGCCAACATGAAATCTAAATGTCTATATAAGGACAATATGATGAACTATTTCTTATGAGATTATTTGATGCAAAGATAGAAGTGTTAAGTTGTTGAAGGAATTTTAGAATATGTTGGTGATGTAGTTTTGAGTGCGTAGTAGAGGATCTATTCAAGCAAGTTGTGCTACTTCTAGATCACACCACCTGTTATTTTCTAATCACTACAACAGTCAAATCCCCTAAGTGGGTAATCTCTAACAAGCTTCATTGTACAAATACTTTAACAAGGTGATCCATTAGTTTGGATTCTAAAATCCTGTACCAAGGTTACTCCTAACAAGGTACTACCTTTAACAGGGTATAGCTCCTAACAATGATTTGGGATCTTTAGCAGGATTCGCTCCTATCAGAGCACTTTTGTAGACCTTAATCGGATAGTTATCTATTACTGCAGATAGTTAAATTATGAGTCCCATCTCACCGTTGTTTTTCCCATTTGGGTTTTCCACATATAAACATTTGTGTATGGTAGATGTTTTACTTATTGTGGATTCTTTAATATCATTTTGGATTGCGTGCATAGTGTTTGGTAAACTTAGTAAGTATATCTACTGGTCAGTGTTTAAAGTAGTATTATTTTTGGTGTCTTTGATTCAGCCCCCCTCTCAGTGCTTTATAACTCTATCACAACAAAAAGAAGGCCCAAGAACAAGCCTCCTCCATATCTACATCATTGATCATGACCTCCATAAAATACCACTCCACCTTAATAGGAGACGAATGATAGGAAGCCTGGAGAGAAACACAAGGCCTCACCAAAAGAGCAATAAGATCCACAAACATGGCCCAAACAAAACTTGGAAGAAAAAAATTATTTCCCTACATAGAGTAACAATCCCCTAACCAATAACATGATAGAGAAAAAAAAATTTCGCCCCACCACAAAAAAATATAGAACAAGAAGCCTAAGAAGGGCATACAGCTCAGGCATCAACATACTGGACGAGACTAAAGTGGCAGGACAACCAACAACACCCACTTCTCATATAGTTTATTGTGGAGGATTAGCATGTTTTGTGGCGTTTATGTATTATTACACAAGAAAGTTATGGGTCTATATTATAAAATTAAATTTGATGTATTAAATCTATTTAAGAAGATTGAATTTCTGGTTAAAAAGAGTATTGTAAAGTTAATCAATTTCTCAAGAAAACATAATGGATTTAAGTTCATAGTTTTTGAATTTTCTCAAATTATTTTAAGGAACGAGACATCAAAATGCATAAAAAATAATTTAAAAAACTCAATAAGATGGTGTTGTTGAAGACATGAAGATGAATATTTTAGAGAGCAATAATCTTGAATAGTAATTCCAAGTTGGAGTAGGAGTTGTTCTTTAAAGAATTTAATACAACAAGGTATTTGGTAACATGGTCACCATCAGTTGTAGTAGATTGTAAGATTCTTAAGGAGGTATGAATATGTTATTCTTATGATTTCTAAAATTTATTTTCTTGGTTGTGATGAATATGCTCTTATTTTTAAAGAATTATATTTTACATTGGACCCAAAATCCAAGTATATTTTTCTAGCTACAATGATGGAATCAAGGATATAGATGGCGAGCTCCTATTTCCCACAAAATCATCATTAGAAAAGATGCAATTTTTTATGAATATTCTCTCATAAAATGAGATATAATATAATTTTATATGAAACAAGAACAAGTATGAATATATCAAAAAACTAGTTATGAACTCATCCATGCACAAAATAAAGGGAGAAAAAATAATCTTTTGAAGATGAGGTCAAGGATTCAAAAATAATGCTAGTAGACATGGAAATACCACAACCAACTATTATGAGATATGTATGAGTCATAAATACTCCTAAAAGATATAATTACTATATTTATCAAGAAGAAATGAATGGTACTGAAAGTGACAAAAAATAATAGAAATAAAAGAAGGAATAGATGTCTTAGAGTAGAATAAAATGTATGACTTGGTAGAACTCCTAAATGGTAGGGAAATTGTTTGGTGTGAATGGGTCTACAAACTGAAAAAATATTTTCTACAATAAGGTTAAAATGTGTGATGCAATATTGGTAGCCAATAGGTATTCTTGAAAAGAAGGTATTGATTTTCATGAAAAAAATTCAACAGTTGTTAAGCTTCTTTCTATTCAAGTTGTATTATAACTATTTTTTTGCTTGATCTCAAGTTAGAGTATTCAAATGTCAAAACAATATTTTTACAAGGACAATTGGGTAAGGAGATATATTTGGAACCACCCTAAGGGTTTATTCAAGATCACAATTTAATAAAACACAAACTCAAGAAGTCATTGTATGTAATTAAAAAATCACTTAGGAAATGTTAAAAGGAGTTTAATTACTTCAAGGTTAGAAGAAAAATTAAAAAACTTGTGAGTACAACCATTCTATTTACTTAAAGTTTTAAAACTAGTTTATTCATTACCTTCATTTAATATTGTAATGGTGAAAATGTGGTGATGAGGAGATCAAGTGGAAAGCTTTACCCTCCTCAAGAAAGGAGTGAAAGTTTCACAAAGGATCCTCTTCAACCTCTCACACACATTACATTAAAAGAGGGGGGTTGGATTCACTAGATCCAATATCAATGGAGAGAGATTGAATGCTATGTGAATTGGAAATGAATTTGGAAAGTAAAGTAACCCCTCTTTTAAAATGAATAAGATAAATTTGTAGAACACAAGATTCCACTAAGAATGGGGGTGAATCAATGGTTTCAAAACTTAACCATTTTAAAACCTAAACATCTGTACAGGTTAGCAAACTGAACACAAGGTGGATAAACTAGTGAGATAAGGAGAAGACTCAAATGCAAGTACACACAAAAGGAACATCACATAACACTGGATATACAAGGAAAACCCAACATGGGAAAAACCTCAATGACAAATATTTATAGAGTCTATTGCTCCAATCTAGTGTGACAATAAACACTGACTACAAAGTTTAGGGCACCAACCCATGCACCAATCTCCAACTCAGTGATCACAATGATTACAAACAATACAATAGCTGTATCCTTGTTATAAATAAATTATGTAACCTCTACAAATAAACTCTTTATTGATTCATCTTTGTTTTGTTCTCTACGAGTTCTTTGCACACATTTTTCCTTCTCTTCTTCACACTCTACTACAACCTTACCAGTTCAGCCTCTACCTCTTCTCTGCCAATTTTCTCTTCTCTGACACACTGCCTCTTGTCACTACCAATTCTCTATTGAATCTCTCTAAATCTTCTGCTACTCAAACTCTGCCATGTCTGACCTCTTCTCACTCTCTCTCTGCTCTCCTTTAGTCACTGCTACCATCTTACCGGTTCTAACACTATCGATTCACCCTACTGTCAAGATCAGTGATAGTCTATCGATTTCCTTAACATTTTCGGTTGAACTCTTCTTATCGGTTCTCTCTCTTAAGCACTCAATCACCTCTATGATTATCGATGGTTTCTTTGACTGACTAACTCTTTTCTTTCACACCCTTTAGTGATGTCACTCTCTCATGTAGTATCACTAGATCTAATCTTTGATCTCCATATTTATATCTGAGCATTCCTACCAAAATGTAACTTCAAACTTTGGCACACTAAGGTTCCTTCTACCGACCCACTTTGTATTGAATCCAATCAGATCTTGCTTGGGGATTGAAAACCTGTAACGTATCACTTAACTCTGCCAATCTCATTGTATCCAATACATGTTTTCTGTATTTTGTAAACACAACCAATTGATCATTGACTTGCTTTTGTCGGTCATATTAAATGATCTCTCCATTGTCTTCATCAAATCCAATTTGCACTCAGACAACTAGCATCGATCAGTGCAGGCCATAGGCTTCCACCATTTGATCCACATCAAGCCACAAACCTCTGTCATTGACGTGTGATATCCATAGTCAATATTAATATTGACCAAATCATCACCAACCTTGTATAAGCTCACTTCACTGACCACTACATGCATGACTCCTGTGTCCTACATGTCATCATCATCGACATCCACCTCATCTCAGGCCACTGTAACGGTTTAGGCTTAGCCACTGACCAACATACTACCAGTGTTCATCTACTAGTTCAACTTACCTTGTTGATTATACACTAATTAGATACTGGTATCCCTATTTACCGGTTGACACTACTCCTTCCTTCATACCAATAACATCCTTCTTCTTCATTAGACCAGTTCTCCACTCAACTGGTTTGTCAAAGTGACAAACTTATCCTTCTTTTTCTATACTGTAACTCATCATACCATCTCTTGTTGATTCAGTGCACATCTATGGTTTCAAACACCTAAGGCATCTTTGTGTTTCACCTGTTCATCCGGTGTGAGCCTTTAGTCATCTGCCTTTAACTTCTTTGTCTTATCCCAATGCATTATCACTTACTAGTGGGAGTAGATCCTTGTCACTCATTCTTATTCTGGTATAACGCAGATATGTGTTAGCTGACATAGAACAGATACATCTTTAGTCAGGCACATAACCCTGTAGACATCCCCTTTGCCTACCTTCATACCATGTAGCAGTCCAAACTTTGTCGATCATATCAGCATCGTGTGATAACCTCTTCATCCGGGGGGAGTCCTGCTGATGGAAATCCAACTGCTTACCAGTTGCCTACACTTTCTCCATTAGATCAACCTTACTTGCTTACCTATCACATACTTGCCAGTTGTCAACCATACACTTCCAAATCATCAATTACCAGTTGGCATTGCCATAATGCCAACTGTTTCCAATACCAATTCACCAGTCGACATCCCATACTGGTTGTCATCAATGACCACACAATACAGTTGACATCAATGATGACTATATTGGTGAATGTTAATGACACCACAATGCCTCTACCGATTGACATCAATTATAACACAATGCCAACAATCTTCCCCTTTGTAATTGATGTCAACACATGTAGTATCCGACATACTGTAGGTTTTCTATCCCCCTTTGACAACAATGGCAAAGGGCACTAACAAAGATTTCTATTGGTTGCTTCTTCCCCTTTTTGACCATTTCACTCTGCACCCTCTCAATCATTAACACTTGAGATAGAGGGCTTAGACACCAACTAACACCAATTGCTTAGCTACCAAGTGTATGTATGAAACTGATACCAATTGTATGTACAAGTCTCATACCAAATGTTAAAAAGTTTGTCAGTGCATTTCACTTACTTGCCGGTCAGACTGCATCTTCTCCCCTTTGATATGCATAGAGTTATTCTGACTCTAATTTGCTAATACCAAGTGTAGAAGCTGAAACTAATACCAATTTGATATCACTTGCATATTCTCTAATACCAAATATATGATCTCCCTCTTTGCAGGCAACTCTCCCAGTGGTCCAATTGTGATTTCTATTAAGTACAAATTGAATAGACATTGAAAGACCTCACAAAAAAGGATTGATGAGAACTTCCCAAAGTCTCAAACATAATGGTACAACTATAAACACTTAATCTCCCCCTATGTTTAGTATATCTAACAAAAATCAAAAGATATGGCTGTGAAATCCCCCTGAGCCATAGATCTTAGGTCATCTTTGCCTATCAGGTTCTAAACCAAAGCTCCAATCTATAGCTTGTACTAGTTGATTTGAGTATATAAGTGATCTAATGATGATCTTCCATCTTGGTGACATCCATCATAGCTTATGACATGATCTTACTTGACCACAATTCCAAGCCACATCATCATCATGTCAACTATCAAATAGGTTGGTCCATTATGATGTATACACATAAGGTCAATTACCAGACCAACACAATGTCATTTAGGTCTTCTCCAATATCAGTTGGGACATAATATCTTCAATCTAAGCCATAGGAGTCACTGCAATGATCTTGGAACACATTGACTCAGATACTCTGCAATAGTGGTTAATATCCATACCCGTAACATACTGCACATATCGGTTTACTTTACTGGTCCAATATCTCCACCAAGACACGTTATCCATAAACCTTTGTCTTCTTGTGTCAAATGCCTCTAATCCCAATGGCAATTTGAACCATCCATTTTACACTTGCAACAGTAATCCATCTTACATGTGCAGATGTGTATCCGAGGCAACAACTACACAGACTATCATCCCATCTTCTTCCTTGAACTGACATCAACCTGTTCTTTCATTTGTCCATTTCAACTATGGGGGTGAATGATGTGATCAACATGTAGCTCACCTTGAATCCTACATCTCCTTTAAGCTTTAGAAGATATCACCTATGTAATGGATGCACAATGTCGGTCCATTGTTCTACTCTCTTCCTTCTTCCTCAATACCTGCTTGGTCTACCTTCTCTTCTCATTTGTAGTCTTGGGAGAAGTGTTCACCTTCTTCTACTCATTTCTTCTTGCTCTAAAAACATTGTTGTAGAAGTACATTGTGTTCATGCCAGACACATGATTGGAGGACCTTCTATCAAACAGATTTGATCTTCTTCCTCTAATCATTTTTTTGTAGCCAGCAACCGAAACCAATAGATTTCTTGATCTTGCAGGAACATATCTCCTTTGTTTCCATGCAGGTCTTTGACTCCCATATTCTCTATAACCATTTCCGTATTAAGCATGACTATTATACCGGCTTCCATATGACTGCAAATTCTTCTTTTTGTAATAATGACTTCTATGGCCAAAACCATTACATGTTTGACAAACTAGATTGTTATTCCTAGGAAAAACCTTTTGTCTATTCCTAGATCTATTTTTATATTCATCTGCCCTATTGCCATAAACTTTGCAAGAAAAAAATAACTAGAGAAGGAGGTCTTATAACTTACAAATTTTTTTTGCCAAACATGAGGCGATCTTACTAGTTTGGCTTCTCCATTTCTACTTCTCTGGGGATTGTTCTTGGGAGCAACATCTCTTTCTCTTCCACCGACAGGAGGTCTTTTAGGCTATCTTTTTATGTTCCTATTTCTAATGAATCCTTCTTCTCTTAGATTCCCTTTCCCTTTAGGTTCAACATTATTCCTTCTTGTAGCATTGGTCTTTATCCTCATATCTTCACCGATTATAGTTAGGTGAACCTTCTTCCTTAGAGCATTCCTGAATGAGAAGGTTTGTCTCTTGTTGTTTCCATTTGAGGAAGGAAACTGAATGTCTTTGTGGGAGACATTCTTGCTAGTGGAGCATTCACCGACACCAAATCCTAATCCTCCAATATCCTTGGAGTGCTTTTGTTTGTTCAACATTTTATCCAGGGCATCATAACTACCATCAAATTGGATTCTTACCTTGAGGTCTGATGCTAAATCTTTACACTTCCATTTCTTGGTGTCCAAACTGGATTTTGGTTCTTCATTTATCCTATTATCATCATCCATTTGTGCTATCTGATTTGTAATGGTTGACTCTAAGTCTTGAAGACTTTCCATCAACCGATTTTGTTCCATAATAGCAACATTATTGAACAAATTGTATTTTGTTCTTACTCTGTTGAGCTCCTCAAGTGCACTTACAAGTTCTTCTTCAAGATCAACTTCATCTTCATCTTCTTCTTCATCTTTAACATCGCTGCCAAAAACATCTTGTTGGTAGGATTGATCTGCATGATCACTTTCAGATGTGTCCAACTCACTTTCTATCTCTTGAGCCATGAAGAGGTGGGTTTCCTCTTCATCATTGTTGATCCTACTACAAACAGATCTACCTTCATCTGCAGACTCATGTGTTATGCTTTTCTTCTTGATTCCACAAACTGGTTCTATAGTGCTATGTTCATTACAATAGAGTTTCTTCAATCTGTCCCATAGGCTTCTTGTTTATTTACATCTATCCATTTGTGATGATTGTTGGCCATTTGGTGCAATTGATTATGTGTTGCATTGATGTTTTATCATTGATGTCAACACAAGTTGTTTGGATGCTTTACCGACACCCTTTTTGTCCTAGTAGGTTAAATGGTTTATGGTTAACCTGGATTTGGTATGATCTAGAAAGTTTCAGTATAGTCTAGTGATGGAATTGGCTTGTTCATGATGCTTATAATCATATTTGATTATTTGGTTTTGGTCTGGTGATTGGATGTTATCCTGCTTGCTTAGAAGATTGGTTTCTGGTTCCGATGAGGGTTTCACCAAAAGAGCTTTTGATGGAGATCTTTGATGAATTGCATAAGTGGTGTTGGTACAGCTTATGCTAGATTTTCAAGATTTTATTGGTGATCATGTTTGAGACTTGGTGTTTGGAGATCATTGCTAAAGTGTGTGAACCTACACTTGGTCCCGCTTGATCTAGGTTATGGAATGACCTTAATGTAACGTATGGAAAGGACCTATTGATGTATTTCTGGGATGTCTTATGTGTTGATATTACTTGTTTGGTCTAAGGCCGACATGGTTTTTGATTATGTAATCAATTTATTGTCTGGTGGCCGACTTGATTGTTTATGGTCTAGGGTTTTATATAAATAGATGTAAGATCTCATTATAGATCATCATGGTTAATGAAAGAGGTCATGGTCAAGGAATGTAATGTATGAATAATGTAATATCATTCAAGTAGAGAAGTTGGTTGATCATTGGAGATCAAATTGGGTTTATGTAAGAGGATTTAATCCTCTAGTATTAAACTTAACCAAAATTGTACTCTTGGATATGAGATGCTATCTTTTGCAGTTCAACACTTTTCTGAATTGTAGTCTGGATTTCCATGTAGTCAATGACACTCCTTTTGTGATGATCAGTATGCTCTAGCCTATTGGCCTTCCTACAAGTGCAGGCCCCTTCATTGTAATTCACATACTATAGAAGTATTATCTGACTGTGGGTAGGCTTCCCATCATGGTTTTTACCTTTACCGGGTTTTCCATGTACAAATCTTGTCACTAGTACATTCAGAGCTGATTTTTGATGATCATTTGTCAGATTTGCGATGAATTTCCATCGGAGTGCCGACAAAATCAACCATCGAAAACTCGGCATCCGATTGGTCGACGATGCCTTACATGTCGAAAATATGACAATCCAATGGACTCTGCCGACATTGTATGTTCACCAATTACATCGTCGGTCAAAAGCTTGGTAGTCATCATAATTTCGACGACGATAATTTTTATCAAAAAAATAATTATTATCGATGTCGGCGTTTCCTTCTTTCGATGGCTCTTTTATATCGATGAGACATCACTAGGTCTCATCGATATAAAAGAGCCATCGAAGAAAGGAAACGTCGATGAATTCAAGAAAGGACTCACCGAAGATAATAACTTCATCGACAAAAGATATCGAAGAAAGTAGAGAGGGTCTTCATCGATGGGAAAAGTTCTCGAGGAAATAATACTATCGGTGCAACATAAAAAGGACCCACTGAAAGGAGCGTTTTCATCGAAAGAATAATATCGATCAGACAAAACGAAGATACATCGATAAAAGATATTGATGAGGATATAGGTTTCAAGGAGGTTAAAAGGCATGTTCTTGATATGCGTGGTTTTGTTGATGTAACTTTATCGGTGAGATAATAGACTCATTCATCAATGGGACATAGTGATATCAATGAAAGAAGTATTTGGATGGAAAAATAAAGGAGGACACCGAAGCCCAAGGTTTCTTCGACATAAGACTCGATGGATATCAGATATGTTTTGATGAGGAGATAGCCATACTGCCCGAATACAGTATTTTGATGAAGGGAAAAAATACTTGATCAAAGTAATATTCGAAACAAAAGTATTGTCGGTAGAAACAAAGATATCGATGGATTAAACAAACAAATGATTGAAAGACATATCCTCATCGAAATGATTATTGATTGCTGTGAAAATAAGAAACAAATCCCATGAAAGGTCACATCGCCATTAAATTCGAATGTGTGCCCGAGTGACCGTTGTCCAAAATGGCCATTACTAACTGATTAAATATGCCATAAGTAGTATCAACATCAAAGGACACAACATTAAGGAATTCATAGGCAACAAACTAAAAGCAAGAATTGGGCGAATTCACAGATAAAGCTCTATAATTCCAAGTAAGTTTTTTGCACACAGACCTCTTTTTTAAAATTCAAATGGAATCATCATCTAAAACTAATAAGACCAGAAAGGGAAAAGAACCTATCATTGCAGAAGAAAAACCTAAAAGACAGAAAAGGGAAGGGTGTTCTTTGGCCCAGGACCTAATTGACCAGTGCCCATCATCCAGTTTGAGGTCCAAGAAGATTAGAGTTGATGAGGAAGGCCTGGAGGACCAGTTTGACGATCTTGGAGACATATGGACATAATTGAGAGGGTATGAATTATTCATATATGGTTACAATAGAAGAGTTTCCCCTCAACCTATCAACAATTTATGGCGATTGAACTTAGGAAGGTTAGTTGTGGCTAATGTATTCATGAATGTGGAGCTCATGAAGACATTGGCAAACAATTATGACCCTAAAACTAGGACCATATATAACTACATGGGTGAGCCAATTCTTGCAATCAGAAAGGAGGTTATTGACACCGTGTTCGAGTTGGATTGGGGATTTGAAGAATTGATTGACCTCAAGAAGTTAACAAGTCAATATTTTAACCTAGAGCACATTTACAAAACATGGAGACTCCCTATACATAGACCTAGGAATGCAGGGTCCTTAGTGCTACTAGGCTAGGATGACAAAGCTCCCTATGATGTCAACTCTTTCCATCCATATTTCAAGTATACCTATTACTGTGTTGCCCAAGTGCTAGGTATAAAAGCCCATCCTTTGATGGATATTGCAGCCATGGTTATTTGTGCCGATTTGCAGTCTAAGGACCCCTACTTCTTTGATTGTTTTGCTTATTTGGTTGAGGTTTTGAATCATGGGTTAGAAAAGTTAAAGGGGGAAGTCATCAATGTTCATTTCAAGCATTATTCCTTACTTATGCATATGCTATTGTATGTGGGCCAAGATGAAGGGTTATGGCCAAAAGAGTTATGTGTCAAGACATATGACAATGTTGGGATGAGAAAACCAGTGCAACTATGGGTTTCTTCATGGGACCAGAGGTATGTGAATAATCAATATTGGCATTTTGAGGAGTTCTTTGTCAAGCCATTATATAGACTGTTGGGATGCCCGTGTGATCATGCCCTTGCACCAGAGGTTCAAAGATTCCTAAGACCAAAAGATTTTGCTAAAGATCCCTCAATTGAATACAATTGGGGAGATTGGTATTATTTTTTAGACTGCACACAAGTCAGGGTATACGGGTTCGGAGGGAGACCATATTTACTACCACTTACAGTCCCTAACAGAGTGGCTTGTCTAGAAATTGTGAGGCAACTGTCAATAGTGAGTACTGAACATCTGACAAGCCATGGGAAACAATCAATTGTACCTAGGTTGTTAGTATTTTCATATTTTATTGTCAAAAGTTCAAAGAGTTATGGCCTGCTGCACATAAAATTGGATTATTATGGCATGGCTATACGGGAACCAAGGTCCAATTTTTATCTTGAAGGATACATAAGGATAGCCTGGTCATCACAAAAGCTGAAGGTTGAAGAGCATAAATCTTACCTACTGGATGACCTCATTAAGAACATTGGCAAAGAAGAGGCCAGAGTGAAGCGAATAAAGTTTGAGAAAGCAATGAAGGCTTATAAATGGAAGATTTTTAGAAGGAAAATGGATGAGAATGTGCTACAAAATATTGAAGACCCCTTGGAGTTGGCCAAAAAACTTGTGGAGCATGAATTGGAAATACTTGAGGGTATCTCGCCTCATGTTTTTAGGGATTACATTGATACTATTAGGAATACATAGCCTTTGGCTCATATGTCTCCTGCTTCCACATCTGGCATCATTCCATTCACTCCTCAAGAGGACTACCCCCCTGGTTATGAAGAGGATACACCAATAAACTTGGCAACAGGACAACTGAATGTCCGAGAAGTGTCTGACATCAGATTCCTTGAGCATGAGGATTTCATTGTTGATAGTGACTTCATTGCTTCCAAGGAGTTCACCGCATTCCTATATCAACATAAAGGAGCTCAAATTAGGAATAACATGAGAAATAGTGAAGAAGAGCAGCAGCTTCAAAAGTTACAAGAGGAGATGGATCTTGTGATGAGAGGAATGACACCTGAGAAGGAAAGACAGTTGCTCAAGGAAGCTGGTGTGCTATTATACTCTGGATGGGACGTGAACTCTGCCTAGTTGTTTGATGGATTCCTCAAGAAATAGGACCCAAGTAGGAAAATGATGCCAAAAGAGATTGATAAACTCTTTAGAGGATCAGGATATGATCCAAATCAGAAGGCTCTTCTACAGTGGGCTATCTATCCCAAAGATAAAAGACCTATATTGGTTGATACAAAAGAAGCTTCTGGACATTTGATGGTGTAGCAGGTTGGAAAGACTAACCCTAGAACAACTGCCAAACTAAATTTGGATGTTGCTAAACTGAACCAAGATTAGATAGAGTTTTTGGTCCAAGAAAATTCTACATACAAAAGCCTATATGAGAAAACAGATGAAGAAAAATAGAGGCTGCAAGCAATATTGCTTCAGATTGATACAGGTACTAGTCAAACAGGGATGACATATGGTGTTGATAGAGATTCCATGGATACCTTGACAGACGCTATGTATTGGAGGAACAAGGCTGAAAAGACATCTCGGCAAGTAGAAAAAGTACAACAAAAGATGGATAAGTTGATTCTGGAGATCATTGAACATAGGTTCAGAAGTATGATGCAAGTTTTTGAAATCTATTGGAAAACATACACTGGAACAGTCAAAGCTTTGAAAGAGCATGAAAGGCTCAGGTCTCGATTGGAAGACATGATGAATGAAAATAGTTCGATTAATCCAGGTGAGAAAATTGAAGTCAAGGCTTACTTGAAGTCCCATGATGAATTGGAAAATCAATTAAGAAAAGAGCTTCAAAGGCTGGACAATGGGAATACACCTAGGGTGCCCTCTTTTTACAGTAATGGTGAGTTAGTATCGTTGGAACAGTGGAAACAAGATTTTAGTGATTAGAAGAATCGAGTAGTAGCAGAGTTGGATTGGGAGAAATAATTGTCACTCTGTGTTAACCATATTCTATCCAATCATTTCTAGATAGAAAGCGACATGAGGACACTAAACAATGATGTTCTAATTTATAAAGATGATAAGTACATTGAACACATAGGAATACTGAACTTGTTTATCTCCCAGTTTGTTAACAAAAGTGCTAATTAATAGTTATGTGTTGAAAAGCCACGATGCTTGGTGACAATGTATACCCTCATATAAATGAGGGAAATTTTGTAACAGTAAGGATCATTAGAGAAGAAGTAGAATATAGCCTCAGGCTTACAATTGTACCATTTTATGATATACATAATATAATCAGTCATCTTTCCTTTGTGTATATGTTGTGCATTACTGCATCTTTCTGTAGGCAGTTGCTTGTGATATTATCTAAAGGAGATAAGGTTACTTATGTTCTTCCAGTAAAACTCTGTGTTTCATATTGTGGATTTGAATAAAAGATTTACTTGTGAATATAGTTTTGTATATAGTGCGCCTGCATATTATCTCATCCATGGTGCGCCTGCATATGTATATAGTTTTGTTTATAGGTGGAAAGCCTAAGGTTCAATGTCAAACTTGTTTGCTCTAATACCATATGTAATATTCCATTAATTCTATACTTAAATAAAATAAATTGTGATCTATATTAAGATAAAAAATTGAGCATTTCGAAATAAAACATAACGACTTTAGTTGAAGGAGAAAACTAACTAAATGTTCTTCAACATAATAAGAATCTAACTAATTTATCTAAAAGGAAGGTAATCTTTTAATGATAAAAAAAATTGAATAAATATTATTAAGCTAATCAATATGAGAAAGGAATTCAAATGGCCAGTTTCATCACTTAGATAAAGCATCACCATCTTGGCCAAGGTTTTAACATTGCAAGCACCAGTGCATTGTTAGTGTTCACCTCCCTTGCTTGACTTGTACATCCAATTCTTGAGCTCAACAAACTCACTAGTTACCAACCATCTAAACAAGCCATCTGCTTAATGTGTACTAACAATAATGGTTAACGACCATCATATGATAAATAGCATACACTTGAGCCAACTAACTCACTAGTTTACTAACCAACTATGTAGCAAATTGCTTAATGTCTACTAAGAATATAACATACACTTGAGTCAGTTGACTCATTGGTTACAAAACTTCTAGGTTTAGCTGATCCAATTCGTTACATAACAGTCTCATGTCTACTGACATTAATGGTTTACAAGGACCTTCATGGGATTGTGACATAACCTAACAAGCCAACTGTTACAAATCCCCTATCTCTAACAAGCTTCAACTGTCATCATGGAATTAAACCTAATACAACATTGGTTCCCTTATTTATCTAAATTAACACATCATATTATGACTCAACAAAAAATACGGTTCTAATATATTTTTTTGTCTTTCTATATTCCCAAAAGTATGCATCTAATTGATGATAAGAATCCTTCTTTAGGTCTTGCAACCATGGAGACTAGTTATAATCTGATTATAATCGATGTGCATTGATTCCAAGATGAACCATATTCGGTTGAACTATGAGTTAAGAGTGGAAAACAAATAAACATAGAATAGCTACAAATTATAGCAAGGTATTGTGACTATAAGATAGAAACCATCCTAGGAGCCTCCAATATATCAAAAGTTGAGAAAGTAGCAAGCTTACTGTACAAAGACAGTGATCACTATAAAGTTGTAGTCAAGTTCAAAGCATTGATTTGTGGGAACAATGGGTTTCATATGGGGATAGAGAAGTCTCATGAAATATCATGATAGTCATAATCATAATCTAAAGAGTAGTCAAATCTTCAAGATAGATTGGTGATAGTGCAGTCATTCTGTTGAGCATCAAATCTGAATTAAGTAAACTATCTTGATTTGAGAAATTAAATCATAGAAGCCATCTCTCTTTGGAAGAAATCATCATTTTCATTGATACCGTAATAACCCATAGGTTATCGAACAAGTCTAAAAGCATTCTATCGAAGTATCTAAGATTCAAACAGTATCAATGAGACCCAACGATGTCTCATCGATACTAAAGGGGCATCGAAGAAAGCAAACACCGATCAACTTCAGAAAGGACTCATCAAAGATAGTAACTCCATCGATAAAAGATATCGAGGAAAGTGGAGATGGTTCTCATTGACAAGAAAAGGTCTTCGAGGATATAACACTATCGGTGTAAAAAGACTCACTAAAAGAGATGGTCCCACCAACAAAAGGTATCAAAGAAAGCAGAGGTGGCCCCCACTGATGAGAAAAGGATTTCGAAGAAACAATATCATCGATGCAATATAAAGAAGATTCACCGAAAGAAGCATTCTCATCGAAAAAGTGATATCAATAAAATAGAAGAAAACTACATCGATGAATGATATCGATAAGGATATGAGTTTCGATGGGAGGAAAAAAGAAGTCACCGAATTCCAAAGTCTCTTCAACATGAAACTTGGTGGACAGCAAAAAGAATTCAATGAGAATATGAGTTTTGAGGAGACTAAAAGGCATGTCTTCAATACACATGGTTTCATCGATACAAATTTATTGGTGGAAGATGACAAAGAGAGGATAAAAGGGGCTTCCGTGAGACAATAGACCCATTCATCGAAGGAGCATAGTGATATCGATGGAAAACTAAAGGAAGTCATTGAAGACAGTAACTCCATCAATAAAAGATATCGAGGAAAGTGGAGATGGTTCTCATTGACAAGAAAAGGTCTTCGAGGATATAACATTATCGGTGCAAAAAGACTCAGTGAAAGAGATGGTCTGACTAACAAAAGGTATCGAAGAAAGCAGAGGTGGCCCCCACCGATGAGAAAAGTCTTTCGAAGAAACAATATCATCGATGCAATATAAAGAAGATTTACTGAAAGAAGCATTCTCATCGAAAAAGAGATCGATAAAATAGAAGAAAACTACATCAATGAATGATATTGATAAGGATATGAGTTTCGATGGGAGGACAAAAGAACTCACCAAAGTCCAAAGTCTCTTCGACATGAAACCCGGCGGACAACAAAAAGATTTCGATGAGAATATGAGTTTTGAGGAGACTAAAAGGCATGTCTCTGATACACATGGTTTCATCGATACAACTTTATTGTTGGAAGAAGACAAAGAGAGGATAAAAGGGGCTTCGGTGAGACAATAGACCCATTCATGAAAGGAGCATAGTGATATCGATGGAAAACTAAAGGAAATCACCGAAGCCCTGGGTTTCTTCGACATAAAAAGGGACCAATGAATACCAGATAGGTATTGGTGAGGAGATGACAATACTCAATTTGTTTATCTTCCAGTTTGCTAAACAAAAAATGTTGGTTACCAGTTATATGCTGAAAAGCCACAACGCTTGGTAATAATGTAAGTGGTAGACTCATCGAGAGGTGGTGGGTTTAAAAATTGTCTCATAAGTTTACACAATAAGTCCTAAAGAAATATATAGACTCTGTAGCCCAAACAACGAAGAAAGGCACTGGTCATCTATAGAATACAATTCATCAGTTCACATTTCATTTTAAAGCAATAGGAGTAGTTGAGTAGGAAATATAGAGTAGACTATAAATAGTGTATATACATAAATTTCAAGCATAGAAATTGAATAATTTCTACAATAACAATCTTGAAATCATCTTCTATATCTCCATCCTAGCAATTTATGCCATTCTGAGATGCATTAGGTTAGTCTCAATCACTAGAACACAATTTGCAACATTCATTAGTAGTTGTCCTCCTTACAAATAGTGCAACATTAAAAAGGTATTATCAAAGCTACAACTACAATTCAAAGAGGAAGCTTACAAAGATAGGACAAAGCTAGGTACAGTCATAGGTCAAGGCAAATTCATAGTTGAAACTCAATCCAAAATAGTGAAGAAGTGCAACAAATGACATGAGAAGTCTAAAGAAGTATTATAGCAATCACGAGTCAAGGATTAATGAAGAGATTTTTTGCATCCATGATACAATCCTTAAAAGCATCCATGATACAATCTCAAACACACTTTTTACCGTTCTCTTGGTAATTAAAAAACTTACAAGGATGAGGCATATTCATTACTTACAAGTAATAAAAAAAATTACAAGGATGAGGCATATTCATAACTTTTGCAGTCCTACCTTGGATATCAATACTAGAAGCAACTCATATTGTTCGTGTATAGACAAGACAATATGGGAGTTCATTATACCCAGCAACTTGTGGTGTTGTTGTTCGTGTTGGCTCTGTTGGACCCTACAATTAAGATCCAATATACATTATTCAATAAGATTAACTGTGCAACATAATGAAATATTGAAAAGTGTGTTACCTTATTGAGCTTCGCTTGGTTTCGAGAAAAGTTTAATATTCTCTACTTAACAGGGCCAACCACGTGAAGGTGGAAGCTCATTTGGCCCCTCCCCCCCCCTAACATCACTCTAAATTCCCTATTAACATCTTATAGCATTCATTCATTAATTCTTTCTACCATTAATAAAATATAGCATTCATTCATTAATATCACTTAACTTTCATTAACACATAACATTGATTAACATTAATTAACATGCAACATTCATCAATATTAATTAACACATATCATCCATAACCATTAATGAGCACATAATTGCATTCACTAAGACATAAAAATCAGTCATTATCAAATAAGTTATATTACAATCATTTCTTTCTTGAATTTTTCTTTGAAGCTATGAAAGGACTAAGTGGAACATCAGTTTCTTCATCATTTCCCCCCTTTGTAGATGTTCCACCAACTGTTTGTGATCTCAATGTATGCCTAGTCCTATACTAAGGATGAGGACACTGAAGTGAAGGGGGGTCCTCTACAATAACAAAGAAATGGGTTAAATTCAAAACAAAAAATTATTATTGTTACAAGTATTTCATTAATTTGGAGAACATAATTGTTGTGCTCTTTACCTGATGGGGCCACATCATTTTGTGTAGCCTCAACCTCAACATGTTGAACACCCTCTAGATCTGTTGGAGTTGAAATACAAAAGGTTACATTAATGCTGAACACCAATTGCAATTATATTTGTTTAAAGCAATAATAGTGATCCTCTTTACCAGTGAGGAACATCACGTTCTTGAGGTTGTGTACCCAGATCATGCTCCACTTGCTCACTATCGACTACATGCTCTAAAATATTAACAAAAAAGGTTACACTAATTACTACTCTAATTACAAATTAAGATGTTTAATTTTATTAATAGCTAAATAAATAAATTTGAATAGCAAATGAATACCTCCACTACTGGAATGCACATCCAGACCTTCATGTGCAGGTGGTGTTTCACAATTAGTAGGCTGCATTCCAATGACATGCACATTGTTATCATTGCTTGCTTATTTAAAAAAAATATAGTCACTTTATGTTGGAACTCAACATCAATTAGATTATTGGTAAAGTATTCAATTTGAAACAACTTCCATTTACCATATTTACCTATGTGACGAATGCACTTGAATGTTGTGTATGCCCACTCAATTCTCGTAGCTGATCAACCATGGCTGAATAGCCTTGCTAGTAGGCAATTCTCTTGTCATCTTTTGTGGGTACTCTATTGAATTCAGATCCCTGCATTTTTGCTTGGTACCATGAATTTTGCTTGCATTGTTTGATAAAAAAAAAAACGCTTGCAATTTATTAATATTTTGATGCAATATTTCGTTTACATGAGATACTTACAATTCATGCAGCAAGTTTCATGTAACCACTAGAGCCGAGTTTGTGTTGCCCGTGCTTTTCTTGCCTTGCTTTGGTTGCCTTTGATGTGTCACTCAATCTATAAAAAGTTTGAAATATGTTAGATTATATAAATATAAAGAGTAATTAATTAGTACATAATTACATTATGAATAGTATCCCATACCTTCTTTTGGCGTCTAGTGGTGTATTTCCTTTTTTCCTTTCAATTCTCTCCTTGGCATCCAAAATTAGGTCCTTCCACTCCCTCTCTGGAATCATGGGGGACACTCGTACTTTAGGTTCCTCTCCAAATGGGTCCTGTATTGGTCCCTCACATACTTTAGATATGTGTCAGCTTTTTCAAGGAGCTTGGTTTTGTCAAAGGTGTCATTTCCAAACCACTCAACCATTTGGTTTGTCAATTCATCTTTTAACCTTTTTTCTTAGCCATTCCACCTTTTAAAGCCAAAACAAACCTGTTAGATTCAGAAATGAATTGAAGCTACATTTATTACACTTCAAGAAATGGATCAAAAGTAAACTATTCCAGCAATGAGATGAAATCAAAAGTGGATAAGGGTTAGTTCACATATGATGTACCACCTTTTACATATGGTGGGCCCAAATATCTGCAATGCAATGTCACTAAGATGTTTATAGAAAATATCATTGCCTGCAAAAAATTCATGGGATCATTAGTCCAAAATGAGTGATCATAAAGTAAATTACAATTAGAGTATATATAATAATAATTTTAAAGTACCTGGAACCTTTTGTATATTGAAGGGAAGCATTTCTTCATCACTCACCACCAATGTGGCCTACAACGTTCTCGTACTAGAAATATGAGAAGATCCAAGAAATGATAGTATGTTATCAGTAGTAGTCACCTCTAGCACATCCTCATGTGCATCTCCTCCTATAAAAAAATGAATCAATGATGAAATGGCATTAGAATTCAAGAAAGAATGCTTGAAGGGAAATAAACACATGACAAAAGATAGAGAAATAGAGGGATCTACCAACAATGGGCGGGCCAATATAATGTGCACTAGAGGATGTGTGCATGCTACGTGTTGTTGACATTGCATTCGGCAATACAGGTGAGGGTGACCTCTGATGAGGCGGTAGTGACATTTGCACAGTAACATTGACAGCACCTAAAGAATAATACATTAAATATATCAAACATTAAATATATGAAAACTGCAAGAATTGTAAACAAGGATGAACCTTTATTTTGAAAATTGACACTATCAAGTATGATATGTTTTGGGTACTCAGAGTGATAAGCCAAGCAAGTGACAATACAAGAAAATCATCATCACTTGAAGATCCTGTAACACCCTAATCGTGGGAACGACTTTCATGAGGGCAGATAAATTGTTGTAAACGCAATACGTAGATATTTTAGTTAATGACATAAAAGAGAATAAAATATAAACCATTATTGAACTTTTGTTATAATTAAAGGCTTCATTACTGCTTACTTGCAAGTTTTCTACTATCTTATACAATAATTCCATCCTCTGTCGTATCTCATCAATGGTAGGATGCATGGCTACCAAAGAAACAATCTCTTTTCTAATTTTATAAGAGGCATTTTAAAGAATTTCACAAGGTCTATGGGATCTTCAGGGTCATCATTGCTTAACCCTAATGATTCCACATCCATAGAAAGGTACTCAGGTACTGCAACTCCCTTTCGCTTTCCTTGAACATTCGTCTTTGTCAAGAATATCATTAACAATTACAAAATTAGTATAAATCACTAAAAAAAAGAACATAATAATGTAACAGTTTGCTTCTATCTAATTTGTACAATTACAATGAGGTTTACTTGCTCGGTAGAAGTGTCGCAAGCTACATCTCTGTCTGTGATATGTGATGGATCCATGTTGGCCTGTGACAAAGAAAAAATATAAAAAATGTTAGCGAAATTACATAGTACACAACATGAACAACATGAACTTTGTAGACAAAAAGAGTATTAAATAATAAAAAGATGTTGTCATCAAAATCATTGTAAATTTTTTAATTCCTTACCTTCACTTTATGTAGACTATGCAGGATCCTCAACTAAATGGTTGACGATGTCTATAGTCAATGACTTGTTCACACCAAGGGTGACAACATCACATAGGGACTATACCTAAAATCAACACCATCAATTGAGCATCATAAGCATTACTACATTTTTAAGTTGATAAACAATAAATACATACATATCATAAGCATCAGAAGCATCACATGATGTGTCATCATATATGTAATTGAGCATCACAATTACCATCACATATCATGTGTCATCATAAACATATAATCCATCACATATGTCTCATAAATCACCATCCATCACATAGGTAATAAACAATCCACGTTATATAAATAAACACAAAGTTCAAAAAATGTCACATGCATCATCATAAACATGTGATCCATCACATAGCTAATAAAAATCCAGTTTCCATAAATAAACACAGTTTAAAAATTGTCACATAAATAGTCACTCTCCCTATCTCCATCTCCATATTAAAAGGTGCATCATGAATTAATTATGTAATGACATTAGAATTCAAAACATAATGAATTAATTATGTAAAATTTTTTTTATGAAAAATTCAATATTAAATAGATAATATACTAATCGCATACCTCATACATTTCATTCTTCATCATCATGAACATCAAGGTCATCATCGCCAACACCATCATCATCATCATCATCATCATCATCATCATCAACGTCATCATCATCATCATCATCATTATCGTCATCGTCGTCGTCGTTGTCGTCGTCGTCATCATCATCATCATCATCACCATAACCATCACCATCACCACCACCATCACCATCACCATCACCATCACCGTCATCATCATCATCATCATCATCATCATCATCATCATCTTCTTCTTCTTCTTCTTCTTCTTCTTCTTCTTCTTCTTCTTCTTCTTCATCGTTATTGAGAAACTGTCGATCATGATCATCATCCACTTCATCTTCTACTTCTTCAATATCTTGTTCTTTGGTATCTTCTTCTTCCATCACATTATACTTTATCGGCCTTCCTCTTGGATCATGTCTAACAACAAATGACCAACCCGGTTTATGTGGAACCTCTAAGTAAAATACTTGCTCACATTGGCTTGGAAGAACATAGGGCTCATCCCCAACTAGTTCAAATGACCTTGTATTTAGCATTATAAAACCATTATCATGTTCAATAACAGTTCTATCAAGATCATTTTTATTCAATCATAGCCTGTACCATTTGACAACGAACAAAACTAATTTGAAGGAATTAAAGTCACACTCAAGTATATCATCCAAAATTCCATAGTATTGATTTTCAAACTGTTGAGGATGAATGTCATTTCTCGATGAAATATTTGTCACCTCAAAGACTGCAATGATGCCAGAATCACAAGTTTTCTTCATGTCATCCAACTTTTTTATGCAAAATTTATGATCATTGTAGCACATAGCGTTGTGGTGTTTGACCTGCGATATGTCAAACATGTAAAATTCATTGTATTGTGAGTTGATAAACATAGGGGTGATTAATAAATTTATACGTACCTGTTTATCTCTTGAACCATATGCTAAATCAATTTCCCTTTGCATAACATTGGAATCTCCATTACGATGTGCTTCTTTAACCAATGAAGCCACACCTTCCCATGTTAACTTGCATCCAGAATGTTGACAACATTCAATCCATACCATCATCCAATCAAGATTGTATGCAATATTCAAATGTAGTGCATCCCACTCTCGACCAACTGTACAAAAAATAAATAGATGTCTTACAATCGATTTATTTTGAAGATTAAGAATTAATTAACTACAATAACATCTTATAATTACCTCTCACTTTCTCCAATCTACCTTTCCCCATCTACTCCCCTTCGAATTTGTTAATGGTGGTGGGATCCCAAATGCGATCCACGTGGATCTTTGTTGCAAACTTAGGAAGATATTATGAAATGTACACCATAGTCTGGTATACCATATATCCCTCCACCATAGAACCCTCAGGATGTGCTCTTTTTCGAACCAAAGCCTTCAAAAATTTCAAGTTCCTCTCAACCATCCACATTGACCTAGTGTGTATAGGTCCACACAATTCAATCTCCTCAACTTGGTGTATGAGGTAGTGTTCTTGTGCATTGAAAAAAGTTGGAGGTAGACACTTTTGCATTTCACACATTAAATGAGGAATTTTTCTCTTCCAATATTTTATATCGTCTTTATGGATTTCTTTACATGACAACCACCTACAAGGTATTCAAGACACAAAAAAAATATATTACATAACAAGTAAAACAAATCGCAAATATAATATCTATACAACAAACTAAACAAATATCACTACTTACCTCATGTATTTTCAAAGATCATATATGACTTGCTTGAAATTATTGTCGAAGTCGTCTGGGAGAGATAGAGGTAGAATGTACTGCAACAATTATAAAATTATCTTTTCATTTTTTTGTAACATAATGAGAAGTGCACGTATGCGCAGTACTTAAATACATACTAAAAACACAAGAACATGAATTACCTTAATGAAGGTATGCCAATCATGCGTTTTCATGCCTGGCCCAAATTCACTTTTCTTTGATATGAGATTGTTTATGTTCATAGCAAATCCTGTGGGAAATCGAATTTTTCGTATGACTTCTTTTATAGCATTGCTTTGCTGGTTCGTTAATAACCAAGGAAGCTCACTTATATTAATCTAGTCTCCATGGCTATTTGATTGAATGACATTTATCATTGCATGATTGGAATCCTGAATGTCATTACATATTTTGACATTTTTTTCTTTGTCACGCCTTCCATCCAATATTTTCCATACTGTCTCTATTATATTCTTTCCAATATGCATACTATCAAACAAATGAACAATTTGTAACTGCTCGTAGTAGGGAAACCTACTAAATTGTCGGGGATAACTTTTTATTCCCTTAGGAAGGTGGTCATTTATGCCTTCACAACCTTCATGATCATCAATCACATCATCAGTAAACAAAACAAAATAGAAAAGATGTTTTATGACAAACCAATAGATGGAATGGCATTACCTTGATGATTAATTCCATTATATTCCAACTTCCACAGGTGAGGTGTCATTCTTCGTGGCTTTGGTGTATTCTCTTCTTTCCCATTGAAAAGATGTTTTTTAGTATTTCGATACTTATGATTTTTGCAGAGAAAGTGCCTATACTCATCAAACACCTACTTTCCTAAACTTTTTGAATGACGAGATTTCATTTTTGGACCACAAACAGGACTTGCAAATTTTCCCTTTGTTTGAAGACCTACAAGATAATGTATAATTGGATTAAATATGATAATTTTTTGAATTATAATGTTCATGCACAACTTAAACACTATAACATACCAAAAAAATGTGTTAGCCCCAGGGCATCGTGTATTGTCCATAGAAGCATCACATGGAATTGAAATTGTCTTTGTCCTATTGGTCTAGAGACGTCATACATAGTGACACCATTCCATAACTCTAGCAACTCATCGATAAGAGGCTCGATATGTACATTCATATCTTTAACTTGGTACTTACCTAATCGAATGAACAAAAACATTACATAATTATTATGACCATTTTACTGCAATATTTATAATTAAATTTAGATGACTATATTTAAATGATAAAATACCTAGAACAATCATTGCCAACATTATGTGCTCCCTCTTTATTGACATCCATGGAGGAATGTTATTGTTGATAACAAAAACAGGCCACACTGAGTAAACAGATCTCATCTCTCCAAATGGATTGACACCGTCCACTGCCAATGGAAGCCTGAGATTACGAGGTTCTTCTTTAAAGTGTGGCCATTTTTCCTCTATGTCCATAAATGTTGAACCATCTGTAGGCATTCAAATAATATCATCTCAACTTCTATTGCGTGCATGGTAATCCATAAATTGTGCCAAGCTAGTGCACTTGAATAATCATTGCATACATGGAATAATGGGAATATAGCGAACAACCTTGCGAGGAACCCTTTTTGTTATTTGATCTGTTCGATATCTACTGATATGACATTCAAGGCATTCAGTTCAAAATTCATGTTGTTTGTGATATATAATATGATCATTGGGACAAGCATCTATTGCTTGATACTCCATTCCAATATCTTTCATAATGGCAGATAATTCTTGGTATGAGCTCGGTAGAATATTTGATGGTGGTAACAAAAACTCACCTATCAATTTGCAGTGAAAAAATATAATGTGTTATAATAAAGAATATTAATGGTACAGCATGATTCATAGTTTATTATGACATATATGACATACCTTAACATACGTGACATTGTTATGTTGGATAAACCATTTATAACCTTCAAGTTCACCAACAACAATATAGCAGAGAGAAGAGTTGCTTGCGAGCCTTTGTAAAGGGCCTCAAATGCCTTCTCAAGTAGAGGGACATCATGAACAACATCAAGGTCATCTTCATCATCATGAGAAGTTGCACGAGTACTAAATGAGTCATGGATCAATGTATTTGTACCATCATCTTCAATTGTGTTTTCTGGCTCATGATCATCATCTTCCATGGGATCATTATCTTCAGCTTCGATATTCACACCTCCATGTTCATCCACTTAGAAAACCATATTCTCAAGGTTGCGTTGATCCATACCATGTGCTCTGGTGTGCGCGACCTATATAAAATTGATAAACATAAATAAACCATGATCATGATCTCATCATCATGTTATTTATTATGTATATAAATTATCAAAATGATATAATGAAAAAATTACCAATGGATGATAATCATTTCCACCTTCAATGTGACCATGCAGCCTATAATGTTTCTTCATTGTTTTGATTAGAAGTCTTCTAGTCTTTAACCCCTTACAAATTTTGCACGGACAATAATATTTTCCATCACCTTTTCTTTTCAAGTTAGACCACAATCTAGCAATGGTCTCCTTATTTTGTTGTTCGTTTATATTGTCTGGCATGGTCTTTCTTCATAGGCAAGAAAATAGAAATTATCATCATTGAATAGAGAATCTTATTGAATTTAGATTTCTAGTTTGCTTATGGTACATCACACAACATGAAAAACAAGAAATACTCAATAAATAACAGGATTCATTGATCTAGTATTATTACAATATGCACTTGGCCTTCAATATTTTCTCCTCCTAACATTGTTTATCCATTACCTGTCAAGTACAGAACTCTAAAACCCGTGGCTATTAAAATACATAAGACAACATTGTAGCATCTTATAATCATCTATTATAAAACCAAATAACTTGGGAGTGATTCTTTTGTTTGTCAGAGTCCAGGAAAACGGTGTCTACTGGAGCCTTGAATAACAAACTAGAAAGATTTTTAATTCCTTTTCTTTTTCCTTCTGATTTTTTCACTGTCACTTCCATCCTTCGAGTCGGATGCCCTCGACCTTTTCTTTCTTCTTATTTTTTCATACTCATAGTCATGCTTTGAATTATTTTTCTTTCTTGGTGACTCCTTACTACTCTCACTGTCAGTTTCACTCTCAAAATCTTAGTCTGATGTATCAGAATCTGATGAACCTGATGAACTAGAAGAATCGTCATTAGAGGTAGATTCATCTGACACAGGAATAGACTTTTGCTACTCTGGAATGATGTTCTTGATGTTAGATGCATTTACCTTCTTTACTAACCCATTGATACTCTTCCGAAGGGCATCCCATGCCATGCGCTAGTATTCCACATTGCTCTTGTCTTCCACATCTTTCATCATTTGAGCCAGCTTAAATGGGCAAATGTAAACACCCCCACTTCTTCCAACACCCTTCTCAGCTCCTCTTACAACACCTTTTCCATTCCCATTCTAAGATGGAGCAGACACAACACCAGAAGTTTTCACTTCCACTGCCTCTCTATCCCTCTTATTTCCAAAAGCCCCTTTACCACTTAATTCATGCTTATTTCTGTACATAAACCCATCAAGAAGCATGAGTTTTTGCATATAAGCTCACCCAAATATTTTACAGTTATTTTTCATCAAGATTCCCTCAGGAGCTGGCAGATCCTACTTCCATACTTTAATTCTATTTTCTCAAAGGACAATCCTAAAAATCCATGCATTGAAAACAACTTTTTACACCTTTGTTGGTTGTGGTGGCATCACAGAGAGTTTACATCAACAAATGAAGAACATGCCAATGCTTTTAATGCAGTAGTAGAAGTCCATCTCTTATTCAATATCTCTAGTGAAACCCCCATGATCTTTTGTTGGAGTAGAATTTGTTATATTCTAGAAAGGGTCTTGTCCTTTGTTGATGTGACATTCATCTACCTCAAGAAATAGTTGTTCTTTTCTCCAACAAGAAGTGGAACTAAATGAAGATCTAGCACCATGAAATGAATCCTCAAAAGGATTACTATAGTTAGTTTTGGTAAATAATGATCTAGGTAAAATACTAATGTGGCTTTAGGAAACATTATGTACTAGCTTAGCATATTCTAACAACTTTGGTGTGACATGCTACATCCAATTAAGTCTCCATCGGTATCTCTATTGTGTTTATGGATTGGGATTCAATGTACTCTTTTTATACACAGATTTTACTTTCAACTGAGGAGGTTTGTATGTACTTACTTGTCTTTCGATTGTATTCCTGTTTCAAGAATTTCTTCTATCAACAAATCATTTGTTGTAAGTTGTACAAGTGGAAGCTTGAACATGCCTTCCATGCTAGCCTTGTTAATACGTTCAACACCATCTTGTGCAACAAATCTTTAGAACTCCACTATTTCATTGAAGAGTGAGTAGTAGGGACAATCTAGGACACTTACAAAGGTTTTGTAAGAGAGATAAATAGACCTAAATATTATGGCTTAATAATGATCAATAGGTAAGCAAATAAGAAACTCTCAATATCAAAATGACTTTCTCAATTGTCTTTACTAGAAATGGATAGATCTGCTAATAATGGCTTTATGACTATATGTCAACTTTAGACTCAATCCAAGAAGAGCTAGAACTAATATGCGATATCTAGATTTATGATCTCTATAATATAACAATCCCATAATTATGTTTCCACGCATCTATACCACAACACAAACATCATGCTAGTGTTCAGCCATAGCAATTCATATCCTACTTATAGAATGTGAAATATGCACATAACTATGAATAAAGATTAAGAAAAACAAAGAAAGATGCTTATTGCAAACATAAATGACTAATGGACAAGAATTGAATTCATTGTAGATAGGTTTTAATATCAAATTCACTTATTTGTGTGCATTTACTAACTCATGTACTTGTGGCCAACCATTTATCTCTTTCATTAATTAAACACTTATTAATAACATTAAATGGCTGAGTAATTTTGTTCTAGTTGAAATTGAAAATAAAATATTTTATTTCAGGACAGCTCACACTATTCCCTATCATATTTTAGACTCTTGGTTGTGTTAGTAGTGGTTTGATGTCTTTGGAGCTGATCATTGCATTTCTTTAGTTACATTTGCCAGCGTACTCCCACCCTGTGCCAAAATGGGAGCTTTGGAATAGGGTATGGACATCCATCAAAGCATAAAAGATAGAGGAATTTTGTCAGATGTAGTTGCAACTACACAAAATGGATTTGTTGAGAAGGCTTTAGAAACTTTCAAGCAAATGCAATCGGCAGGTGTAAAGCCAAATTCCATGACCATTGCTACTATCCTCCCTGCCTGTGCCAAAATGGGAGATTTGGAATAGGGTATGGACATTCATCGAAGCATAAAGGATAGAGAAATTGTGTCAGATGTTGTAGTTGTAACTGCCCTAGTAGACATGTATGCAAAATATGGAAGCATAGACAAGGAATGTGAACTGTTTGATAGAATGCCTGAAACAAATGTTGTCTCGTGGACTGCAATGATTGCTGGATATGCACAAAATGGATTTGTCGAAAAGGCTTTAGACACTTTCAAGCAAATGAAAATGGAAGGCATAAAGCCAAATTCCACAACCTTTGCCAGCATCCTCCCTGCCTGTGCAAAAATGGGAGCTTTGGAACAGGGTATGGACATCCATCAAAGCATAATGGATAGAGGAATTTTGTTAGGTGTTGTACTTGCAAATGCTCTGATTGACATGAATGCAAAATGTGGAAACATGGACAAGGCTCATGAATTGTTTGATACGATGCCACAAAGAGATGTGATCTCATGTGAACAATCAACACGCGTGTATACAGGAGGAAGGGATTTCTGCTACAAAATTGAACACTCACTCCTCAATCATAGTTCTATGGTTTTACGAGATTAAACTAGGACAATTAACCACCACATGTATATTTTTTACAACATGAAATTAAAAAATAGGGCAATTTGAATCTACCTCCTGCGTGGGATTGCCTTTGACATGGGTTTGATGTTCTTGGGGGTTGAAGTCACCACAGATGCCTACGCAGGATTGCAATTCACAAATGAATTCCCTGCCTCTATTTTTATTTTGTAATGGCCGCGGTCGTCAGAATTATAACGAACTCGAGCACGTTTTTGAAAAAAAGAAAATTCTCATTGCTAATGCCTTCTTCGTCAAAACCAAATGGAAAATTTCCATCGGAATTACGACTAATGCAGGAACTTTTTCAAAACAAATCAAATTTGGCCACAATATACCTTCTCCATCGGAAACCTTAGTCAAAAATATAGTCCAAATGTATTAGTGTGTAGTTTTCTGGATGGCTTTTGTTCTGTGATTATTTTTTATACTTAATTGGATTAACTCATATTATGGTATTATTGTTTTGGGTTCTGATATTAAATTTTTAATTGTTGAATGTTCCTGTAATTTGAGACTACTGATTCACCCCACCTTAGTTGTCTTTTGGTTATCTGAACTGTCTAACAATTGCTATCAGAGCATTGGTCCTCTCTGCAAAAAGATAACCGCTTGAGGAAGATCCTATGGTGACTAATAGTTCAACTTCATCCAGTTCATCTAGATCTATCTTTTGAAGGGATATTCTGAGGCTTGATGGAACAAATTACATAGTATGGAAGATTCAGATGGAGACTCATCTAAGATTTCTTCTCAAGGATATTTGGGAGATCACACATAATGGTGTCACACCCTATAATCTGGGATCTGGAAATCCTCCTCTGGAAAACCTTGAAAAGGAGCTTGAGAATGATTGTAGAGTAAGAGAAGCCCTCTTGTGTGGACTTTCTGATCAACAAATAATGGGATTACCCAACAAATCATCTAGAAAGGCTATATGGGATAAGTTGGAGACATTTAATGAAGGTGAACCTATAGTGAAGATTTCTAAACTTGATGGTTACCAGGTGAGATATGAAAACTTGAAGATGGAGGAAGATGAAAAGATTATTGCATTCATGGAAAGGGTAAATGAGATTGTTATGGGAATTCAATGTTGTGGTGGAACTCTGAGAAAAGATGAAATTGTTTCTAAAGTCCTAAGAGCCCTACTATCGGCTTACAAAATGAAGGCTACTTCTATTAATGAATTAAGAACAATGGCTAATACATTTGTCAATAAAGATACTTTGTTTGGGAAACTATCTTCTTTTGAGATTGAGGAATTTGAACCTTCTAGAGCTATGAAGATTGAACCTTCTTTTTATGCATCTACATCTACAACCAGTAAGAAAGACTGGAAAGCTTTATATGAAAAAAAATTAGAAGATATGAAGAGAGAAGATGATGAGTTTGAGCTTCTTGAAGTACTGTTCACTAGAAGAGTGCCTAAAGGACTGGTAGGAAGTAAGTATGAAAGAAAAGCCCCTTTTAAATGTTTTGCATGTGACAAGATAGGTCATTTTGCATCTAGATGTCCTGAAAGAAATTCAAGATTTGCTTGGAGATTGCAACTGCTACATAGACAAAAGGTAATATATTTCATTTGAACTCCTGTGAGCAGACATGTTTGTTTACACATATTGATGAGAGTTGGCTATGGCATAAAAGGTCATGTCATGTGAATTTTGATTGCATTCTAAAGATCTATTCAACTAAGGAAGTTAGGGATATACCTAAGATTATGAAGCCCTATAATCTGGTATGTAAAGATTGTCAAATGGGCAAATAGGTCAGAACCTCTTTTAGGAGTATACAAGATAAATCAAATGATGTTCTTGATCTTATTCATACTGATTTGCATGGCCCTGCTAGAGTTAAAAAATTTCATGGTGATAGATACTTCATGCTAATCATTGATGATTATTCTAGAATGATATGGGTTACTTTTTTGAGAGAAATCTAAAGCATTTGAAAAGTTTAGAATCTTTAAGGTTCAAGAGGAAACTAAGATAGGATTGAAGATTAAATGTTTGAGATTGGATCACGGTGGAAAATTTACATCCGGTGAGTTTAATAACTTTTGTGACAAGCATGGTATAAGAAGACAATTTTCTGCTCCTCGGACACCTCAGTGGAATGGAGATGTGGAAAGGAAGAACATAACTATCTTGGATGCTGCTAGAACAATGATGATGGAAGATAGTCTACCTCATATCTACTAGAGAGAAGTAGTGAGAAAAGAGGTTTATACATTCAATAGAGTACATATCAAAGGAGACACCATTAAGACACCTTATGAACTATGGTTTGGCAATAAACCTACAGTTATGTATTTTAGAATTTTTGGTAGTAAATGTTATATAAGCAGAGATGATATCTTTGGGAAATTTGACCCTAGATGTGATGAAGGCATATTTATTGGTTATTCTAATGAAAGAAAAGAATATAGATGTTATAAAAAGAGATTGCAGAGAATTGTGGAGAGTGTTAATGTCAAAGTAAATGAGGTGAACAAAAGTCAAATCAGCATTTATGAGAAGGAACCAGCAGTGGAAATGATTATATCTAAACCGGTAGCAACTTTACCAAAATGGAGAGTTGAACCAATTTATCCGGCAACATCATAGAATTATACAGCGGCTGAGGAATAGGGAAAAGGAACAGAAAGTTAGAAGACTCCTAGGTATGTGAGATTGAATCATTATGAAGATCAAATCATTCGGGATAAGAGCAATGGAGTGATAACAAGAAGAAGAATGACAACTAATGAGGTATGTTTAATTTCACAAGTTGAACCAGTATCAGTAATTGAAGCATGTAAAATGAACATTGGTTGAAAGCTATGGAAGAATAATTAGATCAAATTGAGAAAAATAACACATGGACTTTGGTTCCCCGACCAAAAAATAAAAATGTTACTGGAACTAAATGGGTTTTTAGGAATAAATTGAATGAGGATGGTCAAATTATAGGGAATAAGGCTAGATTGGTTTGTAAAAGATATTCTCATAAGGAAGGAATTGATTATGGAGAGACTTTTGCACCTGTAGCTAAGATTGAAGCTATAAGATTATTTCTTGCCTATGCTCCTTATAAAAACTACAAGGTTTATCAAATGGATGTTAAATGTGCATTTTTGAATGGGGGTCTTGCTGAGGAAGTTTATATTGAGAAACTTGATGGTTTTTCACTATCAAATGATACAATTATGGTTTTCAAATTAAGGAAATCTTTATATGGACTAAAACGAGCACTTAAATCTTGGTATGCAGGGTAGGATAAATATCTTTTGAAGCTTCATTTTACTAAGGGAAGTGCTGACAGTGATTTATATTATAAAATTACTAATGACGATATACTGATTGTTGAAGTATTCGTTGATGACATTGTTTTTGGAGGTGAAGATAAATTATGCATAGAATTTTCTAAGAATATGGAGAAAGAATTTGAGATGTCTATGACTGGTGAGATGAATTTTTTCTTAGGTCTGTAGATTACTTAGGATGACAAAGGTAATTTTATTTGTCAAACCAAATATGCTGAGGAATTATTGAAGAAATTTGGTATGGGAGATTCTAAACCGGTAAGTACTCCTATGGTTACAAGTGAGAAATTGACAAGAAAAGATGTTTCTACACTGGTAAATCCTACAAGATACAAATATATTATTGGAGGTCTCCTTTATTTGACTCAGACTAGGCCGGACATTATGAATGTTGTTTGTATTGTTTCAAGATTTTAGAGTGATCCTAGAGAAAATCATGAGATGCCAATGAAAAGGATTTTTAGATACTTGCAAGGTACATCAGAATATGGCATGCAGTACCCTAAGGATGATAACTTTACTTTATGTGCATATACATATGTTTACTGGGTTGGAGATGCTGATGGCCAGAAAAATACTTTTGGTGGAGCTTTCTTTCTTGGAAAGAAATTGGTTTCATGGATCAGCAAGAAACAGTCATGTACTTCTTTATCTACTACTGAAGCTGAGTATGTTGTTGCTGCTACTAACTGTACACAAGTTTTATAGATGAAGCAAATGTTGAAGGATATAAAGGTAGATTGTGATGAACCTATAGTTATTCACTGTGATAACTTTGTTGCTATTGATATATCAAACAATCTAGTATTTCATTCCAAGACAAAGCACATATCTATCAAGTATAACTTTTTGAAGGAGAAGGTGGAAGCTAATGAAGTTAGACTAGTTTATGTGAATACTAAAGAGAAGATTGCAGATATTTTTACTAAACCTTTATCGAAGGAAATATTTGAGTACCTGAGAAACAGATTGGAAGTTTCCGCACCTCCGATAGAGACTTGATTGATGCAGTTTGGCATTAGCTCGGCATGCACTATATAAGAGTCTATTCATTCTAGAATTGATGTGGGATGCTACTGCTTAGGGGGAGTAATCAGCTTTGAGAATCAGAGGCTTTTGTTTTTTCTTTGATATTTCTGTCAAATTTATGGTATTGATGTCAAAAGGGAACATATATTGATGTGAAAAAGATAATGAAAAAAAAGAAGAAGTCATAGGGGGAGAGATATGAGAAGTAAAAGGGAGAGATATTCAGAGCTATATGTGGGTGATTGTTGGTTGTCTTCCATAGGGGGAGACTTGTTCGGCATTTCTTGGTACTTAGATCTTTTTCACATCTAGTGTTGCCATTAATTCGAAAGGGGGAGATTGTTGGCCATTTGGTGGAATTGATTATGTGTTTCATTGATTTTTTTCATTGATGTCCTAGAAGGTTAAGTGGTTTCTGGTTAGCTTGGATCCGGTATGATCTGGTAGGCTCCGATATAGTCTAGTGATGGAATTGGCTTGTTCATGATGCTTATACTCATATTTGGTCAGTTGATTTTGGTATGGTGATTGGATGATATCCTTCTTGCTTAGAAGATTGGTTTCCGGTTCCAGCGAGAGTTTCATTGGAAGAGATTTTGATGGAGATATTTGATGAATTACATAAGTGGTGTTGGTACAGCTTCTGATGGAGTTTTAGGATGTTGTTGGTGATCATATTTGAGACTTAATGTTTGGAGATCATTTTTTAAGCATGTGTACCTACACGTGGTCCCATTTGATCTAGGTTATGGATCGACTTTAATGTAATGTGTGGAAATGACCTATTGATGTATTTTCAGGATGTCTTATGTGTTGATATTACTTATTTGGTCTAAGTCTGACATGGTTTGTAAATATGTAATCGGTTTATTGTCTAGTGGCTGACTTGATTGTTTATGGTCTAGGGTTTTGTATAAATAGATGTAAGATCTCATTGTAGATCATCATGGTTAATATAAGAGGTCATGGTCAAGTAATGTAATGTGCAAATAATGTAATATCATTCTGGCATAGGAGTTGGTGGATTATTGGAGATCGAATTGGCTTTATTTAAGAGGATTTAGTCCTCTGATATTGAGCTTAACTAGAATTGTACTCTGTCATAGGAGATGCTACCTTTACAGTTCAACACTTCTCCTGATTGTAGTTAGGATTTCTATGGAGTCGGTGAGGCTCCTTTTGTGATGAGTAGTGGGCTCTAAGTTGTTGGTCTTCCTGGAAGTGCAAGCCCCTTCATTTTAATTCATATACTTATTGCAAAAGTATTATCTGACTGTGGGTAGGATTCCCACTGTGGTTTTTCCCTTTATCGGGTTTTCCACGTACAAATCTTGGTGTTATGTGGATGGCTTTTATTTTGTGATTATTGTTTATGCTTAATTGGATTGACTGTTATTCCAGTATTATTGTTTTGGGTTCCAGTATTAAATTTTAATTGTTGAATGTTTATGTAATCTGAGACAACTGATTCACCCCCCCTGTTAGTTGTCTTCCAGTTATCTAAACTGTCTAACAAAGAAACATCACCGGGGAGCCCACTGAGTATAGATTTCATGGCTTCAACATTGCACATAGATCTCCTTTCTTCTTCAGGACCAGTGGGATGACTGATCGGTCTAGAGACACAATTAACAACTGACATCCATACATCATAGCCTAATGAGGACAGGTAGACTTCCATTCTATAAGTGCATGTACCATAGTTTGAACCATCAAACACCAATGTAGGAATTGATTCAAATCTAACCATTGTGTTTAGACACCAAAATCTACCCATGAGGGAGAAACCTTATCAACTGAGAACCTAAGGCTCTAATGCCAATTGTAGAACACAATATTCCACTGAGAGGGGAGATGAATCAGTAGTTTCCAAACTTAACCCTTTTTAAACCTAAATATGTGTACCAATTAGCAGCGCTAACACAAGGTGGATATATCAGTGAGATAGGGAGAAGAGTCAAATCCAACCACACACAAAAGGAACATCACATAACATCGGATATATGAGGAAAAATCGACATTGTAGAAACCTCGATGAGAAATGTTGCTAGAGTCTACTGCTCCAACTTATCCTCACAATAAACATTAATTACAAACTTTAGGGAACCAACCCAAGGAGCACCAACCCCTGATTTAGGGCACTAACCCAAGGAGCACCGAGCTCCAACTCAGTGATCACAATGATTACAAACAATATAATAGTTTTATCCTGGTTACAAATGAATTATGTAACCTTTGCAAATAAACTATTTACCAGTGCACCTTTGTTTTTTTCTCTATCGGTTCTCTACTCACACAGTTCCTTCTCTTCTTCACTCTCTATTGCAACCTTATGGGTTCAGCCTCTACCTCTTCTTTGTTAGTTTTTTCTTCTCTAACACACTGTCTCTTGTCACTACTAGTGCTCTGCTAAATCTATTTGAATCTTCTGTGACATAGACTCTATCATGTCTGACATCTTCTTACTCTCTCTTTGCTCTCCTTCACTGACTATTGCCTTCTTACCAATTCACCCCACTATCAAGCTCAGTGATAGTCTACCAGTTGCCTTAACCTTGCTAGTTGAACTCTTCTTACCGGTTCTCTTTATCAAGAACTCAATCACCTCTGTGATTGCCGATGGGCTCTTTGACTAACTAACTCTCTAATTTCACTCCTTCACCGACGTCACTCTCTCGTGCAGCAACACTAGATCTTGTCTTCGATCTACATATTTATATCTGAGCATTCCCACCAAAACATAACTTCAAACATTGGCATGGTCAGGTTCCTTATACCAACCCACTCCATATCGAATCCAATCAGATCTTTCTCGGGGATTGACAACCTGCAAAAGATCACTCAACTCTACCAAACTCATTGCGTCCAATACATGTTTTCTATATTTAGCAAACATGGCCAACTGATCATCGACCTGCTTCTGTCAGTCATATTAAATTATCCCTCTATTGTCTTCATCAAATATGATCTGCGCCCGAATAACCATCATCGATTAGTGCACACCATAGGTCATTGCCATTCGGTCAACATCAAGCCGCAAACCTCTATCATTGACCCATGATATCAGCAGTCAACATTAAATTTTGATCGACTCATCACCAACCTCGTAGAAGCATACTTCACTGACCACTGCATGCATGACACCTATGTCATACATGTCATCATCGTTGACATCCACCTCTACTCAAGACATTGTGTTGGTTTAGGCCAAGCCACCAACCAACATACTACCAATTTTCATCTACTGGTTCATCTTACCTTGGCGATTATACACAATTTGGTTAACCTTCATGTCTGCACTATACTATATACTGGTGTAGACACTTAAAAATAATTATTTTAATTATTTTTAATTCCTTGCATAATTAATTAATTAATTATGATAATTCAAATTCCTCTCAATATTAATTAAATATAATTAATATTATCACTATAGCATATTATTGATTTATTTAATAAATCAATCCCTTTCTTTATTCTTCTAAAAAAATCAAATCCTCACAAATCTTCCTCTTAGCTAATTAATTTCAATTAATTAGTTAACCTACATGATTCCTACAAATCATCTTCTTAATTCATTCTTCTAGAAACTCCCTAAACTCACTAAACATTATTCTTCTAATTTTTTATTCCCTCCACTCATTCTCTCTCCTAGTCAAATTCTCCTACAAATATTAATCCCACCTAACATTTCCTCTAATCCCCCTCCTAATGAATCGTTAATGGCTAATCAACATGATTAGCCACAAAGTCAACTCCTTGCTTTTAAATACTCTTTTCCTAGGTGAATGTAAGATTTTTGAAATCTCACATTCCTCCAGGCATTCCCTCTCCCAAGGAATTTTTAATTCTTTTTTATTCCTCCAATCCCCATGATATATTTTTTTGGAGAATTTCTAATTCCTCCAATGCATCTTGTGGAGTGTGGAGATACGAAATGCCTTTAAGGCATATTTCTTGGTCTCCACACCCTCTCTTGGACCTTGTGTGAGCTCACAAGTAAATCTTAGCCCTTCATCTTGAATTCATCATAGCCATTCATTTTCCTCTCCTCTTCCTATAAAATAGGGTTCCATCCTTTCATTCAAAACATCTTGAAATCCAGTAAGTTTATGCTTCCTTTTTGAGCCTAGGAAATCATCTTGGCAACTTGATCATCTCATCCTTATCATTTTTTAAATCCATTCCATTTGTGCACAACATTGGAGAGCCATCCACATCTAGCAATCAAAGGAGCACATGAAGTGGAGCATTATCAAGGGGCCCCTTCACTTCATCAAGCTCAATCTGAAGGAGAAGGTAAAATAGCAAGGTGAAATGGTCTTTTAATGATATTTTAGCATTTTGTATGTTTATTTCATTATGTTTTGATCATTTGACCTTCTAATATGTTTTCCCCTCTTCATTTTGGCATGCCCAGTGGGACCCACGTCCCTAATAACTAATATTTTCTTTTAGGTTTTTGTGAGTTGTGAGATGCAAGTTCTAGAATAGCGTGACTGCAGAAAAAAAAAAAAAAATCTTTTTTTTTTGCAGGTTCCAAAATAGCGGCTCTGTGTTTCTGCGCAACAACTTCTTTTCTATTTTTGTTGCGTTTTTGTTTCTGTTCTTTTTTTGTTTTTGTTTCAGTTTCAACATGATAGCTCTACGATTAGCACGAACGTTTTTGTGGGAATTTAAATTCCTGTTATCCGATCTGTTATTTGCTCTGTTATCTACTCTATTTAATTATAATTTGTGTGAAAGTAGGAGAGTATGCTCTTCTCTATATAAACAATCAGAAATTCGGACCTTTGGCACTTTTATATTCTATTTAGCGCGACTGTATGCTCTGACCGCAAGAAAGTGTGAAAATAGGAGAGTATGCTTTTGTTTATCTAGACAATCAGAAATCCAATTTTTTGGCACTTTTCTATATGTTTAGTGCGACTGTTTGCTCTGTTAATATGTTTGAAATTTGTTTGGCGCTAACAGTAGTCTGCATTTTCTTTTCATTTCGAGTTATTTGTTCTGTTTAATCATAATTTGTCTGACCATAGGAGAGTGTGAAAGTAGGAGAGTATGCTCTTGTCTATCTAGACAATCAGAAATTCAGACCTTTGGCACTTTTCTATTCTGTTTAAGTGAAGCTGTCTCCTCTATTAAAACTAGTGTTTCTGTTTGCTCTGTTAAATCTAGGGTTTCAGTTCTCTATTAAATCTAGGGTTTCTGTTCTTTTAAATCTAAGGTTTCTATTTTTTCACCATATCTTCTTTATCTCGACTCCATTTTCCTCCAAACTTCACCAGATTCTCCGCATTGCCATTTTCCACATTTCCTTCCTTGGAGGCCTTATCCCAAAAATCCACTTTTTGAAGCCCAAAATCCCATATTTCTCTATTTTTAGGGTTTGCCATAACTTCTTCCCCTTTTATCCAATCACCTCCAAATTTTTCTCATATTATCCATCTCCAACTTTTGCTTCTTTGCCCCTCTTTGACAAATTTTCCCATTCCTTCATCTCTCCTCCAAAATCCCCATTTTTCGCTTGCCTATCCCTTGGAAAGTGGCAAAAACCTAATCAAACCCCATTTACCCATAAAAGCTTTCTTCAAATCCATATTTGTCATTAGTAAAAAAGTTTTTATTCATGTTTTTCTATTCATTCCCAAAAAATTAAAAATAAAATAATATTTTTGTCATTTTGTTGTTTTTTGTAGGACGCTTGTTCAAGACTCTATTTTTCTAAACTAATCAAATTGTTTTGCAAGACACTTGTTGAAGACTCTATTTTTCCAAACTATTAATCAAGTTGTTTTGCAGGATGCTTTTTGAAGACTCCATTTTTCAAACTACTAATCAAGTGGTTTTATAGGTTGCCTAGCTGATTCAACCAAATATTGTGCATTTATTTAAATTAGGCACCTAGATATTAATTAAAATGGAATGACCCATTGTCTTATGTGTCTTTAAGAAAAGTGTAAAGGTAGGAAAGTATGCTCTCATCTTACTAGACGATCAGAAATCCAAACCCTCCAACCTTCTCTTGTTTGATTGTGTGTTTACCTCTAGTGGGTCTGCCCTCCCAACTTGCTCTTTGAGAAGGTAAGAGGGGAACGACCCAAGTGAGTACACCCAGACCTGGGGTTCCCAACTCACTATAATAAATAGGCCATTGCCTACGAAAGGGTTAATGGTTGGGGCTATATGAGAGTTCACTCTCACATTGGGTGCTTATTAGGATCCTAGAGATCTCAATTATGCTTGCGTGACTACTAAGTTCTTGGTGCTTCGTTGGGGTATAGGCCTCAATTGCGCTTGGGCAACTTTGAAGGGTAGCACCTAATGGGAAGACTTACCAAACACCTTGTTCATAGTGGCCAAAAACCTTCTAGTCATCGGTGCAGGAGGTCAAACCTCTGAAGCGGCCCATATTCTGACGGCCCTTAGTAGAGACACAAAGTTTGCTATGAGGAGTTTTCATGGGAATTGATGCTTGGTTGCCCCAAGAAGTGAGTGTCATGGAGGGGAGCCAGTGGGGTCAAGCATCTAAGTGTCTGCTCTAGGTAAGCATAGATGGGAAACCAATTGGGATTCAATGACTATTGTCCTTGCTAGCCTTAAGAATGTTGTATATGAGCATGAGTGTTTTTGATATAATATGCATTTGATTACTGTGTTTGTTTTGTTTGATACATACTTGCCAAGAGTAGACTAAAAGCACATCACTATCTCCAAACACTTTGCAAAAATATTTGTCAAGACACAAACAATTGTCCAAGTCATTACCCACACGAAGTCTAAAATTGTGTAAAAACTCTGTCCGTCCCATTTTTCATAAGCCCAAAAGAGAAGCTAAGAGTTTATCCTCTACGTCAACATTCAATTTTGTCCTTTGAAACACCTATTACCGTCCAAATCAGGGTGGTCATATCCCTTCATATAGCTTGCCATTCAAATCGATCCTCCATTAAGTCGTATTCATGTCAAAGACAACCTAGTTATCAAGTTTCTTCTAAACCATCACTACCATACCTTCTTCATCAATCATCCTCAAATTTCTTAAATCCTTTCATCCTCAGTTTTCTTAAATCCTTTCATCACAAATTTCTCAAATCCTTTCATCACAAATTTCTTAAGTCCTTTCATCCTCAAATTTCTTAAATCCTTTCATCCTCAATTTTCTTAAATCCTTTCATCACAAATTTCTCAAATCCTTTCATCACAAATTTATTAAGTCCTTTCATCCTCAAATTTCTTAAATTCTTTCATTACAAATTTCTCAAGTCTTTTCATCCTCAAATTTCTTAAATCTTTTCATCACAAATTTCTTAAGTCCTTTCATCCTCAAATTTCTTAAATCCTTTCATCACAAAGTTCTCAAATATTTTTATCCTCAAATTTCTTAAATCCTTTCATCACAAATTTCTTAAGTCCTTTCATCCTCAAATTTCTTAAATCATTTCATCACAAATTTCTTTAATCCTTTCATCACAAATTTATTAATTCCTTTCATCACATTTTTCCTAAGTCTTTTCATCACAAATATCGTGTATGGTCGCAACTCGATCCCAAAAGAAAAAGATGGCTGAACAACAATATGGCATGCCAAACATTAGTGTCCTATATGAAGATCCCACGCAAGATCATACACAAAGTAGGCAACCTAGTGATCAAGATCAAAGTCAAAATCTTGACATGGTTAACGAAGATGAACTTTGTCCGGAAGTGCAAACTTTCCTAGCGGATTCTTATAACCAAGAGATGATGGAAAAGTTTATTAAACACAATCCTACTACACTTCTAAAAACTCTCCTTGAACATGGAGCTCAACTTTCGCCTGAATTTAATAGATCCGCTCTCACCCAACAACCACAAGGAGACCTCGCTCCCACACAAAGTGCTACACCTACTATTCAAACTCAATCAATTGCAGCCCCATCAATCATCCAGGCTTAATCAATGCCACCCGGGGCACCTCCCACCATGGACTCCATCCCACCTTCTTCCTCCTTACCATCCATACCACTATCAAATCTGATCTCATCCATTCTCCAACAAACTTCTATACCACCTCCTTCTATTCAACCACAAATTTCTATTCCACAAACTTCCCTTCCTCCCAACAATGTCGCAAATTTTATCCGGGCCATATTCAATCCCGTCACAACAGTTAGCAGATCGCAACCAACTATCCCTCAAACCCTAACGACATTGGTAATCACATCTCACGTTCCCACCTCCTCATCATATCAATATATTGGTGGTGGTGCACCTTCTTTGGTTCATCCAATTCTTGGGGCAAATACAATTCATCAATATCAAAGTCCACAAGAAGACCTCATCAAGGAAATTCAAGACATGAAGAATATCATCAAGGATATGAAATAGAAGACTAATAAAAGAAAAACTTACTCGTTCGAAGAGTTTTGCCCTTGTCCTTATGACCCATCTATATCAGTTGCACTATATCCCCCAGGATTTGAGATGCCTAAATTCACCAAGTATGAAGCCAAAGGAGATCCCTGCGACCATGTCCGAGAATTCCACATCTTATGCTAAGAAGTCTCCTATAGTGACCTTTATCTTCACAGACTCTTTCCCAAAAGTCTCATGGGAGACGCCTTGGCATGGTTCTCATCTTTGCCACAAGGTTCCATTGTCTCTTTTCCAGACTTGGCAGAAAAATTTGTGGCCCACTATGCATACAACATGGGTAATGATGTATCTATGATGGACTTATGTAATACAAAACAAAGGCCTAGAGAAACCTTCACCAATTTCCTACAAAGATGGCAATATCTTATCAAGAAATTATAGTGGGACATGCTAGAACAACATCAAATTGAACTATTCCAAAAGAACTTGGTGCCTGAACTTTCAAGACCTTTAATATCTCAATGTATCAAATCCTTCCAAAAATTGATAGATAAGGGTCTCGCCCTCGAACATGTCTTGTTGGAGGAAGGAACCTTGAAACATTACCAGAAATCAATGCAAAGTTCTTCCTCTTATTATAACGACAAGCCAAAATTCTGGTCCAAGAACAAAAACGTGGTCAATGATGGTGTAACTGATGCAAAGCAGGTCCAAACTGTGGCCACTCCCACAAAATCCACCACCAACAATCATCAATTCAACAACCAAAATCAATCCCAAAAACCTCACAACAATGTCTCAATCCACGGATGACCACCCCGATCAAATAATAGGACTCTAAGAGATTTCACTCCTTTGGCTGAGCCCATTGAAGTGGTGTTTCAAAAACTTGTCCAAGCAGGTATAGTGGTTTTTCCAATCACTCGCCCGTTTGACCCCAATCAACCTAAACCGAGATGGTATAATTAAAATGAGTATTGTGAATACCATCGTATCAAGGGACATGATACACGAAAGTGTATGAAACTGAAGATCTACATACAAGATCTCATTGATAGAGGTGAGATTGAGATAGCAAATACAAAACTTGGTAATAACAATGACAAACTCAAAATGTACCAGGAACCCTTCCTGAAGCATGATAAAGGAAAATGCTCATCATCTAATGCAATGGGTTATGACTACGCTAATCACGTAACCGGTTTTGATTTTTTTCTAGGTCGCATTGAACCTATAGACAATAATGTCAATGTCATAACCATCCAAGGAGTTAATCCTCCTTCTTCCCAAAGCAGACCAAATCCTATTTGGATAGTCATTCAAGGCGCCATGCCTTCCACCTCCCATTTCTAGAATGACTACAATGCAACTACACACCAAGGAAGAGTCACCATCCAAGGAGTTCCTCCCCCACCAAACCCCCCACCCATGTCTTCCACTCGCTGATATGACCTCCTTGATCAACTTGGAAAGACACCCGCGCAAATCTCCATTTTGGAACTTCTCAAGACCTCCCCGGTCCATAAAGAAATTTTGGAACAAGCCCTTCTCCAATCATGCGTTCTAGATAACATCAATGCCACCCAATTCCAAGCCCTCATTGGAAACCTTGTTGCCTAGTAGCACATTGTATTTAACTCCAAAGATGCTCCCGCAAATGAAGATCATAACAAACCTTTGCACATCAAAGCTCTTATCCACAAGCACAAGGTCAAATGTATCCTAATAGATGGTGGATCCAGGTTTAATTTGTGTACATACAAATTAATAAAACAATTGGGACTTTCTGAGGGTCTGATAGACACATCAGGAAGGATCACAATAAAGGCATATGATGATGCAAAAAGAATTTCAAAGGGCGTGGTCACCTTACCTCTTCAAGTGGGCCCCATTATAATTGAAACCCCTTGCCAAGTACTAGATCTTGACCTCCCCCACAAAATTCTCCTTGGGAGGCCATGGATTCATTCCTTACAAGCTGTACCCTCCACCTATCACCAATGCAACAAATTTTCCTATAATGGAAGAGAGATCACTATCAAAGGCGATCCCCAACCTTTTCAATATTGCAAACTATTGGAGGGGAAGTATTCATATCATTGCCCACTAAATAGACCCTTGTCAATGCCTCCATCTGACACATCAAATGTTGCCTCCATATCATCCCAACCAGATAATCAAATCAATATTTTGGACAATGGCTGTGGAGAATACAAATTGGAGGATGTCTTATTAATAAACAACCTCCCTCTCTCTCCTAAGTCATTTGGCAAAACAAAAGAGATAAAAAAGGACCCAAAACCAGTCATGCAATGCCAAAACACCACCTTCCAGCAATGGGGCCCACTTGATAATGAGAGCCTCGAAGCAGATATCTCTTCATGGCTGTACCGGGAAGAAGATGAAGATCCAGCAAGAATATCCAAAGAAATGTAGCCAAAAGCATCTGCCATAGTTGAAAAAATGGGTTACAAAGGACACGGCCTGGGACCAGAGGAGAAAGGAAGAAAAACACCCATAAATCCTATCTCCTATAGATACAACAGAGGCTTGGGGTACACCCCGTTGCCTAAGATTACTATCGCTGGTGCCCCTTCTAGTCCTTCGGATATCGAAAGCGATGACGAAGAGGAATTCCATGAAATGCCTTATGAATATTAGAAAGATATCTTCTTGGACACTTACATCAATATCATCACCCCCGTAACCCCTCCCACTTCACATGAGCTACATCTTGTCCATCCTAAACTCAATGACTGGGGCCAACGAGATAAACCCACTTTAGATATCTACGCCGATGATAATTCTCTCATTGCTCTCCTAACAGCGCAAAATATGGAAGATTGTAGCAGAATCGAGGGTATTCAACTACATGAAAAGGGATACTTTGGTAGTCAAGTCAATGCACTTAGCCACAAAAAAGATAATAAAAGAAAAATATATGATTCCCTAGGTGAAAACCTCCCTGAGGTGCCTTTGGATGAACAAGAAATAAAAACAAAGGGCGTATCTGAAAGTGAAAACCTGGAAAAGGAACTTGACGATGAAGGATTTGACCTCCCTACCATTGGTTACCTTCCATAGGACAAATCAAATTTGTTGATAGAAGAAACAGACAGCATCAACATGGGCACCGAAGTCATTCCGAAAAGTGTGCTCATTGCCAAATCCCTCATAGAAATCGAGAAACAAAACTTCATCAACTTCCTTACAGAGGTAAAAATCAATTTTGCATGGTCCTATTCCGATATGCCAGGGTTGGACCCTGCCTTGGTGGCTCACAATCTCGCCGTCCGCCCAGATGCAAAACCTATAAAACAAAAATTGCACAAAATGCACCCACATATTGCACTCCTGGTCAAGGCAGAACTCCAAAAGTTGTTAGACGCAGAATTTATCAAACCAATAGATTATGCTAAATGGGTCTCCAACATTGTACCTATCGACAAACCTGTCGGGGGCATCTGAATATGCACAAATTTCTGAGATCTAAATATAGCTTGTCCTAAAGATGATTTCCTGCTCCCCAATATAGACATGATTGTGGACCTTACAGTAGGATATGAAATGTTATCGCTAATGGATGGGTTTTCTGGATACAACCAAATCAGGATAGCAGATGAGGATCAACATAAAACTGCATTCACAACACCATGGGGTACCTTCTGTTACCAGGTCATGCCTTTTGGCCTTAAAAATGCTGGAGCTATGTATCAACGAGCAATGACAACAATTTTTCATGACCTCTTGCTCAAAATTATGGAGGACTACGTGGATGATCTGCTAGGAAAATCCAAGACAAGACAAGAACATATCCCCATTCTAAAACAGATCTTCGAAAGATTGGAAAAATACAAGTTGCGCCTAAATCCCAAAAAGTATGTGTTTGGTGTCACATCGGAAAAACTACTGGGATTCATTGTTTCCCATAGAGGCATCGAGGTTGATCCCACAAAGGTAAAAGCTATTATGGAAATGCCTCTGGCAAAAACTCTCAAACAACTGCGCAGTCTCTAGGGAAAACTCCAGTCTATCAGGCATTTCACTTCACAGGTAGCAGACAAGTGCCATCCATTTGCACACCTGTTGCGTAAAGACACAAAATTTAAATGGGATTGCCTATGTCAAAAGGCCTTTGATAAATTAAAAGAATATCTAGCATCACCTCCCGTATTGATGCCTCCTGCTCCTGGAAAACCCCTTATTTTGTATATATGTGCTACTACAGTGGCATTGGGGGAATTATTGGCACAAATAGATGATCAACGGAAGGAACACGCCATTTACTACATCAGTCGGACGTTGGTAGGATATGAACTCAATTACACCCCCATTGAAAGAGCATGTTTGGCATTAGTGTTTAGCACACAGAAACTACGACACTATATGCTAAATAATAAGACAAAATTAATTGCTAAAATTGATCCACTTAAATATCTCTTGTCCAAAGCTTCTCTCACTGGCAGAATTGCCAAATGGGTCATGCTCTTAAGCAAGTTTGACATTGAATATGTGGACAGAAAGGCAATCAAGGGACAAGTCATTGCAGATCAGTTGGTTGAAGCTCCACTTCCAGGCAACCATCCTCTTCTCACAGAATTACCAAATGAGTTCATTATGACTATTACCACATCCTCCACATGGAAATTGTATTTTGATGGCTCCTACACTCAAAATGGATCGGGGGCAGGAATATTATTGGTCACACCTCAAGGAGATGGCATCCCCAAATCATACAAGATAACCTTTGCATGTACCAATAACATAGCAGAATACGAGGCCCTCATCATAGGTTTACACTTGGCTATCCACTGGAAAATAAAGGAATTACAAGTCTATGGCAATTCCCAACTCATCATAAAACAAGTCAATGATGAATACCAGACAAAAGATGATAAACTCCTTCCCTACCATACCATGGTTGAAGATCTTAAGCAACATTTCACGACAAATCAAATTTGACCAAATCCCACGAACAAACAACAGTGTTGTAGATCCAATGGCCACCATTGGCTCCGTCCTTCAAATGCCAGCACATAGTCAGAAGTGTGAGTTCTTGGTCGAGAAATTGTTTATACCAGCATACAACCTACCAGAGTCTGGAATGGTGTGTGTTCTCATTGGTCCCGAGTCCCCTTGGTACCAAGAAACATTCACTTTCCTCAAAGACAACACCATTCCCCCACACCTCACCAAAACCCAACAACAAACCTTCATCCACCGATGTGCCCGTTACACCATCCTTGCAGACACCTTGTTCAGAAGGCATTTTGATGGTTCCCTCCTAAGGTGTTTAGATAAATAAGAAGCAAAATGGGCATTACGCGAAGTACATGAGGGTATCTGTGGGGCACACTCAAGTGGATTCACATTGGCTAAAAGAATTTTGAGAACATGATACTATTGGCCTAAAATGGAAGAAGACGCATACAATTATGTGAAGAAATGCATCCCTTGCCAGCAACATGGTGACTAGATTCATGCATTGTCACAAGAATTGCAGCCATTCATTACACCATGGCCCTTCTCGTAGTGGGGCCTCCATCTCATTGGTAAAATCCACCCTTCATCTTCCAACGGACATAAATTCATTATCACCACCACCGAATACTTCACCAAGTGGGTAGAGGCTATCCCTCTTACTTTCACCACCGGCAAGCAAATATCCAAATTCATCCTGAACTACCTAATCTACCGATATGGCATCCCAAAAGTTATCATCATAGATAATGGTAAACAATTTAAGAACCAGGATGTCAAAGAACTCTGCCAAAAATTCAACATCCAACACCGCTTATCCACTCCATATTACCCCCAAGGCAATGGCCAAGCTGAGGCTTCTAATAAAACCCTAATAAAAATCCTCAAAAAGACAGTCAATGAAGTAGGTCGTGATTGGCACCTCCAAATCCATCCTGCATTGTGGGCCTACCACACCTCCATCCGCACCCCCACAGGTGCCACTCCTTATTCCCTAGTATTTGGTTCTGAAGCCATCCTTCCCCTCGAGATCGAGATCCCCTTTCTAAGGGTATCGCTGCAAAACATACTACCAGAGGAAGAATATAGAATTTCCCGCTTACAAGAGCTAGAATTGTTAGATGAAAGGTGCCTCAAGGCCTTGAATCATCTCTAGGTATATCAAAACCATCTATGCATGAGTTATCATAAAAAAGTCAGAACCCGAGAATTCCAAGTTGGTGATCTTGTCCTAATGGAAAATTAGAAAAATCTACAAGAAAGAGAAAAGAAAGGCAAGTTCAAGCCTAATTAGCTTGGACCATATGTAATCATAGTGAAATATGGATCAGGAGCTTATCAATTGGCTACTCCTAAAAGTGATCCTTTGGATGATCCAATGAATATCATGCACCTCAAAAGATTTTATGCTTAGTCCTCAGAAAGTCTTAAATTGTCAAACAAATCAAGAAATTTTTTTTTAGAAAATGAGAAAGAGATCCTAAAAAAATTGACACTTTGGTGAAAACCTGGCAAACAAGCACCTTATGACACAAAAAAATTTAAAAATCTGAAAAAGAAAGAAAAAACAATTCGTCCATTAGTGAAAACCACTTGGTGGTGCTATGGACAAGTACCTTGGTGAAAACCTTTGTGCAAACACCAAGGTAAATAACCGGATCCACTGTCTATCATGTCGATACTACAAATCATCTGCCATCCAGCCCACCCATGTGCAACATTCCTTCTTTTCTGCCTCGCAATAAAACATGTGTATGATGATGAAGTCTTTACCTGAGTTATGAACAAGGAATGTCCCATTGAAACTGAGATTTTATGCCTCTTTGTTTAAGCTTCAAGAAGTCTTGAGCAACAATCCCAAGTCCATCCTAGTTCTACTCTTGGAAAAAGGTATCATTTGGTCATAAGGAAGAGACTTGTTAGATTTTGTTAGATCTTTTCATATAGGCTTGCATCTTTTGCCCTACGACTGCCACTATTTACGACTGCCTGGGTTCTTCCATATCCAGGTATGTTATGATAGGTGCATACTGGGGCATATTTCATAGTATGGCATGTGTTGGATCCTTCTTGTATAAAAAGGTGACCTGGTACTAGTGTTTATCAACACTTACCTTCTCGTGTACAAGAGGTATCAGAGTGTTTGAGGGTTTCCTTGCATGAACCCACAACTCTGTATTAGTGTTTCTTAACACTTGCATTGTTGTGTGCAAGAAATTCCTGTTTGTTTACAAAGTCAGTCCATACCCTGCGTTTCTCATGGCATCCTGATTTCTATAATCAATGGTGCAAGTCACTCAAGGCAACATCAAACTAGGTTGGCTCTCCACATTTGTTGTGCACAAAATCTCACCATCATTCCATCAAATCCTAAACTCAATAATCCCATGGAGTTCTCAATTGCCCCCATTTTCCTTTGCAGTCTCGCATCTCATATTCTTCTTTCCAAATACCTCATGACTGCTTCATATTTGTTCCTCATCTATCCCTTCCACCTTAATTTTTCTTACTCTATTTTTTTTCCTCACATAATCAATTCTGATTCTGATTCATGTTTTATACAGGATGTATCCTTCCTGAAACCAGATGCTCTGATCATGTCTTATATAGGATGAATCCTTCCTGAAACCAGACGTTGTGATTAATCATGTCTTATACAGGATGAATCCTTCCTGAAAATAGACGTTGTGATCTGATCATGCCTTATACAGGATGAATCCTTCCTGAAACTAGACGTTTTGATCAATCATGTCTTATACAGGATGAATCCTTCCTAAAACCAGACATTGTGATCTGATCATGTCTTATACAGGATGTATCCTTGCTGAAACTAGACACTCCGATCATGTCTTATACATGATGAATCCTTCCTGAAACCAGACGTTGTGATCAGTCATGTCTTATATAGGATGTATCCTTCCTGAAACCAGACACTCCAATCATGTCTTATACAGGATGAATCCTTCCTGAAACTAGATATTGTGATCAATCATGTCTTATACAGGATGAATCCTTCCTGAAACTAGACACTTTGATCATATTTGTCTTATACAGGATGAATTCTTCTTGAAACCAGACTGAATCTAGATCTTATCAATTGAATCAAATCAAATCTATCAGGATATCAATTTCACAAAATTCCAAAGATCAAATACCTCAATTGATCTCCTGAGGGGGCATCACCATACCATAATCTATCAATCAAGAGCCGAGGCATCCTATCAAATCAATATCAGCATCAAAACAAGATTATTCTTTGAATCAATGTGTCATCACACCTCGCTTCAAAGAGGGGCAAAATGTAGACACTTAAAAATAATTATTTTAATTATTTTTAATTCCTTGCATAATTAATTAATTAATTATGTTAATTCAAATTCCTCTCAATATTAATTAAATATAATTAATATTGTCATTATAGCATATGATTGATTTATTTAATAAATCAATCCCTTTCTTTATTCTTCTAAAAAAATCAAATCCTCACAAATCTTCCTCTTAGCTAATTAATTTCAATTAATTAGTTAACCTACATGATTCCTACAAATCATCTTCTTAATTCAATCTTCTAGAAACTCCCTAAACTCACTTAACATTATTCTTCTAATTTTTTATTCCCTCCACTCATTCTCTCTCCTAGTCAAATTCTCCTACAAATATTAATCCCACCTAACATTTTCTCTAATCCCCCTCCTAATGAATCATTAATGGCTAATCAGCATGATTAGCCACAAAGTCAACTCCTTGCTTTTAAATACTCTTTTCCTAGGTGAATGTAAGATTTTCGAAATCTCACATTCCTCCAGGCATTCCCTCTCCCAAGGAATGTTTAATTCTTTTTTATTCCTCCAATCCCCATGATATCTTTTTTAGGAGAATTTTTAAATTCCTCCAATGCATCTTGTGAAGTGTGGAGATACGAAATGCCTTTAAGGCATATTTCTTGGTCTCCACACCCTCTCTTGGACCTTGTGTGAGCTCACAAGTAAATCTTAGCCCTTCATCTCGAATTCATCCTAGCCATTCGTTTTCCTCTCCTCTTTCTATAAAATAGGGCTCCATCCCTTCATTCAAAACATCTTGAAATCTAGTAAGTTTATGCTGCCCTTTTGAGCCCAGGAAATCATCTTGGCAACTTGATCATCTCATCCTTATCATTTTTTAAATCCATTCCATTTGTGCACAACATTGGAGAGCCATCCACATCCAGCAATCAAAGGAGCACATCAAGTGGAGCATTATCAAGGGGCGCCTTCACTTCATCAAGCTCAATCCGAAGGAGAAGGTAAAATAGCAAGGTGAAATGGTCTTTTAATGATATTTTAGCATTCTGCATGTTTATTTCATTATGTTTTGATCATTTGACCTTCTAATCTATTTTCCCCTCTTCAACTGGTATCCCAATTTACTAGTTGACACTACTTCCTTCATATCGGTAACATCCTTCATCTTCATTAGAATAGTTCTCCACTCAACTAGTTTGTCAAAGTGACAAACTTATCCTTCCTTTTCTGTACTAGTAACTCATCATGCCATCTCTTGCTGATTCGGTGCACATCTCTAGTTTCACACACCTGAGACATCTTTGTGTCTTACCGATTCATCTGGTGTGAGCCTTTAGTCAGCTGCCTTTAACTTCTTTGTCTTATCCTAGAGCATTATCACTTACCAGTGGGAGTAGATCCTTGTCACTCATTCTACTTTCGACATTGCACAAATATGTCTTAGCTGACATACAAGAGATACATCTTTAGTCAAACACATAACCCAGTAGACATCACTTTTCCTACTTTCCTACCATGTAGCATTCCAAACTTTGTCGGACATATAAGTTGGGATCTAACAACACTAAGAGGAGGGGGAAAGAATCAGTGTTCTACCGATATGTATAGTTTTTAACTTTCTACACCATGCAAGTATGTACCGGTATAAAAAAAAGCATATAACAAGAAGAAAATAAACCATCCACATAAATGAACACCATAATGCAAAATTTATATTTCGAAAATCTCAATAAGGAAAAACCATGGTGGGATTTATGACCTATAATATCGGTTCACTGGCCATATGAAAAGATATTACATAAACAGGGGCATGCACTTGCAGGAAGGCATACTGCCTAGAGCATACTGGTCACCACTAAAGAGCCTCACTGACTACAAGCTTTCTACCAAAGTAAATTACTGAAAATGAACTCAAGAATGCATATGTTGTGCCAAATAGAGTTTTGGTTCTGGTTCTTCTCTGTACCGATTCATAGTCTTGAACTATTACCAGTACTACTTCTCCAACAAGAGTGCTTTCCTATCTATCTATAGATCATTGCATGATACAATGTTTGCGTACAAAAATTATCTCCATACATATATTTTGCATCTCATAATTCTTCTATATTGCTATCTCTTCACTACCTCTCTATCTTAAATTGACCTAGTAGAATGACTGATATAACTATTACATATTATATACCTTATGTCCTCTTACAACGCATTTATAAAGAATATTCAATATCGGCCTCGACAATAATTACAAAATGACTTACTAAAATAAATCTTTCTTGATGTCGGCTTCCTTGAAGTACTGATGCCGAGTGTCAGTGTAGGTGTCTGCTAGTGTATGCCTCCTAGTGTCAGTTTGTGACTTCCATCAAGTCTTGTTACCTTCTATCTAATCTTGTTGCCATCAATGACAACAAAATGAATCCAATGAGTGTCAATTGCCAACAATCTCCCCCTTTGGCATTGATGGAAACACTCATGTGAAAAATGGATTCCCTACTGGTGTTCTCCCCCTAAGCAACAAACTACAATTGATAACATATTCCTTGATATTTTTCACAAATGTACATACTCCCCCTTTGACAGTAATGCCAAATACTAATGAAGGAATAAAAAATGAAAGAATACAGTTAGAGTCATTTGAGCTTAGTCATCTTTAGAATTTATGGGTATGCCTTTTGCAGCAACTAAAGATATGTGTCCCAGCCTGATTTGAAAGTGTCCAATACTGATGCAAGTGGGAAAGTGATTCCTTCTCCTATGTATCTATCGGTGTGGGCTTGCCTAGCATGTTCATGCATTCTCTCTTGTGAACACCCAAAGATTTAAGTCTTGGACTCACTAGTCCTCTTAAATTTATTGCTCTCCTCAGTATTTTATCTTTTTCTTTCTCAAAAGAAAAAAATTGGTTCTCCAAGGACAAAATTTGTCCATCAACAGACGTAGTTAGTGTAGTTAGCCCATGAAAAGAATTAGCAATAGTAGCCATTTTGTCATAAAATTCTTTCAATCTGTCATTTACCTTGGTTGTTAGACTTCCTATATTACAACATACTCGGTAAATATTGGTGCATTCTTTCAAACAAACCTCAATAGAGATAAGTTTGTCCTCTATCTTCTTCTTCCCAATTCCTATAAGCTGATCAAAAGCTACTATTTTAGCTGCAGAGAAACTGTCCAAAGCCTGTTGGTCTGCAATATGTCTCAAGGATTGATAGTTATTTTATATGTTTTCTGTTAAAGCTTTGAGCTTACCGGAAGGGATTGCTCCATCCTCTATCTGGTTCAGTCACACATTATTCTGTGTAATATAGATACCGGTTGATCAATTAACCCTCTATTTGTAGTTCCTTCCTTTAACAATTTATGAGTGGCCATCATCATTAGTTCTATCAGAATTAACTCAGAAACTGATTACTTCTCGACCTGAGAAGTGTCAATTGCTAGGACTCTTGCCGGTGAATCTATTTTGTGTTCCGATATGGACTCAGTTGATTTAACCTTGTCCATCTCAACCACTTTTGTACTAGTCGCTTCGCCACTTGGTGTAGTGTCAGTTACTATCAATGGAGTATTATCCATAGTGTTTCCAGTGTCCTATACACTCTCTTGCTCAAAATTGGTTTGTGTCAGTATAAATTGTACACTCTTGGTGACTGTCATTTGTGGATATGTACCTTTAGTTGCAGTCGGTTGTGATTGTGTCAAAATTGGAGTAGAACTGCCTAAAATGCCCTTTCCTTTTCATTTGTTAGGAATTGTAGGGGATGTTGCCTTTGCAAATTCTTCCTGAGATGTGAGAAAGTTTGGATTTTTTTGAAAGAATTTTATCCACCCCTTACTTATCTCATTTACCACCTCATTCACTCTACCCATCATAAGACTTATCTGCTAGTTTTTACTAATAAAAATTATCCTATTAGCAGCCTCTATACATCACTTCATCTCTTCATTATTTATAGTGCCACATTGTTCCAAAAGTGCAACTTCCTTGATTTCCTTATCCCTCTTGATAGCATCAAGTCTCCTAGCTTCAAGTTTATTGTATAGAGATAAAGGTATCTCTTTCAAAATTTCAACTAATGCCTTCTTATATATATATATATATATATATATACAATAAAATAGCTTCCTCTAACTCATTTTGGTCACACTCTTCAAAAAATTCATAATATTTTGATAAATTCTTTAATATCCCATCTTTTGTCACTTCATCAATAATTTCAGCACAGGTCATTATTTCTTACCAGATCTGGTATCATCACCATTCTGATTTTTGTTTGTTGTTAACAGTTTGACTAGTTTCCTCTTCTACATATGCTTCCTTACCGGTGGTGAAGGTGCAATAGGCTGAGCTGCCATTCTAACAAGTCTCATCCTTGGTTCATCCTTTAATTGTTCTACCAGTGGTTTTACCATATTCTTCCTTTGCACCCTTTTGAAAGACAAAGGCTCATTATCTGCAGGGTCAGAGTCAAAAGTGATTGGGGAAATGTGAACTTGTGGCTTGTTCACTTCTTTAGTAGAAACCTCTGTTGGTTTAACTCGCTGTTTAGATTTGGAACCTACCTAAGTATCTATCTTGTAAATCACATTCTACACATGCAGACATTTTATCAAATTTCTTCTCTCTCCTTTTTCTATTGAAACCTGTTTTCACTTCAAGAGCCTTTTCTCCTATTGTACCGAACTTATCTGTCTTATCATCTAATGGGGAATCTAACATCATCTTTGCATAAAGCTCAAAAATAATATCATCTACCTCATATCCAACTCAGTTATCCAGATTTGCTTGGGTTCAACTGCTTCCATGAGTATTTCATCAGTGTTCACCATGAAACATATGTTAGTGGAATACTTCTCCACAATGTTCTTAGAGATTCTTTCCCTTTGCCACATGTTCTCTTGAAATTTATTGAAGTAACCCCAGAGCTTCTCATCCCTGCTAGTACCAAGACCAGTGATAGCCATTTTTATTTGCATAACTACCAGTATGTCATGAGCCCATTTCTTCTTTCCTAAACTGGGTAGCTCACTCAGGAAATAAAGAATTAAACAAACAATTAAGTTTCCATATCTAAATGTGCCTTTCTTGGTTCCTTTGATCTTAGTAAGGTTTAACATTAACTCACTCCTCATCCATTCACATGTCATATTTCACATTATTTCTTAACATTTGATATACAGCATGAATGTATGAGCTTGCAACAAAATTCAAGCGATTTGATTGAGTTACCTTATATCCTATGATTATGCTTGAAAATTTTATGTTTGAGTCAGTTATTGTGGTTATCCTCATTGATATGTTATCTGATGTGGAACCAGTGAGTTTTTGAACCTCTGTGTTGGAAATTTTCTTACCAGGTTCTTGTCCAACCCTAGGTAAGTTGATGACAACTTGAATAGCTTCCGTTGTGATCATATGGGGTTTGTATAACCAAATGAATTTGTTATGAACCCTTCTTAGAATGTATCTGATAACTTCATCCTTGAATTCTGGTAAATATGGAATACTTGTTAATCCTAGATCCTCGATTGCCTTAAATTTTGGTTTAATGTTTCTTGTATCTCCTAGTATCACTGATTGATACATGCTTTTTATGTCTTCGATGCCTATATCCTCAAGAGTGCAGTGGATGTGTTCCCTCACATCTCCAACATACATTTCTCCTTCAGGAACCTGAGAAAATGCTCTTGCAGAGTCTTCCTTCTTCACAATTTTGGGAACCTCCTTAAAGACTGGCCTTAACCTATCCTTAATTTCGATGATTGTCAGATTTGAAATAAAAGTAGGAGCGGAAGATCCTGATGCCATGTCAAAAAATACTTGAAAGTAAATACCGGTGGGCGATTTGAGTGCTTTAGATAACTGCTCGAAATCCTTACTCAATGCTTTGCTCACTCTTAGTTTTCCTTTACTTCACTCTGATTGCTTGAATGCTCGGTGAGTAAAAATGAATTCACTTAGCTTCTTTTATCAGTGAATAAAACCTTATTTTTTTATCATTAATGTTTCACCAACAACACTACGGATGTCGGTTTCACAGTTAAGTGTCAGGGTGACCTTCATCGATGATAAACATAGTTCTCCAGATTTTTTTCTAGATCTCCTTAGATCTCTTCCGGGGTAATATGCAAAATTTATCAGTGACTTTGCCAACCCCTAAGGCTTTTTCCTTATTTACCGGTGGAATTTCCTACAGGTGGAGGATTACCCTATTCTACTAGTGGATTTGCCAGTATAGATTCATCTCCACTTTGTTCTTCAGATTTTCTAACCCATCTCTTGGTATGATCTTGTTTTATTTCATCTACCTTATGCTTCCCTTTCTCATTATCTTTGTCATTATTATCCGATTGAGTCTTGCTTCTACAATACTTAGCAATATGACCTATTTTGTTGCATGCATAACATGTAACATTGTTCTTCTGAATTGCATTGACATATCCGGTATTATTATTATCTATTGACCTACAACGATTAGCAAAATGTCCAAACCTTCCATATGCATGACATTTAACACTTATTCTCCAATCTTTTGATTTATGACCATATTTCTTGCAGTTTGTGCATTGACCGGGAACAAAATTGTAGTTTTGATTTTCCTTATTTCTACATTGTTTATCCATATGCCTAAATTTATTGCAAACAAAGCATATACCATTGAATTTATAATCATTAGATTGCCTTACTAGTTGCCTCTATTCTGATGAGTTCTACATGCTGGTTGTTTGATCTTCATTAGCAGTACTGAAGCTTTCACCTTTTACAAATCCAAGTCCTCTAGAATCATCAATCTGTCTTTGGCTTTTCAGGAAGTCATCCAATTGTGCAACACTAATCCTAAAATTTTCTTTATATTCTCTTGCAGTAGTGAGATCATCTCTCAGAGTAGTTATTTGCCTTTCCTGTTCTTGTTCATTGTTCCAAGAGTGTGCCAAGTCATCTCTCAACAGATTATTCTCATGAGTCAATCTTCCACATTCATCAAATTTGTTTTTCAGAGATAAAACAAGATTATCTTCCTTTTTCTTTCTGTCCTCAATATCTTTTGATGGCCTTATAGTCAGATCTTGCATTTCATTCTTCATGAGCATATTTGCTTGACTTAGTTTCTATCATTGTTCCTTAAGAGCATTCTTCTCCTGATCATCCGATTGTTGTAGAAGTTCTTTTCTTTTGGCTTGAGCAAATGACAACCTTTCTTGCAGGCTAAGAATGAATTCATTTGCAGAATTCAATTCTTCTTGCAATTTCAAGTTTTTCATCCTTTCAGTATCATAAACCTCAAGAGCCATCTCAAGTTGCTTTTCCATAGCCATATTCAAATATTCTGGTTTTAGGATCTTCCTCAAGCTATTAAACTTCTTCCGAGGTACCAGGCTTTGATACCAATTGTTGCAATCTAGGAACACTGAGAGGAGGGGGTGAATCAATGTTCTACCAGAATGTATAGTTTTTAGCTTTCTACACCATGCAAGTATGTACCGATAAACAAATAAGCATATAACAAGAAGCAAATAAATCATCCACATAAATGAACACCATAATGCATATAATTTATACGTGGAAAAACTCAATGAGGAAAAACAACAGCGGGATTTGTGACCCACAATATTAGTTCATTGGCCATATGAGAAGATATTACATAAACAGGGGCCTACACTTCCAGGAAGGCATACTTCCTAGAGCATATTTCTCATCACTAAAGAGGCTCACTCACTACAAGCTTTTTGCCAAAGTAAATTACTAAAAATGAACTACAGAATGCATTTGCTATGCCAAATAGAGTTTTAGTTCTGGTTCTGCTATGTACCGGTTCACAATCTTGAACTATTACCGATATTAATTCTCCTCCAAGAGTGCTTTACTATCTATCTATAGATCATTGCGTGATACAATGTCCGCATACAAAAATGATCTCCATACATATATTTCACATCTCACAGTTCTGCTATATGTCTATCTCTACACCACCTCTCTATCTTAAAATTGACCTAGCAAACTGACTTATATACCTATTACATATGATATACCTTATGTTGGCTTACAATGCCTTTACAAAGAATATTCAATGTCGGCCTCGACAATAATTACAAAATGATTTTCTTAAATAAATCTTTCTTGATGTCAGCTTCCTTGAAGTACTAATGTTGGGTGCTAGTGTCAGTGCCGGTGCTGGTGTAGGTGTAGCCCTAAATGCTTCCAATGCCGATATCTGCTATTATATGCCTCCTAGTGTCGCTTTGTGACTTCCATCAAGTCTTGTTGCCTTCTATCTCATTTTGTTGCCATCAATGACAACAAAATGAATCCAATGAGTGTCAATTGCTAACAATATCAACATCTTGTGATAACCTCTTCATCTAGTAGGAGTCCTATTGATTGGCATGTAACCGCTTATCAGTTCCCTACACTTTCTCCATTAGCTCAACTTTGCTTTCTTACCAGTCACATGATTTCTGGTTAGCAACTAGAGACTGCCAAATCATCACTTATCGATTGGCATTGTCATATTGCAAACTATCTCCAATACCAATTAATCGGTCAACATCCCATACCGGTTGTCATCAATGGCCATACAATCCAATTGACATCAATGACACCATAATGCCTCTACCAGTTGACATCAATGATAACACAATGCCAAATAAATTAAGTGAATTGAGACTAAGTGTAAAGATGGCAAATAAATGATTATAACTTGAGATAAAAATGTAGGATGAAGTTGTGCACCTGGAATTAACAGTAAAATAATGAGATGAAGCTCCCCTATAAATTTGAGTGAAAGTTGTTGGGGTCAAGTTGAAAGTGTACTTGGTTCTCCGAAAAATCCACACAATGAAAGGGTTTTTCCATCTCTGAAAATGAAGCCTAAATCTGCAAATACAGTTGTGAACCTAGAACCTACACATAGAAAAGGGAGGAAATCTTGTTGGGATTGGGGATTTGCCTTTATGTCAAACCCCAGTTTTGAAATTCATCAAATGAGGAAAAGTACTCGCAAGTAAATGAAAGTAAATAAATAAAGTAGAATTCACGTCAAGAGAGGATACAATTGAAATGTTGCTAGAGTTGTTTGAAAGGATATGTGAAGTTGAATTCTTTGAATGTTGATATGGATCTCCTCTTAGATGGTTGAATATTGACTTGAATGCAACACCTAGCCTTGAAAGGAGACTTGAGATGCTCAATACTTGAAAGGATGCTCAAATGATTGAATTCTTGAATGCTTGAATGCTTGAATGCAATTTCCACTTGTTGAACTTATGCATTCCTTATTGACTTATTGAACCTCTTGACTTGATTGAACTTATGCAAATAGGAGGGGAAATATGTCTTATTTACTTGTCAATTAGGGTTATTTGACTAATTTTCTGTCTTAGACTGACATAGAAATCCTTTTCCCGCTTCTCATTTGACAAGACTGATGTGGGATTAATGAAAAGGGGGACCAAAATAGGGCAAGGATAGGGGCGCCACGTCCTTGTCTTGCCCTAATTTAGGACAAAAAGAAAGAACAAGAAGTGCAGGATGAGAGGAAATGCATGTTTTGGGAGGTATAAGCATGTCTCGGGTTTCTAGCTAGGCTTAAGGATTTGTTTTGCTAATGTGAAGACCCAAATCTGGTAAAAAATTGTAGTGTCAGAATTTTATGATGCTACATTTAGCGCCCACTTTAGTGGGAGTATAAGCATACACCAATACTACTAGTAAAGTACAAGGAAACAAGATTGGAAAAATTTCACCATGTCAAGGAGGCAAGATACACCAAGCCCCCAGTGGACTAAGGATCTTATGACTTTGATTGACAAAGTAAAAGGGAAGATCAAAAGGGAGGAACCATGACTGCAAGTAGTAAGGTTCCCCTCACTATGTCATAAAAAAGAAAAGATACCAAGAAATTACAAAGTAAGATCAATTTCACTAAGTAACTTTAAGTATCAAGAAGGAAAATATGACCGAAGTGTATGCCCCCACGTTAAAGCGATCGCACACGCCTTATCAGGAGAGATTGTTTTAAGGTAGGATACACCCAAGAGAGAGAGACAAGGATCACATTATTGCATGGATTTAGCCCCTAATCGAGGAATAAACCCAAGGATAATGAACACAAAATACAAAGCACGAGGTATTTTCACTTTCCTCGGGATCAGTATGCTATATGATAGCTCATGTATATCATGTATATGCATAGAATAGTTATCATTCCTCAAAGAAAGGAAACCACCTTGGAAGTAAGGGAACACGGGTGTCTTTTGAGTCAACATGAAAGAGACCAAAAGAGATCTCAATGCTTTGCATTGTCCTCAAGTGGACATTACTAGGGATAACAAATAGAAGAATAGGGATACACATAGAAGAATGGTCACAATAGAGCAATAAAAGAGAGAGAGGAAGAGGATCTACGGTACTATTATAGCTAGTCTATCACGACATCCACCTCCCGATCTTGCTAATCACTATTTTGAGAAGGCATGAAACACACTAGAGGAGCGACATCAAGTACAAAAGATGGAGCTATCACAAGATCCAAACAGGGACTATGCTCATGTGCTAAGTCACTTTGTTCGATTCAGGGAGCTAGGATTAAGGTTTTTAAAAATTATGTAGATAAACTATTGTCAAAATTAACATATTCATATTCACTATCAGAAGCATCAGGAGTTGTATTGCCATCATGAATAATATTTTCACCTATTTCTTCATCAAGATTTATAGAAAGAGGAGCTCTAACATGAATAGAAGTAAAACCATCACATGTTTTCTGCAACTTATGATTTAGAGATTTAGGTTCAACATCTGACTAAGGAGAAAATGGAATCATGTAAACTGTTGGTGTTTTGGGAGATTGAATAGTTTGAGAAACAACTTCATGATATCTAGCACAATGTTTACATTGGCGATCTCTCGCACAATGATTTTCTCGAGTCTTAGCGGAAGGCTGGGAAGAAGGATGAATATTTATGAAAGGAGGAATTTTTGTTGAAGGAGAAATATTTTCATCATTGGTAGTTGGAGGTTTAGGTTGAGGTCTCTTAGGTTGAACAAGAGGAGAGGCAGGTCTCTTCTCTCTATAAGTGTGAGGAGGCGAGATTGCACCATATATAATAGAGGAATGTTCGGTGTAGGAAGGAGACCAAGTCCATCATGCGGAGGAGGTACAAGTCTAACATTAGGAGGGATATTATTTTTCTTCTTAGGAGAAGGCATAGTTTCATCCATAGGAATAGGCTAGGAATATTCCTTAGGAGGAAGATTAGTTCTATTCATTAGAGGAATAACTTCATCTTCAAGAATAGTGGGAATATCAAGTGTTGGAGTGCAAGGTTGGCTTAAAGATAAGATCATATCTTTCTTCCATTTTTTATAATATTGAAAGAGAGTATCGCTTCTTGGTGGAAGAGATTGAAATTGTTCAGACCAAAAGTAATCAATAGGAACACCTGGGCTTCTTTCAGCTAGTGGTGATAAGCTATGGTTAACAATTATGATTTCTCCATTATGGGGAAATTTAAAACATTTGTCTATTGGAGAAGCAATATCCTTCATGGAAGATAGCCAAGGGTAGCCTAATTGTTGGCCATTCGGTGGAATTGATTATGCATTGCATTTATGTTTTGTCATTGACACCAACACTAGCTATTTGGATGCTTTATCGACACTTTTCTGGTCCCGGTAGGTTGAGTGGTTTCTGGTTGATTTGGATCCGACATGATCTAGTAGGATCTGATATAGTTTGGTGATGGAATTGGTTTTTTCATAATACTCATGCTCATATTTAGTCAATTGGTTTTGGTCTGGTTATCAGATGCTATCCTATTTGCTTAGAAGCTTGGTTTCTAGTTCTGGTGAGGATTTCACCAACAGAGCTTTTCATGAAGATCTTTGATGAATTCGATAAGTGGTGTTGGTAGAACTTACGGTGGGGTTTTAGGATGTTGTTGGTGATCATGTTCGAGACTTGGTGGATTGATATCATTGTTGTAGCATGTGGACCTAGACTAGGTCTCGGTTGGTCTAGGTTATGGACCGACTTTAATGTAACATATGGATTGAACCTCTTGATACTTTTTCGGGATGACTTATAAGTTGGATATTATTTGTTTGGTTTAAGGCCGATATGGTTTGTAATTATGTAATTGGTTTATTATCTGGTGGTCAACCTGAATGTTTATGGTCGAGGGTTTGTATATATAGATATAAGATCTCATTGTAGATCATTTTGGTTATGTTAGAGGTCATGGTCAAGGAATGTAATGTGTGAATAATGTAATATCATTCAGACAAAGGATTTGGTCGATCATTGGTGATCGAATTGGATTTATGTAAGAGGATTTTGTCCTCTGGTATTGAGCTTAATTGGAACTGTACTCAGGCATAGGAGATGCTATCTTTTGCAGTTCAACACTTCTCCCGATTGTAGTCTGGATTTCTATGTAGTCAGTGAGACTCCTTTTGTGATGAGCTATGTGCTCTCAGTTGTTGGCCTTCCTACAAGTGCAGGCCTCTCAATTTTAATTCACATACTTACTACATAATTCCCACTGTAGTTTTTCCCTTTATCGGTTTTTCCACGTACACATCTTGGTATCATGTGGATGGTATTTATTTTGTGATTATTGTTTATGCTTAATTTGTTTAACTACTATTCTGGTATTAATATTTTGGGTTTCGGTATTAATGTTTTGGGTTCCGATATTAAAGTTTTAATTGCTAATGGTTTCAATAATCTGTGACAACTGATTCACCCCCCCCTCTCAATTGTCTTTTGGTTATTTTAACTGTCTAACAATTGGTATTGGAGCTTTGGTCCTCTCTGCAGAAAGCTTAACTGCTTGAGGAAGATCCTATGGTGACTAATAGTTCAAGTTCATCCAGTTCATCTGGAGCTATCTTTTGGAGAGATATTCCTAGGCTTGATGGAACAAATTACACAGTATGGAAGATTTAGATGAAGGCTAATCTGCAATGTCTTGGCAAGGAGATTTGGGAGATCACAAAAAATGGTGTAACACCTTATAATCTGGCATCTAGAAATCCTCTTCCAAAAAACCTGGATAAGGAGCTTGAGAATGATTGTATATAAAGAGAAGCCCTCTTATGTACACTTTCTAATCAACAAATAATGGGATTAACTGAAAAATCATTTGGAAAGGCTTTATAGGATAAGTTGGAGACTCTTAATGAAGGTGACCCTATAGTGAAGATTGGTAAACTTGATGGTTACCGGGTAAGATATGAAAACCTAAAGATGGAAGAAGATGAAAGGATTACTCAATTCATTTAATTGTTTCTAAATCTCTGAGAGCCCTACCACTGGCTTACAAAATGAAGGCTACTGCTATTAGTGAGTTAAGAACAATGGATAATACATCTGTCAACAAAGATACTTTGGATAGGAAACTATCTACTTTTGAGCTCAAAAAATTTGGATCTTTTGGAGCTGTGAAGACTGAACCTTCTTTTCATGCATCTACATCTGCAACTAGTAAGAAAGATTGGAAAGCTTTATATGCAAAGGAATTGGAAGATATGAAGAGAGAATATGATGAGTTTGAGAAACTTTAAGCACTATCTTCTATAAGAGTACCTAAAGGACCGGTAGGAGGTAAGCATGAAGCAAAATCATATTTTAAATGTTTTGCATATAATAAGATTGGTCATTTTGCATCTAGATGTCCTGAAAGGAATTCAAGATTTGAAGAAAGAGTTAGGAGATCATTTAAGCCTAACCCTAGATATCAAAACAAGTATAAGTATAGGAAAAATATAGACAAACCATGCTACATAGTGGATGAAGAAGGTATTACTGATTCTGGTGATGAACCAACAGAAGACCCTGCTAGTGGTTTAGGCAATGGGAAGGAATGGGTGTTCCTAGCTATCAAGGAAGATGATCTAGCACTAGAAGAGAATGTACCTAAAGAGAAGGCACTTGCTGCTAAAATTGAAGACAAGGATGAATGGGTAATTGACAGAGGTTGTTCACATCATATGACTAGAGATAAAAATAAGTTTCTATCTTTGCAATAATTTGATGGAGGTCTAGTTAGATTTGGAGATAACAAGGCATGTATGATCAAAGGAAAAGGAACTATATCATTGGATGGTAAGAACAATACTGAATTTTTATTATTTTCAAGGTTTGAGGCATAATATTTTGAGTGTATCATAATTGGTGGATAAGGGATTTTAATTGCAGTTCAAAGATGGAAAATGAAAAATCATTAACAGATCTGGCTTGGATATTACAACCGGTACACAAACAAAAGGTTACATATTTCATTTGAACTCCTATGAGAAGACATATTTGATTACATAGATTGAGAAGAGTTGGCTATGGCATAAAAAACTATATCATGTGAATTTTGATTGCATTGTGAAAATCAGTTCAACTAAGGCAATTAGAGATATACCTAAGATTATGAAGCCCTTTATTCCGGTATGTAAAAAGTGTCAAAATGGGTAAACAAGTCACTACCTCTTTTAGGAGTATACAAGATAAATCAAATGATGTTCATCTTATTCATACTAATTTGTGTGGCCCTGCTAGAATTAAAAGTTTTCAAGGTGATAGATATTTCATGCTAATCATTGATGATTATTCTAGAATGATGTGGGTTACTTTTCTAAAAGAAAAATCTGAAGCATTTGAAAAGTTTAAAATCTTTAAGGCTAAAGTGGAAACTGAGACAAGATTGAAGATTAAATGGTTGAGGTTAGATCATGGTGTAGAATTCACATCTAATGAATTTAATAACTATTGTGAGAAGCATGTTATAAGAAGACAATTTTATGCTCCCCAAACACCTTAGCAAAATGGAGTTGTGGAAAGGAAGAACAAAACTATCTTGGATGTTGCTAGAACACTGATAATTGAAGCTAGTCTACCTCATATCTACTGAAGAGAAGTAGTGAGAAAATAGGTTTATACAAAGAATAGAGTACATATCAAAGGAGAAACTGGTAAGACACCTTATGAATTATGGTTTGGCAATACACCTACAGTTATGTATTTTAGAATTTTTGGTAGTAAATGTTATATCAGGAGAGATGATATCAATGCAAAATTTGACCCTAAATATGATGAAGGCATATTTCTTGGTTATTCTAATAAAAGAAAAGCAAATAGATGTTATAACAAGAGATTGTAGAGAATTGTGGAGAGTTCTAATGTAAAAGTAGATGAGTTGAAGCATAGTTAAATAAGAGTTTATGAGAAGGAACTAGTAGTGGAAATGATTATATCTGAACTGGTAGCACCTTTACTAGAAAAGAATGTTGAACCAGTTACTCCGACAGTAGTAGAGAATTCTACAGTAACTGAAGATCAGGGAAGAGGAATAGTGAGTCAAAGGAATCCTAGGTATGTGAGATTGAATCATTCAAAAGATCAGATAATTGGGGATAAGAACAATGGAGTGATGACAAGAAGAAGGCTGGCAACTAATGAGGTATGTTTAATTTTAAAAGTTGAATTGGTATCAGTAATTTAGGTATGTAAAGATGAGTATTGGTTGAAAGCTATGGAAGAAGAATTAGATCAGATTGAGAAAAATAACACATGGACTTTGGTTCCCCAGTCTAAAAATAAAAATGTTATTGGAAATAAATGGGTTTTTAGGAATAAATTGAATGAGGATGGTCACGTTATAAGAAATAAGGATAGATTGGTTTGTAAAGGATATTCTGAAAAGGAAGGAATTGATTATGGAGAAAATTTTGCACCTGTACCTAGGATTGAAGTTGTAAGACTATTTCTTGCTTATACTTCTTATAAAAACTACAAGGTTTATCAAATGGATGTTAAATGTGTATTTTTGAATGGGGATCTTGATGAGGAATTTATATTAACAAACCTGATGGTTTTCCACTGTCAGATGATAAAAATATGGTTTGTAGGTGAAGAAAAGCTTTAAATGGATTGAAACAAGCACCTAGAGCCTGTTATGCAAGGTTGGATAAATATCTATTGAAGCTTAGCTTTACTAAGGGCAATGCTGACAATAATTTATATTATAAGATCACTGATGATGATATAGTGATTATTGAAGTATTTGTTGATGACATTATTTTTGGAGGTGGAGATAAGTTGTGCATAGAATTTTCTAATTTGAGATGTCTATGATTGGTGAGATGAAATTTTTCTTAGGTTTGCAGATTACTCAGACTAACAAAGGTATTTTCATCTGTCAAACTAAGTATGCTAAGGAATTATTGAATAAATTTGGTATGGGAGATTCTAACTCGGTAAGTACTCCTATGGTTACGAGTGAGAAATATACAAGAAAAGACGATTCTGCAAATGTAAATCGTACAAGATACAAATCTATGATTGGTTGTTTTCTTTATTTGACTCAGACTAGGCCTAACATTATGAATGCTGTTTTTATTATTTCAATTTTAGAGTGATCCGAGAGAAAATCATGAGATTGCGGTGAAAAGGATTTTTAGATACTTGCAAGCTACATCAGAATATGGTTTGTGGTACCCTAATACAAATGCTCATTGGGCTAGAGATGTTGATGACTAGAAAAGTACTTCGGGTGGAGCTTTCTTTCTTGGAAAGAAGTTGGTTTCATGGATCAGCAAGAAATAGTCATGTACTTCTTTATCTACTGTATGTTGTTGCTACTACTAACTATACACAAGTTTTGTGCATGGAGCAAATATTGAAGGATATAAAGATGAATTGTGATGCATTAGTAGTTATTCATTGTGATAACTCTGGTGCTATTGATATATCAAATAATCTGGTATTTCTTTCTAAGACAAAGCACATATCTATCAAGTATAAATTTTTAAGGGAAAAGGTAGAAGCAAATGAAGTTATACTGGTTTATGTGAACACTAAAGAGAATATTGCATATATTTTCACTAAAATGTTTGCCCAAGGAATCATTTGACTACTTGAGAGACAGATTGGGAGTTTTTTCCCCTTCGATATAGACCTTATTGATGCGTATTGGCATCAGTCCAGTATACATTATCAGGAATACTATTCATTTTGGCATTGATGTGGGGATGCTACTGCTCAGGAGGAGTAGTTAGCTTTGTGATTTAGTGGTTTATGTTTTTTCTTTAATTTTTTTGTCTAATTTTTGTTATTGATTTCAAAGGGGGAGTGATATTGATGTGAAAAAGGAAGTGACAAAGAAAAGGAAAAAGGGAGAAATTCAGAGCTTTACAAAGATATTATTCAGAGGGGGGGTTTGATCTTTATTTCAGAGTTGTATGCAGGAGACTTGTTTGGCATTTCTTGGTACTTAGATGTTTTTCACATCTACTGTTGCCATCAATGCCAAAGGCAGAGATTGTTGGCCATTTGGTGAAATTGATTATGTGTTGCATTGATGTTTTGTCATTGATGCCAACACTAGTTGTTTGGATGCTTTACTAGAACCCTTCTTGTCCCAGTAGGCTGAGTGGTTTATGGTTGATTTGGATCCAGAATGAATCCGTAGGCTCCGGTATACTTTTTTGATGGAATTGGATTGTTCATGATACTCATGCTCATACTCAGTTAGTTGGTTTTCTTCAAGTTATCAGATGTTATCCTGTTTGCTTAGAAGCTTGGTTTCTGGTTCCGGCGAGGGTTTCCTCGGCAAAGATTTTGACGAAGATCTTTGATGAATTTCATAAGTGGTGTTGGTGTAGCTTCCAGTGGAATTTCAAGATGTTGTTGGTGATCATATTTGAGAATTGGTGGATTGAGATCATTGTTTTAGCATGTGGACCTATACTAGGTCTCAGTTGGTCTAGGGTATGGACTAACTTTAATGTAACATATGGATTCAACCTCTTGATACATTTCCGAGATGACTTATGTGTTGGATATTAATTCTTTGGTCTAAGGCCGACATGGTTTGTAATTATGTAATTTTTTTATTATCTGGTGGCCAACCCAATTATTTATGGTCGAAGGATTGTATATATACATATAAAATCTCACTGTAGATCATCATGGTTATGTTAGAGGTCATGGTAAAGGGATTTAATGTGTGAATAATGTAATATCACTTAGGTAGAGGATTTGGTTGAACATTGGAGATCAAATTGGGTTTATGTAATAGGATTTAGACCTCCGGTATTAAGCTTAAATGGAACTGTACTCAGGTATAGGTGATGCTATCTTTTGCAGTTCAACACTTCTCTAGATTGTAGTCTCGATTTATATGTAGTCCATGATACTCCTTTTGTGATAAGTAGTGTACTCTAGGAAGCTTTCTTGCTAGTACAAGCCCCTCAATTATAATTCACATACTTACTACAAAAGTATTATCTGACTGTGAGTAGGCTTCCCACCGTGGTTTTTCCCTTTATCGGGTTTTCCACGTACAAATCTTGGTGTGATGTGGATGGTATTTATTTTGTAATTATTATTTATGATTAATTGGTTTAACTTCTATTCCGATATTAAATTTTCAATTGCTAATGGTTTCGGTCATCTGTGACCACTGATTCATCCCCCCCTCTCAATTGTCTTCCAGTTATTTGAACTATCTAATAATTGGTATCAGAGCTTTGGTCCTCTCTGTAGAAAGCTTAACCGCTTGAGGAATATCCTATGGCAACTAACACTTCAAGTTCATCCAGTTCATCCTGAGCTATCTTTCAGAGAGATATTCCTTGGCTTGATGTAACAAATTACATAGTATGGAAGATTCAGATGGAGATTCATCCAAGATGTCTTGGCAAGGAGATTTGGGAGATCACACAAAGTGGTGTCACACCTTATAATCTGGCATCTGGCAATCCTGCTTCGGCAAACCTAGATAAGGAGCTTGAGAATGATTGTAGAGAAAGAGAAGCCCTCTTGTGTGCACTTTCTGATCAACAAATAATGGGATTAACCGACAAATCATCTAGAAAGGCTATATGGGATAAGTTGGAGACTCTTAATGAAGGTGACCCTATAGTGAATATTGCTAAACTTGATGGTTATCAGGTAAGATATGAAAACCTAAACATGGAAGAAGATAAAAGGATTACTACATTCATCGAAAGGGTAAATGAGATTGTTATGGGAATACAATGTTGTGGTCTTCAGGTTATTTGAACTGTCTAAAAATTGATTCAGCACCCCCCCCCCTCTTAGTTGTCTTCTGGTTATTTGAATTGTCTAACACTAACTTCATAGAGAAATGTTTAAATGCAGGAATGACAACAAAGTTGACATCTATAGATTTAGTGTAAACCAAAATAGGGAGTGTGATAGAACCAATTGTAGGACAAGAAAATCCATCCAATAACTTAACGACCATATTAGTCTCATCATAGATTGGTTTATGAAAATGTAAAGTGAAAAGATACTCTTTGGTGATGACATTAACCATGCAAGAGGGATCGATAAGTACACAAAAATGGTTTATCTTGAATCTTCACAACTATGTATAAAGGTCCATCAGGTGCTCTAATAGTCTCACTAGGGTCAAATGTGATACATGAATACTTTGGTGTTTTTGGTTTCTCTACCATATTTACTAAATTTGGAGCCGTGGTAGTAAGATCGGAGGGAGAGAAAGAGATATGTTTAGACTCAATGACGTGAGAGGTATACGAGGGTAAAGGATCAGTAAAAATCTTAAGATTTTGATTAGGAGGAGTTACTGATTTGTTTCCCTCATAATTCACACCTGCCACAAATATAGTATTATTATCAATCAGTTCTTGAATCTTAATTTTTAATGCAAAACATTTATCAGTATCATGACCAGGTTGATGATGAAATTGACAAAAAGAACTATTATCAAAGTAAGGTGAGGCTACCTTAGAAGGGTCAACTAGTTGTATTGGAGGAAGGTTGATAACATTTGTTTGTAACAATTGAGACATCATGATGTGCAAAGATTCATTCAAAGGAGTAAATTGTCTTTGTCTTCTAAAAAATTTAGAAATAGGAGGCATACCTATTGTAGCATTCACATTGTTGTTGTTGTTGATGGTGTCATCGAATTTGATGAATCCTTTATTTGGTTTGAACTTCACAAAAGGTTGTTGAGCACTCTCACCCTTATCACTCACAGCCATAGGAGTAGATTGCCCCAGTTAACTCATAGTCAGTTGATAATTGTGAAGTGTTGCGCACAACTACGGAAAGAAAGTAAACTCATAAAGGAGAAGTTTGTCCCTAATGTCTTTTTGTAAATTAGAAATGAAAATTCTTTGAATATCATTATTAGGCACTGGAAAATAAATTTGAGAATACAAATGCTTATATCTACCAATAAAATCAGTCACTTTTTCTTTAATACCTTGCTTACAATGCATTAAATCAATCAAAGTGATTTTAGGACCTATGTTGTTTTGAAAATGCTGAATAAAAGTGTATGCTAATTGTTGAAAAGAAGTAATAGAATAGGAAGGAAATGAGCAATACCATTGTAAAGCCTTATCTCTTAGTGTTCTAGTAAATAGTTTGGCAAGCAATATTTTATCATAAGAAAAGTCTGTACACAAAGTTTGGAATGTCTTGACATGTGTTAAAGGATCACCTTTTCTATTAGAGAGTTCTGATTGAGGGACTTGTGATAGATAGTTCAAATAACCGAAAGATAACTATGAGGGGGGGGGGGGGCGGGGTGAATCAGTTGTCACAGATTACCAGAACTATTAGAAATTTAAAATTTAATACTGAAACCCAAAATATTAATACCAAAATAGAATTTAAACCAATTAAGAATAAACAATAATCACATAATAAATACCATCCACATGACACCAAGATTTATATGTGGAAAACCAGATAAAGGAAAAAATCATGGTAGGAAGCCCACCCAAAGTCAGATAATAGTTTTACAGTAAGTATGTGAATTACAATTGAAGGGTCTACACTTGCAGGAAGGTCAATAGCCTAGACGCACTGCTCATCACAAAAGGAGCCTCACTAACTATATAAAAATCCAGACTACAATGTAGAGAAGTGTTGAACTGCAAAAGAAAACATCTCCTATGCTTGAGTACAGTTCTGGTTAAGCTCAATACCAGAGGACTAAACCCTCTTACATACACCCAATTCGATATCCAATGATCGATCAAATCCTTTACTTGAATGATATTACATTATTCACACATTACATTTCTTAACCATGTCCTCTAACCATAAGCCTGATGATCTATAATGAGATCTTATATCTATATATACAAACCCTCGACCATAAACAATTAGGTCGGCCACCTGATAATAATCCAATTACATAATTACAAACCATGTCGGCCTAAGACCAATCAAATAATATCCAACACATAAGATATCCTAGAAATGCATCGAGAGGTCTAATCCACACATTACATTAAAGTCAGTCCATAACCTAGATCAATCGGGACCCAATACAGGTCCACACACTACAAAAATGATCTCCATCAGCTAAGTCTCGAACATGATCACCAAAAACATCCTAAAACACCACCAAAAGATGCACCAACACCACTTGTGTAATTCATCAAAGATCTTCATCAAAATTTCTGCTAGTGAAACCCTTGCCAAAACCAAAAGCCAAGCTTCCAAGAAAATAGGATAGCATCCGACCACTAGACCAAAACCAACTGACCAAATATGAGCATGAGTATCATGAACAAGATAATTCCATCACCAAATTATCTCAGAGCCTACCGGATCATGCCAAATCCAAATCAACCAGAAACCACTCACCCAACCGAGACTAGAAGGGTGTCAGTAAAGAATCCAAATAACTAGTGTTGGCATCAATGACAAAACATCAATGGAACACATAATCAATTCCACCAAATGGCCAATAATCTTCGGCTTTGATATTGATGGCAACACTAGATGTGAACAACATCTAAGTACCAAGAAATGCCAAACAAGTCTCCCCCAATGGAAGACAACCAACAATCACCCACATATAACTCTGAATGTCAATATCTCTCCCTTTACTCTTTCTATTCATATGTCTCCTCCTATGACTTTTTCTTTTTCTTCCTTTGTCTTTTTCACATCAATATCTCTCCCCATTTGATATCACTGCCAGAAATCTGACAAAAATATCAAAGAAAAAAGATAAAGTACTGAATCACAAAGATGAATACTTCCCCTCAGCAATAGCATTCCACATCAGTGCCAAAATGAATAGTATCTCTGATAATGCATGCCAGACTGATACCAAATCGCATCAATCAAGTCTCTATTGGATGGGCATAAACTCCCAATCTGTCTCTCAGGTACTCAAATGAATCCTTGGGCAAAGGTTTAGTGAAAATATCTACAATCTTCTCTTTAGTGTTCACATAAACTAGTCTAACTTCATTTTCTTCCACCATTTCCTTCAAAAAGTTATACTTGATAGATATGTGCTTTTTTTTAGAATGAAATACCAAATTTTCTGATATGTCAATAGCAGCAGAGTTATCACAATGAATAACTATCAGTACATCACAATTCACCTTTATATCCTTCAATATTTTGTTTCATCCATAAAACTTGTGTACAGTTAGTAAGAATGGCAATATACTCAGCTTCAGTAGTAGATAAAGACATGCACGACTATTTCTTGCTAATCCATGAAACCAACTTCTTTCCAAGAAAGAAAGCTCCACTAGAAGTGCTTTTCTGATCATCAACATCTCCATCCCAATCAGCATCTATATATGCACATAAAGTAAAGTTATCATCCTTAGGGTACCACAAGCCATATTTTGATGTACCTTGCAAGTATCTAAAAATTCTTTTTATCGCAATCTCATGATTTTCTCTAGGATTACTCTAAAAACATGAAACAATACAAACAAAATTCATAATGTCAGGCCTAGTCTGAGTCAAATAAAGCAGACCTCCAATCATATATTTGTATCTTGTAGGATTTATCTATGAAGAAACATCTTTTTCTTGTCAATTTCTCACTTGTAACCATAGAAATACTTACTGGTTTAGAATCTCCCATCCCAAATTTATTCAACAATTCCTTAGCATATTTAGTTTGACAGATGAAAATAGCTTTGTTAGTCTAAGTAATCTACAAACCTAAGAAAAATTTCATTTCACCAATCATAGACATCTCAAATTCTTTCTCCATATTCTTAAAAAATTATATGCATAACTTATCTTCACCTCCAAAAATAATGTCATCAACAAATACTTCAATAATCAGTATATCATCATCAATGATCTTACAATATAAAATATCGTCAGCACTGCCCTTCGTAATACCATGCTTCAAAATATATTTATCCAACCTTGCATACCAAGCTCTAGGTGCTTGTTTCAATCCATATAAAGCTTTCATTAACCTACAAACCATATCTATATCATCTGATAGTGAAAAACCATTAGATTTCTCAATATAGACTTTCTCATCAAGATCCCCATTCAAAAATGCACATTTAACATCCATCTGATAAACCTTGTAGTTTTTATAAGCAAAATTGGCAAGAAATAATCTTAAAGCTTCAATCTTAGCTACAAGTGCAAAAGTTTCTCCATAATCAATTACTTTCTTATGAGAATATCCTTTATAGACCAATCTAGCCTCATTCCTTATAACTTGACCATCCTTATTCAATTTATTCCTAACAACTCATTTAGTTCCAATAAAAAATTTATTTTTAGGCCAAGGAACCAAGGTCCATGTGTTATTTTTCTCAATCTGATCTAATTCTTCTTCCATAAATTTCAACCAATATTCATCTTTACATGCCTCAATTAGTGATACCGGTTCAACTTGTGAAATTAAACATACCTCATTAGTTGCAAGTCTTCTTCTTTTCATCACTCCATTACTCTTATCCCCAATCATCTAACCTTCTAAATGATTCAATCTCACAAACCTAGGAGTCTTCTGACTTTCTGTTCCTCTTCCATGTTCTTCAGTTACTATAGAATTCCCTGATACTACTGGAGTAATTGGTTCAACACTCTGTTTATCTATTTGACATTCTTTACATACCCAATTATAGGGCTTCATAATCTTAGGTATATCTTTAACTACCTTAGTTGAACTAATCATCATAATGCAATCAAAATTCACATTACACAACCTTTTATTCCATAGCCAACTCTCATCAATCTTTGTAATCAAACATGTTTTCTCACCGGAGTTCAAATGAAATATATTACCTTTTGTCTGTGTACTGGTTGCAATCTCCAAACCAGATCTGTTAATAATTTTTCATTTTCCATTCTTGAACTGTAATTGAAATCCCTTATCTACCAGTTGCCCTACACTCAAAAGATTATGCCTCAAACCTTCAACATAATAAACATTGTTAGTATTGTTCTTACCATCCAATGATATAGTTCATTTTCATTTTATCATACATGCTTTGTCATCTCCAAATCTAACTAGACCACCATCAAATTCTTGCAAAGATAGAAACTTCCCTTTATCTCTAGTCATATGATGTGAACGACCACTATCAATTACCCATTCATCATTGTCTTCAATTTTAGTAGCAGGTGCCTTCTCTTTAGGGACATTCTCTTCCAATGCCAGATCATCTTATTTGATAGCTAGGAACACCAATTCCTTCCCATTACTTGAACCACTAGAAGAATCTTCTACCGATTCATCGTCAGAATTAGTAATGCCTTCCTTATCCACTATGTAGCATGATTTGTCTCTATTTTTCTTGTACTTATACTTGTTCTGATATCTAGGGTTAGGCTTAAATGATCTTATAACTCTTTCTTCAAATCTTGAATTCCTTTCAGGACATCTAGATGCAAAATGACCAATCTTATTATATGCAAAATAGTTAAAAGGTCATTTTCCTTCATGCTTACTTCCTATCAGTCCTTTAGGTACTCTTCTAGAAAATAGTGCTTCAAGTTTCTCAAAATTATCATCTCCTCTCTTCATATCTTCTAATTCCTTTACATACAAAGCTTTCCAGTCTTGCTTACCAGTTTTAGATGTAGATGCATGAAAAGAAGGTTTAGACTTCATAGCTCCGGAAGGTCAAAATTCTTCAAGCTCAAAAGAATATAGTTTCCCAACCAAAGTATCTTTGTTGACAGATGTATTTTCCATTGTTCTCAACTTATTAATAGAAGTAGCCTTCATTTTGTAAGCTGGTAGTAGGGCTCTCAGTACTTTAGAAACAATTTCATCTTCACCCAGAGTTCCACCACAACATTGAATTCCCATAACAATCTCATTTACCCTTTCCGTCAATGCAGTAATCCTTTCATCTTCTTCCATCTTCAAGTTTTCATATCTCATCTGATAACCATCAAGTTTAGGAATCTTCACTCTAGGGTTGCCTTCATTAAGAGTCTCCAACTTATCCCATATAGCCTTTCCAGATGACTTGTTAGTTAATCCCATTATTTGCTGATTAGAAAGTGCACACAACAAGGCTTCTCTTTCTCTACAATCAATCTCAAGCTCCTTGTCCAAGTTTTCCTGAGGAAGATTATCGGATCCTGGATTATAAGGTGTGACACCACTCTGTGTGATTTCCCAAATCTCCTTGCCAAGACATCTCAAATGAGCCTCCATCTGAATCTTCCATACTGTGTAATTTGTTCCATCAAGCCTCAGAATATTTCTTCGAAAGATACCTCTAGAAGAACTGGATGAACTTGAACTGTTAGTCGCCATAGGATATTCCTCAATCGGTTAATCTTTCTGCAGAGAGGACCAAAGCTCTAATACCAATTGTTAGATTGTTCAAATAAATTGAAGACAACTGAGGGGGGTGGTGAATCAGTTGTCACATATTTCCAAAACTATTAGTAATTCAAACTTTAATACCGAAACCCAAAACATTAATACCAAAATAGCAGTTAAACCAATTAAACATAAATAATAATCACAGAATAAATACCATCCACATGACACCAAGATTTATACATGGCAAGCCTGGTAAAGGGAAAAACCATGGTGGGAATCCTACCCACAGTCAGATAATACTTCTACAGTAAGTATGTGAATTATAATTGAGGGGCCTGCACTTGCAAGAAGGCCAACAACCTAGGGCACGCTACTCATCACAAAAGCAGCCTCACTAATTACATAAAAATATAGACTACAATGCGGAGAAGTGTTGAACTGCAAAAGATAGCATCTCCTATGCCTGAGTATAGTTCCAATTAAGCTCAATACTAGAGGACTAAATCCTCTTACATACACCCAATTCGATCTCCAATGAATGACCAAATCCTTCGCCTGAATGATATTACATTATTCGCACATTAAATTCCTTGACCATGACCTCTAACCATAACCATGATGATCTACAATGAGATCTTACATCTATATATTCAAACCCTTGACCATAAACAATAAGGTCGGCCAGCAGATAATAAGCCAATTACATAATTACAAACCATGTCGACCTAAGACCAAGTAAATAATATCCAACACACATGATATCCTGAAAATGTATCAAGAGGTCCAATTCACACGTTACATTAAAGTTGGTTCATAACCTAGATCATTCGAGACCTAGTATAGGTCTACATGCTACAATAATGATCTCCATCTGTCAAGTCTTGAACATGATCACCAACAACATCCTGAAACTTCACCAGAAGGTACACGAACACCACTTGTGCAATTCATCAAATATCTTCATCAAAAGATCTGCTAGTGAAACCCTTGCCAGAACCAGAAGCCAAGCTTCTAAGAAAATAGGATAGAATTCGATCACTAGACCAAAACCAACTGACCAAATATGAGCATGAGTATCATGAACAAGCCAATTCCATCACCAAACTATACCGGAGCCTACTGAGTCATGTCAGATCCAAATCAGCCATAAACACTCAACCTACCGGGACCAGAAGGGTGTCGGTAAAGCATCCAAAGAACTAGTGTTGGCATCAACGATAAAACATCAATGCAACACATAATCAATTCCACCAAATTCCCAACAACTTCAACATGTTTAGGAGGCACAAATCTAACAATATCGAGAGAAAGTGGACTCACAACATCAAATGTGGGCACACTAAACTTGGATTAACTCATAGAAACAATTTGTTGTTGCAATGATGACACAGTTTGGGCAAGGCTATTAATGGTTGCTTCAGTTGAAGAATTTATGTTAGACATGTTTTATTGAGAAGGTGGTGTGTTGTTATTGAAAGAAGGCATTTATTGAGAATACGGTGGTGGAACACTATGGTAACTAGGCATAGGTGATGATTGAGTAGGAAATGGGACACTAAAAGGATGGATAGAATGTGTGGATGAATTGCCCCCTTGTGTCACATTGATTGGTTGAGAGACAATAGGATGTTCACATTGAGTTGTCATTGATGTCAACTGGTATTGCAGGCTTTCGAGAGAGGTATGTCAACTGGTATGAAGAATATTGAACCGACATAAGGAAGATTAACACGAAGGCTTGTCAACTGGTATGGTGGAAGACAAGTAGGTATTGAAACTATTAGTAACATCACTGGTGAAAGGTGATATGAAGTTGTGTGTTGACATGACAAGTTGTAGCTGGTAGAAAGGTTTGTTGTTTTGCTTATGATAATGTTTGTGATAAAGAGGCAAAGTGAGAAAGAGATCACAAACCACCGGAGGTGAAGTTGTTTTACCAAAGTAGTGTATATTGCCGATTAGCAGTAGGAGAAGGTCTCAGTCGTAAGGTCTTATGCCGGTATGAGTGTTGAATGTTCAATTTTAAATAGACCTTGTGTGAGTGAGCTGAGTGTATGCTGATGTGATGCCACATGGACCTGAGGTGGCGTGCATGCAGAGGTCGGTGAAGTTTCCATTGACATGGTTGTTGGAGTAGTTAGCTGACAATAAATGAAATAGCCATAAATCATGGGTCAATAACAAATTGATGTGGTTCAAGGAAGAATGAATGACGGAGAAAGATTAGGGAGTTTTTGGCATCTAGATTGAAGCAAGGAAATCAAATTGAAAGAGGACCTCGAGAAGGAAACAACTGGGTCATAAATGACTCAATAGATTTCAAGTTTGAAAATCATGGTTGGGATTTCTATTTTTGGCAAACATACTTTGGACAAATGAAAAATGTGTGATGGTTTATTCCTCCTATGCAGGTGTGTGATCCAAGGCGGATCAAATCAGATTGGATGTAGATTTGGTCGATAGAAGAAAACCCTAACCACCCTCTATTTGAATTTGTTTTTGGTGGAAAAACTTCAGTTGAAATATTGCAACCTAAGACAGATAGTGTTGCTACTAAAGAGTGAAGGTAAGTATGAAATTGTTGTCAGAGAGCCAAAGAGATAAACACTTGAAGTGTTTATGAGTGAAGACTATACCTGTAAGGAGAAGCAGGGTAAACTGGTGTAAGGAACACACCAGTAGAGTTAGCATAGGATGCAAAGGTGAAAATCTAAAGGAAGCAACATTTTATAGAGAGTAATCAAGTGTGATTGGATTTTCAGTAGAACAGAGGGAGAGAAGATTAAGAAGAGTTAGAATCAGCAGAAAGGCTGAGTTGCAGTGTGTATTGAGCTGATACAAACCAGTAAGTTAGAAACCGGTAGTGCAAAACTTTGAAGGGTTTCAAAACTTCATTTGCAGCAAGGATCTCATTTGTATAACTGAGTTTTAATATTGTTATCACTAAGTAGGTGCTTAGTGTAGGGGTTGTAGCTCCTTTAGGTTGTAGCCTATAAATTGTGTAGTGGTTGGTGCTCCTTTGAGTTGGTGCTCATAAATCAGGGGTTGGTGCTCCTTAGGTTGGTGCCCTAAAATTAGTATCAGAGCATAGGTACCCTATTTTATCAAAGAATTCTCTAGCTTGGGTAGATTATGTTAAGTGTTCATAATGGAAAGAAATGAATCAACCTCCTTAAAAGCCCCTATGTTTGATGGTGTCAACTATTCTTCTTGGAGTAGAAGAATGGAAACCTATTTGTCCTCTCTAGGTTGTGATGTATGGATGTTAGTTGTGAATGGGTATACCATCCCTAATAATCCCCCTACTGATCCAGATGCTAAGAAGGAATATGAGAACAATACTAAAGCTAAAAATGCCATTCTTAGTGGATTATCGGATAATGAGTTTGTTAAAGTCATGCATTGTTCCTCTGCCAAACAAACTTGGGATAAGTTGCAAAAGATATTTGAAGGTGATGCTTAAGTCAAGGAAGCCAAGTTGCAAACATTGAGAGCACAACTTGAGGGTTTGAAGATGAGAGATGAAGAGAAGATTGCCAATTATCTACAAAGGATTGATGAAATGAAAAACACCATTAGAGGGCTTGGAGAAGAAATAAAAGATGAAGTGGTAGTAAAAAAGGTACTTATATCCCTTACACCTGAGTACGATACTAAGTTTTTGCAACAGCAGAAGAAAAATATCTTAATGTCTTTAAAATGGATGAATTGTATGTGTCCCTAACTACTTATGAAATGAGGACTAGCGGTATTGAGGCTGTGAAGAAAGAAGTTGCATTCAAAACATCAAGAAAGGGAAAAGAAGAGTCTGCTCATGATGGAACCGGTGAAGACTCTGATGATATCATGAAAAAATTTGTTAGAAGACTCAAGATAGGTTCACGCAAATACAAAGGCAAGATGCCCCCGAAATCTTTCAATTGTGAAAAGACTGGAAATTTTGCTACAAAATGTCCCTATGGTGATAAGAATGAAGATGATCAACCAAGTGGTAGCAGATCATACGGTAAGGACATGAAGAAGAATGTCTACCAGTATGGTAGAAGAGGAAACTGGATGCAGAACAATCTTTACACACATGAAAATGATACCACAAATGAGAAGAGTGTCTTAGATGACTGTTGTAGTGATGATGATGTCAGTGCAACTGTCTTCATGAATCAAAAGGCTCTGGTACCTGAAGAATAAGAAGAGGAAGAGTAAGAAGGAGAAGTAGATATTGAAGCAAAGCTCATCAGTGCCTTAGAAGAACTAAAGAAAACAAGAAGAGTTTTGAAGAAGGTGAAAAATGCTACAGCTAAAGAACAAGAGATGTTGAAAAAATCTCTTGAAGAATCCAAGAAAATAATTACAGATCTAAAACTCCAATTAGAGGAAGCCAAGAGAATATGTGAAGTTACTAGCACCGGTTTGAGTAAAAAGGAGAAGGAGCATCAGAACCTAGAAGAAGCAATTTTCAAGCTCTGAAAGGAATTAGAGAAAAGAAAAGAAGAAATGAAAGTGAGAAGAAAATATGAAGGCAACACCGAAGCTTTTGACAAGATGTTGAGAAAGAAGAACCAATCTAAGGATACCAGTGGCCTAGGATTGGAAGATGGTCAAACTTTAAATAGAAAAGATACATTTGGCAAAGAGATACAATTTACTTCTTCAAATGAAGGTGAAGAGAAGAAGACATTCATGGTAAGCAAGGATACCAGTAAGAATACATATGTCGATATTGTTAAGAACTTCGACACAAACCGGTATACACAATCAATGAACCAGGGACCATAATCAATGCACCGACATGCAGATTCAAGGAGAAATGAAAGAGTTCATTATGAGGGATTTGCCAGAGTTAGCAGTATGAAAAGAAGACCCCCGATAAGCCAGGCATTTGCAAGACAAAGAAAATCCAACTGACCTATGTTTCAAATTTTCATGGTTATTGTCACCAGTGTAATATGTTTGGTCATAGAATGACAGATTGTAGAAAAATGAATGTCAACCCCAGTTTTGAGAGTAGAAACTTGTTTGTTGTATTACAAAGTACAATTATCACATGTTATAATTATAATGATTTTGTTCATAAGAGTTATGAGTGTAGGATAAATGTGCAGATGTCCTACAAAAATGCTTTCGATACAGCTTTCAATGCTAATGTAAAATGTTACAAGTGTCAAAATTTTGGTATCATAGCAAGGCATTGTAAGCGGAGAATTGGTGAGAAAAAGAAAACTGTACCAGATCATAAGATAGAGACTAAACTGGAACACAAGATCATAGAAGAGGAGAAGAAAGAAGATAATTAGGTTTGGATAGAGAAGGAGAAGAACAAGATAGTGTCAAGCTTGATTGTGTAGACTACTCTCCACGTTGAAAGGAAGAATTTATGGGTAGTTGATAGTGGTTGCTCAAATCACATGATTGGAGAAGAAATTTTTTATCAAGCTTGATAATTGCAATGGTGGTTCTGTCCATTTTGGTGACTACTCCTCCATCAAGATTAAAGGTCATGGTACATTGAATATTGATGGCAATCTTAAGGCTCATGATATGTATTATGTAGAAGGACTGAAACATAATCTATTGAGTGTAAGTCAAATGTGTGACAAAGGGTACAAGTTCAAATTTGACTCTACTAGATGTCAGATAAGAAAGCAGAGTACCGGTCAGGTTGTGGCAGAAGGAAAGAGAACAGATGGTAATGTCTACAATTTGAAGGAATTCTACAAGTTGTAATGCATGATGGGACAAGTTGATGAAAGTTGGTTGTGGCACTAGAGATTAGGTCAGGTGAACTTTGACAATCTAGTGAAGGTAAGAAAGAACCAGTATGTAAGAAATATTCAAAAAATAACAAAACTAGCAAGTACTTTTTGTGACGAATGTATCAGAGGCAAGCAAATCAAAGTAAGATGCAAAACAACAATAGCTCAAGACTTCTATAATCAGTGCATACAGACTTGTGTGGGCCATCAAGGACAAGGGCTCTGACTGGTGAGAGATACTTCATGTTGTTCATTGATGACTACTCAAGGATGACTTGGGTGACATTTTTGTATGCAAAAATCACAAGCATTTGAAAGATTCAAGAATTTTAGAAAAATGGTTGAAAATGATAGTGGACACCGATTAAAGTATTTAAAATCAGACCGAGGTGGAGAATATTCTTCAAGTGAGTTTATTGACTACTATGAGAAACATGGAATCCAGAGACAATATTCAATAGCAAGAACACCACAACAAAATGGTGTGGGAGAAAGGAAGAATAGGACAGTAAAGGAAATGGCTAGAACAATGTTAAATGAGGCTAGCATACCAGATAGATACTGGAAGGAAGCAATTCATACTGATATTTATAAATTAAACCAGGTACAAGTAAGAGTAAATAGTAAAATGACTTCCTATGAACTATGGTAGAACCAAAAACCATCACTCAAGCATTTTAGGGTATTTGGAAGTAAGTGCTTCATCAAGAGAGATGTATATGGATTACGAAGTTTTGATTCCAGAAGTAATGAAGGAATCTTCTTGGGTTACTCAACCAAGAGAAAATCCTACAAATTCTACCAAAAGAACTTGAGAAAAATGGTTGATAGTATAAATGTGAGAATAGATGAAGACCTACATAAGAAAGAATCTGCACCAACACCTTATATTGATGTTTCAGATGATGAGCATGAAGATCAATCTGAAAATAGACTAGTAGAGGAAGCATCAAGCAAGAACTCCAACCGGTATGTGTAAAAGAACCATCCGGAAGAATAGATCATAGGAGATAAAAATGAAGATGTGCTAACCATAAGAAGACTATCCTGAAATGATGAGCAGGTAAATTTCTGCCTCATGACAAAACTTGAACCCAAAACTTCTGATGAAGCTAGAAAAAGTGAAAAATGGATAGATGTCATGGATGAAGAGTTGGCACAAACTGAGAAGAATCAAACAAGGGAACTTGTTCCTAGACCGGAAGACAAGAATGTCATAGGTACTAAGTGGGTCTACTGGAATAAGATGAATGAAGAAGGCAAGATAATCCAACATAAAGCAAGGTTAGTTTGCAAAGGGTATGCTCAAGTGGAATTTATTGACTTCGAAGAAACCTTTGCACCAGTTGCTATGTTAGAGGTAATAAGAATGTTCTTAGCTTTCTCTTCCTATAAAGGTTACAAATTCTAGCAAATGGATGCCAAATCTGAATTTTTGAATGGTAATCTTGATGAAGAGGTATATATGGAACAACTAGAGGGTTATCTTTTACATGATGATGAGATTTTTGTATCCAATTGAAGAAAGCCTTGTATGTTTTAAGGAAGGCTCCCAGAGCATGGTATTCCCGGTTGGATAAATACTTGAAGGAGAAAGGATTCCACAAAGGAAATGCAGATAGTAATTTGTATGTCAAAGTAAATGGAGATCACATGATTATAGTGGTTGTATATGTGGATGACATTATCTTTGGTGGAGACAAGGACATCATGTGCAAAGAATTTGCAGATAAGATGAAGAAAGAATTTGAAATTGCAATATTGGGAGAGTTGTCCTATTTTTTTGGTTTGCAGATCTCACAAGAGGAGAAAGGAATTTCAATCTCCCAAACCAAGTATGCAAAAGACATGATGAAGAAATTTTGAATGGAGTACAACAAACTGGTAAGTACTCCCATGATTACTGGTTGTAAGTTGATAAAACTAGATGAGTCATCGGAAGTTGAGCAAACACTGTATAGGTCTATGATTGGTAGTTTGTTATATTTAACAACATCTAGACCAGATATTGTACAAGTTCTTTGCATGGTAGAAAGATTCCAAGGTGCTCCTAAACAGTCTCGCTTAAATGTAGTCAAAAGGATCTTCAGGTATCTGCAAGGAACTATCACCTATGGCCTGTGGCATCCAAACAAAGGAGACTTCTCTTTGCAGGATTATACTGATGCAGATTGGGTAGGAAGTATTGATGACTGAAAAAGTACAAGTAGAGGTGCTTTCTACTTAGGAGACCGGTTAGTATCATGGCACAACAAGAAGCAAGACTCAATGTCATTATCCACTGCTGAGGTTGAATATATAGTTGTTTCTACATGTTGCTCACAAGTGCTATGGATGAAGCAGACAGTGAAGGACATACAAGTGGAGATACCAGATCCTATTACAATCTAGTGGGATAACTCAAGTGCAATCAACATCTCCAAGAATCTAGTAATGCACTCGAGAACAAAACACATTGCAATCAAGTATCACTTCTTGAGGGAGAAGGTAGCTGACAAGGAGGTCATTGTTGAATATGTTCCCACTAGCGAGAAAATTGCTAAGATATTTACCAAGCCACTTCCTTTGGGCCCATTTGAGTACTTGAGAAAAAACATGGGAGTTGTCCCACCATCTGGCAACACTTAAGTACATAGGAGGATGTGTTATTTAGGGGGATTCAAACATTGTTACTATCTTATGACTCTTGAATCATGAAGCATGGAGACAGGGGGAGATTGTGTCCTAACCGAGTCTAGTTAAGGGAGAGATTATTGTTGTCAGACTAAAGTTCCCTTTTCCATTGTTGTCAAAGGGGGAGAGAAACTGTAATAGACAATATTGACATCAATCCCAAAGGGGGAAATTATTGGTATTGAGTTGTCACTGATGTCAATCGGTATTGCAGGCTACCAATAGAGGTATGTCATCCGGTATGAAGAAGATTGAACCGACATCAGGAATATTAACATGAAGGCTTGTCAACTGGTATGGTGGAAGACAAGTAGGTATTGAGACTATTAGTAACATCACCGATAAGAGGTGATATGAAGTTGTGTGTTGGCATGACAAGTTGTAGCCGGTAGAAAGGCTAGTTGTTTTGCTTGTGATAATATTTGTGATAAAGAGGCAGAGTGACAAAGAGATCACAAACCAATGGAGGTGAAGTCAAGCTGCCAGTGTAGTGTATACTGCCAATTAGAAGCAAGAGAAGGTCTCATCGGTAAGGGCTTGTGTTGGTATGAGTTTGTTGAATGTTCAAGTTTAAACCAACCTTGTGTCGGTGAGCTGAGTGTATGTCGATGCGATGCCACATGGAGCTAAGGTGACGTGCATGCAGATATCAATGAAATTTCCATTGACGTGGTTGTTGGAGTAGTTATTCGACATTAAATGAAATAACCACAAATCACGGGTCAATAAAAGATTGATGTGGCTCAAGGAAGAATGAATGAAAGAGAAAGATCAGGGGGTTGTTGGCATCTAGATCGAAACATGGAAATCAGATTGCAAGAGGACCTCGAGAAGGAAACAGATGGGTCATAAATGAGTCGATGGATTTCAAGGACAGAAATCATGGTCGAGATTGCTATTTTTGGCAAACATACTTTAGACAGATGAAAAAGGCGTGATGGCTTATTCCTCTTGTGCAAATGTGTGATACAAGGTGGATCGAATCAGATTGCATGCAGATTTGGTCGGTTGAATAAAAACCTAACCACCTTCTATTTGAATTGTTTTTTGGCGGGAAAGCTTCAGTTTAAATATTGCAACCTAAGACAGATAGTGTTTTTGATAAAGAGTGAAGGTAAGTGTGAATTTTTTGTTAGAGAGACGAAGAGATAAACACTTGAAGTATTTATCAGTGAAGATTGTACCGGTAAGGAGAAGCAGGGTAAACTTATGTAAGTAACAACTGACTGAGTGAGCATAGGATGCATAGGGGAATATTTGAAGGAAGCTTCATCTCATAGAGAATAATCAAGTGTGATTGGATTTTTAGTAAAACATAGGGAGAGAAGATTAAGAAGAGTTAGAATCAGTAGAAAGGCTGAGTTGCAGTGTGTATTGAGCTGATACAAATGGGTAAGTTAGAAACCGGCAGTGCAAAACTTTGAAGGGTTGCAAAACTTCATTTGCAGCAAGGATCTCATTTATATAACTGAGTTATAATATTTGTTTCACTAAGTAGGTGCTTAGTCTAGGAGTTGTAGCTCCTTTAGGTTTTAGCCTATAAATTGTATAGGGGTTTGTGCTCCTTTGAGTTGGTGCTCATAAATCAGGGGTAGGTGCCCTAAAATTGTAATTAGAGCTTTTACATAGTGAGGCTGGATTGGAGCAGAAGATCTCCAACAGATATTCTCCCTAAAGTTTTTTCCACATTGTGTTGTCCTCATATATATGGTGATGTGTGATACATTCTTGTGTATGAGTTATGTTGATGTTATAGAAAATCCTTTCACACACTTAGTCTGCACTATTTTGGCTACTAGTTAGCACTCAAATTGTTTTCTCTATTATAGGTATACCTTTATTGAATTAGAAGTGTTTAAATCACTGATTCACCCCCCTCTGAGTGATCCATTATGTCCAACATAGGAATACTTATTGAATACATAGATAAAGATGGAGGATTGAATGAAGAAGAGGGATTGCCCCCATGACTAATGGTGGTAGGTATAACATTTTGAGTTGATGCAGTCATGATTTTTGAAGTGAAAGTAGGAAATTTAGTCATTGAAGTGGTCAAAGGAATAGAATGATTGACTCGTTTAGGAGGCTATGAACAACCTAAGTTCTCAGCACAACTCTTTATAGGCATGACATTATAATCAACAATATGGGAAATGCCACACAATATATCAATTCCATTCTTATCACTTTGAATCATGTGTTTTAGACCTTCAATTGATGGAAGAGGTTCACTATTAGGACTAATAGTGGTAAAACTCATGCACTAGAGGGAAAATTTGAATTTTGAATTTGGTGAACAAAGTTTGCAAAATTGAATAATGCACAAATGATGATTATATAATTTGAAATTTGTTGAAAGAAGAAATGGCACAATTTCTAAAATATTTTTTTATGGTGAATGAAAAGAAATTGAAAATTTTAAAATTAGGGCCAATGGGATACCACTTAACTTTAAAATTAAAATTCACAAAATTAGTATTTTCAAAATTAGGGCAGATTCAATTAACCTCTTAATTTCAAAATTTTCCTTGAAAATTGTGATGTTGAAACTGGGAAGTATTTTTTATTTAGAGGAACCAAAATTTCATAAAATAAGCCAATTTTCTAGATTTAAGCAATTAAATATAGTCATAATAGTCTCCCAAAATTTCGGGAAAAAAGTCGAGGACCAAGTTGAAAGTGCACCTGATCTGCCCAACTTTTCCAAAAATTTTTAGGGATGAAAGCTATGATAATTTTAGAGATAACCCCAAAAAATTGGTTGATTTTAAGAATTTTAGATAGGCAAAATTAAGGTTTGAATATGAAAATAGGACCCTATTAGTGTTTTGAAAAAGATAAGAAATTGAATTGCAATTTAAAAATAGGTCAAACCTAATGGATAGGGCCACCTTGAATAATATTTAGAAAAGTGAATTTGATTGAAATTGATTGAAATTTACACAAAATCCAAGTGAATTTGAAAATTAGGGTTTTAGGACTTAACCACTGAATTTTTTAATTTCAAATTTTTTGAAAAGGAGGAAAATTGAAAATTTGAATTTTAGGCAAGAAGACAAAGCTAAAAATAGTTCTAAATTTGAAAATTAAATGTGAATCCAGTGTTTTCACAAATTCAAGTTGATTTTTAAAAATTAGGGTTTTGACAATTAACCACTTAATTTTGTAAAATTGATTTGCAAATTGAACAAGACAAAGAAGAGATTGAATTTAATGAAATTTTCAGATCTAAAAAAATAGATAGAATTTTTTGTAAAATACAAGTTGAATTCCAATTTTAACAACTAGGGTTTTGAATGAGTTAACCACTAAGTTTTGCAAGAAAATTAAACTTGTAAATGAAAAATATGCAATAATGTGAAATGTCAAGCATGTAAGATGTTGGGTTCACCAAAATGTAATGGTGAAAAAGGGGTGATGAGGAGATCAAGTGGAAAGTTGTACCCTCCTCAAGAAAGGAGTGAAATTTTAACAAAGGATCCTCTTAAACCTCTCACACACATTACATTATAAGAGGGGGGTCGAATTCACTAGATCCAATATCAATGGAGAGAGATTGAATTCTAAGTGAATTGGCAATGAATTTAAAAATTAAATTAACCCGTCTTTTAGAGTGGATAAGATAAATTAAGTGAACTAAGACTAAGTGTAAAGATGGAAAAGAAATGATTATAACTTGAGATAGAAATGTGGGATGAAGTTGTGCACCTGGGATAATCTGTAAAATGCCAAGACGAAGCTCCCCTATAAATTTGAGCGAAAGTTATTGGGATCAAGTTGAAAGTGTACTTGATTCTCTGAAAAATTTGTGCAGCGAAAAGGGTTTTTTTGTCTCTAAAAATGAAGCCTAAATCTACAAATAGAGTTGCGCACCTACAACCTACACACACAAAAAAGAGGAAATGTTGTTGGGATTGGGGGTTTCCCTTTAGGTCAAACCCCAGTTTTGGAATTAACCAAATGATGAAAAGTACTTGCAAGTAAATGAAAGTAAATGACTGAAGTATAATTCGCCTCAAGAGAGGATGCAATTGAAATGTTGTAGTTTTTTGAAAGGATATGTGAAGTTGAATGCTTTGATTGTTGATAGGGATCTCCTCTTCAAAGGTTGAATCCTTGAATTTAATGTAACATATAGCCTTGAAAGGAGACTTGAGATGCTCAATACTTGAAAGGATGCTTGAATGCTTGAAGGCTTGAATGCAATTTCCACTAGTTGAACTTATGCATGCCTTATTGACTTATTGAACCTCTTGACTTGATTGAACTTATGAAAATAGGAGGGGGAAAATGTCTTATATATGTGCCAATTAGGGTTATCTGATTAATCTTTTCTCTTACACCGACATAGAAAACCTTTTCCCACTTCTCATTTTACAAGCCCGATACAGGATTAATGCAAAGGGGGTCCAAAATAGGGAAAGGACATGGGTGCCACCTCCTTGTCCTACCCTAATTTAGGACAGAAAATAGGAACAGACAGTGCAAGATCTAAGGAAATGCATGTTTTGGGAGCTATGAGCATGTCTCAGGTCTCTAGTCAAGGTAAGGGATTCGTTTTGTAAATGTGAAGACCCAAATGCAGTCGAAAAATTGTAGGGTCGCAATTTTATGATGCTACAAATATGTTGATGCCATGATTTTGTAAATAAAAAGTATGATTTAGATTAGCAAGTTAAAGTATTAGTTGATGAGATTTTTTATATGAAGCATCTAAGAGTAACAAAAAAAAATTGCACCTAAAAATACACAAAGATAAAGGACATGGTAAGCTTTGGTTATCATAGAAAAAACACATAGACAAGACTCTTAAATTTTGTATTAATATGTTGAAACTAATAAATATTGATTTAACTTCCCATTTTAAGATTTATTCAAGTTTATGTCATACTAATAAAGAAGAAATGATTATATATCTCATTATTATCTACTAATGTAGTAGGAAGTTTAACGTATGTGATGGTATTTACAAGATTAGATATTTAAAATGTAGTTGGTGAGGTTTGAAGATACACAAAAAATCCATGTAGAGAGAATTTAGTAGCAGTGAGATGGATGCATTCATATCTTAGAGGCACAAGTGATTCTTAGTGGTTTTACTCATTTAGTTTGTAATTATTTTGATTTAAATTTTGTAGGTGATTTCAAGAAAAGGGTATTTTCTTTAGGTTATGTCTTTACTCTTTCACAAGGACCTTTTTATTGTCCATGTCAAAATATTTAAGGAATAGTTTCTTTATTCAATACAAAGGTAGAGTGTACGATTGTCTCACATGCATGTAAAGATATAGTTTGGTTAAAAATTCTATCAAGTGAGCTTGGAAAAACTGTTTGACAATGTGATTATATTTTATAATAGTCAAAGTGTTATTTATTTGGATAAAAAACTAGCTTATCATAGTATCACCAAGAAAATTTCAATTAAATATCAATTTATAAGATATGTTATAGACAAAGGTGGAGTAACTCTTGAGAAAGTCCATACAAAATTAATTTGTGTAGACATGTTTAAAAAAAATTCTATTAGAGAAGCTAAGTTGGAATTTAGCTTCTCTTGTTTTGTACAAAATGTGATGAATTGGGATGGGAAGCTATTACAAATTTTTTTGTCAAGGTAGATATTCTTGGATAACGACAAGGATTAAAATAGATAAAATAATCTTATCTTATTTTATGAAAAGGGATATTTTTTCTTTAAGATATAACCCATGTTTTCATTAAAGAAAATTATTATTTTTTCAATGTTTGACGATGGTAGTAGCTTCATGAGAAATTTGATTACTTTCCCCGAGCAATAATAATATTGATACTTTATCTTGTGGATGTTTCTTTGGTATATTGTAAATGTTTTACCATGTAAATCAATGTCTTCTATTTTATTCTATTTTCTCTTCTCTATTATCTATTCATAACTAATTTGTGTTGTGATAAAATTTAATGTTTTGGATTTACATTTTCAGTTTTGTGGAAAATAAAGCCTAGGATTTGGCTAAAAAGTAGATTAGTATAGAAGAAATAGTGTTATTTGTATTAATAAAATTATCCAATGCTAGAGATTTTAATTATGACTTTTTGAGAGGCTAGCTTGACAAATATTTTCTTTGACAAAATTCATTTTTTTTTTCTCTTTGCTACTATTATTCTCTAGCCTAAAATATCATTTAGCCACCTCATTAAAACTCAGCTGGAATATTAGAAATCTTACCCTTTCCTTTAGAAGAATAATTGAAGAGATGAAGACAGAAATCTACTTCCTCATCAACACTATGGTTGAGTGAAAATTTAATTGTACCTTGTTCCATTAAAATTAATATCTATTGCTTAGGATAATGCATTATTTAGGTAATTATGTGCATAAGTAATTTATAAACAAATATGTTCCAATGATAGATGTTCTTGTTCAAGAATTTTTCTTGTTGGTTTCATGTAATTGTCAATGAAAAGGTTTAGCTTCTACTAAAAAATAACCTAAATGTAATAGTTTTATCATACTTTGGAGGAACTTTGTATGGCTATTTTTAAATGTCCCTTATCATGTATTAAATTATAATTTTTTTTATTAAGTTAAAAAATAGGTTTTGAAGGGACTCAAAACCCTCTACATTAGGTCAACACCAGGATAAAACATGAAAAATAAAAAAAATTAAACAAAATGTTGCCTAAAGATTAAAAAAATAGAGAAAAAGGCAGCCCAACACCAATGAAAAAACCTGCAAAAATACTGACAAAAGATGAAGACAACTGGGACAAAGTTTTTAGGGTCTCGACGACCTCTACCTCCAATCGATTCACATTCTGAGCCACTTTATTCAATCCTCGGATCTCCCACAGGGGTGTATCAAGTTTCCTTTTCAAATTGGCATGCATTCTCTTGCTTAGACTCAAATACTCATCATTTCCTTTTTCCTTCTCCAAGTCCAACTCCACAACTAAGTTGCTTTGATATCCCTTCTCTATAGTCATGACCATGGTGTTCATGCTTTCAATAGTGGTCTTGATAACACTGTGACTATGGGACATAAGGGAGTGGATAGATTCTTTAATGGTTTTAATTTTCATCTCCATAACCACAATCTTACTCTCATAATCATTTTTTGTGTTTTCCAGGGCTTCAACAATTTTAGTGAGACATTCAATAACTGAAATATTTTCCTATTCCATCCAAAGGTTATTAACCTTGGTAACTTGTCTATAATGGGAGCCCTCACCACCAGTTCCCAACCTTTCCACTTTTCTATTGATAGCCCTCTCTTTTATATTGAGATTCTTGATCTCATGGAAAGCCCGCTTCATTATCCAGAAAGAATCCACCTCTTTTTCTAGCATTAGCCAAGATATCATAAGGGAGCTCTTGGTGCAAATTCCATAGGGGAAACTTTGGGCCAAGTTGGTTAGGGAAACAGGGTCTATTCTCCCTATCTATAGAAGGGTAAGAGTTGAGTGAATGCAGGGGAGACTAGAGAGATTGGTTATCATGCACAAACGAATTTACCTCTAATTCAAGAGCCTTTCCCTTAGGTAGGGGATGACCTTTTAACTTCCTAGAGGCAATCTTGGAACCTGAGGCAGGTGGGCCCAAATGTGAGATAATTTTGTATGACATTACAATGTTAAAATAATTTTAATGAAAATTTTGTATGAAATTTATCTATTCATCCTTGTGAGAACCACTTAGATGCAATGAATCTAAAGTGAACCATTCATTTTCATTAGATGTAAGCTTGAATGTGAACAACTACTCATTAAATATGGGCCAATGATAGTTTTACTCAAAAGTAGATAATTGAATCCTAATAAAAAATTATTATTTGTTGAAATAGAGAAAGATCTTGTACTTCTCTTTGAAGGAGGTAAAGGGGATTTATAGTCAATGGTTCATAGTATGCCACACTTGTTCAAAATTTTACAAATGGAGTAGAAAGCTAAGTGGGATTGATCTTTGGTGAAACTCTAAGCTTATGTAAATTTTCATAAGAGTAGTATTGTGATAGATGAAATATTGGCAAGTATTGATGATTCACCCTTGTTGGCATATCTCTATGTGCCAAGTGAACCATTCATGCTTATGAGAGATTGGTCTGTCTGAGAATTGCAAATTGAGTAGCAAGCTAAGTGAGATTGATAACAAAAAAACTTAATGCATGTTAGCATCATAGTACTTCTGAAATGGATATTCTTTTTTAAAATATTGATGTTTCACCTCATAAACATCACCTAAATACAAAAATACTAAACAAACTGTTTGAAGTCCATTAAAAATAAATTACTATTTACCGTGACAAATATAAACCTTTGATGTTTGGTACAAAGATTATAAAGCAAAATTTATAATAAAATTCCATAATTTAACACTCCATAAATAAATATCTCCTTATTAGTTCCTGCCAACCTAGGATACTATTGCATCCATTCAATCTAATCTTTTAATTAGTTTAGCCAATCAAAACATAGAATTAAAATTTTTTAACAAAAAATCTAATGTCCAAACTTAATTTTTATTCTAAATAATTACAAAAAGGATATTTTTCCTTATTTTGATTTGTTTTTATATTAAAAACAACTGTTAGTAGAAAAATAGCAAAATCACAACCTCTTAAAACTTTCCTCTATCAAAAACTTTAACCATACTACCCATATTAACAGAGTTTAAAAGAGTCATAGTAAACAGTAAAATATGCCACACGGGGCTAATGATAACCAAGTCCAAGATTAACCCTATTAGGTCTCTCTATTTTGTATCATGGGATGAGGAGGGGTCTTTTAAGGGTTTCTATTTTTTAGGGGGTTTGGACGCTAGTCTCCGAGAGCGGTGGGGAGTGTTGGCTTCATCAGTGATCTCCACATCAGAGTCAATTTGCTGGATTTTCACTTTCTTAGACTCGAAGGGTTTTGAGTCCTCAGAGTGACAGGCACGCTTTTTGTTTTTCTTGCTGGAGGAGCCAGGTTTCATTTGTTATAATAGATATAAAATTTAATTTTCTAAGAATTAAATACAAATTTTCATAAATGCCAGCCTACTGTGACATCATGCACCGTAGAGTTTTAATTGCTCCAAATAAATATTGACAAGTTGTGTCTTGCAAACAATGGTTTCATGCTTTGCAATTCTGAAAACTAGAAAACGTGCAGTATTTGTATTTGTTCTCCATACAAAAAAAAATTGTTTAGATTATGATAGACAAAGTTTTTTCTTTTCACTATTAATTTCAGCTGTTTGATAAGACTTGTATTTTAATCATCAATTAAATTATTTTATCTAAAAAATAACAGTGAATCATCAATTAAAATAAAAAATAGAAATTCTCATTAGTTTATCCAAATTTGCATTCTGTAGGTGACAACTAAAGGAAATTTTTAAATGTTTTTGACATAGAAGATGATTAAAATCTCGATAAAAAAAAAGAATTCATAATAAATTTGCTTTAACTGCCTTACAAACTATTCTCGCCATTAACTCTAGAAACTGGTGAAAAGCATTATTGTTATCAAATAGGATAACGAATAAGAGAAAAAAGTAACATTTTTCATATTGATAGGTTAGAATAATAATTAGACAGTAATTACTATGTTTGGTACTGTCATGTTTTTGGCATACATCAAGTTTTTAAGTTATTTTTGGTTAAATGTTAGGAGTCTAATTATATTTAACGTACTACTTGGTCTTCACAAACTGATAAGATCTTTTATAACTTTTATGAGTTTGATGTCTAGATTAATGCAAATGCATAAGTAATTTGTGGTTCTAATATCTTTGTTTTTTCAAATTAGTCAATCTAAATAGTCAATCTAATTTAAAATGTTGAAAATAAATTGTGTATTTTAATTAAAATATTAATAGTTTTATAATTATGTATTCAATTTATTAATGAAGTTTTCTTAATTTTAATTATATTAGAGTGGTTCTTGATAAAAATAAATCATTAAAATGATATTTTAAAAAAATACCAATAAATTAATTATGGTATATATGAATTTAAATTATAATTCATAATAATAGATAAATGTTTCACCATCATATTTTAAATAAAACTTTATAATTAATTATTTAGACAAACAATTGATGTGATCTAAAATAATAACAAATTTGAATAAATTAAAAAAAAAAATTTACTTCTTTTTACATAACTTGAAAAAGAATTTGAATTTAATACTTCGAATAGCTATACTACAAAACTTACAACTAGGTAACCCATTTAATTTTAAAACTTACAACACCACAAGGAATTCTAATTGCGTAAATTGTAATTCAAAATATACTCAATTAAGGAATCCTATAATGTATGTGCATAATAAAATTATATTTCTTAATTATTTTTGAATATTTATTTGTTCATCTTTATCTCTTTTTACACAAATATCTATAAGGTGACAATATATTTCAAATTATTTTATTGCTAATAATAATTCTAAATTTCTACATATAAATATATAAGTTTTCTATCAAAAAAATCATGATACCAAAAGCTTTTATGTTTTCTTTTTCTCGACCGTCTACATCGTCTATCTCTTTATCACTGTCTCCCTATTTTATCTTTCCCTCTACCTCTTTATCTCTTTTATCTATTTTTACCCCTCTTCCCTCCCCTCCATCTCCATCAGTACTTTTACCTACTCTAAACTAACTTTACTATTGGAAAAAAAATACAAGCTTAGGATAAAGACATCATGGAATATTCTATCAAACCTCTTTATCTCTTTTATCCATTTTTACCCCTCTTCCTCTCCCCTCCATCTCCATCACTACTTTTACCTACTCTAAACTAACTTTACTATTGGAAAAAAAAGACAAGCTTAAGATAAAGACATCGTGGAATATTCTATCAAACCTCTTTATCTCTTTTATCTATTTTTACCCCTCTTCCTCTCCCCTCCATCTCCATCACTACTTTTACCTACTCTAAACTAACTTTACTATTGAAAAAAAAAGACAAGCTTAAGATAAAGACATCATGAAATATTCTATCAAACCTTTATACGAAATAACATTTAAATAATGGTTACTTAGCTATCCAATTTAATACTAAGAGGGATAAAATTTAAGATCTCCGTTAAAGTCCATATTTTGGGTGGAACATTAAAATCTGGTCAATCTAACGGTCTCTTTCTCGAGGTATAAATAATTAATATTCTGCACAAAACTTGCGAAGTCTGACAATGTGTTATTGACCGGAACAGATAGAGAGATGGCATCTCTTCCCGAGTGAGACTTAAATGGTATTCAGAATGAAGGCTTGAGCATATACGACAAGACAGTATTGGCCCGAATTTACTTATGCTTATGTATTTTTTAATTCTTTTTTGGTTTATTCACCTTGATATTATTATATAGGAGTTGCATTATCTTCATAGTGAATGACTGATATTGATTCACTATTAATTAGAGGTTATTTTTATGATTAGTGGAGTGGTGGAGCAAAGTGATGATGTCACGCATACCAAATTATGCTTTCAAAAATATATGGTTTACTTTTCAGTCAGTGGATAATGTCAAAGTCATTGGTCTCCGATGAAATCGGATGCGAAACTCAATTCAAGAAGGTGCTACATATATCGTATTTCACAGGCTTTTTGCACAGAAAAGTTGAGGAGGAGAACATCAAAGCGAAAGCAGTGTTCTTTTACGCAACACAACATGACAAAACGATCAAGGGATTGTATGGACGCGCAAACAATGTTTGTGAGTGCAGATGAATCCAACTTTCGAAATATTGTACAGCAATTGACAGGAATCCCAACGGCAAACAACAGTTCAGCTTATAAGAAGGCAGTGTTAATTGAAAAGCCCAAGCCTTTTAAGCCCGTAGCCGTGAGACCCATAGCTAAGAAACTATGTGGTAACACTGTCTCATGGATTGATTCACTCATGGATTGCTTCTCTCAAGATATCTCGCCTATTTTAAGAACACCTTTATGTGGAAAATCTTCATTAATCTACAAAAGTGCAGTGAAGGATGAGGAGGACTTTATGATAGACTTCGACAATAGCTTTTTTAGCTTGGATTGAGATGGAATCTGGGACAAGTTACAACTAATACACTTAGTTCAGAACCCCTGCAATATGCTCAACTTTGATGGGCATCAATCCCATGCTGAGCCTATCAAATTGATATTTGTTATGTTCTATGTTTAATTTCTTACGGTCTTTCTGAGGTATATTTATATCGTTTCAGACCCAAAAAAGGAAATCAATCCATTGATTCGTTTAATTTGAATTAGAAGGAAATAAAATTACTCCTAATTAACTCTGTTACAACTTGGTTGACCCATGTCTTTGCTATGAATTGAAACTGAACTTGTATTTGGGACACAATTTATAAATTTGTGTATGTTTTAACCATAGCTGTGTATTGATGACGAAATGGGCGTGTCAATGATTTGGGGTTGGATTTGGTCAATGGGTTTGAATGTTTGACATTGAGGAACCATCATTTATGAGCAAATATTTTTTATGCATTTATTTGAGATCATCATTTAATCTCTTAAAGAAAAGGATTTGGTGACTGCTCGAATCCATTTTTCCGAAAGCAAAAATTAATAAATTATAAAATGTTATTCAATAAAAACTATTCAAATATTCAGCCGTAAAAATCAAAGATCTGCAAAATCAAATCTCTCAACAATAAAATCTCAAATAAATGCTAAATATCTGAGTAGGTGGAACACGTCAGCAGCTCTTCTCCCCACGCCCTGAATTTGATTAAATATACACTGAAGGTCGGTCTCTATGGCGTGGTATGAAAGGGCTTTGTGTGGGTTGTGGCCCTCCTTTCATTAAAAAAAACCCAAACATTGACAAGGTTAATTTATGTTTTGTCGCTGGCATACATTATTGTTATTGTTATTGTTATTGTTATTAACAACATAACGACAAAATTTCATTGGTGGTAAAAAGTCGTAGAGGCAGACAATGACGACGGGGGTTTGATTTTGAAGTGGAATGATTTTCTAGACATTGGTTAATTTTATTTGATTATTTTCTGATCGTAAAAATTCATTATTATGATATTAGTATAGTGGAATTAAAATTAATGCTATTATTATTTTTATATTAAATTTAATTGAAAAAGTGTTTGAATGTTTAAAGTTAATTATTAAAAATTAATTATAAGATTCATTTGCAAAAACTAATGGCTGTACTGCAATTCAACTTCCTTTTAAATGTTATTTGAGTAATATTTAAAAATTAATCTACAAGAATCTATAGCTTATAAAGTTTAAATCTATAATGTATAGGATTTGGTTTAACTTTTTGTTTTGGAGCAAACATTTGCATACATTATATGATTGTACTAATTGATACCTTGTATCACAATTAAATATATTATATGATAATGTTGAGAATCGTTCTCCAAAAAATTAAAAAGAATACTTACCAATAAAAGGTGAACTAAATTGAATCTACACAATCCTTCTCATTTTCTACCTATTGCAAAGTGTGCAAATAAGAAGATAGCAAATAAAAGGAAATTGTCGTTTCCTTGATTCTCTCCTATTCCTTAAAGGGATTTAAAACATTTTGAAGTTCATTTTACTAGATTGAGCTACTCTATGGACATTTTCATTATATTATCATAGATATAGATGTCATAGAAAAAGAGTTTATCATAAATTAGAAGGAAATGAATATAATCAAGTATCATGTTTGGCATCTTGATCACATAATTGAGAAAAAAGTTAATCATGATGAGGATGAGGACATTGAAAACAAGGTAAACATAGGAAATAATGTAGAAATGGAAAATGGGTGTTGTTATCACAAATGAGCCTTAATAGTGGTGGAAATATAAAGGCTATTTAAATGGTTCATAGATCATTTCGAAAATATCAACAAATAGAATGAATATATTATAACCTCATATTTATATGAAATTGCACAACATTTCCTAGGCACAAACAAAATATCGCAACAAGAAGGTTGATCCACATAAAGTTGGAAGGACCATCATATATAATATTTCCCAAAAACAACTAGCACTCACCATTATTTTAAAATTATATAATTATAATTCCTTCAAGAAAATATTGCATATGTTCATTCAAGGGATAACATGCATAGGAAAATCCTATCTAATTCATTGCATTAGAAATATTTTTTAGGAGTTTAGTATAACAAAGATAAAACATAATCCTTCTAGTTGATCCTACAATAATTATTGCACTCAACATATACGCCTCAATCATATATTCAACCCTTACGATTTTAATGAAATAATTTTTTGATTAATAGTTTAGTAATTAATAGTATTTGAAGAAGATAAGAAGCATGTGAAATGCATCCTTGTTTATGACATGAGCTTTATAGATCCAAAGAAATTTATGAAAATGGATAATAGGTTGCATGAATCTTTCCCCCCCTAACAACAACTATTCATCAATGTCAAATCTATCAATATTGTAAGTGTCTTGGAAAAACTACCACATGTTATGAAAAGCACTATCTATGCCTCACACTAAAATGCCAAATCCTTATGTAAATAGTTTAGAATAATCATTATATTACCAATAACTTTGTGGGTTCAAGGACATATTAAATTATACATTTTTATTCTATAAAGAGAAGTAAAGCTTTGCATTGACCTTCGAGCACATTGTTTGGAATATTTGTAGATCTAAAAATTAATTAGATCTTATGCATTTCATGTAATATCATTTTAGTTAATTTATGGCATATTAATTTATTCATGTTAATTTTGTGAATAAGTTTTTGAATCTCTTCATTTATAGATATTTTGTTTCTAACTATTAGCCACAAAAAAATCACAAACATCTTACATTTCTTCTAGTTATCTGTATTCTCCTGATCGCCATTCTCCTTATAAGATCTTTCCCATTTTAGGTCTTCATCTTTTTCTTTTTGAATATTTCCTATGTTTCCATGTCTCTCCTTCCCCTTTCCCATCACTTGTGGAATAAAATCCAAAGATTGTGCACACTTCTAGATATTGTTTTATGCTAAAATTAGCCTCTTTCAAAATAATTTCTCAACTCCTTATCTAGGCCCTCCCTTTTTTTGTCCTTATTGAGTCTAATTATCAACATGGGAAGGAGGAGGCAATAGAAATCAACTTAGATTAAATGGTTCCAAACTCTAACTAACCTTTTCATACCCACTAAACATGATGAGCATTGGTAAAAGTGTTGAGGAGGGTAAAGAAGCCTCTCAAGAGAGAAAAATCGACAATGTAGAGACTAAAAATAGTTTTCTCAATAGTATAATATCTCATTTTGTGGACACTCTAATGACATTATTTATTATTAATAAAGTTATTATGGATTGTTCTCTACCTTCTATGGATTATCTATTGGAGAAACTTCACAAAAAGAGAGAATAATGTTACCAAATTATCATAAAACTAAGAATAAATTGAAGAAGATATATGATAAGAAAGGAAGCAATATTGGTTTTTCTCTAGACAAATAAAGTAAAATATTAATTGTGTGGTTGAAAAGTGGAATGCTTTGGTGATCCCAACAATTTGAATGCTACTTAGTCATATCTATGTTAAGTCTTTTGCTTCTTAGGCTCTTTCTTCCATTTTTGTTCTTATTTTATTGGTACTACATTGGGGCAATTGACTATGTTATTTTTTGAAGTCTTTATTTTGATGTTGTAACTCTAGGAGTCAGACCCTTTCCCCCCCTTATATAATTAATAACTCTAACATATTTAAGGCATGCACATAGGCATAAATGATCATGAATTTATTCAACAAATTTATGAAATAAAAATTTAAATACAAGAACTAGGAAAATTATATAGAAAAATAATAGTCATTCATATTATTCTCACTCATTTATTATGAATTTTCCTTTAAATATGATAATCATGAGTAAATTTAAAAAGTATAGAACCATTACATAGATTTAAAAGATTCATGTGTGTCAATATTATTTATTAACTTAAAAGTAACTATTCAATTTAATTCATATATTATCCCTATTAACACTGCGTGCTCCTCTCCTAAAGGAAATTTTCCTAAGGATTTGGTTGTTCCAACCTTGTCCCTAATGCAACCCTTTTCTTTGCAAGCTTTGTGAGGATGTTATCTCCAAAACAAAAGAAGTGTGTCGTGCTTACAATCTCCAAAATGACATTCTAAAATGCCAGCTAGCTCAACTCAATACAACTAAGGTGAAGATTTGTAAACTAGTGGCATTAGCCTTAACTAAGGTAGAAAATAGGTCTATAGAGGTTGTTGATAAGAGGCTAGATGAAAATTATGAAAATTGGGTTAATCTAGATTAGGAATTCAAGGGCATTAAGGCGACTACAATTTTAGTGGATGATAAGAGGAAATTGAAAAAAATTATTGTAGTATACAAGAAAAGAATGACAAAATGGTGTAAACATGAAAGATATTGTGGCACATAGTAAGAAGGTGGTGAAAACATAGCCATCTCAATTTAGGTCTTGTAGTACAAGTTAGAGAATAATAAGGGAAAAAGGGCAGAGATGGTTTTTGCTTCTATTGATTCACCTACTAGGTTTTCTAAAAAGGGAAAGAGAATGCTTTTGTGAAAGCCATTCCCTCCCAGGAGGTTACTGCTAACATGAAAGTTTCCTTCTTCGACAAGATAGAAATCGTCAACAAGGAATAGTAGGTTGTAAAGGGTCTCAATCTTCTACATAACCATTAGCTAGTTTTTTGGTCTATTTGGTCTTCTTTGAGTCCTCCCCCCCCCCGATGTTGTTGTTATTTACTAGTCTTTTTCAAATGTGTTTGATCATTTTTGGTTGCTAGCAATTTCACAGCTTTTGAGATCCCTCCTTTGTACTATTTTGACTATCATGTAAATGAGTTTGGACCCTATCTTACTTTACGTAATCAAAACTTAATTCATATACTCACTCAATACTTACAAAATGCAACAAATTAATTAAATGAAATATATTTATTTATGTGAAAATTAAACAAAATTATTAACTTTATTTAGATAAACATAAATTGAATAAAGAAATAAATATAAAATCAAGATCTTAATGATTCTCACATAAATATGTAAATAATATTTTTTTAAAATAAAATAATTTAAGAATAAAAATCTTTTTATAGACTACACATATAACTTTCTTACAACATAACAAAATATCATGTACACTCATATGTTTATTATAGATTATAACAATCATTTTAATCTCCATCATTAATGTTTTCATAGAATATCCCTCACTACGTCCGTCAACGGGAAGCCGCCCTAATTGAAAAAATTGCCGACACTATCGAACTTATTTCCATTGACGAAACTAACCCAGCGTAGATTTCAACGGAATTTGGCAAACGAACTAAAATTCTTGAAGACATTAATTTAGCAAACGTAGGTATATCTACTCCCTGAAAAAAGAGAAGTAAATTATATGGGAGGTCGACCTCACACAAACAAAACTAAGACGAAAAGGGAGTAAAAGAAAATGCATGCAAGTTGTAAAGGAAGAAGAGTTCGTAGAAATGAGTGTGACAAGGGCACATTTAGGCAAGGTTAAGATAATGAACGAAAGAGGAACCAAGAAGAAGAAGAAGAAAACTATGGTATTTCCACAACGCTAAATAGAGCAGACACGTGTCACACATCTCTCGTGCGTTCTTGCTGTCGTTTTGTAGTTATGTACCAGTATGGATCTATCTCACTTTTATTAATCAAAACATTAATTGAATTGAAAAATTAATTTAAAATCAAGATCTTAATGATCATCACAAAACAAAATATCACATCACTATTATATATTTATTACAAATTATAATATTTATTTTACTCCTTTAAAAACACTTTCAACACCATAAAATTAATATAGCACATCAAAACCTGCTTTCTAATTAAGAACGCTATTTACATCTTGAAGTTTGTCATTCACAATGGACATTTCTTAGTCCTTATCCATTTGTTAATGGGAAGCCACCCTAACTGAAAAAATTACCCATTCTCGAATTTATTTCCACTAGCCATATCATAATCTCCATCAAAGAATCTAAAAAAGGGTAGTTAGATTTTTTTGTTAAGTCGACATTGTTATTAAATATCTATAATTCTTTACCTCTTAATCTTTAAAACATTGATTGAAAAAACTAAACCAACGTAAATTTCAACAGAAATTTCCAAACAAACTAAAATTCTTAAAGAAATTAAATTATCAAGCTTATGTATATCAAACCCAAAAAAATAGATAAGGAAAATGGGAGGTGGACCTATCACAATCGAAAATAAGACAAAAAGAGGCTAAGAAGAAAATACATTCAAGTTGTAGATGATGAAGAGTAAACAGAATTGAGAGAGAGTGACAAGGGGACAATTAAATAAGGTTAAGCTACTGGAAGAAATGGGAACCAACAAGAAGAAAACAATGGCATCTTTACAATGATAAATATATCATGTATGTGACAAATAAGTTGACATAATGGTTGTAAACTTATTGTACAAGTCATTGCTCATCACTAATACATCTTCAAAATCAACACATTTACACTACTATATCAAAGAAAAACTAACAATATATTTTACAGGTAATGTTATACTACATTGTAGTCATTATTAAGATATCACCACAAACCTTCCCAAAGGATTCAAACAAATTATCAAGAAACAGAACATAGTAAACAAATATAAAAGATGACTTAGAAGAGATACCAAAAGACCTCTCTCTCAATGGCCAAGACAATCTAGTACAATAGTAAAAGGCAAGGTTGAGATCTAAATATAAAACTTCCTTATTATAGATAAAATAATGAAGAAGAGGGTCATAAAAGAAATTCTAAAGGAGGTCTATAATGATCAACTGAAAAAATAAAATTTAAGTCAATCAAAGAAGTCAAATTATAGCATAAAAAGAGTAAGTGTAGAATGATTTATTAGGGATGTGTATAATGAAATTGTACAAGACGAGAGTAATATAAAAAAAGTCTAAATTGATATTGTAGACACTCAAAATTGTCATGTCTAATTAAATAAATATTTAATTATCTAAGCCTAATTCTTCTATTAATTAAATAAATCTTTATTTATTTAATTAATTCATTTATCCTCTTCTAGCCTTATTTCTCATTTAAATAAATACATTTATTTATTTAAATTATCCTTTTCCTAAATTAAATAAATATTTATTTATTTAATTATCCCACTTCTTCTATTAATTAAATAAATCCTTATTTATTTAATTAATTCATTAACCTTTTCTACACATGACACATGTCATTCATCTCTTAATTCATACACTACCTACCTCTTTCATTATTTTATTATTTCCTCTACCTACCCTTTAATCATAGCCAACCTCCTTTTTACACCTCTCAATCTTATCCCTCCATTTCATATTGTGTCTTCTATATAAGGAGATGCTTCCTTCATTATCAAAGCCTAATGACCTAATGAACTAATGAGCTAATGAACTACTTGATCAATTGACTACACTACGATCCTACTTGCAACCACATTCCATTCTTTGTTGAGCTCTTGTGCACATAAAATCTGAGAGCAAATATATCAAGCAAGATCAATGGAGATAGGAAGAATGGAGATCAAAACCCTATTGGACATGTGATGGTATAATCTTTGTGATTTCATTTGATTGCATTGTCTTAGGTAATCTTCATATGTTATGGTGGATCTTTGTTGTTGTTAGGCTAGGGTTTGGTGGTTGAATTCATTTAGCCTTTCAATATTGTTATTATTGTTATCCATTTTCACCATATATATTTTGGCACGCCCCGTGGGACATGGATTTTTCTTAGATCTGTGTTTTTTACAGATTTTTCTAACCTTATATTGCTATTTTGTAAAACAATTTGGAGAATAACCTTGTGCAGCTAGGGTTTTGGACACAAAATCAAGATCTTGGAGAGATTCGATCATATCTCATAAACGGCTTTGAAATTTTGCACCAAAATTTTTTTGCAGGTTGAAGAGAGTCTCAGGCACTCTCAATCCAAAATTCAAAATTTTTGAAGAACATTTTCATTTTCTATTAATTTTTTATGATTTTTCATAAAAAATTAATTTTGAGAGCAAATGAGAGAATTTTTTGGATTTTCTTATATTTTTGAAAATATCTCATAATTATACATAGGATATGTTATTTGTGAATTTAATTTTGATGCAAAATATTTCCCTAAAAATCGGATCTTTAAAAACTAGGGTTTTTTCTTGTTTTGATTAGATCTCACAAACAGCTTTGAATTGTGACATTAATTTTTTTGTACGGGTCAAGAAAAGTATCAGAAAGGCTCAATAAAAATTTCAGATTTTTTGGATCGATTTTGCATTTTATATGAATTTTTTATGATTTTTTATAAAAAATTAATTTTGAGAGAAAATTAGTGAATTTTTTAGATTTTCTTACATTTTTGGAAATATATCTAAATTATACATAGGATCTGGTCTTCGTGATTTTAAATTTGATGCAAAATTATTCTTCAAAAATCAGATCTTTGAAAATTAGGGTTTTGCATTATTTTACTCATATCTCAAAAACTGCTTAGATTTGTTGTAGGAATTTTTTTATGCAAGTTTGGAAGACCATCAGCACTGTCCAGTAAAAATTTCAGATTTTTTGGATCGATTTTGCATTTTATATGAATTTTTATGATTTTTCATAAAAAATTAATTTTTGAAGCAAATTAGCAAATTATTTGGATTTTCTTACATTTCTGGAAATCTCTTGAAATTTTACAGGTGGTCTTTTTTTATGATGAATCAAATCTTTGAATTGGTCAACAAAACACATTGTTGAAGGCCCCTATTTCACAAAGTCTTTTGGATCTAAAATTTACCTAACTTGTGTGCTTGCAGGAAGGGGTGATTATTTCAAACAATCCAAACTACTAATAAATCTTTGTTGCAGGTCCTTGGCAAGGGTTTTTGGATTTTTATTGTGTGCCTTGTTTTCATAGACTAGCAAACACTTCAATTGGTGCACTAAAATTGAATCATTGTCTTTTGTGTCTTGAGCAATAGGCTCTTTTTGTTTAATCTTTAGAGGGCCTGTCTTCCTATGTGGTCATTAGGACTACTAGTGAGAAGAGAACGACCCAAGTGGTAGCGAGGAAAACCCACCTCTTCCGAACCACTATAAACAAATGTATTCATGGTGAAAACTATGGATAACGTGTGCTGATTAGTTCATACTGACATTATGTCTCCCCATAAACCCGTTTGATCAAATTTATTTGATCATTTTTAGGGCATAACCCCTACCGGCTGGGAGCCTTCTGTATTTACAGAGCTAAAAGTGCTGCATGTATGGCCACACGAGCAGATGCCCTTACTAGCACTTTTTTGTTTTAGAAGCCCAAATCCTTCTAGTTGTTGGGGCAGGAGGTCGGACCTCTGGTAGCGGCCCACATGCATATGGTTCTTAGTAGAGATACAAAGTTCACCACAGGGAGTTTTCATGGGGACTGATGCTTGGCTGACCCGAGAAGTGAGCCAGTGAGGTCAAGCATCTAAGTATCCGCTCTGAATAGCATAGCCTCAAGGGTAAAACCCCATGTGGGATCAACAACTATTGTCTTGGCCAGCCATAAGAATTGTGCTTGACTTATTTTAAACATTCAAAACATTCAAAACCAAACAGCAAAACATTGTGTCTTTTGTGGCTTCAAGTGTATGAAAAGAAATTTTACATCAAACAACACACTTTTCTTGGAGTCATTGTCAATCTAAACACTTGCAAACATTGAGTGTTCATCAACATTGTGTCCTCTTGTCACGAAAAATAGTCAAACATTTAGATTTGGTCACAAAAAACAACTTCACAAAATTTAACAGTCTAGCAAACAAGAGCAATCAGTTTTGGAATTCTTGAGCTTCCTAGGTCATTTCTCCAAGTTTAATTTAGCATTCAACTTATCTTTGGGTCTCACAAAGTACATCATTGCTTTACACCTTACATTACATTTACATTTGTCTAAACTTGAGTCAAAAGGTCACTTGCTTGTCCTCATCATACTTTGTCAACACACTACATACAACAACATTTTGCTAAGTGGTCCTTCATCAAGGTCTCTTACCTTTGGGTCTCATTTGGTCTTACTTAGAGTCAAGGTCAAATTACCTCATCAAGAGAAACTATCCTCTCTTTGGAAGTCACACCTACTCTACTACATACATACCTGGTCTTACACTTTGGACATTGCAAGTACACCTTAGATTCATTTACATTCCATCCAACTCTTAGTCTTCCATACTTTTTCCATTTTCATCTAGTCTCACCCATCTCTGTTAATACCTAGTTCATGGTTAAAACCCGTCTTCAAAAATCTAGGAGAGAAACTAAAGAGGCTCAAGAGTCCACAAACATGAGTTCTTATGAGTATGACAATGATGTCTTTTTCAATACTGATCATAACACATTACCTGACATGGATGCCTATAGAAACATTCCAAATGTTGAGAACATGGACACTACAAACAACAATGATACACAAAATGACAATATGGACAACTTTTCAGTACCTTTAGTAGATGTGGAAGAATCCATTATGGACCCCCGCTTCAATCGACTGATTGAGGAAATAATGAGGAGAGATAGACAATACTTCTTACAAATGATGGCACAAAGTGGAGCCAAGATACCTCATGATTTTGACATGTCTCAAATAATGGAAAATTGACCTTTGCAACAAACTCACTCCAACATGGATCAAAGGAGGCCTAATAGTGGAGGAAATAGAGGACCACATCTTGTGCCTGAATCACCATCATCTTTGTTTCAAAAACCAGAGGTCCCACATACACATGGTCAAGCATATGATACTCACCTTCACAGACCATTATGGAAGTCTTATGCAGAAAGATATGCTCAATCACATACAAATGCTAAGGATCAACCACCAAAGCAATTGGATATTCAAAGGCATGCTCAAAATTTGGACACAAGGAAACCCCGTGTCAAATTTGGCGGCAACACATTAGAACATGACATGCCTGTAGAGTATGGTATACATGGACAAAATAGATATTTCTTTCCTCAACATGAATCTATACCAAGTGGTCCATATAGGCAGCATCACTATAGACCTCCTCCATATGAACATGTGTATGATCAATATCATCCATATATGCAACATGCTCCTCCTCCAATTGGTGCCTCAAGCATGGGGTATAGTCCGAGAAGTCTATCTCCACCTAAGAACAATTTGGAGCAACAAATCAGGGACTTACAAAATAAAATGGAGGACATAAATACATCGAAGCCAACATACACAATGAGAGACATATGTCCCTATCCATTTGACAAAAGCATTCTAATGCCTCCATTTCCTACACACTTTGTGATGCCTAAGTTTGATAAGTATAGAGGAAAAGGGGATCCTAAGGCACACATAAGACAATTTTTCACAGCTTGCATTGAAGTAGCAACAGAAGAGACATATTTGATGAGATTATTCCCACAAAGCTTAGGCGATCAAGCTATGGAATGGTTCTCCCAACTACCACCTGGTATTAAGTCATGGGGTGACTTAGCAGAGGCATTTATTCAACATTTCTCCTACAATATAGAGACAGACATATCCGTCACTACTTTGTGCAACACCAAGCAAAAAGAGGGAGAGTCTTTTGCATCATTTTTACAAAGATGGAGGAATCTAGCCAGCAGATGCTCTTGTGAAATTCCACAAAAACAAATGGTAGAAATGTTCACCCAAAATGTTAACAAAGACATTGGTTATGATCTAAGAAAAGTTTGTTTGTCCACCTTCAAGGATGTCATTGAAAAGGGCTTAGCGATAGAAAAGGTTCTAATTGAACAAGGAGTCATTAAGATATTCAAGGAAAACAAAGATGACTTTAAAGGAAAAGACAAGCCAAGATTTTGGAATAAAAACAAGAACATAGTCAATGATGGTGTTATTGATGCCAACACAGTGCGACCCTTATTCATCTTTTCGGGATCAAGTTCTACAAACAATCAAGTGAATACTCAAACAACTTCCAGATCATGAAGAAAGTACACCCCATTGGGAGAACCACTTGAGTCAGTCTTCAAAAAGCTAGTGGCAAACAAGGTAATCACAGCTCCAGATTTTCCTCCATATGAACTAAAGATTAAACCAAATTGGTGGAACGATGATGAGTATTGTGAATTTCATAAGAGACAGGGTCATAAGACAGGAAATTGTCATCGACTGAAGAACATCATACAAGATCTCATTGATAGAGGTGACATTGAGATTGAGGGACACTCATCCGATCAAGAACATGAGATATTTAAGGAACTGTTCCCAAAACATGACAAGGGAAAAGCTAAAGCCACAGATGATCAAACCAACTATACTAGAGCACCTTACAACTATGATTCAACCATCAATCACATCTCGATGGACAATTATGTCTCTACTATTATCATCAAGGACAAAAACCTTGAGAATTCTACTCAGAGACCCAAGATTGTCCTAAAAGGTGTTGGATCTTCTTCCGAACCTACTTCTGAATGTCATGTTACAACCCGTCGAAGTAAAATTACTTTGCCAGGTGCTTCAACTAAAAACACCGCTTCTTCATCAACCAAACCTGAGTATGACCTTGTAGAATAGTTAGGGAAGACACCCACACTCATCTCCATCCTTGAGCTCTTATGTATGTCCCCCGCACATAAATCCATTATTGACAAAATCTTGAGAGAAACTGTCGTTCCTACTAATCTGAACGTGGACCAGTTTCAAGCCATGGTGGGATACCTTTCCATTCCACACTCCCTTACATTCACAAAAGCCGATGACGCCTCCGTAAGTCAGCCACATAATGCACCTTTACACATTTAAGCCTTCATACACAAACATAGAATCAAACAAGTCCTGATAGATGAAGGAGTAGGTCTAAACATTTGTACATTGAGCACTATTAAACAATTGGGATATTCCGACAAAGCTGTGAATTCTACAAACAAATTACTATAAAAGCATATGATGATGAAGAACGCTCATCCAAGGGCACAATAACTTTACCTCTCAGAGTTGGGCCAATTACAAAGGATGCGGTTTGTCAAGTCCTTGATCTAGAGCTTACATACAACATATTGCTAGGATGTCTATGGATTCATGAGATGAATGCAGTCCCATCTACATATCATCAATGTATCAAGTTTCCACACAATGGAGTTGAAGTGACTATCAAAGCTGACCCAAATCCATTCATATATTGCAACAATTTGCAACCTAGATCAAAAATAACAATCCCATTCAATTGAGAAGCTATTCCTTCATCAACATATGTGGATCCAAAATCATTGAAAGCTTCTACATCAAAACAAGCAGAGCACAAAGAAAACTTCAAGTTTAAAGACATGGGATGTGGTGAGTATATCTTTCATGTTGATCAAATCCCACTATCTCCTAAGGTATTCAGTCGACAAGAACAACCTACAAACAATTTGCAAGGAATTGGGTGTGAACCATCTAGTGTTGTGGCTACTAAGTCTGAATGCAAATCTCCTTTAGTGGTGCAAGCAACTCTTGATATCAATAGTCCTAAGAGTGGTTCCAACAAAGAATCTATTGAGCATATCACCAGCCCTCTTGATAACTCACATAGCCTTACTATTTCATCCACTCATTCCATTTCCACTCCACTTCTATACTTGGATCAACAAGAATTACAAAAGCCCTTACTAATTGGGGATCAAGAATCAAGCTTTGAAAAGAAAAATCTGAAAGTCAAAAATAAAGAGAAGTTCTTTAGTCCAAATCAAAATCAAAAGCTACTGGACTCCACAAAAATCAAAGTCAAGGATAAAAATGCTATGAAGCAAAAAGAGCAAGAGTTGATCTCCCCTAATATCAAAATAACTGGGGGCAAAAGTTCTAAAATTTCAAGTCAAAAAGCATGCTTGTTGATCCTAAGTCTCCATCATGCTATCATACTTTCACTTCTTTTCACAATCATAAGCCTTCATAGCTCATCCACTTGTTCCACACATCCATTCCCTTCTGGCGATACATCATGGACCTTTAATGGAGCTTCCTCGAGGGACTTTGTTATCAGTGATGCCCAAACTTCTTTAGGTGACACGCATATGGGCCTATGTAGTCCACACATTAGTAATTCTATCTCAGTTCCTTTATCAAGGAAGATAGTCACTCAAGCTACACATCATTCAGTCAAGGAACGTTGCAGTTACAATCATAAGGTTAAGCCTCACATATTTGAGGTAGGTGACTTGTTTCTTAGAGAAAACCCTAAAAATCAGAAAGACAGAGAGAAGAAGGGCAAGTTCAAACCAAATTGGCTTGGTCCTTACATCATTACAGCAGTATATGGATCTGGGGCATATCCGCTCTCAACTATAGAAGGTGAACCTTTGGAGGATCCTATCAATAGCATGCACCTTCACAAGTTCTACACATAGCTCTTTGGAATATCCTAATTTCAAAAATACAAAAAAAAAATAAAAAATGCAAAAAATGCAAAAAAATAAAAATAAAAAATTCAAAAATACAAAAAAATTATAAAAACAAAAAAAATCGTTACTTGGTGAAAACCTGGCAAACAGGTGCCTTGTGACACAAAAAAACATTGAAAAATCAAAAAAAGTAAAGAGAAATAATTTCGTCGAACAGTGAAAACCACTTCGGTGGCGCCCTGAGCAAGTACCATGGTGAAAACTGGGTCACCAGCGCCATGTGTAGAGACATTGCTCCTCCGTCCTTCAGGATTCACTCTCACCCTTCACTTTGCACACACTCACAACCTATTCATTCATAATAAACTTACCCATTCCCATCATGGCTTGTTATTGATCTACCCAAGATTGGTTAGCCATTCATAATAAACCTCCCTTTTCACCTCCCTTTCCATCCATAATAAATCAGATCCTATCTATGGCTAAGGCAAATCCTATGTCTAGTGATGGGTGTGGAACTGAGAGCATCACATGTTTTGAGGAGTACGGTTTCTTCCAGCTTCCTTCAGTCTATCCACGCACAATTCGCAATAAAGCAACATTTGCATCACAGATCCGCAATAAAGTTTCATCTTCTCCACAATAAAGTATCAGTTTCATGGATTTAGTCAGTTTCAGATGAGACACAGCAGCAACAATGGGCTTCAACAAAATCAAATCTTTCAATAGACTCAGACAACATATGGTTTCGTGCTATCTATCCTTTTTGTGAAAGTAAACATTGTGACCACAATCAAATAAGACTTATACAAGTGACAAGAGACACTAAATTTGAGGACTATAGTGGATGTTGGTGTCGAGTCTTGGTTTTCTTTTGATTTTATCTTTTGGTGACATGTCTTTTAGCTTTTTCAGGATGTCTCTGACTAGAGATTCTATCTCCAGGATGTCTTTGACTAGAAAGGCGAGGATGGGGTATTGTCACCTATTTTTGTTTGCTGTCTATGGATTGTCTCTTAGTAATGCTATGACTTGTCCAAGGATATGAGGACACTGTGAGTCTAATGTGAACTGGGGCATTCTTTGTTTGTGACTGTCTTATCTCCATGCAAACAGGTACAATGACTTTTTAGGTCAAACATATGCCTCGATTGTCATAACCTACTTTCCATAATAAATCTCAGTGATGATAATGCACAAGAAGCTCTTTCACGTTCATATCTTCTGTCTTTCATCCCCCTTTCTTGATTGACTTCCATCGTCCTTCTTGAGTCCGTGTAGCCTGCTATCACATGACTAAGTATAATGACACGCCAAAAACATTTGCATTTCATGTAGTTGCACCTGCATTACCACATATAAGCATTTCATACATACATATAAATATCGCAATTGCACCATTTCCTACACACAACACATGTTAGCACAATTTACATTTGCATTTTCATATTCATCTGCATTGCATACATTCACATTTGCATCATGCATACACATATAAAACATAAAAGAACAAAAAAAAATATTACATTGCCTCATATACATATTTGCATCCATATCATAAGCATCACATAGAAACATACATCATATAGGTATGCATGCATATAGCTTCTGCAAAGATGAATCATCTCATATATATATATATATATATATATATATATATAAAGTGTCATGATACAATGATGTCAAAATCATATGGCTACAATCATCCACAGGTGTCTACATCATCATACAAAATGGTACAAAACTGATACAAAAGAACCCACTGATAACTCCTGCCAACACTATTGGTAGTGCTAATCCTATCCATGTCATGGTATCCCATGCCACTTGTCCCACCCTCATCTCCAGTCTCGGATCCTAGAACACTCGTCTAAGGGCATCCTTATCTCCGTCTCGATTGTACAAAATCAGCTCCCCATCAATTGGTATCCGCATAATCCTATATACATCCTCCAGGTTGACTGTCATCTCCCCCATCAGCAAATGGAATGTGCAAGTCTCAGAGTGCCATCTCTCCGCCAGTGCAGTCAGCAGTCCCATGTTCGCCCGAAACTCAGGCACATACAGAATATGTCATAAACCCATAACCTCAATCGCAGCTCAGTCCTCGGCTGTCAACTCAGGTCGCAACCTCTGCGTCGACAGGAATCTCTCCTATGACTCTAGCATCGACAAATACTCTTGTAGTCAAACAACTCAATCATGTCAGTTATAGTGGCATTCACTATTTATCACAAAATACTACTCGCTATCTAAATGCATATGGCTATCTACCCTAGTGACACTCACTATTCATCACAAAGTGTTGCTATTTATCCTAGTGGTACTCACTATTCATCACAAAGTACTACGTGTGTGACACTCCCTGTTCATCACAAAGTGTTACTCACATTTGCACTCCCTGTTCATCACAAAGTGCTGCTCACATTTGCATTCACTATTCATCACAAAGTGCTGCTCTATCTTGGTACTCACTGTTCATCACAAAGTGCCTTGATCTATCCTAGTCTTCCCTAGAGGACTTGCTTGAGTGTATCCTCTCAGTAGCTTATCCAATTGACAGTGTATGTTCATCACAAAACTATTGATTTGACCTGGAAGACAAAAATTTGCATTTTTTGGACATAAACGCGCTTTCCTAACACAAACGTGCTTAAAGACTGCACAGACGCGCTCGTATTCGACACAGATGCGGTTCCAGACACAGACGCACCTGGAACAAACCCAGATGCGCCTAGCAGACACAGACACGCCTAGCACCAATGCAGACGCACCTAACCATTTTTTGACATTTTTGAACCCTATTTCTGAGCATATTTATTGCTCTACCTATCATGCATTAATGACAAAATTGAATGCGTCAAAATACAAGGAGGTTTTGTGGTACTTACTGCCTCTCCTGCCTCTGCTGGCCTCTAGAATCGGCAAACGCGGTCGAATCTGTGAATGAAAGCCATCGCTGCTGACTGCTACTGCTCTATTTTCACTCTACACTCTGCTCTCGTGGATGTGTGGATGACAATGACGATGTCTTTTTCTCATGGTCTATCTTATAGACTACCCTAGTCCTCACCCTCATTTCCCGAGTCAGTCTTCTTTATCCTATGACTTTGTCACTTTATCTGGTCAATCCATTCTATCCGGTCATTCTTATCGAGAGATTGTCTGCAATCTTTCCAGACATTTTCATCCAATCTCTCGAGGGGGCATATAATTCCCATCTTGGGGCAACTCTGTATCAGTTCATCTTATCTTCTTTGAAACAACGCGACAAGCCGCATTGTCTCAAAGAGGGGCAAAATGTAGACACTCAAAATTGTCATGTCTAATTAAATAAATATTTTATTTATTTAATTATCTAAGCCTAATTCTTCTATTAATTAAATAAATATTTATTTATTTAATTAATTCATTTGTCCTCTTCTAGCCTTATTTCTCATTTAAATAAATACATTTATTTATTTAAATTATCCTTTTCCTAAATTAAATAAATATTTATTTATTTAATTATCCCACTTCTTCTATTAATTAAATAAATCCTTATTTATTTAATTAATTCTTTAACCTCTTCTACACATGACACATGTCATTCATCTCTTAATTCATACACTACCTACCTCTTTCATTATTTTATTATTTCTTCTACCTACCCTTTAATCATAGCCGACCTCCTTTTTACACCTCTCAATCTTATCCCTCCATTTCATATTGTGTCTTCTATATAAGGAGATGCTTCCTTCATTATCAAAGCCTAATGACCTAATGAGCTAATGAACTACTTGATCAATTCACTACACTACGATCCTACTTGCAACCACATTCCGTTCTTTGTTAAGCTCTTGTGCACATAAAATCTGAGAGCAAATATATCAAGCAAGATCAATGGAGATAGGAAGAATGGAGATCAAAACCCTATTGGACATGTGATGGTATAATCTTTGTGATTTCATTTGATTTGCATTGTCTTAGGTAATCTTCATATGTTATGGTGGATCTTTGTTGTTGTTAGGCTAGGGTTTGGTGGTTGAATTCATTTAGCCTTTCAATATTGTTATTATTGTTATCCATTTTCACCATATACAGATACATCAAGATAAATGGTCAAACAATAAGAATTGAGAAATAAGAGAAATAAAAAGAAAAATAGGACACGGTCTAAGTAATAGATGAACCCATCAAGATAAAATGGCATTAGATACTCTCCTCATCACTTCTAAAAGGTTTTATTTTGGATTCTTTGATTGAAAGAAAGGAGTTCACTACCTACTACAAATAAATCAAATCTATGGTGACCTTGGATCAATATTCTTCATACGAATATAATCAATTCTATAGGTAGAGATAACAAAAGGTATATGTCCTATTTAGAAATTTTGAATAGGATATCACACACAACATTGTACTAAAAATATTAAACTAGGAGAGGCATGAACCTTACATATTTGCAACAAAGGTGACAAATCTAGGGACTCATAAGGAGGGAGATCCCATAAACAAATTTTTTTTGCTAATTAGACCCGATAGAAATCAAAACACTAACAAACCCAAAATCTAAAACTTATCACCAAACACAAAAAAAAAAAAAAAAGAAGAAGTCTCCCACCAAATCATGAACCAACGGCTTACTGTGTGCGAGAGAACTCCAAATTTCTATCCACACAAATATCTTTACCCTTTTCCAACACAGATTTTTTTAGAGGAATCTTTCCCAAAGGAAATAGTTGGGGGATCTTGTGTTACTTTCATATTTGAGATAGTTGCTTCAAGCCCATCGTAGATGGGGACTCCATATTTCTTCTTTTCTTAGCCCACCTCCTCGCAATCTCTTCTTGAATTTCTTGGAGAGTAGTAGAGTTCTTCTCTATTATATCCCTGTGTTGGTCAAACTTGTTCTCCATAGTTTTCTTAATTTTTTCATGATTTGCTTGGAGAACCTCCACAATATCATCCAAATCATTCACATTCTTTGTTTGACCAATTTTCTCTCTAAGCTCTCTTTTAACAAAAAAATTCATTTCTTTCCATTTCTCGACCATCCCATCAAACTTCTCAACCTCCATCCAAGCGCTTTTCTCCTCTTCGTCCACCCAACTAGAGGCTCTAGCTTTCACTTCTAAAATAGCTTCAAGCCTATTAATCTTCTTTTCTGCCACCTCAAACAAGTCTAGTGGCTAGTGGATAGCTAGTTCATGTTTGTTGAACCCCTCAAATATTTCATTAACCTTAGCTGCAAAGAGGGGAAATTCCTCCTTAAACAAAGCACTCTGGGAGAGGATTTTGATGAATCATAGAGAAATGCAGAGATGAGGGATTAACCTCTTTAATCTCAATTTTATCCAGGGCCCAGTTAGTGCCAATAGACCAAGAAGAGGTCCTATCCTTCTATTCCTCTCCAATAATGACCATTTTTTTAGCAAAGATTTCCCCTATAGGGGGGGTCAAAGGGGACGTTGCTTTATAATTTCAAGAGGGATTAACCCTAGTAGGCATGTTATGAGGTTTAGTAGAAGAAAAAATAATAAATTGATTGACTAGAAGCTCAACACAATGATCCAGACCTAGACCAAAGTTAGGGGGTTATATTACAACCACTAGAAAAGGTTAAACTCAAATGAAACTTATAGAGATGCAATACGAGCCCTTGTTATAGGGGAAGAAAGCCCTTAGACTTACAAACCTCGACAAACTAGAAGATAGAAGTGAAAATTTAGAAGAGAAAATTCATCCTTACCCCATTTCGAAGGTGATTGAACATCAAGACCAATTGAGAATGAATACTTTTGAAACATTCATCAAGAGAAGAACTTCATCAAAAGCACAATCATGTCCATCCAAAAAGTAGACAAGTCATCCATCTTGAAACTACTTTTGTGGTGGACCACCTTCTCAATTGGGCCTAGAAATCTTTTGAAATATTCCTTATAGTTCCCTTAAGAATTCTTTTGGAAAGTCTTTCCCTCTATAGCCAGCCGCATCACTACATCAATAGTCTCTATCAACAGTAAATTTCGCCTTCCCCACTTCAACAAAACCATTTTTCCATGTTTGGGCAAATTGATCAAAATTCACAAGATCAAATCCCTTCATACTATCCACATAATTATCTAAATTACCTTCAACCACTTCTCCCAGAGGGAAGAATTTTCTTTATACTTTTCATAGAAATCCAGATTGGTTTGCATTAAGTCTTCTCCCATCTTATATGTAGAAAACCTAGAGCCAAAAGCCAACATAGTTTTACACAAACCAAGATGGAAATAAACCCTTTTAGAGGTGGCATATTAAAAAAAAAAATTCCCTACCCTTAATACCATCAGTCCACTTTGCAAAATGTTAGAAGTACACTATGGGGAGGAAACCAAACAAAAAGTCATTTTTCCAATATTTTAGCTCCATATATTTAGTTGTCCTCATCTAACATGGAATGTATTTTTCTAGGGAAATCATGTAGATCTGTCGAGACATTAATACCCCCTCGTTGGCAATCCTTTCAATAGTTATTAAATCCTATAAAATTATGTTGAAACATGTCATGGTCAAGTGTGTAGGTAGCACAAAGCCAATTAGAAATGATGTTCACCCCTACCAACCAGATTTGGCTACACCTTGTAATATCATGATTATGTTCTTTGAGTCCCCTTCAATTATTAACTTCCTACCATTATCCTTGACAATAGAAATGCCAATAAAGCTCGTCATCATTTCAGCTACAATCTAAGTTTGAGTGCCAATTTTCCACATAGGTGGCCACCACTTTACTATCTGAATCTCTTATTAAATCACCCTGTCATGCCCAACCCAAGTTCCCCTTAGAGGACCCATCAAAATTTAACTTTAACCATTTTGGGCCAGGGGTGACCATTTGATATTGTTCTTAAACCCAATTGGAGGTTAGGAAAAACTGGAAAGAATCTACATCAACTCCCAACTATTTGCCATAGGCCATTCATCATACGAGGGGGGATGTGAGTGTCTTTATTTAAATAAGGCTTTCATATTCTCCTTGAATTTATTAATAATAACATTATTTAAGACCTACCAATGGGACTTCCAATCCTTGAAGATTTTGTTATTACACACCTTCCATAAACACCAGCTAGTATTGAGGAAAGCCTACCACCAAATCTCTCGAGTAAGGGGGTGCGAAGAAGCGGGAGATCAAGATGAAGAGGCCTCTTTAGGGAACCTATTCCATACCCATGCAAACATAAAGGAGCTGGAAATCTTTTGGCCAACCTGCCAGGCATACATATAATCGAACTAAAGGTGTTCAATACTTTCCCCAATTTTCTCACATAAAATACATCTATTCAATACATAGAACTGTCTCTTCTGAAGATTATCAATATTTAAAATTTTTCTATAGCAGATGGTCCACCAAAAGAAGCAAATCTCCGAAATAATTTTTTGATTTCCATAATAGTGACTAGTTAAAGGACAGTCTTGGGATAGGAGATAGGACCTCAAACCTATATTTGATATAATAATTTCCATCTTAAGAAATGGCCTAGACAGTGATATCAATAGCCTCAATTTTGATGAATCTAAATGGCTTGTGGATCCTTAGTAATTCAAAAGCTGCAACTCTTAAGGGCAGAGCAAACTCCTTAATAATGAATCTCCAAGATGAGGAAAAGGAACCAAGAATCTAGTAGTCAACAAAGAAAACACCAAACTTATTCACCATAGTCTGTTCCAAAGCCAAGAAAGTAGGGTGACCCCTTAGATGGGAAGATGAAATCCAAGGGTTGATCTACAATTAAATATCTTTACCATTGCAACCTTTCCATAACAAACCTTTTTGAATCAAAGTTTTTGACTTAATGGTGCAGGAGTTCCCTTAAAAGGGCTCCCACCATTTTCTTTTGTTTGTGTTCATTCTTCTTTAAGAAGCCATTGTATATAAAATAAAGAGCCATGTGCTCATTGGTCCTAGTTAGGGTCCTAGTTGAGGTCTTAGGGTCATAAGTCAAGATTGAGATTTTCTTTAAAATAGAGGGTATGTGTGTCTTTGAGGTGTTTAAGAGTCCTTCTTAGCATGGTGGTCTCCTTAGGTTAGCCCAATGTGGGTCTAGGAGTCAAGAAAAGTAACATTGAGAAAGTTGCTCAAAAGTTGCAAAAGTTGAATGACAACTTTTAAAAATTGTCAAGCAACTTTTCCACCATGAGGTCAAAATATTTAATGTAGCATGGAAAACCCTAATATGGGCACACAAACCGAGTCAAAAGTGCTATAAGTAATTGCAAACCCTAAGTTAATGGGTTGGATGTTAGATGTTGTATGGCCTAAGCAAGTGGCTTGACTGTGACTGCAATTTTATTGCTAGTCGGCACAAATGGAGTAAAGAAAGATCATTAATGGATTTATTTGCAAGAAAAACTATGTGGAGTGTCTCCTATGATGTAAATAATTTCATTTTGAACATATAGATTAGGCTTTTGTTTGGCAAGTGTGGTGTGTTTCTAAATCTTTTGTAAATTGCTTCTCACTGTCCAGTTTTGGACTGGTTTCAATAAATGGGTTCATAACTCCATTCCCCATTGTGGAATCACCATGGGGAATGAGAGTATATACACTGTAATATAACTCAATGCAAGAAGGGCCCTTGAAAATACAAGGAGGCCACCTAAAGACCCACTCCTAGGCAAGACTAAATAGTGCCTAGCTGGGAAGGGTTAAGTTGCAGAGGTCTTGGATAGCAAAGGAGGTCAGAGAAGGAGGCACCCTTTGGAGGAGTTGTAGAGGGGTGAGCGAAGCACCATTGGTGTGAAGGAGGAGCTTCCACCAATCCAAACAAGGTGGCAAGAGCATCAAACCTACATTATGACCCTAGCAGGTCTAAAAACCCTCCTAAAAACCCTTAAAAACCTTCAAATCCACCTAAGGCGGTGTACAGACACTTGGAGGCCTAAAACCTGAAAAATCCTTGAGTCCTTGCCAAATGAATGGCAGGTATTTTGGGAGGTTTCATAAGAAAATGCATCATTTGCAAGAGGGAGCCCTAAAGGACCGAGTAGGAGGCCTAATTGGTCACAATCCTTGTAGCCCTATTTTGTAGGCAAAAAGACCAAATTGTGAAATCGGTAAGAGGTAGGAAGCTTGAAACCTCTTGGGGGCACATGAATTGGTGGAAAAACCTTGTATTAGACCTGACCTATCCTTGCTAAGACCTAGGAAGGTGTGGAACAAGCCTAACCCTTATTAGCCTAAGTAAGGGTTTCTTGAATCTCATGAGTAGTTGAGACCTTAGGAGTAGTTTTTCAACTTGTTGGTGGGTGGATTGGGCAAGGTCAAGGGATTCCACAAGAAAGGGAAGTCCTAGAGACCCTAGGGTGTGGTTAGAGCACTTGGTCATCCAAGGAAAGGATCCAAGAGCATAGACTAGGCTAGTCTATCCCAAACCCCATCCCATTAGATTGGTATCCGAGCAAGTCAAAGATTTGGTGGACTATGCATGTCTCTATATACTAGTGAATTAGTAGGGGAGAGTAGAATGGTCACTAATGCAGAGCTGGCTAGGGAGGTAGAAGAGCAGAAGGAGAAGACTAGACTCCTTGAAGAAGCTATGAGTGAGATAAGGGATAAGCTGCAGGAAGTGGTGGATCAAAGGACACAAGAACCTTGGGGTGAAGACACCAAGGATAAAGGAAAGAAAACTATAGACATAGATGACATTATACCTGAGCCAGATCCCTTATTCAATGAAGAACCTTTTGTAAAGGCTATTAAGGCTTTGAACACCAAAGCTTTTGAAGGATTGCCACATTTCAGTGGAAGGATGGACATTGACACTGTCATGGAATGGATTGAGGGTATGGAAAACCACTTTGAGTGTGAGGGAGTGATAGAGGATCAAAAGGTTAAGGAGGCTCAAAAGGTTAAGGTGAGTAGCTTTAACATGGTGGAAGTGTCTGCAAGAAGAGAGAGTTAGCATGGGGAAGCTACCTATTGCCAATTGGAAGGTCATTGTGAGCAAGATCAAAGCGAACTACTTACTAGAGGATTATGAAGTCCAACTTCATAAGAAGAGATAGGGATTGAAGGAAAAAGACCTTGATGTAACCTCCTACACCAAAGAATTTCAAAAGCTTTGTCTTAGATCCAAAGTCCAAGAAGATGAATCTATTAAGGTGGCTAGGTATGTAAGCGGCCTAAAGTGGAACATTCAAGAGGAGATAAGCCTATGGACTCCTACTACTATCCAAAAATGTCATTAGCTTGCTGCCAAGGTGGAAGAGAGGAACAAAAGGAAAGGAGACTCCAATAACAGGGGTAGAGGTAGAGGTAGAGAACAAATGAATCACCGAGGTGGTTACCAAAGCAAGGCAAATGAGTAGAGGAACCAAGGAGAAGCCAAGTTGACTAAACATGGTAGTGAAACCAATCTCAGAGGAGGTCATTCTAGAGGAAGAGGGCCACAAGGTGGTCCAAGTAGGGGTAGAGGTACCAGCAGAGGTAACTCCTACTTTGCAACTATGAAATGTTACAATTGTGGTCAATTGGGATACCCGACCTATAGATGCCCTGACAAGCCTACATCATCAAACAGTGGAAAGAGGGTTGCTTATGCACATGAAGACTCTTCAAGCAGCAAGACACATGAGGTGGACCATATTGAATCAAAGATTTGAGAAAATATAGTGTTCAATAGGCTCTTGATAAGACAACCAGTCAAGAATGAACCTAAGCATAGGAGAGCATTGTTTAGGGTGAGATGCAAGATCCTTGGTAAAGTTTGCAAGGTGATAGTTGGTTCAGGGTCAACTGATAACATAATATCAAAGGAGAAAACCAAGAAGTTGAAACTCACAAGGATACCCCACACTAATCCATATAAGGTGACATGGTTGAATCATGAGCAGAGTGTGCTAGTCAATGAACAGACTTGGGTAGAGTTCTCTATTGGAGGATACAAGGATAAGATTCTTTGTGATGTGTTACACATGGATTCCTGTCACCTATTACTAGGTAGACCCTGGAAATTTGATAGGAAGGTGATCTATGATGGAGAGGAGAACTCCATTTCCTTCAAGAAGGATAGCAAGACATTTAAGATTCAGTCTTTGATAGAGAATGAAGAGGGAACTTCAAGAACACCTAGTGTCTTATTGGCTACTGGTAAAGAGTACTTACACTTGCTACATGAGGAGGAGATAGTGAAGTGTGCCATATTTATGAAACCAAAGGAGGAAGAAGACAAGTTGCAGGCAAAAGTACCCAAGGAGGTGAAGCAAATGTTGCAAGAGTATAAGGACAGAGTGAGTGATGGAGCACCTACGACACTCCCACCAAGAAGGTCTATAAGCCATCAAATAGACTTTGTTCCCGGTGCATCCCTACCTAAAAAAGCTGCATATAAGCTCACACGTGATCAAAACAAGGAGATGGCAAGGCAAGTGCAGGAGTTATTGGAACAAGGACTAATTAAGAAGAGCATCAGCCCATGTGCAGTCCCAATAGTGCTAGTATCAAAGAAGGGAGGAAAGTGGAGACTTTGCACTGACTCAAGGGAAATCAATAGGATCACCATAAGGTATAGGTTTCCTATTCCTAGAATAGAGGATTTGATGGACTATTTAGGAGGTGCTATGTATTTTACCAAGTTGGACCTTAAAAGTGGTTATCACCAAATTAGAATCAAGGAGGGAGATGAGTGGAAGACTGCTTTCAAGACCACAGAAGGATTGTGTGAATGGTTTGTGATGCCATTTGGACTCACCAATGCCCCAAGCACCTTCATGAGGTTGATGAATGATGTGTTGAAAGACTTCACAGGCAGGTTTGTGGTGGTGTACCTAGATGACATTCTCATCTATATCAGAACCAAAGAGGAGCACCTTGAGCATTTGAGGTTAGTCTCAGAGAGGTTGCATGAGGAGAAGTTATCCATAAACCTAGAGAAGTGTGACTTCTTGAAGCAAGAGTTGGTCTACTTAGGATTTTTAGTGTCTAAAGGAACCTTGAAGATGGATCCAAGCAAAGTTGAGGTAATCTTGAATTGGCCTGCACCTAGAACAGGGACTGAAGTTAGGAGTTTCCATGGTTTAGCCCAATTCTATAGGAAATTTGTGAGGAAATTTAGTGGCATATGTGCACCAGTCCTTGACACCATAAAAGGAGGCCTTAAAACTAAGTTCAAATGGACTGAGCAGGCTGACAAAGCATTTCAATTATTGAAGCAAGAAGTAGCCACAAAACCTATCCTTCTCCTACCTACTTTTGATAAGTTATTCACATTGGAGTGTGATGCAAGTGGAATTACAGTAGGGGGTGTATTGAATCAAGAGGGAAGACTTGTGGCATTTTTCAGTGAGAAGCTTAATGAAGTAAAGAAGAATTACTTAACCTATGACCTAGAGTTGTATACGTTAGTGTAGTCTCTTAAAAAATGGAGGCATTACTTACTTCCAAAGGAATTTGTGGTGTTCACAGACAACCAGGTGTTGAGTTACATTAAAACTCAAGAGAAGCTTAGCAATAGACATCTGAAATAGATGGAATACCTCCAATCCTTCACCTTCACCATCAAACATAAGAAGGGGCAACTCAACAAGGTGGCAGACGGTTTAAGCAGGAAGTTGTTGACTGTTCAAGAACTATAGTTGTAGAGCATAGGAATAGAAGGTTTCAAGGACCTCTATGAAGGAGATGGAGACTTCTCATTAGCCTACAAGGTTTGCAAGGAGTTTGAGAACCATTTCCATGGTGAGTATGCAGATTACACTCTCCAAAATGGTCTCTTGTTCAAAGGTAATCAGTTGTGTGTGCCTAGAGGATCCATGAGGGAGAACCTCATCCAAGAAAAACAGAATGGCAGTTTAAGTGGACACTTTGGAGTCAACAAAACCTTGGATCTAATATAGAGGTACTACTATTGGCCAAAGTTGCCAAGAGATGTGAAGAGGTATGTAGAATAATGTGGTGTGTGTCAAAGAGAAAAAGGAGGATCAAGCAATGCTAGTCTCTATCAACCATTGCTGGTCCCAAATAGGCCTTGGGAATGTGTAAGTATGGAATTTGTAGTAGGACTTCCCAAGAAAAAGATAGGTATGGACAACATCTATGTGGTAGTAGATAGATTTTCCAAGATGAGCCATTTCATTCCATGTAAAACTACACATGATGCTAGCTATGTTGCACATCTCCTCTTTAAGGAGATTGTTAGGATTCATGGACTCCCTTTAAGCATTGTTTCAGATAGGGACAACAAGTTCATGGGCCATTTTTGGCAAACATTATGGAGGAGACTTGGAACTAACTTATCATTTAGCTCAGCTTACCATCCACAAACTGATGGTCAGATTGAAGTCATCAATCGAGTGTTAGGCAATTTATTGAGGTGTTTAACTAAGGAGTATGGATAGACATGGGACCTAATCATTCCTCATGCAGAGTATGCATATAATGACAGTGTAAATAAGACCATTGGTAGAAGTCCTTTTGAGGTTGTCTATGGTAGACATCCAAGAGGAGTATGTGAACTCAGGGAACTTGGTTCTATGGAAATGAAGAGTGGCCAAATAGAGGACTTCACTCAAACCATCAAGGAATTCCAAGAGCAGGTTAAGAAAGCCATCCTTGAATCCACTCAAAAACTGAAGACCAAAATGGATGAGAAAAGGAGAGAGGTTTAGTTCAAGGTGGGTGACCTTGTGATGGTCCATTTGAGAAAAGCTAGAATGCAAAGTGGCAAGCCTACTAAACTGCAAATGAAGAGGGTAGGACCTTGTAGAATTCTGGAAAAATATGGTGAGAATGCCTATAAGGTTGAAATTCCTTTAGATTTAGCCATTTCACCAGTCTTCAATGTTGCTGATATGATCATGTACAAGGGTGAGATAGAAGGGCAGACTAAGAACCAATCGAAGGTAGTCCAAGACTTAGATGTGAATGCCTTACCTCAAGTGAAGTAGCCTATAGCAGAGGAGATTTTGGAGACAAGGGTGAAGAAGTCTACTAGACACCAGGTCTACATCGAGCACTTAATAAAGTGGGTAGATCAACCTGTGTCTGAAGCTACTTGGGTGGAGGAGAGCAAGTTCAAGAAGTTTGGCATTGATTTGGCTCTTCTCTCTCCCCTAAATCATTAGTTTGTTGCAGAGGGAGAGTATGGTGTAGGAGCACACTTCAAAGGGCTCCAACCATTTTCTTTTGTTTGTGTTCACACTTCTTTAAGAAGCCATTGTATATAAAATAAAGAGCCATGTGCTCATTGGTCCTAGTTAGGGTCCTAGTTGAGGTCTTAGGGTCATAAGTCAAGATTGATATTTTCTTGAACATAGAGGGTATGTGTGTCTTTGAGGTGTTTAGGGGTCCTTCTTAGCATGGTGGTTTCCTTAGGTTATCCCAATGTGGGTCTAGGAGTCAAGAAAAGTAACATTGAGAAAGTTGCTCAAAAGTTGCCCACCATGAGGTCAAAATATTTAATGTAGCATAGACAACCCTAATATGGGCACACAGACTGAGGCAAAAGTTCTATAAGTAATTGCAAACCCTAAGTTAATGGGTTGGATGTCAGATGTTGTATGGCCCAAGCAAGTGGCTTCACTGTGACTACAATTTTGTTGCCAGTCGACACAAATAGAGTAAAGAAAGACCATTAATGGATTGATTTGTGAGAAAAACTATGTGGAGTGTCTCCTATGGTATAAATACTTTCATTTTGAACATATATATTGGCTTTTGTTTGGAAAGTGTGGTGTGTTTCTAAATCTTTTGTAAATTGCTTCTCACTATCCAGTTTTGGACTGGTTTCAATAAATGGGTTCATAACTCCATTCCCCATTGTGGGATCACCATGAAACCATGGGGAATGAGATTACAGACCCTATACTATAACTCAATGCAAGAAGGGCCCTTGAAAATGCAAGGAGTCCACCTAAAGACCCACTCCTAGGCAAGAATGAACAGTGCCCGACTAGGAAGGGTTAAGTTGCAGAGGTCTTGGAGGGCAAGGAAGGTTAGAGGAGCAGGCACCCTTTGGAGGAGTTGTAGATGGGTGAGTGAAGCACCATTTCCATGAAGGAGGATCTTCCACTAATCCAAACAAGGTGGCAAGAGTAGAAAACCTACACTGTGACCCTGGTAGGTCTAAAAACCCTCCTAAAAACCCTTAAAAACCTTAAAATCCACCTAAGGCAGTATACAGACACTTGGAGGCCTAAAACCTAAAAAAATCTTTTAGTCCTTGCCAAATTAATTGTAGGTCTTTTGGGAGGTTTCACAAGAAAATTTATCATTTGCAAGAGGGAGCCCTAAAGGACCGGGTAGGAGGCCTAATTGGTCACAATCCTTGTAGCCCTATTTTGTAGGGAAAAAGACCAAATTGTGAAATTGGTAAGAGGTAGGAAGCTTGAAACCTCTCGAAGGCACATGAATGGGTGGAATAACCATGTATTAGACCTAACCTATCCTTTCTAAGACCTAGGAAGGTGTGCAATAAGCCTAACCCTTATTAGCCTAAGTAAGGGTTTCTTGAATCTCATGAGTAGGTGAGACCTTAGGAGTAGTTTTTCAACTTGTTGGTGGGTGGATTGGGCAAGGTCAGGGGATTCCACAAGCAGGGGAAGTCCTAGAGACCCTAGGGTGTGGTTAGAGCACCTGGTGATCCAAGGAAAGGATCCAAGAGCATAGACTAGGCTAGTCTATCCCAAACCCCATCCCATGACTTAACCACATTGCTCCAAATGTGAGAACTTTTTAGAAGATCCTCCCAATTAAGGAGCAAAAAACCATTACCAGCATTGAGATATTTGTTTGTGATCAACTTAGCCTAGTCCTCTACATCTTTGATGGTTCTCCAGCCAATCTTAGCCATTAAGAAAAGATTGAGGGATTTATAATCTCTAGTGTGGACACCACCATACAACTTGCAAGAGAAAACAATATTCCAGTGCATTAAGGAAATTCTATTTTTGATTTCAACTCCCAACCAAAGAAATTTACATTGAATTTGATCATATATTTTTGCCTAGGCAAATGGTATATGAAACAAAGACATGAGGTACACTATAGAGCTTTGGAGTCAAGCCTTGAGAAGTTGAATATTGTTAGAATTACTACGCAAGGCCCTCTTCCAACCTGCAAGATTTTTCTGGATCCTTTCAAAGAGGTTAAGAAAAATAGAGTTCTCAACTTTACCTGTAGTGAGGGGTAAACCCAAATAGGTATCAGGAAGGTAGGAAATTTGATAGTTCAAAACCCAAGAAAAATAGTTTTGAATAGTAAGGAGAACATTCATAAAGAAGAGAGAACTCTTGCTAAGGTTAATAACTTGTCAAGATACAAACACATTGTCTGATAGAATAGAGGACCGGCCTTTAGCCTCAACCACATAAGAATTACCCAATAACAGGGTGTCATCAACAAATTATTGATGAGAAATGACCAACGGGGAGGAGGGCGGGTTAATGACTTTAAGTGTCCCTTGCAAATTTGCCTTATCAAATTGTGTACCCATCACATTCATCATGAGGATGAAGAGATGTGGGGATAGAGGGTATCCCTATCACAAACCACCTAAGGAGGAAAAGTATCCATGAGAGGAACCATTTACTATAATAGAGAACATTGGAGTGCTAAATCAGGCCTTGATCTTCTTCAAAATCTTACCTTCAAAACCAAATTTGTTAAGGAATTTCACAAAGAAAGACTAAGACACCTTATTATATTATTTGGAAATGTCCAGTTTAAGGAGCATACATTCCCTTTTACTATTCTCTATAGAGTGAAGGGCTTCATGAACCAAGATAATGGTGTCAGAAATTTGGCGACCTCGAACAAAGCCTTTTTGATGATTATGAATTAATTTTACCAATTTGGGCTTCAATCTATTCACTAAAATTTTTGAGAAAATATTATAGAGTATTGTAAAGACTGATGGGTTTGAATTTAGACATAGAATTGGTACCCATTTTCTTAGAGATCAACACAACATATGTGTGCCTTATTTCTCTGAGAATGCATGTAGAAGAGAAAAATTTGCAGGTCGCCAAAGTGACATCCTTTCCCACGATGTCCTAGAACTCTTGAAAGAAGAAAGAGGAAAAACCATCAGGTCCTAAGGATTTGAATGAAGCCAGAGAGAAAACTACCACCTTGATTTCCAACATAGAAACATAGCTTTCCAAACTCAACAAATACTCATTGGTAACAAGTATAGAGATGACCTTGAGTAGTCTTTCCAAAGTGTCGTCTTCCTAACTATCTTGAGAGGGAGGGTTAAGTAGGGAAGAAAAGTAGGAAAATTCCTCCCTGTGAATATCTTCCTCTTTCAAAAGACAAGCACCATCGACTATAACTAGCATTTTGATTTTGTTTCTACTACAATCCTAAAAAGTATATTGGTGGAAGAATTTTTTTTTTCTATCATCCTCCTTGATCCATTGGATACAAGATCTCTTATTCTAGTACATCTCTTCTTTCTAAACAAGGTTAAGAAGATTTTCCAATAGGGACTTCTCCTCATAGGCCCTATCTCAGGAAGAACCTAGATGTTCTATCTCTAGTTGAAGAGAGTATAGTTTAGCTTTTAACTCCTTCTAAGAAAAGATGTTGCCAAAAGAGGACACTCCAAATTTTGAGATTTTTTCTTAAGAGTTTAAGTTTATTGGCTATCCAGGACATAATAATGCCTATGACATACAAACTCCACCAATTAGTAATAAGGTTCTTAAGATTCAGGTCACGAATCCATGTATATTCAAAGGGAAAAGAAAAGAACCTAGAAGGCTTAAAGGAATCCCAATGAGAATGATAGGACAATGATCAGATCATGACTAGATTTCAAAAGAGAGGGAGCAAGAGCTTAAGATATTCCACAAGGAAGAGAACAAACATCTAGCCAATCTAACCTAAGTTAAGACTGTATGTGAATGGAAATTAGACCAAGTATACTTGTGGCCTGACATCTCCAAGTCAACAAATACCCCATCTAATAGGAATTCATGGAGATTTGGCATACTATCAAATAAATATGAAGAACCCCCCTATTTTTTGGAGGAGAAAAGCGGGGTGTTAAAGTCTTTCATCAACAACTAGCGATCATTATTAAGGGATCTCAAACCCATAAGAAGGGTTAACCAAAAAAATGTCCTTGAGACCAAATTATTTTGGACATAGACATTAGATAAAATCCAATCCACTTTAGTAGAGTCATCAAAAAATGAAATAATTTGCAAATTTTTATCTTGGCTCTTGAGGACCCCTAAAAGGTTTGGTTTCCACATAGTCAATAAACTACCCAAAGTACCTTTAATTGTCAATGCAATACCTTTGGAAAAAGGGCTAGATTAAATTACTAATCTTAAAAAAGGCATCAAAAATTTATTTCTTTCTCCTGAAGTAGCAAGATATTTGACTTCAGCTCTTTCACATATTTTTTACAAAAATCTATTCATGGGAGCCATTTAGTCCCTAAATATTCCTAGAAAGAATTATTGTTTCTTACGAGATCATGATTAGAGCTTCTCCAAAGTAATTTGGCTTCCATTAACCACATGTCTAGCCACTTTGAGCTGCCTCACATATCTAGCAAATTTTCTACCCACCTTCGAATATTTTCTCACATCTACCAATTTTCTTGTAGTCTTAGAAGGAGACTCAGACTAGGACCTAACCACTGAGGGGGTGCATGGCGAGACAACCAACTTACCCACCATAGGGGTAGAGAAGAAAAAATGGGCACTATCACTTAAAAGAGTCACTGGTTTAGGATAAACCAAAGCGATGTCCAACAACAAGGGAAGCACTTTGAGGAAGTACAATTTCACATAAGGGACAATGTCAAAAATTAGAGATGATAGATCCAAAGTCACAAGCCCATAAGAGAGGAGACATTTAATGTCCATAAGAGAGTCCTACAAAGAGAGCACCACTTCCAACAAATCTTCAGGAGAAGAGTCCATCACACTAGACAAGGAGTCCTAAAGATTTTTGTGAACCAAAGGGAGAGAAGAACCATCTTACTTGTGAGGCACATAAACCATAGACTGGTTCTCCACCTTTGACGATGAACAATTGGTAGTAACAAAACTAGCACCACCACCACCCTTCAAAGAAGAGTGCACTAGGTCTTTGCCTTTCACCTTAGATTTATCCCCATTACTAACCACCTGAGAATAAATACTAAGATGCCTAGCAAAGGAACACAACTCGAAAAATGGGGTAGAGTTTTCATACTCAATTGGCTAGAGCCAAGAGCCCAGATGAGACTTTAGCCCAATTGACACCAGAAGAGGCAATCTCGATATTAAATTAGCATAGAAATGAGTGAACACCAACCTAGAATGAAGCTTAGTGACATAATCTAGGGAAATAAATTGGCCAAAGGAGTTAGCAATGCGAGCAATAATCTCCTCATCACAAAATTCTAGGGGAAGGTCTGAGAAGTTGACCCAAGTAGGGATCACACACAAGATTGTTAGGGAGAGACTTTTAACATATTATTTGAATATCAAATAATCCCTACAAAATAAACTAGTAGAGGCACAAAAATAATTTTTGTGCATACATTCAAAAAATTCATTTACATTAGATCAAAAGTTAAAGTTAGTTATAACTGGCATTATAGAAAATATTGAAACATGAGACTTAAAAGATAAATCTATAGTAATAAATTCTACTAGAGTATAAGTAGTAGTTGAAGGAGATCAAATTAAAATGTATCACTACACAAAAATAGCTATACACTGAAATATTCAAGAATAATCAAAGTTGGACTAATGCCAATGTAATATATCAATCCTATTTGGGTTGTCATAATTCCACTAAGGTACTACAAAATTAGCTAAATAACCTTGAGAATCAAATAATTGAAACCTTGTCCAAGGGGTTGAGCTTAACTGGTTAAAACACTAGGTTCTCACTATGGAGACCCAAGTTCAATTCCCAATAGGGACATCTGAAGTGGAATTCTAAGTTGTGACTCTTGGCCTTCCATTGGATGGGAAAGGACTTGGGGTCAATCTAATCAAACATAATAATAATAATAATTCAAAAATATGTAATGGGGATGGGGCCCCCTACTGTGTCCCCATTGGTTCATAGTTACAGTCAAAATCTATTCAAGCTTCGACCAATTACCGATTAAAAAAAATTAAAAATTGAAACCTCAACTTCCTATGGTGCAATGAAGGATTTGGATTGTAACACAAGGGTACAAATTAAAAGTTAGCATTGGCAATTTTACTAGTGTGAGAATGAAGGGGATTATCAATGTCACAACTAAAAAATTAAGAGAATTGGTAAATTTAAGGTTATCATTTTGAAAAAGTCTTTAGTGAATACAAATAATTTAAAAAATCCACTAAAATAATCGACTGCATGAGTCTAGGAGAATTGTTTATACTAATCATAAATAGGCATATCAATTTTTTATGATGAGATATCAAATTATGGACACATATATATAATATTTTATAAAATACATAATAAAATTATATGACAATACAAAGGTAGGTGTAGAAAATTTGTAATCTCTCTAGTACTCGTACATAATTTGAGAGAGATTTTAGCAAAATAGTCTTAGTAAGTTTTCAAATATTATGGAATATAGTTAGCATGCATTAAAAATGAGTCATAGATTTAGTTTGGGCATCCTGTTCAAAGCATAGAGACATACATCTCCCATTAGGTCAAAAATATTAAAGGGTTATCTATTGGAAGTTAATAATGAAAACTTGCAAGGATACAAATCAATTACATCACATGAGAACACTCCAAGAAATACATAGTAATGAAAAAATATATAGCTAACCTACAACACATATAAATAGGTGTATCAAAGAGGAGGGACATATTCCTATACTTTACAGTGCATATGTGTGTGTGGAAGTTATCCTTCAACTAGTTGGGATACCATCCATTAAATTAGTGCATAACTTTTTTAATCACATAGTATCATCCATATCAATTATATTCAATCAATTGAAATAAAACACTTCAAAAATTTTAATATTTTCATTTATCACTTAAAATATTATTTCACCTACACTTAAGCTATCCATATAAATAAACACTCATTATTCAATAATGTACATATTTTAACAATTATATAGTGCTTTATATGTGAAATGCAACATTAAGCATATAAATAGACTTTGACATTACGAATAATTAAGTTACCTATGAGAACATATTGCCATCACTTCTTAAACACAAAAAATATTAAAATAGAATAAATGTTTTTAGTAGTTTGTTGTTTCATTTGTCTTCTAGAATCAATTGGACCAATTAATTGAACAAAATCATCCCTCTCAATGATCCACCAATAGACATAAGAAAATAGCCTAGTTTCATACATTTTTTATTCTTTATTTGTTCTTTGTATTGAATATATGTAAATATTCAAGGTTTTTTCATTTTTTCTTTCTATGTGACAAATATTCCATTGAATTGCTGCTCTTGTTTTGGCTAAATTTATAAGATTATTTTTCTTTCCATTTGTTACATTCAAGTGAATAGTACTTCTACTAGTGCATGATTTAGACTGGCTAGACAAGCTAAGAGGAAGATTGATCATGTGGGTCGATGACTTCCTCCTCGTCAAGGAATTTTGAAGACTAGCTACACATGCTAAAAGGAAGATTGATCATGTGGGCCAATGATTTCCTCCTCAAAGAGTTATGAAGATAAACACTGATGGCCCTTCTACTGGGAATCTTAGTCGTGTTGGTGTAGGTGGTATTGGTAAAGATAGTTCTAGTGATATTAAAGGGAAACATGGTCAAGTGTGTGTATAAGGTATTGGTAGTGATAGTTTTAGTGATATTCAGTTTTGTTTCCCATTTATAAAGGGCTTCAAAAAAAAAAATCATGGAGGCTATTGCCCTTTTGTATGCTATTGAGAGAGGTTGTGTTCTTGGTTGGCAAAGGATTATCTGTGAATCTGATTCACAAATAGAAAGTTGACTATGTTTAGTTTTATTTAAGGTTAACACAAATTTAATTTAGATTTTACTCATTCAGTTTTAGTTAACTGTTGAAACCCACACCATGATGCTATGAAGAATATAAATATTGATGAGGTGAACTTAGATTTTTTGTTTTTAGGCTAAGAACTGGGAAATTTTACTTTTTAGAAGGCAATTAAATATGCTAAAAGAACCCTTTATAGAATTTGTAGCCATATAAAGGATGTTAAAATATATTTGTAGATAAATGATTAGCAAAATGTTCTAACAAACCAAAGAAGATATTAAAAATTATAACACACAACAACAGAGTTTACATGGGTCTTCAATTTGAAGGATGTTTCCCTTGTTAGTTAGAAGAGAATTTTCTCATTAGTCACTATATACACCTAAAAATGGTCTGAAGATAGTTAATTAAATACGTAGTTATTTGATTAATTCCCCTTCCCAATTAATTGAATTCACAAGCAATTTGATTCATTTCACTATTCATCTACTAGAAAATAAATCTAGATGATTTTTTTAGATAGTTCATTTCATATCCCCCTTTGATTAATTAATTCTAAATTAATTAGTGTCCCCCCATATTAATCAATTCTTCTAATCCCTAATTAAAATTAATAAACTCAAGTTTGTAGAGATTAATTATCATTTTCCAATTATTTGAATTTCTAAATTCAAATGAGCACATGGCTCCTAACTTTTAACCAACTAACCTAACCATCCCTTACCCTAACCCATTCCACCTAATCCTAGGTTTAACTAACCCTATCCTATCTTGCACATTCTAACCTCCTTATCCTAACCTCCTATGTTTTGGATATTCTCCCCTTGAGACACATAGCACTTTTTCCATATGTCTCCTCCCTTGGACACTTGCCCTCTCATGAGCAAGGCTCCTTGACACTTGTCACCACAAAGATGAAAAGTGTCCCTTCCTCCAACCTCTTCTCCAACTTCCTCAATCTTGGCCCTTGATATCTTTAGATTAGATCTAGACCATTGATTCCTTCCACCTCAACTTTAGCCTTGGAATTCCTATAAATATCCCCCATTTTGGAGCATTAAGGATCCCTTGCATTTGTATTCTTAGCATCAATACTATAGGCAATTTGCATTTCAATTATCTAGTAATTAGCTTTTGGATTAATCATAGAATGTTAATCTAGTTTCTCAGATCATGCATTTCATATCATTTTCATAATCAATCATGATCAAATAGATACTCAACTCTTGAGTTTCCACTTTGGAGATCATTGCTCCACTGAGAGCCAACCAATCCAACACCCTCAAGGTCCTCAAGAATACAGGAAAATGGGACATTTCAAGGAAGGCTTATGGTTTGCATTTTTAATCTAGTTTTCAATTAAGCTTTCCATTATATTTTTATTATCTCATTATATGTGTATGCCTTTTCTATTTATCACATTTTTAGCATCACATTAATTGGCGGCCACCGTGGGGCCTAGCCCCTTTGATCTTTAACAAGTTTGCTTGTAGGAAATTTCATTAATAGGTTGATTAGATCTTTCGGAGTGTAGATTAGGTCTCTTGGGCTATCGAATCATGTTATTGGTCTCTCTTGTAGCATTCTGACACCTAAAATGGCATTTCTAGGAGATTCCTCAACTCTGTTTTTATGTTTTTCTCTATTTTAGCATTTTCAGTCTGTACTTTATATTGGTATTTTGGATATGTTGATATGGTTTTGTCATTGATGTCAACACCTACCATCACTTGTCAACACTTATCAGCACTTAGAGACCCTTGGTTATGTTCACCGGTAAGTTAGACACTTATGAATAGTCACTGGTATTTGGTTCACCGGCAAATTATATTGTTCATCGGCACTTGGAATGACTTGGAGACTACTTGGTTATGTCAAAGACATTATTCAATCACTTGATTTTGGCAATTTGGTTATTTGTTTATTTAGGTTTGCATATTTGTTGTTACTGGCAAATAGGTCCAGGTTATGCATTGGCAGGTATATCTGTTCCAGATCAGCACGACATGTTATGGAGATGATTTATTATTATTGTAAATGCATTGAGCTGACATCATGCATTGAATATTGATTTATTTGTAATTGATTTTATTGTAATATCTTTTAGTGAACTGACCTATTCAATTGGTCTTAGGTTATGGTATAAATGTAAGATCTTATTTGTGAGATTGAAATCTGATTGAAAAAAAGGAATTGTAGTAAGGTATATGTGAAAATAAGCAAATCTATACATGCAAACATCATTTGAAGATTGAAGGAAGGTTTTTGTGATGGAAATTAGAACTAAACTAGTATTGAATCCATCATATGAAGATTCTATTTTATGCAGTACATTATCATTGGATTTAACCATTCAATTTTAGTCAATGTGGCTCTCATTTAGTGATTGAGCAGTGAGCTCTAGGCAACTAGCCTTTTTGCATGTGCAGAATCCATATTGTACACACATACTATCTGCAGTAGTATCATTTGATTATGGGTAACCCTTACAGGTTTTCCATGTACAAATATTTGTGTTATGTGTTGTGGATATTATTGTCTTTCTATTTCATGCATTAATCTTTACTGGTACTACAATTAACTGATAAAATTGTCTACCTGCATAACGTTTGGTTTACCGACATTAAGCATTAAGTTTTGGTTAAGTTAATTTTGGTTGAATTTATTGGACAACTAATTCACCCCCGCCCTCTCAGTTGTCTCCGGGACCTAACAATTGGTATTAGAGCATAGTGCTCTTTTTGCAGAAGTTTAACAACTTGAGGAGATCCAATGTCTTCTAACTATTTCAGGAAGGACAGTCTGAAACTTGATGGAACTAACTATGGCATATGGAAGATCAGGATGGAGACACATTTGAATTGCATTGGAAAGGACATATGGGATGCTACAAAGAATGGCTATACTACTCCTACTCAAGGTCAACCTAATCCACCTAACCTAGCTAAAGATGAGGAAAATGATTGCAAAGCAACAGAAGCACTTTTAAACGTATTATCAAACTAGCAAGTCATGGGATTGTCAGACAGATCTACTGCTAAATCTATTTGGGACAAACTAGAAACATTGAATGAAGGAGATTCCATAGTCAAAATTGCAAAAGTTGAATGCTTCCAGGTCAGGTATGAAAGTCTGAAAATGGAAGAAGAAGAAAGAATTTCTGCTTTTATGTAAAGAGTAAATGAAATTGTTTTGGGTATACAATGTTGTGGAGGAACTTTAAGTGGAGATGAGATTGTTTCTAAAGTTTTAAGAGCTTTGCCACCAGCATATAAAATGAAAGTTACTGCTATAAATTAATTGAGAACAATGCCTAACGCATCAGTATCTAGAGACACCTTGGTTGGAAAACTTTCAGCTTTTGAACTTGAGGAATTTGGTCCTGTTACTACTATTAAGATGATAAAGCTTGTTTGATTAAAGGAAAAAGGTACTATATCTTTTGATGGTAAGCACAATACTAATAATGTTTACTATGTTGATGGTTTGAAGCATAATCTTTTGAGTGTTGGTCAATTAGTTGAGAAAGGATTTTAGTTACAATTCAAGAATGGTGAATGCAAAATCTTAAACAGAACTGGTTTGGAAATTGCAACCGGTAATCAAACTAGAGGTAATATCTTTCATTTGAACAATAATGAGAAAGCATGTTTGATTACATATATTGATGAAAGCTGGTTATGGCATAACAGACTTTGTCATGTAAATTTTGATTGCATTATGAAAATCAGTACAACTAAGGCAGTAAGAGATTTACCTAAGATTGTTAAACCTCACAATACTGTATGTAAGGAATGTCAATTTGGAAAGAAAGTTAGAGAAACTTTCAAGAGTATTTCGGAGAAGTCTAACAATGTTCTTGAATTAATTCATACTGATTTATGTGGTTTGCAAGAACTAGAAGTATACAAGGAGATAGGTATTTTATGCTAATCATTGATGACTATTCTAGAATGTGTTGGGTTACTTTTCTCAAGGAAAAATTTGAAGCATTTAGGAAATTCAAGCTACTCAAGGTGATGGTAGAAAATGAAACTGGCAAGAAAATCAATTGTTTGAGATTAGATTAAGGAGGTGAATTCACATCTAAGGAATTTAATACATTATGTGAAGTGAATGGGATCAGAAGATAGTTATCAGCACCCTGGACACCCCAACAGAATGGAGTTGTGGAAAGGAAAAACAAAACTATCTTGGATGCAGCCAAAAGTATGATATCAAAAGAAAATCTACCATATATATACTGGAGAGAAGCAGTCAATACAATAGTTTATACATTCAACATAGTTCACATCAGAGGTGAAACCAGTAAGACCCCTCATGAACTATGGTTTGGTAATACTCCTACTCTTAAATATTCTAGAATAATTGGAAGTAAATGCTATATTAGAAGAGAGGAGTATATTGGCAAATTTGATCCTAGAAGTGATGAAGGAATATTTTTTGGTTATTAATCTAAGAGCAAGGCATATAGATGTTTTAACAAGAGATTGCAGAAAATTGTTGAGAGTGTAAATGTGAAGATTGATGAACAATTTAGAGGAAATTCAAGGTACACAAACTTCGAACTGGTAATAGAGATAATCACAAATGAACCTATTGTGAATACACCAGTATAGAATGGTGATCCAGTTACACTAGCATCATTTGGAGATTCAATAGTCATTGAAGAATAGCAACAAGTAAAAACACCCCGATATGTAAGATTGAATCATTCTGAAGATCAGATAATTGGAAACAAATTTCAAGGAGTTATGACTATAGGAAGATTGAAAAATGAAGAGGTATGTCTTATTTCTCAAATTGAACCTACATCAGTTAATGAAAGCATGTGAAGATAAATATTGGATTAAAGCTATGGAAGATGAATTGGAACAAATTGAAAGGAATAACACTTGGTCATTAGTTCCCTGACCTAAAGACAAAAATGTAGTTGGAACTAAATGGGTTTTTAGAAATAAACTTAATGAAGATGGTAAGGTAATCAGAAACAAAGCAAGATTAGTGTGTAAGGGATATTCACAGAGAGAAGGAATTGATTACAATGAAACCTTTTCACCAGTAGCTAGAATTAAGGTAGTCAGACTTTTATTGGCTTTTCCAGCACACAATAACTACAAAGTATATCAAATGGATGTTAAATGTGCATTTCTGAATGGAGATCTTGAAGAAAACATTTCTATTGAACAACCTGATGGATTTTCTTTGACAGATAATAAAGACATGGTTTGCAGGTTATGGAAAGCTTTATATGGATTGAAACAAGCTCCTAGAGCTTGGTATGCTAGATTGGAAAAATATCTTTTGAAGCTTGGATACACTAAAGGTAATGCTGACAATAATCTATACTACAAAGTGACTAATGATGACATCTTGTCTATTGAAGTTTTTGTTGATGATATAATCTTTGGAGGAGAAGATGGATTGTGTAAAGACTTTTCTAACAAAATGCAACAAGAATTTGAAATGTCTATGAGTGGAGAGATAAAATTATTTTTAGGATTGCAGATTTCATAGACTGATAAAGGTATATTCCTATGTCAATCTAAGTACTTGAAGGAATTACTAAAGAAATTTGGCATGGAAAACTATAAACCGGTAAGCACACTTGATAAATTATCTTTGAAGGATGAAACAACACCTGTCAATCCAACTAGATACAAGTCTATGATAGGAGGTTTACTATATTTGACACAAAAAAGACCTGATATTATGAATGCAGTATGTATTATTTCAAGATTTTAGAGTAATCCTAAAGAAAATCATGAATCAACAGTGAAAAGGATTTTTTGGTACCTACAAAGCACTACAAATCTTGGTTTATGGTATCCTAGAGATGAAAATTTTGAATTATGTGCATACACAAATGCTAATTGGGCAGGAGATGTGGATGACAGATAAAGCACCACTAGCGAAACATTTTTTCTTGGTTGCAGACTAATTTCATGGTTGAGCAAGAAACAGAGTTGTACAAGTCTATCAACAGTAGAATCAGAATATGTTGCATAGCAACTAACTGCAGACAAGTATTATGGATCAAACAAATGTTGAAGGACATAAAGGTAAAATGCAAGGAACCTATAACTATTTACTATGATAATATGGAAGCAATTGATATATCAAAGAACCTGGTATTTCACTCTAAGACTAAACATGTTTCTATCAAATTCAATTTTTTAAAAGAGAATGTTGAAACAATAGAAGTGAAATTGGTTTATGTGAATACTAAAGAGTAGATTGCAAATATTTTAATAAAGCCTTTGCCTAAGGAAACTTTTGAATATCTCAGAGAGAAACTTGGATTCCTACCCCCACTGATAGAGACTTAGACAATTGATGTTTGTCATCAACCGATAGAATTAACAGAGAAATTCTTTATTCCGACTTTGATGAGGAGAGCTAATTCTCAGGGGGAGTAGTTGGTATAATAAGTTGGTATTTTGTATTTTAAACTTGTTTTTGTAATGCTTTGGCATTTGATGTCAAAGGGGGAGAGATATTATGGAAAAACACATTATCTCAAGGGGGGGAGATTGTTACTTTGGGGAGAGATTGTTGGAGAGATTGTTGGAGAGATTGATTACTCTCTGTATCTATATTTTCATTTCTGGTTAATGATCTCTTTGGGAGATTTTTGGTTTTTGGTTTTTGGCATTTGTGTTTTGGCACTTTGATGGTTTTTCCATTTTGTGTTGCCATCAATGCCAAAGGGGAAGATTGTTGGTATATTCGATATGTTGATATGGTTTTGTCACTGATGTCAACACCTATCATCACTTGTCAACACTTATCAGCACTTGAAGATCCTTGGTTATGTTCATTGGTATTTGGTTCACCGACAAATTATATTGTTCACCAGTACTTGGAAAGACTTGGAGACTACTTGGTTATGTTGAAGATATTATTCGATCACTTGGTTTTGGCGATTTGGTTATTTTTTTATTTGGGTTTGCATATTTGTTGTTACTGGCAAATAGGTCAAGGTTATACACTGGTGGGTATATCTATTCCAGATCAGCACAACACATTATGGAGATGATTTATTATTATTGTAAATTCATTGAGCCGACATCATGCATTGTATATTGATTTTTTTTTAATTCATTTTATTGTAATATATTTTAGTGAGCTGACCTATTCAATTGGTCTTAGGTTATGGTATAAATGTAAGATCTCATTTTTGAGATTGAAATGAGATTGAAAAAAAGGAATTGCAATAAGGTATATGTTAAAATAAACAGAGCTATACACGTAGACACCATTTGAAGGTTGAAGGAAGGTTTTTGTGAAGGCAATCAGAACTAAACCGATACTGAATCCAACATATGAAGACACTATTTTATGCAGTACATTATAATTGGATTTAAATATCCAATTGTAGTTAGTGTGACTCTCATTTTGTAATTGAACAGTGAGCTCTAGGTAGCTGGCCTTTCTACATGTGCATAATCCATATTGTACACACATACTATCTATAGTAGTATCATTTCATTGTGCATAAGGCTTCCCACTGTGGTTTTTCCCCTTACAGGGTTTCCACATACAAATATTTGTGTTATGTGTTGTGGATGTTATTGTCTTTCTATTTTATGCATTAATCTTTACCAGTACTGCAACTAACTAATAAAACTTTCTACTGGCATAAAGTTTGGTTTGTCGACATTAAGAATTAAGTTTTGGTTAAGTTAATTTTTGGTATGTATTGTGCCATTTTTGTTACATTTGATAGCGTTTCCAGTCTGTTTAACAGTGTTTTTGGTGTGCAGAACAACGTTTTTGGTGTGTAGAACATCATTTTTGGTGTGCAAAATAGAGTTCTTGGTCCACTTGGCAGCATTCTTGGTCCATTTGATGGTGTTTTCATTTTTTTATTGATTTTACAAATGTTGTATGTTGCATTCCTCATTTATGCTTCTGGACTATCATTTTCCCAAACCTAATTTGTAGATTATTGGTTTTGCAGGTACTTATTTCACTGTGAAAGATCGGAGTCATAAACTATTTCATCATCAAAGAATGCAATTATAAACTACTAGCTTTTTTTGCACCCACGAGATTTTGCACTTTTTTTTGTTAAATTAGGCACATGGACCAATTACAATGGAAATGAACAAACATCTCTTATGTTTTTTGATGATAGCCGAGTATGCTCTCACCTTTCTTAGGTGATCAGAAAGCTAGACTCATCTTTTTCTTTCAATAGTGCATATCTTTAGTGGGCCTACCCTTCTGAGGAGCCTATAAGGCCAAAGCTTTTAAGGTCGATGAGAGGGGAATGACCCAAGTGGGAATGACTGACGCCAAGTACTCCAACCCACTATAAAATAAACATGATTTGGTGAAAATCAAGTCAATGACAATGCTCAGGAATAGATCTCCTCTATACCTTTGAGTATATAAAACCTTGGTTTTCAAGGTTGGGAGACCTCTTAATTGAGTTTGTACCCCGACATGTTGAATGGATCCCTTACTAGTTCCAATTAAAATTAGAAGCTACCTAGTTGACCTTTCAACATTACTAAATTCTTAGTGCATGGAGGGGGAATAATCTCTCCTTAAGATACTCACCATATGTCCCTCTTGAGCATATGTGTGAACTCCCCTTTTGAGACCTTATTTCTAGGATCATAATAGGACTCCACTAGCTCTCGCAAAGGCAAAAACTTGAGCACTCTTTAGGGGGTGAAAAGGTTGTGTGAGCTAATAGGGTACTGAGTTGTGGGCTAAGAACTAATAATGAAGCCAATCTCCTTCAGATAGACTAATTGATGTGTTTTCAACTGTTCAAAACCTGTGAAAACTTGAACTTTCTTTAAAGATTCTTGAACATACACTTTATGTGTCCTTTGGGACAAGAATACAATCTGATTTCTATGTTTGTAAGTCAAGTCAAGATATCATCCATTGAAATACAACAAATATTGCAAACTCAAACTTCAAATTGTCAAATTTACAAGTTTTGCAATAGATTAGCTCTTTCAGTCCAAACATTAGCTCTTTTGGTCCAAACAGTCACACCTACGGTCCAAATAGTCACATTCAAAGTCTAAATAATCACATTCACAGTCCAAACAATCGCATTCATAGTCCAAACAATAGCTCTGTTGGTCCAAACACTCTCACTTACAGCCCAAATAGTTGCACTTTCAGTCCAAATCCAACTCTCTTGGTATGAATGTTAACTTTCTCATATTTCAACATTAACTCTCCAAGGTTGAGCACATTAGAGTTTTTGGTCTAAACAACAGAGTTCCTGGTCTAAAAAATAGAGTTCCTTGTCTAAACAGTAGAGTTCTTAGTCTAAACAATAGCTCTCTTGGTCTGAATATCAAATCCCTTGGTCTAATCAACAACTATTTTGAGTTGAATGTCAAATTGCTCATGTTGCAGCATTAGATCTCCTAGTTTGTACTTGCTAGGTCTAAATATCAGTTCTCTAAGTTTGAAAATCACAAAGTTGGGTCAAAATTGGAATCTCTTAAGTTCAAACACTTAATTTATTGAGTCTACACATCATTATTTTGAACTTTAGAGTCACTGCATTGCAGAATAGCATTCCTGGTCTATTTCTCAACATTTTTGGTTAGTATAGAAGCGTTTCTGGTTAGTTTGTTAGTGTTTCTAGATAGCATAGCAAAGTTCCTAGTCATTTTGTTAGCGTTTCTGGTAAACTGCACCAAAATCAAAAAATAAAAACAACCCATTTCTGAAACAGTCAAACATAGAGACTAGGTCATCTTTTTGGGTCATTCAATCAGGTTATCTTCTATAAAAATAGATTCAAGACTAGGCACGCTAAAGGTTCTCAAGTATTCACCTCAAACTAGTTCAAGATCTAACACCTTAAAGTGCAACATCACATTTTCTTTGATAAACTAATCATTCAAAAATACTTTATCAGTAGGATCTATCATCCTTAATCATGAAACTACAATGCTTGACCAAAATAACCTCATTCTTTATCAAAGGATATATCATTCCTATTAAACTTCGTCATGTCAAAAATCATAAATTTCCACTACAAAACTAAGATTGAAAAACTTGCCAACAAACAAATACTTGAAAAGATCATTTCCTCAAAAATCGATCACTTAGTTGCGACACATTATAGAAGATTTAAATTTTATAAAATATTCAGAACACATGTATGCTTGTTTTAACTAGGGCTCAGAGATGAAAGATTGTAGAAACAAAAATAGAAACATTTGAAATAACTAAAAATCATAGAAACATAGAACACAAAGATGAAATACAAGTCGAAGAGGAAATAATAGAGCAACATGTCAAAGACAAAAAAAATCCTCAATTCGATAAATATATGGAGAAAATATTATAGGGAGAAAAAGAAAAATATTTCCTTATGTTAGCAAAATCTGGTGCTACACTCCCCCAAGATTTTGATGAGAACAAATTGACACAAAAGAAAAGTGACCCCTCACTTAATAATGAACAATATGAGGATATTTTTGGTCTCAAAATTAATGACACATCAATTCCTAGTAACACTAGAACCAATGAGGAAACTTACATTCCCAAAAGGGATGACATGGAAATTCTTAACCATGTCAAATCTAATGAGGATACAAGAAGTGGTAGAGATGATATAAGAAGAGATCAAGATCCTCCTAGAATGTAAAATCATGGTTATACAAGAACAAATCATGTTGATAATCCTATAACAACTCTCACACAACAAATACAAACACTACAAACACAAATACAAGATATGCAAAGAGGAAATGTTAGAAGATACTCACTTCAAGAAATTTGTCCTTATCCATTTGACATAAATGTAAACATGATACAATTTCCTATAGGTTGTGAAACTCCTAGATATGAAAAAATATGATGGAAGCACTGATCCCCAAGATCACATATGAGAATTTTGCACAATGAGTATGGAGTTTGCACATGAGGATACCTACTTGATGAGATTATTTCCAAAAAACTTAATTGGACTGGCTATGGAATGGTTCTCAATCAAATTATTCTCAGAATTGGTGGATAAGTTTGTTTCACAATACTCTTACAACATACAACATGAAGTAACAATGATAGACCTATAGATGTAATGCCAAACAAAAGAGTGGAGAACCTTTCATGACATTCTTAAAGATGTGGGGATTGGTTAGCTTCACGATATCCTCATATAGTGCCAGAGTATGAAAAAATGGACATATTCATCGACAACCTAAATGATCAAATGAATTATCATCTAAAAATTCAAGGACATCAAAGTTTTGGAAAGATGATTGATAATGGAATCAGAATGGAGGAAGCCCTGATAAAGAAGGGTGAGTTGAAAATATACAAAGAAGGAGTTCACCCTCCTAACAACACTAACAACAACAACAATAATAAACCAAAGTGTTGGAATAGAAATCATAATATCATCAATGGTGGGATAGTGGATAACAACAATGTGAAACCAAAATAACCAGTTTTTAATTTATCCAATCACTCAGCAATGGCTTAGCAAAACAACAATCACCAATAGAACAACTATCAAAAATTTCTTTCAAAGGAAATTTACAAACATTGGTGAGCCCCTTGGATCCGCATTAAAAATGCTTCTCGCAAACAAATTGATTACTTTACTAGAAGAAGGAAACTTTGAACCCAAGGTAAAACCTACTTTGTGGAATGACAACCATTTTTGTGATTTCCATCGAAACAAAGGACACCAAATAGATGCTTGTCAATGATTAAAATATGTCATCCAAGATTTTATTGATATGGAGTGATAAATGTGGATGGACATACAACAAATGAATCTCACATAGCTTTCAAAACTCTGCTTCCTAACTATGAGAAGGGTAAATCATCAACATGATAGAATGGTTAAGGTAAAGAAAAGGTAAACTATGCTCATACATATGATAATGTGGTAAATGTGATTGTGGTTAAAGATAAACAACATCAATAACCCGCTCATGCTATCACACGAAGCAAAGCCAAAGTGGTTTTGTCAGGTCCTACAAAAAACATGTCATCCACTACCAAACAATATATTCTAGTGGATCAATTATAAACAACACCCGCACAAATATCCATCTTAGAAATTTTAAAGCTTTCATCTGCACACAAAGAAATTCTAGAAAGAGCATTAGTTGATACAACAGTGTCCAAAGATCTTGATATAGATCAATTCAGAAAGATGGTTGGACACCTCACAACCACTTACTACTTATCATTTACCAAAGAAGACGACATGTCCTTGCAACATCCCCATAACGCTCCCTTGCATATTGAAGTCTTCATTCACAAGACATGCATTAAACATGTCCTAATAGATGTTGGAGTTGTCTTAAACATTTTCTCATTAAGTCTTGTCCATGCTCTAGGTTATTTAGAAGATGTAGTTAATCCCCAAAAAAATATCACCATCAAAACATATGATGAAGAGCATTCCTCTAAAGGAATTGTGATATTACCCATCAAAGTGGGACATTTGTAGAAAGACACAGCATGCCAAGTTCTAGAATTGGACTTATCATATAACATACTCCTGGGAAGGCCCTAGATACATGACATACAAGTTGTTCCATCAACATATCATTAGTGCCTAAAAATTCCCTACAATGGGAAAGAAATCTTGATCTCGGGAGACTCAAATCCGTTTGAGTATTGTAGTAATCTTAAACCAGCTAAAGAAGTCATTGTTCCCCATAATATGGAGGCATCATCTTCAAACACACAAACCAAAGAAAAATCATTTGCCTCAATTTTGTCAAGTATGTAAAAAAAAATGTAGCTAAGAGATCGAGGGAACAGAGAATATTCACTATCCCAATTACCACTTTCTCCTAAATCCTATGGAAAACCATCAAACTCTAAACAACAACCAATTGTGAAACATCTTCCAATATTTGATGGAGCATTTTTTAGTGTTAAGATCTTATCAGAGGAAATAAAAGACAAACATGTGCTACAATGGCTATACAAAGATGAAGAAGTCCAACAAAAGATCAACAATGTCAGAATACCTATAGAAAAGTATGGAAAAGGATTTAATATTCTTAAAAAAAAGGGATACACTAGAACAAGTCCTGTAGGAAAAAGACAAGAAGGTATCTCAAAACCTATCTAGACTCATACTCAGCAGGATATAGATAAAACATGGTTAGGGTATGGACAAGTTACTCTACCAGAGAACAAATCCTCTAGCCAACAACAAGAGGAATATGAAAACAAACAAGAAAAAATCGCAATTGAAAGGGAAGAAGGATCTTCCAAGAAACAAGCACAAATAAACATGAAATGGAAAAAGAAGAAATCCTCAAATCAATAATAGAAACAAACCAATGATACCTCCCAAGTAACATTAACTCTTAATAAAAACAATTAAGAAGCCAGTACAAATCAAGGAGATCTCATAGCAAGGTTGACAGAACTCAATCTCAGTCCAAAAGAAGTTGAATATGAAAGAAGGAAAGATATAACAAGAAAAATAGAAGAAACACATCAAAAGCTATATGACCAAATTTGTAGATTGCAAGCTACAAGTGAGACAGATTCTAATGAATGGGAATGGGATTCCTATCATTCTGAAGAATTAGTTGAAGAAAATTGTTTTGAAGAAGATGTAGGAGTCAATGTAGTTCACACGTATGTAGGACAAACGTTAGGAAATAGCCCACTTGATTTAGAATCACATTCAGCTGACTTGGAATTAATTGAGAATGATCAGGAGCTCCTTATGCAAGCTCATTCTGATGAGGGTACTGCTCTAGACATTGACATACATATCAAAAACTTTGACATATCTATATCATGACCCTTGATACCCTTGAAACATATCAGCTTGAGGACCCCTTACCTCTAATCCACCTCTAACTTATTGATTGGGAAAATGAATGACATACTACCATTGATGCCTTTCCAAATGACCATGCCATATCCATATATCTTAATACAATCGAACCCATGACAACTTTCACCAGGAACTTCAACAACGCATCTTGTAGTCAAGTGGGTGCCAAATCTCCTAGTTGCAAAAAGGAAAATAAAGAAAACAATATCAGGTCTAATGCTGAAAACCATTTCTTGGCAACATTAGATCAGGAAAAAGTAAAAAGAAAGGATGCATCTAATGGTGAAAACCTCCTCGAGGCACCATAAGATGTGAGATTTGATACTTTACCTGAGTATTATTAAGAAAGCTCATCAATTTTGGTCGAACCAATAGAGGTAGTTAAGATTGGGACAATAGAGCAACCAAAGATCCTACATCCAACAACTTCTCTGTCAGAACAAGAAATACAACAATATATGGAATTCTTCAAATGACGGCAAATCAATTTCACCTAGTCATATGCAGACATGTGAGGATTGGATCCAGAGCTTATTATGCATCACTTAAATGTCATTATCGGAGCCAAACCAATTAAACAAAAATTAAGGTAGATGCATCCACATATCTCTCTCCTAGTCAAAGAAGAACTAAATAAATTATTGGATGTAGGATTCATCAAACCTGTAGCATATCCTCAATGGGTATCAAACATCATTCCTATTTCAAAACTAGACAAAAGTATCAGAGTATGCACAGACTTTAGAGATCTTAATAATGCATGTCCAAAGGATGACTTTCCTTTGCCTAACATTGACATCATTGTAGATTTAATGGCTGGACACTCCATGTTTTCTTTAATAGATGATTTCTTTGGATACAATCAAATTAAAATAGCACCTGAAGATCAAGAAAATACAGCTTTCACATGTTCGTGGGGTACTTTCTACTAAAATGTCATGCCTTTTAGACTAAAGAACGTCATGTCTTTTGGACTAAAGAATATTAGTGTGACATATCAGAGAGCTATGACAACAATATTCCATGACATGATGCATACATTCATGGAAGACTATGTGGATGACATCTTGGCCAAATCATACAATAGAGAAGAACATATAGGGATACTGGAAAAGATCTTTGATTGGTTAGAATAGTACAAGCTACGGCTAAATCCTAAGAAATGTACCTTTGGTGTCACTTTAGGCAAGTTATTGGGATACATTGTTTTAGCTAGAGGTATCGAAGTAGATCCAGCTAAGGTCAAAGAAATCATGGAAATGGCATTTCCCAAGAATATCAGTCAACTCAGATCTCTCCAAGGAAGACTCTAGTTAATCAAAAGATTTGTTGCTCAACTAGCAGATAAATTTCAACCATTTATTCATCTATTGCACAAAAATGTTCATTTCAAGTGGGACCATCAATGTGAAGATGTGTTCAACAAGATCAAGGCCTATCTCATACAGCCACCCATCTTAATGTCGCCAATTCTAGGAAAGTCGTTGTTACTCTATGTATCAACCACTGAAGTATCATTCGGAGTTTTTCTCGCACAATAGGATAATGAAGGAAAAGAACGGGACATCTACTACATCAATAGAACACTAGTGGGATATGAGCTCAAGTATTCCCCAACAGAAAAAGAATGCTTGGCGGTAGTTTTTGATTCTCCAAAATTAAGACACTATCTACTATCTCACTCAATCAAGTTGATGGATAAAATCAATCCATTGAAGTATTTTCTTAGCAAGGCAACATTGATAGGATGATTAGAAAAATGGATCATGATCCTGAGTGAGTTTGATATTGAGTATGTAGACATAAAATCTATCAAGGGACAAGTCATTGTAGACCAACTAGCCGAGGCACCGCTTCAAGATGATCATCCTTTACACATTGAGTTTCCTGATGCTGATATCGTAACAAACACCACAAAAACATGGAAATTATACTTGGATGGTTCATATACATAGCATGGATCAGGAGAAAGTATTGTATTCATCACACCACAAAGTCATACAATTCTGAAAGCATACAAATTAAGCTTTCCATGAACCAACAATACAACAGAATATGAAGCTTTGGTTACAAGTATCAAAATGGCTATAGAATGGAACATTACACAACTTCAAGTCTTTGGAGACTCTCAGCTCATCATCAATCAAATTAATGACAATTACCAAACAAAAGATGACAAACTCATTCCTTATAAAAAGATGGTAGATGGTTTCAAGAAATATTTTATAAAAATAAATTTTGAGCAAATTCCAAGGAATGACAACAAAGCAACAGATGCCATGGAAACACTTGCTTCTCTACTTCAGACAGAAGAAAATCAAGAGTGTTATGAATTCCTAGTGGAAGAGTTGTTTTACGCTACTTATAATTGTCCTGATTCCCAAACTATTTGTCACCTTGTTGGGCATGATTCCTTGCGCTATGGCCAAACTTATACATACCTAAAAGACAACACTCTACCTCCCAATTTGTCAAAAAATTGAAAGAGAAACTTTATTCACCAATCATCCCATCATACTCTTGTCGCGGATACCCTATTTAATCGAGGTCTGGACAGTACTCTTTTAAGATTTCTTGAATAAGAAGAATCAGAGAAAACCTTAAATGAAGTCCATAATGACATTTGTGGCACTCATTCAAGTGGTCTTACCCTTTAAAAAAAAATCATACGCTTGGGCTATTATTGGCCAACTATGGAATGAGATTATTTTCAAATATCTAAAACCTGCAAACAATGTTAGATCCATGGAAATTTGATCCATGCAACAATACAAGAACTTCATGCTTTGGCAAAAGCTTGGCCTTTCTACCAATGGGGTCTTGATCTACTAGGAAAGATAAATCTTTCTTCATCTAATGGTCACAAATTCATCCTTGTAGCTACAACATATTTCACAAAATGGATTGAGGCGGTACCTCTCACAAATATTATAGGAAAACAAATTGTTGCATTTATCTTGAACTACATCATCTGTCATTATAGAATACCCATGACCATTATCACTGATAATGGGTGGTCATTCAAGAATCAAGATGTACAAAAGCTATGTGAGAAATTCAAGATCCAACACAGACTTTCTACACCCTACTATCCACAAGGGAATGGGAAAGAAGAAAAATCAAACAAAACTATTTTGAAAATCCTTAAAAAGAAAGACAGTGAATGATGCTGGCAGAATGCTTCGGGCCCTGAACTCTACCTTCCTTGCTCTCATTCCTAAGGGGGAGGGGGTTGATCAGCTAAGTCAATTCCGTCCTATTTCTCTATGCAATGTAACTTATAAAATTATTTCTAAGTTGATTGCCAAAAGGTTGAAGAAATGGCTTTCGCTGCTTATTTCTGAGGAACAAAGTGGTTTTGTGGAGGGTCGTCAGATTTTGGATGGGGTGACTGTGGCTACTGAGACTATCCACTCCATGGCTAACTCCAAAGATAAGGCTATGTTCATCAAGTTGGACATGGCCAAAGCATATGACAGAGTTCGTTGGTCCTTCCTCCAGAAGGTTTTGGGAGCCTTTGGTTTTGAGGAGGAATGGATTCGCTGGGTTATGAGCTGTGTGAACTCAACTTCTTTTTCAGTCTTGATCAATGGGGAGCATTCTAATCTCTTTGGGGCCTCGAGAGGCTTGCGGCAAGGTGATCCCCTCTCTCCTTACCTGTTTCTTCTTTTGGTGGAGGGTTTGGGCCGGTTGATAAAAAAGAATGTTGAAGGGGGCCTCATTCAGGGTTGGCAATGGGGAGGGGGTCTTCCTGTTCAATCTCACCTACAGTTTGTGGATGATACGGCTTTGATGGGCATGGCTACCATTAGGGAGGCGGCTCACATGTGCAAGGTGTTGGATGTTTATCTTGCAGCTTCGGGTCAGGCTATTAATGAAGGCAAGTCGTCCATTTTTTTCTTTAACACTCCACCTCCCATTCAACGGAGAGTTGCTCATATTCTCAGATTCCAAATTGGGAGTCTTTCATTGCTATACCTTGGGATCCCTATATCAGAGGGCAGGCAGTCTAGGGACTCGTGGCAGAGTATTCTAGATAAGTTCTGCATTAAAGTCACGCATTGGACCCATCGTTGGCTCTCCTTTGTTGGACGGGTCCAGTTGCTTCAAAGTGTGGTGCAAGCTCTTCCTCTCTACAGGTGTATGATTCAGATGGCACCAATGAGCTTTGTTAAGAGTCTTGATTCCTTAGCCAGGCAGTTTTTATGGGCCGGTAATCTTTCTTCAACTAAGTGGAGTCTTATTAAATGGGAGGTGGTTTGTAGTCCAAAACAGGTTGGTGGTCTGGGATTAAGGCAATCAGTGCTCTCTGGTACTGCTCTGGCAGCTAAATTGTACTGGCGATGGTGTGTGGAACAGGATCGGTTGTGGGCCAGAATCTTGTCTCATAAGTACTTTTTTGGGATCCCCCAGAAAGATATCCCGCGGCTTAGCTTGACTGGGAAAGGTTCGGGGATCTGGACTACTCTCAAAAAAGGGGCTGCTCTCATTAAGAGAGGCTTATTCTGGATTTGCAAGAATGGGACTGAGGCTCATTTCTGGCATGACTCTTGGGATGGCTTCCCTCCCATAGTTGTCCAATATCCTCATTTGAGTATATTGGCCCAGAGGTTTTGTGAAGCTGGATGGACTAGGGTGTGTGATTTTAAGTCCTTTTCCTTTCAGGGGCATTTGGTGGAAGCAAGATGGAAGAACCCAGAGGATTGGCCTATTGTTGATATGGAAGTTGAGTGCGCTGAACTTAATTACATCCTCTCCTATCATAGCTGTAGCGCCCTCATGGATAGTGATGTGTTGGCCTGGTCCCCTAATCCCAAGGGTGTTTACACAGTTTCTTCAGGGTATCAAGAGTTGCTCTCCCAGCAAGCTGAGGGTGGAGAGGTTCATTGGTGGAAGAAAGTATGGAATAAATTCTCTTGGCCAAAGTGTAATTGCTTTACTTGGACTTTGGTCTGGAATAGATGCTTGACTTGGGACAATATTCGGAAGAGGGGCTTTTCTGGACCTTCGAGGTGTGTTCTATGTTGTAAGGGGGAGGAAGACTCTCCACACTTGTTCTTCCACTGCTCCTTCTCCCTTCAACTATGGCATTTTTGGTGGGATGTTTGGAAATGCTCGTGCATTCATGCTTCCTCCCTAGATGAATTTTGGTCGAGATTGGGAAGGCCTCCCCCCTCGGCTCCCTTCTTGCAGGATGTTTGGTATGCTGGTCCTATTTTCCTGCTTTGGCAAGTTTGGTTGGAAAGGAATCGCCGAATCTTTTGAGGTGAAGCATTGGGGATTCAACAGTTTTGGATTAGAATTATGGGCATGATCCAGGAATCAGTAAAAGCGAAGAGTGAGATTGAGCTACCACTGGAGAAAGGAGATGCTGAAATTGTTGAAGATTGGGCATACAAGGGATAACTTCGAGCTCGGCTTGTGTCAGGCGAGGTAGACATGTGAAGAAAAAAGTTCAAAGGATGGGGAGCTGGCAGCCCCCTCTTGCTAGTTTTTTGAAAATTAATACGGATGGCTCTTCTAGGGGTAATCCTGGCTCGGCTGGGATTGGTGGGATTGGTAGGGATTCTTCTGGATCTGTGGTTTTCATTTTTTTGGCTAATAAAGGTAGGCAGACTATTAATAGGATGGAAGGTTTGGCTATCCTTTATGCTCTGGAGCGGGCTCATGCTCTTGGGTGGCGGAAGGTGATTTGTGAGGCTGACTCTCAGGTCCTGGTCAATATGCTCCTTGAGAGGAAAATTGTGGATGTTAGCTGGCAGTTGTCTATGATTGTGCAACAGATATTACAAGTCAGCTCTTTAATGGATTCAGTGTCTTATGCTCATATTCCAAGAGAGTGGAATAGAGCGACTGATTATCTGGCAAAATGGGCATCTATAGATATGGATGGCCGAAAGATTGATGAGTGGGCGCAGATGCCCTACGATTTATATCAGGACCTGGAGAGGATTCTTGCTGAAGATGGTAGTGGCATTGGGGAATGAGGGTTTTGCTCTTGTTTGTTCTGTGGTCTCTGTTAGTTCCTGGGGCTTTCGCCCTTTGCTGATTTGTACTCAGATGTTTTGATTTTCAATAAAGTTTTTACCCCTTTTTTTCAATTAAAAAAAATAAAAAATAAAAAAAATGATGCTGGCAGAGATTGAAATATTCAATTGAACCCTGCTCTATGGGCCTACTATACCAGTATCCACACACTAGTAGGTGCCACACCTTTCTCTCTTGTTTATGGATTAGAAGCAATACTGCCAATAGAAGTAGAGATACCTTCTCTATGAGTATCATTAAAAGGCCTTATCCCAAACACAGAACAACGAGTATCTAGATTGCAGGAGTTAGAATTGATCCATGAACGATGAAAAAATTTCTTTGTTCATTTAAAGGTATATGAACAAAGAATGTGTCAAATTTATAATCACAAGGTCAAACCATGAGTCTTTCAAGTTGGAGAACTAGTACTAAAGGAAAATCCATGAAACCAGTCAGATCGAGAAAAGAAAGGAAAGTTTGAACCAAACTGGTTAGGTTCGTTTGTGGTCACATCAGTATTTGGGTCAGGAGCATATCATCTATCAACACAAGATAGGGATCAACTCAAGGAACCCATCAATAGCATGCATCTGAAGAAGTTTTATGTTTAAAAGGAGGGAAAATAAAAAAAGAGTGCAAAAGCAGAGAAAATCCCAAAATAGTGAAAAAGAAAGAAAATCCAAAACCAATGAAAAAGCAGAAAAATCCAAAAATAATGCAAAAGCAGAGAAACTCTAGAAACAGTGAAAAAGCAAAAAATCCAAAAACAGTGCAAAAGAAGAGAAAATACAAAAATAGTGAAAAAGCAGAAAATCCAAAAATAGGGAAAAAAAAATGAAAATAAACAAAAAAATCAAATATGAGAAAAAGTGCAATAAAAATAGATGGTGAAAACCTGGTAAACAGGCACTATCTATCAGCTATCTCTTCCATTTATTGGTTCATGCATCCTTTTGCTTGCATTCATTTCCATCAACGTTGTTCATATCCATAATAAAGCCTTTGTACATACGCAGATATCCTAGGTGATTTCTCATCATGGTTTGGATCATTGTATATATCATAATAAAGTTTGTTTCTAGACTGGGGGAAAAACCCTAAACCGAGTTGGGGGCAAAAAATTTCATCATTTTGAGCTTAATCAAATAGGTAGAACAACAGTTAGGCAGCACTGGTCAAATGAAAAATTGAGACACATCCAACGTTGACATAAGATCACATTGTCATCCATAACTATCACATATCAATCTAAACATGAAAAAAAACATATCAATGGATGATATATCTTGACTCATGATTTTAACACTATGACAATAACAATTCAACTATTTTATCTTGATTTTCGCTATCATGATTTATGAGTGACTCCAAGATGTGTTTGACTAGAGGAACAAGGAAGGAACATGATATTTTTCTTGTCTACTATCTGTAAATTAATCGTTAATATGTGCAAAGTTGTCTTGAGACATGATCATCCTAGTAGCATGGAAGGCATTTCGGACTTGCATATAGAAATGGTTAATACTGCCTATTTTACAAAAGCAACACTCAAGTCAGCTTAGTTCAATAATACCTCGATGCTTGTGCTAACTTGAAATATCAAAACCCAAGAAAGTAGTGTTGAGGTCATCATGGTTCAATTATAGCATTGATGTTTGCACTCACTTCCCACATTTTAAAGGCTCAATGATGAAACAAAGCAATGACTCCATGACCGGTCTGATCGCTGCATTACATTTCTTTTCTTTTTGCATTTTTAAAGTAGCTTTGCATTTCATTTTACATGGGATCACAATGCTCATCTATTCCAAGGCCAAAGAATAACATGGTGTTATCTATCTTATTATGTGATTGAGTACATTGGACGATAACAAAACAATCAATTCATTCATCATGCATGATAAGTTAGTTCATCTCATGTAACCATTGGATACTAAGACATCATTCATATAAAGCATCGAATTATTCATTCATTTAGTTAGATTATTGCATTGCATCCATTTTATCTCAAATCATATAAAGTAGCATCATTGCATTTCATTGAATCCATCTCATATTAACATGCATGAGAAAATCATAAAATAATCATAAATATAGAAAGCTTTGCAATGCACATACATCACATAGTACTTATAACATCATGTAAATACTGCATCTTCATATATCCATCATCTAGAATCCATAAAGGATATAGAAAATAAAGCATACATCATGAAAGTAACTTCACAACATAATCATATATCGAATCAAATGCATGCATCATCTCATAGGTTATGTAGAGCGAATAGGATCGACTACATGTCATATCATCAAAAAGGTAATTGTCCAAGGTACAATGATATCACAAAATATATGAGATACATCACAAATATACATTGTAGGAATCATCAATATCTCATCACAAAAAGGTGTGTACATGAATGGATCAATGCCCCATATCAGTGTGACCACTAAGATGCAGAGTGAAACTCTGTCCTGATGCGGTAGGTATAGTAGCACTAGCTGATACCCTGTATCTGGGTCTCCACCTGGAGGATCTCTCTAAAGTGGCCTTGTCACTCCTCAACTCTCAATCGGGCTCTGTCCCTATCTCCTACTGAGCTGTGAAAATCTTGGAGCCCTCCGATCAATAGGAACAACAGTAAAATATAAGGTCCTGAAATACTCGGCCTCTCGGATCCCCTAGTGCATCATCTTCAGGGCAGTCTTCCCTGAACTCGACTCTCCTAACAACTGTACCTATGCCTCGGCTTGCCAACACCTATCCCTAGTTGCATCTCTCTCGATCATGAGAGAAACCATCTGAGCCTATAGTTGGGCCATCTGAGAGTCCCTCTTTCCTAATTGACTCTCTAACTGCTGAACTTATGCCTATAGGTCCATAATCTGAACCTTTTGTTGATGAGACAACATCGTAATAAGGATCTGTCAAGGTACCTCTCCCTATGGCTGCTCAACCAATGATACTATCATAGGTACCTGCTCAACCTGGGGAACCTCCTACTCTGGGACCAGATATCCCTGATCCACTAGACCTGATCTCCTTTATCTGACCACCTGGGTCATCCAATATGTATATACATCTCTGGAAGATCTAAAACTGTTGGCTCTTGGTGTGCCTGCCACTACCACTGCTTGGCCATCTCCTCCGTCATCCTCTCCCCCATCATCATCTCCTCCATCATCATCTCCAACATCATGATCTCTTGCATCTCCTCCATATCCATCTCCATCTCCTCCATCATCTCTGCCTCCACCTCCTCTCCCCCACCATCCCTCGATCGTCTAGGAGCTTTGTGTTGTAGCCTCTCATCATCCTCATCTAGAACTGGCTCTGGCTCATCCAAACATGTCAGCCTCGAAAACCTGTGTATAGTACAATATATGGCGTACTCATTTGTCATCCCACTATCTATCACACCTGAAGGATAATCCCAATCCAATGGCCCCAATGATCGATACTTTGCATACGCCTGGTCGTATGAAAAAGAGGGCCCCCAAGTAGCCACATCTAGTCTCCTACAAGCATAATCAGTTGTACCCTATGGTATCCCCTATATCCTGCCATAGTATCTCAACACCCTCATACAAAGGAATCGCTTGATGACATAGGGTTTCGATCCAATCAGGTATCATGTCATGAATTCATACGACATCTCCACTGCATCCTCAAGTCAGATCTCACAATCCCTCTTTGATCTCTATATCATAGTATCTAGATCATCTAGTGTCCATTTCCAATACTCTAATTTTCCTATCTTTCACTGGACAATGATACCTAAATACCCGTCAGCATAAGGCTTACCTATAGGTCTATCTCTATCATCCAATGGTCATGTGATAGGTAGGTGCTCCTAGGCCCATATCTGAAGTACGTTCATCCCTACTGATAATGCAGCCGATCTCTGGTACACAACTCGGTGCAGGTCATGATATAAGTGCACCAGCATGCATGACCCCCATGCAAATCGAGTTCCCTATGTCACCATCTTCTCAAGAAGATGAACCCATCCAAAAAATAATCCCTTTGACCTGTGATCAGGACAAAGGAAACATCCAATGAATCTGGTGAGAACAGTGGGTAATGTGGCATAACCTAGCTCTAGCATCTCCTACCACACAATGTCATATCTGCCTATCTCATCATCCTTGAACACTCACCAAAGTGCATTTGTCCCACCCCACTCGCTAAGATCATAGTACACTAGCTCGTCCATCATAGGGATGCACAATATCCAGTATACGTCCTTGGGTGTCACCATCATCTCGCCCATCGCTAAGTGAAAAGTGTTGTGCTCGCTATGTCGATGCTCTACTAAGGCTATCAATCCCCAGTTTATCAAGGGTCAGGAAATGTCAAGAAGGGAAGATAAACCACACCTGTCAATGTGGTCTCGCTTTGCCTGGCTAAGGTAGGGTATCAGCATCCATGTCTTTGGGAAGTGCTCTCGAGACTCGAGGACACTAAAGTGCTCCGGCAATCAAATCATTTCATCATATCAGTTTCTCAATTAATTAATATCCCCCAATATTAATCAATTCTTCTAATCCCTAATTAAAATTAACAAACTCAAGTTTGTTGAGATTAATTATCATTTTCCAATTATTTGAATTTCTAAATTCAAATGAGCACATGGCTCCTAACTTTTAACCACCTAACCTAACCCATTCCACCTAACCTTGGGTTTAACTAACCCTATCCTATCTTGCACATTCTAACCTCCTTATCCTAACCTCCTATGGTGTGGATATTCTCCTCTTGAGACACATGGCACTCTTGCCACATGTCTCCTCCCTTGGACACTTTCCCTCTCATGAGCAAGGCTCGTTGACACTTGTCACCACATAGATGACAAGTGTCCCTTCCTCCAACCTCTTCTCCAACTTCCTCAATCTTGGCCCTTGATATCTTCAGATTAGATCTGGACCATTGATTCCTGCCACCTCAATTTTGGCCTTGGAATTCCTATAAACATCCCCCATTTTGGAGCAATAAGGATCCCTTGCATTCATATTCTTAGCATCAATACTATAGGCAATTTGCATTTCAGTTATCTAATAATTAGCTTTTGGATTAATCATAGCATGTTAATCTAATTTCTTAGATCATGCATTTCATATCATTTTCATAATCAATCATGATCAAATAGCTACTCAACTCTTGAGTTTCCACTTTGGAGGTCATTTCTCTGCTGAGAGCTAACCAATCCAACACCCTCAAGGTCCTCAAGAATAGAGGAAAATAGGACATTTCAAGGAAGGCTTATGGTTTGTATTTTTAATCTAGTTTTCAATTAAGCTTTCCATTATGTTTTTATAGTCTCATTATATGTGTATGCCTTTTCTATTTACCACATTTGTAGCATCACACTAACAAGAAACAAATATATTAAAAAATTATATTAAAACATAAATTCTAACAAAGGGAATCCTTAATATTGCTATAAGCTCTAACTTTAGCTTCCAATTTATGCAAGGATTGAATGGCAAGAAAAGACGAATGTAATTTCACCTTATAATTTGAAGTAAACAATTTGATTTACTTGATGAAGTAGCTGCAAAACGCAACTATTTGATGTAAAAGCGTACTAACAAAGAAATTTTATTTTTTAATGCTATTAAAGACGCTCGCACCCAGAGTTACAACATCACTACAAAGAGTTAAAAATTATAACTATTTGTTGCTTACATTTACTACACACTTTATTTCATGGTTTTATACACACTAACAATAAGATTTCCTAGAGTTCGCCACCGTATCTATATCTGTTTTTACCAATAAATTGCCTAGGACTTAATCAAATAGATAATTATCCTCCTCCATAAATCTGGCAAGTCGCACAAAATTAGTACTGAGATCAATCTTCGACTGTGTTTGGATTATTAACGGACAACTAGCACCCACAGGAGCAGGATGAGAAAGGGAATTATTGGGAGGAATAATTGAAGATAGCCAAGGGCCGCTACTACTGAATACTTGTTCAGCATTAGGTCATTTGGGGATAGGCTTGATGAGCAGAGGTGTTTCCAATCCCTCTTCATTATTTTCCACCCTCTTTTTTGCTATATCAATCTTTGGCAACCCGGTTAGTTTTTGTACGATATTGCTAAATTGGGATGCCTCTATAACAAAAACCAGGGTAGGTGATGATGTTGATCATCTCCTCCTCTTCATACTTCAATTCTAAATGATATTTCTTTTTAACTTAAATTATTTGTAAGATAATCTCCTCGTCAGAAATAGCTTGGACTGGGAATATATTTACTGTTTATTCGATAGTACTAGAAGGTCGTCAAATTTTAATCAAGGAGCTTAGAGAAAACAAATTCCTTGAGAATACTAGATTCCTTAATGTTCTTTTGTAATGGACTATAAAATTTCTCCACTGCAATCCAAAATCAATGGAATGCATCTGTGCCTTACATGACTTGAAAATTTCCTCTAGAAAAATGTGGGCAATGGGAGTTTTCTTTTTCAAATTCGCTGGACGCAATTTCGGGCAAAGACGGGCGGCGGTGGGGGAGGCAGTGCCAAAAAACATGCTTGTAAGCATTTAGGGTTTTAAATAGACTTGCAAGGCCTAAAAAGTCAAATACAAATGTTTTGGGCGGCGGATTGATCATCCACAGCTGACGGTACTACGCATCTTCAAGCTATTGTTGAATAGAAAGCACTTTTCGTTAGTAGTAATCTGTTTGGACACTCAACTACCCAAGATGAATAAAATGGATGATGGAGAATTTTATGAATGATGTGATAGAAAGTGAACTACGCAGCGAAATACAATGTTCTAGAGCAAGAATATACTCCTCAAAAGTTGTCCTCGTGTTTTTTTTTTGGGTTTTTTTTTTGGGCTCTTTTCACAGGCTAAAATATGAAACACCGGAAAACTGTGCATGTCAAAACATGAGGCCGAATTCTATGAGAAGCCTCTACAGATCATGAATATCGAGACCAAAAGCCAAGGGAGATGAGGCAGCTGACGTGTTCCAAGGTCACAGCCACATGGCGGTTTGTTTGTTCTCGTTAAAGTGTGAAGAAAATATTTGAGGCAAACGTTGCCTCTACATATATAGATATATATGATAGGTGTTGCCTTCTCAAATAGAGGAAGGATAATTAGGCATTATTATATACAAGCCTCCTAATATTTTATGGACTGCAAAGCTCAAATAGTTAGTGCAACTTAACATGCAGTCTTCCTTGTGATTTACGGTGTGATTTATGGTGAGTGTGTTGCTTATGTTAAAGCTAATTAAGGAGTTCTTGTTTTTAACTCTCTTTTCATCTTCCAATTCTATTTCATGCAAACAATTGTTGATCTCCAGAAATTTCATGCATCTCATGCATAATTTCTGCTCCTGTGATCTATATATCATTTGTAATCGTACAGATTTGTAATAACGAAGATGATTGAATTGCATTAATTCAGTTTTGATTTTCTTCTCTATTTTACTTGCAAGTTTGCATCTTTCTTTTCTGCTAGATCTATTTTATTTTGCAGGGATAGCTGCAAAATTCTATACGGTATAAGAGCCAGATTGCTAGAAAGAACAAGCTAAACACAACTATTTGTAGGAAGATTTCTGAAGATTACCATCATCATGGAAGCTAATATAGACCTCTGTTTCTAGATGCATGCATATTCTTCCCCTAATTTTTGTATGCTCCTTGCTTTTTTTTCTTATATTGATTCTTTAAAACTTGTACGTGCTTTGCAAGCACTGCATGACAAAGATCTGGAAAATTTGGGGCTTTCTAAAAAAGAATATACTTTTAGAAAGTTTATATGGGGGTTTTGCTTAATGCATTTAGTATAGGTTTCTTTTAATAATTTTCCTGAATAAAATAGATAATTAAAGTTTCTAAGCACTCTTCCTCCAATTGACAGCCAAAAAAGTTATTTTGTTCTAAATTCCTATCTACATGAGATTCCAATGTTGCAACTTTGTTTGCTTCTAGAGGTTCTTTCTAGAAGGGTTCCTGACTACATTAGATTCTAGAGTTGCATCCCTAAGTGCTTCCAGAGTTTATTTCTAGTGGGACATTATTGAGCAATAGATATATAATGGCATCATCCCAACTAGAGGTCATCTTTGCAGTTCTTGAGTTTGAAGCACATCTCTGCAGATTCATATCTTCCTGTCTTCAGATGATCGGTTTCTATATTTGAATATCGTGTACCTATCTATTCATCAGAATATGTACAATTGCATTTACAAAGTATCCCAGAGGTACTCATGCAGTGGTTTCTATGACTCTGATACAATCTTGTTGCAATGTGGATTCATTTGTAGTTTGCAACTTTCTTCTATAGTTTGAATAATGATTAGGAGTTTTTCTCAATTGGTTTTTCTCCTTTTCTCTTTGTAATTGAGTTTCTGATCAAGCTTTGTGGCCAAGACCCATATCTCTCCTTAGTTAGGATTAAGGGGGGTGTTAGCACAACTTAACATGCTCTCTTCCCCATGATTTACAGTGATTGTGATTTGTATTGTTTCTTATCTTTAAGATAACTAAGGAGTTCTTGTTTTTAACTCCCTCTTCATCTTCTAGTTCTGTTTCATGAAAACAGTTGTTGATCTCCAGAAATTTGATGCATCTCATGCATAATTTTTGCTCCTCTAATCTATATATTATTTGTAATCATATAGATTTGTATTAATGGATATAATTGAATTGCATTAATTCAGTTTTGATTTTCTTCTCTATTTTACTTGCAAGTTTGCATCTTTCTTTTCTGCTAGATCTATTTTATTTTGCAGAGATAGCTACAAAATTCTACACAAATATCATTTCAAATATTTTTATTATTAATCTCTAATTATGAAGGAGTAGTGTAGGGTGTCTTATAGAAAATGGGCGGTGGAAAACACAAAGTGGGTTCATAGTAGAAGAAATGCAATCGAGGTGATAATGTTTGGGTTTGCTACATCTGTAGATGACATGCTGGAAATGTAAGTTGATATTTTTTTAATAATATTTTTGAAGTTCATAATTTTTTTTCAATCTTCAATAAACAAAGTATTTTAGGCTTTAATAGGGTGTAAATATTCCCATTGTCTATCCACCCAACCAATGTATATTTCATAATTTTTTAATTAAGTAAAAATAACAAATCTGTTGTATTCTAATTTTTAATTAATTAGTAAAGACGATTAAAGTGGGGTCTATATAGACATTGCCATAAACCATTGTGGTCTTTAAGGTTTTAAATGCCATTTTTTTATTGTTATAAATAGGTGGAGATTTGGACCACTTGCAATAATTGTAATGGGACTCGGTGGTACTCCTTCTAAGGTCATCATGCACAAAACCAACTTTGTAATATTTTCATAACTAGAATCCTATAAAATTGGATAGATCCTTATTAAATTCTTCTTATGTTATACATCTTGCAAAGTCATTTTTGAAAAGAAAAGTAATTTTCAAAAAAACTAAAGCAAAAGGTTGTATTTGATAGAGAATTTGCTTGTTCCACCAAATAGATGTAGTGGAGAAGCTTAATAAATTGCTAGGCCTTCTAAATAGTTTGAAGGAATAGTGAGAATTTAACTAAGAAAAATCAAGCATGATGGTTTTTATCTAATCACACATAAATTACCATTTACCTTTGAGTATGGGTAGGTTGATTTTCATTCCTAAGAATATTTTAAAGTTCTTCACCTTTAATAGCTCTAATCTTCCATTTAGCTACTAAATAGATCACTTGTGTTTTTGGCTCTAGTAACCCCTAATTTCCTTCCCAATTAGATCAAATGCAATAAGTTTATGATGTGGACATAAATCCAATATTTCCATCGAATTTAGCCAATATAAATGATTGAATGATCTTAATTTAGTTGTTGTAGCCTTTATAAGATGGCATCCAACAGGATAAGCAATAAACTTGTGTGACAAGAAATATTTTATTAGTAAAAAATGTAATTTATCTATCTAACTAAAAATTTTATTCTTAACTCTATTAAGATACTACTTCCACATAGCAAAAAGAATCCCCCTTGAAAAAAGGTTATCCAGATATACCTCATACTTTCTGTGTGTTACATTTATTTCCATTCTTGGGGTATCCAATTGCTTGATATAGAAACTAAATATACAAAACTAGCTAGTAATTTAACTGGAACTAACCTATCTTCCATGGAACATTGGAACACAAAATGACCAAAGGTGTTTAGTTTGGCTAACCCTTCCTAAAGAGAGACAAACTACTTGAATTTTGTTCCCTTGTTGCAAAGAAGATTGTTTGATTGACATGTTGTCTAATTAGATCCTAAAGCATGTTTGAATTGCAATATAAGCTAATATAAAATACAACTATAGACACATAAGAAACAACAAATAATAACAAAAATTGAGAAAAGATATAGAGGTGTGCATATAGGTGAAAGAAGATGGTTTATGTAATGGAATAATAACTCATGTCCCATAAGATTTTTTTTTTGTTTTAAATAAAAGGTGAGTAGCCTAACACTATATTAATACAAAAGAAAGTGCATAAAGGAAATTATATAGACCATGTAGTAGACACTATATTTACATACTTTGATTATATAGAATGCTCACACAAACATACCTATGATCTTAAAGAGCTATGTTATGAACAAAGAAGAGTGTAGCATTTAGAAAACAAAACACCAAAAGTAACCAAAACGGCCACCAACTAGAACAAACCATTAACCCCTGAAAAATCAACTATGCTAACAAAAAATAGCATAGCTCATTGGTATTAATAGGGATGATGTGCAAGAGATTTTACTACACACAACAAAATGATGTCCTACATCATTCTTTGCAATCAGTACCAAATCGGTATGTTGAAAAGAATCTTTAGAACTAAATATATGCTTTGCTTCATCAAGGAAACATCCTTTGCTAGTCAATGCATCCACCAACATGTTGGCTTCCATATAACAATGCTTGATTTGGAAGAGCTAAAAAATATCTAGTAGCTTCCAAGCCTCCTAGAGTATAAACTTATTTTTCCAATTTGATGTCTCAACTTTGATTAGCCTTATGGCAATGTTAATTGAATCCCCCTCTAAAATTATGTTTCTAGCTTCAGCCATAAGTTCAAATGGAGCCCAAAATCAGGTGCCATAACTTCATCCATATTATTTGTCCCATATGAGATTCTCACTACTCTTACTACCTAAACAAATCCCTTATAGTCTTGCAAGACATAGTTAATACCTGAAACTCTTAGGTTACCTTTCACTACTCCATCAAAGTTCAACTTGAACTAAGAAGCATCTAGAGGTTGTTGGAAATTGAAACTCATTTGGTCCCTTCTGATGGTTTATTATTGGTTTAGGGTTGTCATTGATGTCAAATCTTCATGAGATTCCCATCCGGTAATCACAGATCTTGATTTATGGAAGAGGATGTCAATCGATAGCCAGTTAGCTAGTATTTCAGGAAGAATAGAGTAGTGTTGGTCCCAATGCTTTCTGGTGGTTGTGGAGCTATGAATCATGTATGGGTTGATTGAGGCGACATAAAGACATCATTTTATTATTGTTTTGGTGATTCGGTCAAGCCAACATATGACTACATGTTGCATTAGCAAGCAGACATGGTAAATGATCTATTTTGTGATTATGGATATATAAGACTAATATAGATGATATTTTTGGTGAATAATATGATTTTATGCAAGTGAGTGGTAATTGAGAATCCATTTTGGCACAGTTTCATGTGCATATTCTTGATCCAGTAGCTGATTGAGATAGTGAATAGGGCATAACAAAGCAGAGCAACAAAGGTGATTTAGTCGATGTATTTGGCACTTAATCAAAACTTATCCAAACATTGTAGATTCTATTTTGGAGCTCATTTGGTGTAATTAATCAGTAAGTCAGTGAGCCTTTCGGGGTCATATCCCTTATTATATTTGAGTAGTAAGCTCTAGGTAGTGTGCCTGAATGCTTGTGCATTCCCCATATTGTTAAATTGTTTCACTACTGGCCATAGTGGAATAATATTGTGGGTTCAAATCCCATGGTGGTTTTTTTTGTTTGAGTTTCCATGTAAAAAATCTGATGCTATGATTTTGTGGCTGATTGTTTTAAGTTCTTGCATTTCGGTTTCATGTTCATGCTTCTAGTGGCTTTGAATGATGTTGATGATTTCATTAATGACTTGAAGGATCAAGTGAACACTTCAAGAGACAAAAGGAAATAATTGATGGACAAGATGAAGGAGAAAGAAGATCAAATCATGTAAAATCAAGGTAAAGCTAATGAATTTGACAAGCTTGAGAGAGAGAATGCAACATTGAAGAATGAGATGCAATCCTTTGTGATGAGGATAACTAAGGAGATTGAGGACCAAAATAAAAATGAAGAGAATCTGCAAGAATCATTGAAGGAAAGAGTTGATAAATACTTCATGTTTACCTATGAGAATGATCAGTTAAAGCTTGAGTTGACAGAGTCAAGGAATAATGGTCAAGAACTTGAAAGACAGATTGCTGCCTTAAGGGATGAACTTGCTACTGCTCAAGATTACATAGACAAATTGAAAGCTATCTCAGCAAGGCTTGGTGAGATGCTGGAAAGGACATGTGAGGACTTGGATTTGAGAAAGGAGTATCCTTCAGATCTGGACAAAGTAATGCAAAACCTAATTAGAAGAAGAGCAAGAATCCTCTAGTAAGACAACCTAATGCCCAAAAATTCAATGGTAGATGATTTACTTGCAATAAATTTAGTCATATGGCGAATCAATGTAGAAGTAGGATGAATAATAGAACTAAAAAAATGAATAATGTTCCTACCTTTACCAATTAGTATTTCATATGCAATAATTTTGATCACAAGTCAAATATGTGTAGAGCAGTAATGAATAACTTTCAAAACAAGAGGTGCTATGCTTGTGGGATGTTTGGACATATCTCTAACCAGTATAGGTTGAGACCAAATCAAATGAACTTCAGACCTATGTACAATTTTGTTTTTCATGCATGTAATAAAGTCGTCACATTGCTAAGTACAAAGGTAGAAGAGATCAGAGCCAAACATGAGAAGATGTGGGTTAGAAATGATGAATCCAAAGTAGACAATATGTTTGCAGCTGAATTTGGTGCAATATATTCATTCGATAACTAGGGCTTTATGCCTTAGGGGGAACTTTTCATGCAGGTTTAGATAACCCCCTCTTCGGTGATCTTTAATCAATTCTAGAAGGTTGAAGAAGGCTTAAACCTTATATGAAGATGTTATCCATAAGTTTCAAAGAAGATTTCATGCTCTAGTAAGCGACTCTATAAAATCAAGGTAATTGGTTGTAACATTTATTGCAATGAAGAATTAGGCTTTCGAAGGTTAAAAGGGCATTTCAAAGCTTCATTTGTCACAGTGCGATTAAGAGGATACTGCAGAGAAGAAGAGCGAAGTGATTTGGTGATCTCAACAACAATTTCAGCAATCCTAAAGAGAAATCTAGTGCCCGATTGCGAATTAAGGTATTTATCTATTTCAGACTATCAGTTTCTGTAAACCCTAAGTTCAAAATAGCTTCAACTTATAGAATTGCTAACCCATTGGTTGTCCAGATTAAGAATAGAGCTAGACCTATTTTCAAGAAACACCCTTTCAAGTCTATTGAAGGTGATCCAGAAGGACCATTTTCTTCGGTACCCTATAACATCCTTCATAATGAGGATATTAGGGCATACATCCATTGTGATCTTGAGGATCTTGGCAATGGTGATATGTTGAACTTGTATAAGAAACATTTGGCAGATAGTTTGGGAAACCTCAAAGCTGAATATAAGGTTCTTCAGGATAAGGGTTTTTCGCAGTTCGTCCATTTTCCATTGTTTGACGAAGAAGAGTGGATACGATATATTCTCAGTTGAGTCCATGATTAATTCATATGGATTGATAGGCCTCACAAGATCACTAAACAGGGAATTCGAATTGTGAAATGCCTCAATGAAACCGGTGAAGTACTTGGCCGAAGAAAAGTATCGAATATCACACTGATAGCAACTATTGGTTCCAAGTTCAACAACATAGCAATGACTATTAGTGACATTCTAGAGCATGATGTGAAGTTTGCATCAATGGTGGTCAGATACAAAGTTTACCAGTCAAGAAGACACAACTCCATCTTTGGAACTATCATATATACAACATATCAGATGCTCAAGAATGACATGAGGTATGATCTATTTACAATCCTTTTGAATGAGCTGATGAGTAATTTGAATAAAATTAAGCAAAGAAAGAAGCACACTTTTAAATATGGAACTCTTCTTATTTGCTTGTTTTTATATTTCTTGAATGAGATACCCAATGTAAATGGAAAGGTCCAATGGGCATATGATAGATTGGTGGCAATGCAAATCAAAGAAGGATTATGGGGAATAGGAGATGCCACAATGAGAATATCTGCTCTCTAGGGTTATTTCAAAACTTTGAAAACCCCAATGAAGAATGGAGAAAGAATGCCTAAGGAAATTGTGGAGAAGTATGAGCAAACTATTTGCGTCATGGTTGATAAAGATGAATGTCAAATGGAAGCCGTGGAGACTAGGATAGTTTGGATCATGCCCATGGGGTATGAAGTTGAGTCTATCACACTTGAGGCATATGCAAAACACCTATTGAGCCAACCGGTTGATCCAAAAGAAGAAAGATTTGGAAAATTCAAGGAGAAAGACCTTGAATTGCACAAATATTTCACTGCACTTTCTAGAAAAGGGAAAGTTACAAAGATGGTTGAGGAAGTGGTAGTACAAATGGGATTCACTTAGGAGGAGATGAAGCGAGTAAGAGAAAAACATGCACAGATGGAGGCCAAAGAGGAAACCAAAAAGTCTAAGATCAATCTGATCCCCTCCAAGGCTAACCCAAAAGAGGTCAAGTTTTCCCCTGCTCCAATGGCACCATCTTCAGGATAAAACCCATCCAAAAAGGGAGTGTTGAAGAAAAAGGAGAAGTCCAAGTAGACTTATGTTGTTGTGTCCCTTTTGGCTTCTAAGAAAGAATGAGGAGGGAGTAGGAAAGGCTATGAAGGAGGCTGAATTTGTAAGAGTGGTGAGGAAGTCGTAGTCCGATGGAGCCCTGCATAGCAAGAAAGCCAAATTTGATCAGTGCCCCTCTTAGAAGACCCAAAAGGGGAAAATAGGTCAGGACTCAACCTAATATAGATGCTAAATCTTGTGACAAGTGAGGTAAATCTATATATGTTCTTCCATTATCAACAGACGAATTAATTGATGAGGTAATTTGAAGAATATTGGAGTGTATTATAAAAAACTGAATGAGGCTGATAAGAGAAAAGTAGAAGAAGTTGTTGTTTTATATTTGTACAGTTCTAGTAAAACATTGATTGAGATGGAGAAGAAAATTCCTAAAGATCTATACAACATTATTGATGCAAGGAGACTGACTCCTAGCAAAAGAGATAAGGAAATGAAAGAAAGAGAGTTGATAAATGTTTGCACCTGTATCACCCGAGATGAAGTCAAAAGACTCATCGAGGAAGCCAATAAGAAATAATTCAGAAGCAAAAATAGGGTAAATAGATTGATGATAGGTAAGGTGGAAGAGGTAAGAAATGAGACTAAAAATATATGGAGAAAAATAAGCGTGAATGATCATTTGTATAAAGATGCATTTAAGTCTTCTCCGTCGGAAGAAAACTAAGGTGTTTTTGGTGATCAAAAGGATGAAACTTAGACTAAGGGACATTCAAAAGATCAAGGAAACACAACTCTTGATGTTGAAACCATTGATAATCCTCCGATGGTAGACAGTTCAACAGCCCCAAAGATACAAAAGAATGATATTGCACCAAGTGGCAACACCAGTGCACAAGATAAAGGGGATGAAGAAGAGAAAAAGGAATATGAGAGTACATAGGTAAAGGTTGTTGAGGTAGATAAGGGAAAAGGAGTTGTTGATCCAACAATTGACACTCCTACAATGTCAAGGACTCCACCTCAAATCTCCATTAATCTAGATGGTCCTCTTAACCTTGGACAGAAGTATCCTGCCGAGAAGCTAATGCTTGTAACAACTGTTCAAGCTTAGGCCATTTAGGATCTAATAAACTCTGAGTCAAAAGATAAAAATCTCATTTTGATGTCTGTTAATGTTTTGCAGAAGGTGGCTCTGAATGTATAGTTAGATGCTAATGCTAGCCCCTTCAGTAAATTGCTATAATTAATTAATAGTGTAAATACCAGTTTTGATTCTTTAGAGAAGTCTACTACTAAGAGATTTTTAGACATATTTAAGGATGTAAGAATGCAAAAATTTTGGAAGTTGATTGAAGATGATAGAGAGATTGAATAAAGTTCTACAGGTTATTTCAGATACTTTGATAGAAGGTGTTAAATTGTATAAGTCTTGTCTAAGTTTTCCCAAATTCATTGTAGATATAGAGAAGCAAATAAGTGTTTGCTAGGGAAAACTTGCTAGTATTTCACAATCCTTTGATCCCAATGTATCTTGAACTAGCAGTGTTGAAGGATAAATTTTGGCTCTAAATGATCAAATCTCAAGCCTCAATGCGGACAAGGACATAATTTTGAGGAGAGTTGGTGAACTCCAAAACTTGGTTTCCCCTTGGTTGGACACCATGTTAAGCAATAAGGTATACTATATGAAGGCAATGGCTCAACCTATGTCATCTAATCTAAAGGAAGTATAGATTCATGCAACTGTATTTAGTGCATTCATTACATTCTTGGATAACTTGAAGAGCGGGTGGGACACTCACCTAGGATTTTTGAATATCATTTTTGCTGACATCTTCAAGTATTTGTAAAGTCTCCGATAGGTATCTTTATATCTAAATTTTGGACAGCACCCCATCTTTGGCATTGCTATCAAAGGGAGAGAGAAAAGGTGAAAAATGTATAGTGTAAAAGAGTGTAATTACAAGTTTCATAATTATTTTTCTAAGGGGGAGTCTTAGCAATTTTTTTGATCTGGTGTATAGTTCTCTTGACACTAAGCCATTTTTCACGACTATTGCCATCAATGCCAAAGGCAAAGATTGTTGGCAATTGACACTCCTTTGGTGGCTTATAATGGTTTATTATTGGTTTAGGGTTGTCATTTATGGAAACTCTTTATGAGATTTCTAAATGAGGATGTGAACCAGTAGCCAATTAACCGGTATTTCAAGAAGACCAGAGTAGTTTTGGTCCAAAAGATTTCTGGTGATTGTAGAGTTATAAATCATGTATGGGTTGATTGAGCCAACATAGAGACATCATTTTATTGTTGTTTTGGTCATACGCATTTATCTTTGGTAATCTGGTAAAGCTGACATATGACTAAATGTTACATTAGTAGGCTGACATGTTGGCATTATAACAGACAAGGGGAGATTGTTGGCATTTCAATAAGGATATTGAGAAGGTTGTTGATGAATATGGATATAACTGATCAAGGATGTTTACTATCTTAATATTATTATTTTGTCATTGATGTCAAGAAATTAATTTTATAATTCAGTATGATGTTGCCATATCTTAAGAAGTATGATTTGATGAGTATAAAGATGTCGGTAAAAGACACAGAAAGAATATGATGAATAAAGGGAGGAATAAGTTATTCAATGGGCAACTATTACTGAGTTAGACAATGATGAGATCATGATGTTTAGATTGTTTTGATATCCTACATATGTTATTTATTGTAAGGTTGATACTATACTATGTTACTGAGAAAAGAACCTAGTCGGTGAACCCTAAGGTTATCGCCATCGGTTAATGAAGGCAGAATGTCTACCGAGTGAAGTTTAGTATTTACCGAGTTACAACTGAGCAGTAATAGAATGCATTGAATGAATAAAAGCATTATTTAATGAAGGAAGCTGATGAGCTGGAATTGATTAAACTATTGGTATGTCGTGCATGAAGTTTGTTAAAGAATCTATAGTAACAAAAAATCGGCAGGAAGATCTACAACTCAGATTGAACCACAATACCCTAGCACAAGTTCCAAGAAATGTATGCAAGTTCCAAGGTGTAGTAAAACATTTTTAGATCAAAGGATACATTGAACCTGGTCAAAGTTTGAAGATCTAATGGCTATGATTGATCATGGGAAATGTGATCAAGGAGATTAAGCGGTTGGCAAATTGTTTATAAATAAGGAACTGTTGATAAATAATGTATGCGGGAAAGTGTATGCATAGGGATGCTACATAGTGATTACCGATCATAGAAGCTTGAAGACCTATTTTGAATAGCAGAGTATAGAGCCCAGAAGATGGACAAGATAAGTCCTATTGTATTGAGCAAATAAGAATCTACTTTAGCATTTTGGATGTGAAGTTGCAGATAGATTTTTATTACTGTTATTTTGTGAAGTGACACAAAATCTCTTAACCGAGTGGACTTAACAGTCTTATTTATAAAACCCTCTAGCAAGGTGACATTCTGATTGAGTGTTTGAAATCCTTTAACAAGGTCACTTCTAACAAGGTGAAGATCCTAATGAATCTGAGGGAAATCCCTTAACTGGGTCACATCTAGCAATGTGTTTGTAATCTTTAATAGGATTTGCTTTTAACCGAGCATAATCTAGAAGAGTATATTTCTTAGTGGGTCCGAAATCCCACAGTGGTTTTTCCCTATTTGGGTTTCCACATTAAATCTAGTGTTATGAGTTTGCATGTTTAGCAATTTTGGTTATATTACTGAAGTATATGTTACCGAGGTTGAATCTATTGTTTTTATGGAAGATTAATTTTGTATGATTCACCCTTCCCCCTCTCATCTTATTAGCTTGGCATCTGTACTTAACATTAAGTATCAGAACTATCAATTGGTATCAAAGCTTTGGACTCTGAAAGAAAAAGTTTAAAGGTACTTGAGGAAAAGATCCAAATATGTATAAGAGGGATGCACCAAAGCTGAACAAGTCAAGTTTCTCTACATGGCAAAAAAGGATGAAGCTGCACCTATAAGGAGTTGGAGAATATGTTGTATATTATCTAGAGAATGATTTCATTACATCGAGCACCTATCCATTGACAATGGAAGAGATAAAAGAAAAGCAAGAACATATCCAAGTAATGATTGAAATAACATCTGCATTGACCGACTTAGAGTTTAATGACCTAAAAGGTTGCAATGATGCAAAGGCAATGTGGGACAAACTCATATCTGTGTATGGCAGTGATGAACATGTTCAAAGAGCAAAAGTGGAAAGTCTAAGAGAAAAAGTGGACAGTCTAAGAGGACAACTTGAATCTATGAGGATGAATAAAGGTGAGAACATAACCCAGTATAGTACAAGACTAAAGGAGATTGTCAATCAAATCAAAGGAGCAGGTGGAACTATGGAAGAAAAGGATATAAAAAGTAAGTTGTTAAGAACCCTTCTACTAGCTTATGCAATCCGAGTCTCTGCAATCAATGAATTGAGTTCTATACCCAATATGCCAGTTTCTTTAGATGCTACTATTGGTAAGCTACATGCATTTGAGTTAAGTAACTTTGATAATAGTGGGTCTTTGGTAAATAAAGTTGAATCTGCATTTAGTTCTTTTCATATTGGTGAATCTGATGATTACAATGATAGAATGAGTAAGTACACTAAAGGAGATCATAGTGGAGCAAGTGAAAGATTTTGCAAGAACATGGAGGGAGTACACAAACTGTATGAGGAAATCAGAAAGTAAGAAGAGTTTGAAGCACTATTAGCCAGAAGGTTACCAAGAGGCAAAGGTAAGTATAAAGGAAAGCTACCTTTGAAATGTTTCAATTGTGATAAGATAGGACATATGGCTTCTAACTGTCCTGACAAAGAATCTACTGAAAAGAGAGATTATTGAGATGATAGACAGAAAGATAATCATTACAGAGGACACCAAGACTTCAAAAGAAGAGATAGAAAGTCATGCTTAATAGCCGATGAGGAATCCAATGATGATAAATCAGATGAAACTGATACAGAGGAAGTAGTTTATGTGGCTATCAAAGATGGATCAGATGAAGAAAGGTATGAAGAAAAAGCCCTAATATCTCAAATAAATACTAATGATTCTTGGATCATAGATAGTGGATGCTCACATCACATGATAGGTGATAAACACAAGTTTGTTATGTTAGAAGATTATGATGGAGGCTATGTAAGATTTGGTAATGATGCACCATGTTCGGTAAAAGGTAAAGGATCTATAAAACTTCTTGACAATGCAAGATGCAATGATGTTTATTGGGTTGAAGGTTTGAAATACAATTTGTTGAGTGAAGCACAGCTAAACAATATAGGATACCAAATAGAATTTTAGAAAGGAATTGTCAAAGTTCATGACAAGCATGGAAAGTTAGCTGCTACTGGGACACAAACAAAAGGTAACACATTTCACCTTGACTCAACTCGGAACAATTGTCTGTATGCAAAGATAGATGGTACCTGGTTATGGCATAAAAGGTTTTGTCATGTAAATTTTGATAATCTGATCAAAATAAGAAAGAAGCGCCTAGTGAGAGGTCTACCAAGTTTGGAAAAACCTGAGAATGCTATGTGCTGAGGATGCCAAATGGGTAAGATGACAAGATCAAGCTTTACAAGTAAATCCTACACTTCTAAGGGAATTTTAGATCTTGTGCACACTAATCTTTGTGGTCCTATGAAAGTTCAGAGTTATTATGGTGATAAATATTTCATATTATTTGTGGATGATTACTCAAGGATGATGTCAGTTATGTTTTTAAAATAAAAATCAGAAGCTTTTCAAATGTTTAAATGGTACAAGGCAAGAGTTGAAAATGAAATAGGAAGACAACTAAAATGTCTTAGATCATATGGAGGAGGAGAGTTCACATCTAATGAGTTCAACTTATTCTGCAATGATCATGGTATAAAAAGACAAGTCTCTGCACTGAGAACTCCACAACAAAATGGAATAGCTAAGAGAAGAAATAGATCTATTGTGGATTGTGCCAGAACCCTGATGATTGAAAAGAAAGCACCACAAACATTTTGGAGAGAAGCAATAAGCACAACAGTTTACACCCTAAACTGAGTACAACTGAAGAAAGGAACTTTGAAGACACCATATGAGATTCGGTATGACAAGAAACCTAATGTAAGTTATTTCAAGATCTTTGGAAGTAGATGCTATGTACACAAGGATGATAGAAATGGCAAGTTTGATCAGAAAAGTGAAGAAGGAACATTTCTAGGTTATTCTTCTAGAAGTAAAGCATTTAAATGTCTAATCAAATCATCTAACAAAATAGTAGAAAGTGAAAATGTGAAAATTGATGAATTTGTAGAAAGAAATGATGTAGGGAACTCCAAAGAACTAGTTTAGATTATGATGAATTTGTGTATGTTCAACCGACAAGTCCTACCGAGAAAAGTGCAGAAGAAAATAAAGAGAATATCCAGTTATTGAGTGATGAAGAAGATCATACAGAGCCTACTGAGCCTGTATTAGCCAAGTATGTCAAAAGACATCATGCATCAAGTCAGATTATAGGAGATAAGGATGATCCCGTGATGACAAGGACCAAACTAAGATAGAAGACATGTCTGATATCTGAATTTGAACCGAGAATAGTGAAAGAGGCATTTAACAGTGAAGATTGGATAAATGCTATGACAAAAGAGATTGATCAAATCAAGAAGAATGACACATGGACACTGGTCCCAAGATCGAAGGACAAAAATGTAATCGGTACAAAGTGGATTTTCAGAACCAAGCTAAATGAAAAAGGTGAGGTCATTCGAAATAAAGCAAAACTAGTTTGCAAAGGTTATGCCCAAGAAGAAGGAATTGATTATGGTGAGACTTTTGCACCTATGGCAAGACTTGAAGGAGTAAGAACATTGTTGGCATATGATGCTTACAAGAATTTCAAGGTATATCAAATGGATGTCAAATCTGCATTTTTGAATGGTATATTTGAAGAAGAAGTTTTTATTGAACAACCTGAAGGATTTTTTGAAGACAAGAATAAAGATCAGGTATATAAATTGAACAAATCTTTATATGGTCAGCACCTAGAGCATGGTATGAAAGATTTCACTCTTAATTAATCAAGATTGGGTTTATAAGGACAACTGAAAATAGTAACATGTACATGAAAAATGATAAAAATGGAATACTGATCTCAGCCATATTTGTTGATGATATTATCTTTTGTGGAAATGACTCTCTATGCAAGAACATTGGAAATGAAATGAGCAAAGAATTTGAGATGTCATTAATCGGTGAGATAAAGTATTTTATAGGTTTACAGATACTACAAATGAAAAATGTGATTTTCATTACTCAATCCAAGTACATAAAAGAAAGCTTGAAGAAATTTGGAATGGAGGATTCAAAACTAGTAAGTACTTCTATGACTACCAATTATAAACTATCAAAGAATGATGAATCTACATCTATTGATGAGACACTTTACCGATCCATGATTGGAAAGCTATGATATGTTGTTCACAGCAGGCTAGATATAGCACATGCAGTAGGTATAGTTGCAAGATTCTCTACAGATCCCAAGGAAACACACATGACAGCAATCAAGAGAATTTTTAGATATTTGAAAGGCACTGAAGATCATGGCTTAGTATATCAGAAAGGAAATGACTTTGATTTAAAAGTTTATACTAATGCTGATTGGGCAGGAAACATTGATGATAGAAAAAGCACAAGTGGAGGAGCTTTCTTTTTAGGAGAAAGACTAGTGAGTTGGCTTAGCAAGAAATAAGGATGTGTTGCATAGTCAATAGCAGAAGTTGAATATGTTGTTGCAGCATTGAATTGTACCAACATAGCATGGATCAAACAACTGTTGCAAGGTATAAATGAGAAAGTTACCGAGCTAGTAACTATATTCTATGATAATACTAGTGCCATTAACATTTCAAAGAATCCTATTATGCACTCTAAGACAAAGCACATCTCTATCAAATATCATTATCTTAGAGAAGAAGCTTAAGAGAAGAAAGTGGTGTTGGAGTATGTTAGCACAAAGGAACAAATAGCAGATATCTTTACCAAACCACCACCAAGAGACACTTTTGAGTATCTCAAAAGTAAGTTAGGGGTCCTACCCCTATCTTCTACTCCCTGACCGAGTTCGATGAAAGCATCAATTTGATGAATCTACAGAATATTATGTGTGGATTGATGCTGATTTACACAATTTATGATATTTTCTAAAGGTGTGCAGGAAACAAATACAAGGAATAGGAACTGAAGACAAAATGCTCTGACCAAGACTAAGTTGACACATAATAGCAGGAAATCGCTTCATACAGGAAGAAAAGACTGAAGAAAAGGGGAGAAGACTAATGTATGGGGGAGAAGACTAATGGAAAAGGGAGAGCATTTCAAAATAGCAATCCAAATCAATTAGGTCAAATCAATTGGTTTTGCCATCAATGCCAAAGGGGGAGATTGTTGGCATTATAACAGACAAGGGGAGAGAGTTGGCATTTCAATAAGGATATTGAGAAGGTTGTTGATGAATATGGATATAACTAATCAAGGATGTTTATTGTCTTAATATTATTATTTTGTCATTCATGTCAAGAAATTGATTTTCTAATTCAGTATGATGTTGCCATATCTTAAGAAGTATGATTTGATGAGTATAAAGATGTCAGTAAAAGACACAGAAAGAATATGATGAATAAGGGGAGGAATAAGTTATCTAATGGACAACTATTATCAAGTTAGACAATGATGAGATCATGATGTTTAGATTGTTTTTATATCCTACATATGTTATTTATTGTAAGGTTAATACTATACTATGTTACCGAGCAAAGAACCTAGTCGGTAAACCCTAAGGTTATCGCTATTGGTAGTAATAGAATGCATTGAATGAATAAAAGAATTATTTAATGAAGGAAGCTGATGAGCTGGAATTGATTAAATGACTAGTATGTCATAAATGAAGTTTGTTAAAGAATCTATGGTAAAGGAAAATCAGTAGGAAGATCTACAGCTCAAATTGAACTGCAATACCCTAGCACAAGTTCCAAGAAATGTATGCAAGTTCCAAGGTAGGGTAAAACATTTTTAGATCAAAGGATACATTGAACCTGGTCAAAGTTTGAAGATCTAATGGCTATGATTGATCATGGGAAATGTGATTAAGGAGATTAAGTGGTTGGCAAATTGTTTATAAATAAGGAACTATTGATAAATAATGTATGCGGGCAAGTGTATGCACAGGGATGCTACATAGTGATTACCGAGCACAGAAGCCTGAAGACCTGTTTTGAATAACAAAGTATAGAGCCCAGCAGATGGACAAGATAGGTCTTACTGTATTGAGTAAATAAGAATCTGCTTTAGCATTTTGGATGTGAAGTTGCAGATAGATTTTTATTACTGTTATTTTGGGAAGTGATAAAAAATCTCTTAACTGAGTGGACTTAACAGTCTTATTTGTAAAACCCTCTAGCAAGGTGACATTCTGATTGAGTGTTTGAAATCCTTTAACAAGGTCACTTCTAACAAGGTGAAGATCCTAACAGATCTAAGGGAAATCCCTTGACTGGGTCACATCTAGCAATGTGTTTGTAATCTTTAATAGGAATTGCTTTTAATTGAGCATACTCTAGAAGAGTATATTTCTTAGTGGGTCCGAAATCCCATAGTGGTTTTTCCCTATTTGGGTTTCCATGTTAAATCTGGTGTTATGAGTGTTATGATGTTTATATGCTTTTGAGTTTGCATGTTTAGCAGTTTTGGTTATATTACTAAAGTATATGTTATCGAGGTTGAATCTATTGTTTTTATGGAAGATTAAGTTTGTATGATTCACCCCCCCTTCTCATCTTATTAGCTTGGCATCTGTACTTAACATTAAGTATCAAAACTATCATGACATGGTAAATAATCTATTTTGTGATTATGGATATATGACTGGTGTAGATGATCTTTTTGGTGAAGAATATGACTGTATGTGAGTGAGTGGTGATCGAGGATCTGTTTTGGCATAGTTTCACATGCACATTCTTGATCTGGTAGCTGAATGAGATAGTGAATAGGGCAGAACAAAGCATAAAAGAAGAGGTGATTCAATCAGTGTATTTGACACTTAAAAGGAACTCATCCAAGCATTGTAGATGCTATTTTGGAGTTCATTTGTTGTAATTCATCATTGTAAATAATCAGTAAGGAAGTGAGCCTTCTCAGGTTGTAGCCCTTATTGTATTTGAGCAGTGAGCTCTAGGCAGTGTGCCTGAATGCTTGTGCATTCCCCATATTATAATATTGCTTTTCTACTAGCCATAGTGGAATAATATTGTGGGATCAAATCCCATTTTGGTTTTTCCCATTTGGGTTTCCACATAAAAATTCTAGTGTTATGATTTTGTGGTTGATTGTTTTATGTTCCTACATTTCAGTTTCATGTTCATGCTTCTAGTGGTTTAAAGTTAAGTCTAAAAATATTCTAACTGATAGATCATTGATTCACTCCCCACTCTCAGCGATCCTTAATTCCAACAAAGGTTCCCACTTAATATCCTTCCTACTAATCTTTGTAACCATATTCCAAAATGACTACCCTTAAATGGTAGCTTAATCTTCTTCCAAACCTTAAGGATGTGATCATCTCAAGAAGTAAAATAAGAATCCAACCTTTTTGTGTTTAATAGTATGAGCTTAAATTACATCTAAGATTGATCTTTCAATGTTTTGGAGGACTACATCAAGTTTTTTGGGTTTTTTTTCCTTCATAAATGATCATTGATTCCTCTCCCATCATATGTTCCAAACCACAATAGCAAGGGCTACATCCCAACTAGCTGCAAAAAAAGGCTTATTTACGTAATTTAGGCCAAAATTCAAACACCATATGTAGCTAAGAATGAGGAGGAGCAAACCAACCAAGTTTAGTACAAAGCATGACCAATATTCATAAGCAAAATCATAATTAAGAAACAAATGATCCTTATTTTCAATTTCCTTGCCACATAACACATAATTAAAAGTCTTGGATTTTCCAAAAGAAGTCATTTTGTCACTTGTGAGAATTTTCCCTCTAAGCGCTAACCAAATTAAGGAACCTACCTTTAGAAGACCTGCATTTGAACAACAAAAAGAGAAGCATATTTTTGAAGGCCTTTAAGACACATTCTTATTTAGAATTTGATACCCAACCTTGACTAAATATTCACCTGATTGAGATGGAGTCCAAATTAATCTATCTTGAGTATCAATGAAGTGGATTCTTCTCTAGTTTTAACTCCTTTTGTGAGGTGAATATGGCCATCAATAAAAAAAAAATTCGTTAAAGTAGAACATCTCCATTAACAAAAGAGATGAGGAAATAATCTTAAACTTTTACCCCCCATTGAGATTTTATTAAGAGCTTTATATCATCCATATTACCTATAGATTGGGGAAAGCTGGGTTAAGTTAGAAAACCAAAAATAAAGCTCATGAATTCCTATCTAAGCTAATAAAAAACTCAAATAGACATGCATTTACCCCATTCTAACTAATAAAGATATTGGAACAAAATGTAGAATAAATAAAGTAAAACATCATTAACAAAGTATTCCTTCAATGTGGCCTTGTTGGTTCTTCTTTCATCTCTTATGGAGATTTGTCACTCTTTGTATGCGAGGGTACACAAATATAATGAAAGCAAGTGTGATATGATATCAATATTTACCTGAAGTATGTGATTATGATGTTAATGATAAAATGGATGATTGTTAGGAAATTGGACAAAATTAAATTACTTGAGAAGTGGATTCACTGCACAATTTGATAGAATGATGATAGAAAAATTAGTTTGCTAATCTATTTTGATAAAATAAAATTGTGTAAACTTAGATGATTTGATTGAAAGAAAAGTCCCAATTTATAGAAAACTGAAGACTCAATGGACAAACAAGATTGAAAAGATTTTTTATTAGATGGACATACATGATTGAGTGCATGATAGAGCTATCATTTGAGGATGAATGAAGGGGATGAGGAAAAAGAAAAGAAAAAGGAGAAAGTAGATTTTTCGAGGATGCATGCCTCATTTTTTAATTTAAAATTAAGATATAATGAGATATTTTTAGAAAGAAGGATTTTTGAAAATCAAAGAGAATATTAGGGAACATCTCAAATATATCTAAGATATTGTTGCCATTTTAAAAAATTGGAAAGAATTTAATTTTTTTTGGTAAAAGGCATAGGCCTCATAAATATTATAAATATATCTTAAGTAATTATAAAGTGAACAAGGAAGCTACAATTCTAGTATTGGCATTGATATTATAGATTGCAAGAGATACAAACTTTTCTCATCCTGTTTGATCAACATCTAGACTAGCATAACAAAAACCTATCAGGTAGCATTGTTTTCTATGATGCTCTTAACTAGACCTTTATGTAAAATCCATATGTAAAAACCATTGCTATAGTTGGGAAAATGTCTTTGCAAAATACTAAACTATGGACCTTATTTTTGGAAGAACTTCCTTCTCCTTTTTCTGCACCCAAACTTCATTCTTTTTGAAGAATGTTGATATTGCTCGGTAGAAGTTGGAATTTGTATTTCCTACTCCCTTATAGTAGTGATTGATATTGAAGATTGTAATAATAAACACAAATAGGTCATTTTTGGATTTGACTATTCTTGATAGAAGAATATGACTATGAAAATGGGTTGAGTCATTTGGGCTACGATTTGCTTCATTAGACTAATGCTTGGGTACTATCATTAAAAAAAACAAAAAACTTAGCCTACCATTCAGAATCTGTGATCTCTAGCTTTTGACAGTGAACATTATACAAGTAAAGAATTATATTTCCTTGACTTCAATGAGGACTTCATTGCCTTGCATCTTCCATCTTCTTTGTGGATACTCATTTAAATAACTATTACTTGGACATTATGAGACCTCTTAAGTGTCCTTGAATGTCTCTTTTGGAGCATGTTGTGATTACTCATAAATGCTTTTGAAGGGTTTGTTAGCTCTTTGTACCCAATGTTGGAGGTCTCCTATGTAGTGTGGTTGTTTGATGGGTCTATTAGTTCTTATGACTGTCATATGGACTTCAAGAACTGGTTGGTTGTTGCAAAAAGGTCTTTGATGTAGTTGTCCTATGTATGATTTTCTTTGAGATGGGCCAATCATTCATTGTATCTTCCATTAAAGCATTGTTCTCAGAAAAATCATTGTTACTCATTGTAATCTTGGACTAATAAAGACAAATCATTGTAATTCTTATTGACTATGAGGGGAAAAACATAGATTGTCCATATTGGTCACTATGGCAGCCCAATTGTTGGGATTTCCCTGACTATTAATAATTGTTATGATTGTTTTTTTTAAGAAATTATTGATCTGCATTTGCTTTGTTCCAAATTTAATGACAAATCCACTCATAGGATATAGTGTCTTCTGTGATTTATTCTTGATCTAGTATATGACTGTAAATTGCCCTAATGACCTTGGAGACTTGGAAAGTGACCACTACATTTGCATGTAATTACTTATTAGACTATGACAATCTTTTGTGATCATGAAAACACTATATTTGTTTTCTTTATGACTTCCACAACCTTGATCATGATGTTTTCATTACTACTCTTTTGTGTTTCCACTAACCTTTATGGGGATTGACATTGTTCTATAGCTACAAACTTGAAGCTTCTGTGTAGGTTTTTATTTCTCATAACCATGAAAACTTTTCACTGATCTTTCCATCTTTCTAGATTTTATGATTAGTTCCCTTAATCACTATTCTAAGTCCACTTAAAAAATTATGGTTGCATCTTCTTGATAGTTTTTGTAACCTTTGAGTGTGATCATTAGGCCAAATCAGTGAATTGCTACTATCTCTATATTGCTCTAGCATTTCCTCTTGGAGTCATTTACCGCACTTGTGTTTGAATTGGCTTTGAAACCATGTCATTGATTTTGTTGTAGGTTTCCTTTATGGATACCATATTTGGGATCATTGTTCATATTTTGTATATAAATGTCTAAGGTGTTTATGATATTTATTATTGAAAGATCCATTTGTGACCAAACATATTAAGTTTCTCTATTGGCTAACTTTCTGCCCTAGTTCCTCAAGACAAAGACTTCCATTATTAGTATTTTTAATACTTCTTCATTGTCTTGTCATTGTCTATTAGTGAATTAATATGCATAGCCATTTGGTGATGTACCATAAATTTTCTCATAATCTATAAAATTTGTCTTTTTTAGCTTTGTATCTTATTTGTAGAGGGATGCTTACTAGTCCCTTGGTTAACTATTACCTTCATAACAAAAATATGAGTGCCTTCTTTTCTATAAGGATTGATCACCTTGATCATGAGCCATCCTAATGTGGATTACTTAAAGAATTGTGAGTAATTTTTTCCCTATGATAGCATCATAGATTAACTGCAATTACTATAGAAAATGAAAAAAAATATCATTATGAAGCCCCTACAAAATAGAAATAGACATTATTATTCGAAATCCCTAATAATATTAATGACCCTGAGTCTTCTCTTGACTATAAGATGTTCTAATTGTAGTGGAAGAGAGATATCATCTTTCATAAAGATTATTTGACAAACATTCTACCCACTAGCCATGTTTGCCAAAAAAATTGTCACATGATTAGCTTCTTTGTATACATGAATTAGCTAAAAAGAATCAAAAGATTTGAGAAGCTTCAAGATTTGATTCATAACATAAGTTTCCAATTGCAATTGTTTTTTTCTCTACAAGCATTCTTTACTAGTAAATAGTCACCTTCAATCACTAAATTCCTTAAGTTTAAATCCTTTTCCATTTGCAAACCATAAAGCATAGCCTAGACTTCAACTTGATTATTTGTGCCTCCTGTAAGCTTAATAACTTTTTCCTGAATTAATGAACCTCAACACGATCTTGCACAATGATTCCTGCATCAGATTCTCCTGGATTACCTTTTGAAGAACCATCAAAATTTAACTTAACTTGACTAATGGGTGGTGGAACCCATTTGACTTGTCATTTATCAATCTTGGAATTATTCCCTACATGCTAATTTGCATTGAAAGGTAGTTTTATATTAGGCCATGTTTTGAGCTGAGTGTTACTACTTATCAAATTGCCATTAGTTTCATATCCAAAGTCATACCATATTCTAGTCAGTTAGTATTACTGAATCATGCAATCGGTAAACACAAAGAAGTCGGTATGAACAGTCTAGTCGGTTACTGAAGAAAGCAGTCACAGAACATAGTATTCACTGAGTTGTTTATCAAGTAAAGGTTCATGGCTACCGAGTGGTATAATTAACTCTCCAAGTTGATATTCACCAAGTAAAACGTCTTACTAGATACATTGAACTTGGACATGCACATGAAAACATGTTACAAGATTGAGGCACATCTAACCATTTTTGCATTGAAATTGCACTAGGAGATTGTGTATGATTACAAGATCAATCTAACCTATGAGATATTTTGTTTAATCAAAGAATCTTTTTGTAAGATCGAAGCAATAAATTAGATCACCGCTGTAAGAGATCTATATATATGGCATGATTCTAGGGTTAGATATATGACACGATATGATGTGATAAGAGATGCAATGACATAGCAGTGTGTATGCATGAAGGAAGACTATTATAGAGAAACAGAGAGGTAACCGAGAAGGTTATCAGTGAACAGTTGAAGAACAGAGTAAACAAAAGGGTTTACCAAGTTTCATTATGGGTTACTGAGGTATGCTACAAGCTAGGTAATCTTATTCAAAGCACATAGAATCTGCTTTAGCATTTCAGATGTAAAGTTGCAAATATTTGTAATGATTATATTGTAATATTTTGAAGTTGTAAGAGAAACCTTTAATAGGGTAAAAGACTCTAACGAAGTCTATAAATTATAAATCCTTTAACCAGGTGCTACACTTATATAGTGTTGTAAAATCCTTTAGTAAGGTAGATCTAACTGATCTTAATACTCCTAATAGGGTAAGCTATTAAAAATAGCTAAATGTATCTCTAACCAAGCATTCTTTATTATTGCAGTAGTGAAGTTGTGGGTGCCATCCCCACCATAGTTTTTCTCTCTAACCAAGAGTTTATGTGTGACCAAAATATATGTGTTATGGAGTGAATCATGTATGAATGTTATCTATTGATTATAGTTTTGTTTTATGTTACTGCACTATTATGTTTATGCATAACAGTAAGGTTATTACAAAAGAAAAGTTTTGGAGTACTGATTCACCCCTCCCCTCTCAGTACATTAGCTTTCTATATTGGGCCTAACAATTGGTATCAGAGCTTGAATCTTGGAGAAGGGTTTAACCACCTGAAGAGAAAGATCTTAGCAATGGAAGGCTACAAACAATCTCAAAGGATTGTGCATCTTCAAGAAGAGCTGGATAACGCAAATCAAGTGATTGCAGACATGCAGAGGCAAATGCAAAAATTTTTGAAAGTAAGGAGAAGATTATCTGATGACTTGCAGGATTCTCAAGAGCTAGTGGAACAAATGGAGACATCATCTAAGAACAGTATATCTTAAGGAACTGAAGAAATGATTGGAATGTTGAAATAAAAGAACAAAGCATTGGCTGGTCAACTAAAAGCAATGAAAAGAGAATAGGAACATTTCAGTACACAAATGATTGAAAATCTAGATGCATTAAGGAGGGTTGAGGATAAAGCAAGAGATCTACAAAGAGAGAAACAACAACTTGAAGCAATAGTATCTAATAAGGATGATGAAATCATAAGGTTAATTGGTATTCAACAAAATATGACAGATCAACTAGGTTATGCACATCATGAAGCAATTCTTAAGAATGATGAAAATCAATCATTGAAACTTGAAGTATCAAGGTTGACTGGTGAACTTGAAACAGAAAAGAAATCCAAGAATCATTGAAGAAGAGTTATGAAGCATCAAAGATGTTGGATGAGCAACTAAATACAAGAAGACTCTACAAAGATGGAGGACTCAGTTATAAAGGAAAAGACTCTATCAAGAAAGGAAATAATACTACCAAGAAAGGAGAATCATCAAAACAAGCTGAAAAAATAAATAACATCAAAACGAAGAAGCCTATTTGCTACTACTATGGAAATCAAGGTCATACCACCAACATATGCCAGATCAGAAAAGGTAAGTAATGGAATATCTCTAAGTCCAATGGATATTGTTATAATTGCAATAAATATGGTCACATACCTAATCAATGTAGAACAAAGTCTGTTAACAACCATCAGAAGGCAAAATTCAAAGGATTTTGTAAAAACTGCAATAGATATGGACATAGTACCGAGAGATGCTAGTTTAAGAAAAAGAACAACATGAAGTATCCACACCAAGCAAACACTGGAGGTTACCGAATTCACATAGATTCTCATCGACAATATGCAGCAGTACCATGGGATTACAATATGAGGATATGGTGTGAATGTTGTGGAAGATATGGAAATATAAGTGCCAACTGTTTTATAAGGTTTGGAATGAACAACTGGAGATCATGGAGAAATCCTGGTATGGCATGTTTTCATTTCACAAAGTTAGACATTTAGCTAGAGATTGCAGAGATCAACCGAGAAGAGACACTAAGGAGATAAAAGAAAAATTCAAGATGATTTGGAGAAAGAAAGAAATTATGTCTGATGAAGAAATCACCTTACCTACCGAGTTAGGTGCACCTATTTCAAATTAGCCAAGAAAAGGTATGAAGGGACTGCATTCTTTAAAAGTTAAATAATAATAGTTCCTATTTTATTATGAACAAGAATTCAAAATCTGCATAGTTAAGATACAATTAGTCAGTTACTATACTATACAGGAAACCTGTCAAGTCGGCTATCAAAGCAAAGTTGAATACTTGGTGAGAACAAAAAATGAAGTAAATCGGTAAAAGGTGAATCGAGTGCATTTAATACCATGACCTAACCTGCACGGAGCCCAATAAGGTATTTTTGAGTACTTCAAAGTTTTTCGTGGTCATTTTCATTCACCCAAGTTTTCGAGAAGCAGAGCAGAGTGAATCAAAGTGACCAAATTTCATTCAGAGCGAATTTTCAAGGTATTTACATCAATCTATTCACACTATTTAGCTAGTTTCTAATCTAGTCAAATTGGTAGTGTCTACCGAGTGTGAAGAGTAAGCTACTTGTAAACCCTAAGGATAACCTGTCGAATATTTACTCGAGATCTACCATGGCACCCAAGATCCAAGACCCTATAGTTTTCCAAAATGTGGAGAAGCCATCTCTGAAGTATTCCCTAACTCCTAAAGTCACCTCAAAACCCGATGATAAAACTGCATTTTCACTCATCCCGGATCGAGTCTGATTGGTAGAAGATGTCAGATTCTTTACCAAGTGTCATGTTGAGGAACTTGGTCATGTAGAGATTAGTAACACATATGATGAACTATGCACTGACGGCAAAATGGATAGTAAATTTGAACATATTAGAATCAAGGGATTAACTGAAGCCCTAGTCTATCCTCATGTGTTCAAACCCCAATGGGTTAAGTTTGTACTAAGTAGAGTACATGACAATTTCATGTGGCTACAAGAGCAACCATTCAAGATCACGAAGGAATTCATTCACCTGATCACCGGATATCCCATCTACGATCATGCTCGTGCACAAAAAATGATATCACAAAAGGAGCTAATCAGTCTAACTAGAGTAGAATCTGATTACTGAGGATTGAATTTGAATAATGTCACTGATGCTGAATTGAAATTTGTAATCAGAGTCATTGGTTACTATTTCTTCCAATCTGCAAGGGAAAATAGTGTACCATGTGATGCAGTGGACCTGGCCTACAAAATAGTAAAGAAGGGAATGAAAGTAGACTTGTGTGAAGTACTACTAAAGAATTTATTTGAGAACCTGAACACCATAAGGAAGCTGAAGAAGAACAACTTGGCAAACACACTCAAGTTTGGTTCACTACTTGTCTATATGTTTTTCTATTTTGAAAAGTTCTTTCCCTCAGTCGGTAAACTAGTATGGGAGCTACACCAACCTATCACCCATCAGATCAATGATTACATCAAGAAGTTAATAGATAACTTTAATGATGTCATGGATTATTACTTTAGAAAATTCCAAGAGAAAATGCACAACAGGTACAGGATCCTACCACAACTAGTTGAAAAATACAAGGACAATATTTGTTTTGAAGTCGACACTAATTACTGCTATGTAAATGTTGTTGAACCAAGGATTTAGTTGTTGCAACCAATGGGTTATGAAATTGATTATGACATCACACAGCAACAAATTGATGCCTACCTATCATTGACAAGGCATGCAACTGAACTAAGGTATGGAACCTATGAAGAGGTAAAGGAGAAAGTAAAATGAGCATTGTAGTTCCTAAGGCTACAAGGAAAGCAACAAAGATGATAAAAGCTTTGTCTGAGAAATTTGGAGATGAATCTTCATCTACACCTGTCAAAGGAAATCTTGCCATTACTGAGGAAGAATCAAAAGCACAGGTGGCTGCAATAACATTGAGCACAGAGTTGCCAAAGGGAAAAGTTCTAAAAAGAAAGAAATAGGACATTACAAAGGCCCTACCAACTCCACCAACAAAGAGACCAAACACTAGAGCATCAGCTGCATCACCGAGCAAGAAACAAAAGACTGTTGCCACTCCTAAGGTAACAAAGACTTACAAGAAATCTACTTGAAGACTCATTTTGGCAAAAGAGTCAAGTGATACAGAGTCTGATAATGCTAACAAATTCTAGATTGTGAAGAGCAAAAAGGCAAACATTCACAGTGTTGAAAACTTTTGTGCCAATCTCAAGGAATACATTGGATTTGCAGGATTTAGATATGTTAAGTATGAGTCTAAGAACAATGATGAGAAATGACAGATTGAAGAAGCTGTCATATGTACACTTCTGAAGTTTCGGTTAGCACCATTGGAACTAGCAAAGTCACTTCCAAGTGAACTCTACTCACATATTGATAACAGATGGAAATATGCAATGGATTCAGAGAGACAAATAAGAGAAAGAAGTCTTGTCCACTTATTTCCTGACATGTCCATAGCTGAATTCAAGGAGCATTTGTCCACATACAATTCAAAATTTCTTGTGAAACAGAGAGCCTTAAAATTGATGAATGGGCTATATATTGACATGGAGAATGAGACTAAGGCCAAGTGGCAGGAGATCTTCAAACAAAAGGATGTCGGTGAACACTCTCAAATTGAAATTGTTGATGTCACTAAGCAAGGTCCAGACCTGGTTGACACAATACAAATTGATGAAGATGTAATGGATGAAGCCGCATCGGAGAAAGAAATGATTGAAGGTACCACTTATGCAAAACTTGTGTCTAGTGAATCGGTCTTAGAACAAGTTCAGCCTTATCCATCAGTGAAGCCAATAGTACCAACCAAAGCCCCCAAGGACACCGAACAAGTTACTGAAGGTAACAAGTCTGAAGCTGTAGCAGACACAACAAAAGATCAATCGTCTCAGGGACAGACAAGCACAACAAATATTACAGCAGAGACCCCTAGCACCAAGCCATCCAGAGACACTACAACTGCTACAAGAATAGTGCAAAGTGTTGCATCTACCGAGCAACCTACTGAGGGATAGCAAGCCTCACAAGCACTTGTCTTAGTGCCCTAGACAAAAGGAAAAGAGAAAAAGGTGAGAAAGCATGGTTTCAAATTTGACTTATCTAAATCGATCATGTTGCCCAATGTCAACATCTCCAAATTAAAAGGGCAAGCACTCACTGAATTCAATGAACTATGCAAAGCAAAGGCCAAATAGGAGAAACAACTGGCAATACAGAAAAAGAACAAGGTACTTCAAAAGGCTAGGACACTACTCACAGAAATGTTACCATCAGCAACAGTTTCAACCAATGCAGCCATCCATATTCAGTTGGATGAACTCCTTAATTAGATTGAAACATTTGGAGTTGATGCATCTGAATACCTAAGCAAGCTCAAGGATAAAGAGCTCACAGCAAAAATGATAGAGGAAGTCCAAAAATCAATTACTGTTGGCAAGGTAAAACTTGTCAAATTCATTAGAGTTGACCCCTCAACTCAAGCACATTCTTTATTTATTCCAGAAATTGTGTACATTTTCTTTATTTATTAAAGACATCAAAAATAAAACTGATGCAATTGAGAAAGAGATCAGCGATCTCTCCTCCAAGTTGACCACTGAGCCTAATTCAATTCAGACCTTTTGCAAAAAGCTACAATAGCTCATGGCTCAACAGTTAGAACTAAGGAATGAAGAGCATAAAATTAGGATGGATATAATGACCCTTAAAACATTATTCCTTCCTCATCTCTCATCAGTCCAAGAGGAGCTTAACTAAGCTACAAGCTTATCAACTACCCAAGAGAGAAGCACTCTTTATGGCTTGATATCACTCTTATCTGATATTCAAGCATAGAACTCATTAATGGAAAGTCTCAAGGACTCACTCTCAGTTGCCCTCACTAATGCCTGGACGAAGTATAAAACTATTTTCGATCAGTTACCATGTCCAGATGCAAATTAAGTTTTTAATGTTTGTCAAAAAGGGTGAGTACTATTATGTTACTACATGGGAGAGGAAAGCCCATCAAAGGGGGAGTAATTCTACCCTTGGAGACTAGTACAGTTTTGATAACACAATTTTGAGTATTATATACAATGGGAGTCTACCGAGTAGAACATATAGAGCATTCAGAGTACACAAGTATAGTACAAAACCAAACCAAACATGTAAATTCTGAGTTATGTATAGGACAATGATAAGGGGAGTATATCTGCATATACTATTGACTATTGTACATATTGTCAAGTATAGTCATTTTGTCAAGTATTTTTTTTTAGTTATGACTTTGTAAGTAGTTTTTGTCAAACGTCTCAACTAATGTCAAAATGGGAGATTGTTACTACTGTTAGTGTAGGTTTTTTTATTTTCCTTATGTTAGGGGGTATTTATTTTTCCTACACATATATTATTAAGCTTGCTTAGGTTATTAGGTGTGGTTAATATGAGGACACATGGTGGAATACATTAGCTACATGTGTAACTCTCCACCTCACATGGGTAGTTGAGTTACACACCCTCTTTTGGCTTGTTGTGCCACCTCTCATAACCACTATTTTGTCATTTCCTAAGTGGGTTATGGGTAGTTGGGTTTCTCACCCTCTTTTGGCCTTATGTGCCACCTCTTATAACTCCTTTTTTGTTTTCATGTAAGGAGGTTATGCCACATGTTTTGGCATTTACCAAGTAGGTAAAAACCTCCCACCTTTTATGGGGTAGTAGGTAAAACCTCCCACTTTTTATGGAGGTGGGAGTTAATGCACCTCTTGGTTGTATATGCTATTATTTTTCTATATAATAAGCAATATACTCTCACCTTCACAAGTCAAGTGATAGCTCGGTGAGAGTCTTCTCTAAATTCTCTTCTTTATCTCTATTTTTCTCTCATATCAGATTTATCTTCATTCAGCTATTTTGATCTTCGATCATCCGTTGCTTGGAGTTGCATGTGATCTATGACCGACATCAGATCCTGGCTCAATTCTTGCTTCTCACAGAATTTAACATGGTATCAGAGCCATGTTGTCTGGTATAGCTCATTGCTTTTCTGATTTATTTGAGAGATTTGAGATTGTTAGATAGCTAATATTTTTCTTAAAAACCAAGTATGCTCTTCTCCTGCATTTTCGTGTGATCTGGAGAATCAGAACAGTTTAAAGTAAAATAAGCTTCTAGTTAAATCTGGTTTTATATATGTGTTCTTTGAGATCTGGGTGATTGCAGCATTTTTGGTAATATTGGAGGCTTCTTTAGCATTTCCAGAGTGTCCAGAAGGCTTGTGAAAATCATAAGTGACTTTTATTTCACCAAATTCAAAGTTTGGAGAACACAGTAAAAAAATCAGAGTACTTGACGGAAAGCTGGAAATGAGCACTCTTCATAATTGCAGGTCTTATTGAAATATTCTACCCTTCTTTGTTAGATATTGCAGGTTGAATCAGCTGCATGTTTTTTTCCCTTCTATAGATCATATCTTTCTTCTCACAACTCTATTTTACAAAAACGAATAGTTGTTGGAAAGGTATTAAGATACATTGAGCAGCAATAAGGCTAATTTTTCCAGATTTTGTGTTAAATTTATATGTATTTAAACTTTCTATTTTGGCCATTAAAGCCTTAGAAAGCATTGTAATCTGATAAAAGCCTTGTCAATGCACTAATTATAAAGTGCCAACCTTGTAATATTTGGGGGGGTGATTTCAAAGACTAGTGAAAAGGGGGGGTGTCTCTTGTGTCTTCTTTCTTGCACTCTTCTTGACTCTTTGCAATCTTCTTTTCTGCTATCATGGATGCATCTACAGTTCCACTTTTAACACCATATAATTACTTTGAATGGAAATCTAAGATGATAATATATCTGAAAAGACATGGATATCATCGTGTTACTGTGGGACTTGAAACTGAACCTCAAGATGCTGCAGAAAAGATTAAATGGTTTAATAAATGTGATGAAGCTTTTGGTACATTGTGCATGTCAGTCTCTCCTGACCTTCTTTTTCACATTGAATCTGCTACTACACCAAATGCAGTATGGACTACTTTGGGAAACCTCTTTGGTAAGCAGGATGAACTGAGAGGTCATCAATTGGAGAATGAACTCATAGGGTTGAATCCAACCAATTTTGATACTATACAAGACTTCTTCACTAAACTTAAGTCTATAAGATTGCAGTTGGAACAGTGTGGAACTAAGAAAGATTATAAGCAACTGATCTTGAGTATTCTTTCTAAGCTTGGTCCTAATTATTCAGTGTTTGTTTCTACATTCTATGCTACCAAATGTGCCCTAGGTACCACATTCAAAATGCCTTCTTTAGATGATTTTGCTGCAGAACTCACTAGGGAGCAGGACAAATTGGTTCAAATGGGTACAATAAAGCCCTCTAAGTCACATGCCTTAGTTGTAAATCAAGGCATAAAAGAACAGAAAGGGTCTAGTAAGCAAGATAAGAAACAAAAGAACCAAGGAGAGAAGAAGAAAGATCAGAAATCTGCTACTTCAAAAGCAGACAATGAGACATCTTTATCAAAAGGTGAACAACCTAAGAAGGAGAAGGTCAAGTGTTCTTATTGTAAGAGGCCTGGTCATGATGAACATAAGTGTTTAAGGAAACAAATTGATCACCTTTAAAATCTTCTTGAAAAGAATAATATCAAGGTTCCTGATTCAGTCAAACAGAGTTCATCAGAAGGATCTTCTAAGGACATAGATAAGAGTAAGGGGAAAGGAAAGGGTAAGGCCCTAGTTGCTATTGCTTCACAACCAAATTCTTGGATAATTGACTCAGGTGCTTCACACCACATGGCTTCTTCAGAAGATGATTTCACATCTTTAGAGCCATGTTCTATGCCTTCCATCCTAATGGGTGATGACACTCCTGTTGAAGTGCATGGGAGAGGGTCTGTTGATGTGGGTGAAGGAACATTTCAAGATGTCCTTTGTGTTCCATCTTTATCAACTAATCTCCTATCTGTTTATCAGATCACTCACACTGGTTCTGGCAAGCGAGTTGAGTTCACATCAGATGTAGTGGTAATCAGCAAAATGCATAATGGGTCTACTGTTGCTGTGGGAAAAGCAGATCATCATTCTAGATTATATCAGTTTTCTCACTTTGTTCCTGACTCTCCTTCAACAGTTTTACTCACTCATGCAGATGAGGTGAGTTGTTTGTGGCATCAACGGTTTGGCCACTTGAACTACCGTTACTTGCAACAACTCAGTCAACAAGAAATGGTTTCAGGGTTGCCTTCTATTCGATTTTCTGATGGAGTTTGCCAGGGGTGCATTCTTGGTAAGCATCCAGAGGAGAAGTATGATAAAGGTAAAGCTTGGAGAGCTACACAACTATTGGAGTTGGTACATAGTGACTTGGCAGGACCATTTCCACAACCATCTTTCAGCAAGGCTAGATATGTCTTGACATTTATTGATGACTTTTCTAGATATACATGGGTTTACTTTCTCAAACAAAAGTCTGAAGTCTTTGAAAATTTTCTAGATTTCAAAGCTTTTGCAGAGAAACAATCTGGGAAGTTCATCAAGATTCTGCGTACAGATAATGGGGGTGAATATGTTAATAATCAGTTTGAACAGTTTTGTGCTTCAGAAGGTATCAACATGCAGCACACAGTTCCATACAGTCCTCAACAAAATGGTGTAGCAGAACGAAAGAATAGGTCCTTGAAGGAGATGGCTAATTGTATGATTCACTCCAAGTCTTTGGCACCTCAGTATTGGGCAGAGGCCATCAACTGTGCGTGTTACATCCAGAATTGAGTTCCTCATAAAGTTGTGAAGGGGGTAACTCCCTTTCAAGCTTGGACTGGTCGAAAACCCATAGTTAAACACTTTAGAGTGTTTGGTTCTCTTGCATGGGCCCACATTCCAGCTGAAAAATGCAAGGCTATGGATCCACAGAGTAAGCCTTGCATATTTGTTGGATATCCAGATGATGTCAAAGGGTATAGGCTTCTCCATCCCACTACTCATGAGTTGTTCATTGAGAGGAGTGTTCATTTTGAGGAGAGTTCTTCTAGTTCTTCTCATACCACTTCTCCATCCACTATCACATTGGAGAAATTGCATTATGATGACAGTTCTTCAGAGGATCTTAATCCTCCTAATCTTGATGAGGATTCTTCTTCCTCTACTTCAGATGGTGACAGTGATGATGAGGATTCACATTCCTCTCATAGTCATCATTCAGAGGCTGATGATTCTCCCCTAGACTCTCCAACCTTAGTGCCTCTTTGGGTTCGACAAACATTTGAGTCAGCAGGAGATTGGCTTGGTGATCCATTAGATACTGGAAGAACAAGGTCACAATTTCAGCAAGCTCCACATCTCTTCATTACTTCAGCTTCTGATCCACAGTCCTTTCGAGAAGCTTCAGGTGTTCCTGAGTGGGATGCTGCAATGCAAGAAGAGTTCAATTCCTTGGAAAGGAATCACACATGGGATTTAGTTCCTCTTCCTAAGGGAAGGAAACTTGTTCGGTGCAAGTGGATCTATCGAACAAAATTTGCAGTGGATGGGTCGGTTGATAAGTATAAGGCTCGCTTGGTAGCAAAAGGTTTTTCCCAAGTTCCAGGGGTTGATTACTCTGAGACTTTTTCTCCAGTTGCTAAGATGAATTCCATCCGACTTGTTCTTGCTATAGCTGCAGCCCATCGTTGGGAAGTTCATCAGATGGATGTGAAGAGTGCATTTCTTCATGGTGACCTTCAGGAGGAAATCTACATGGAGCAACCACAGGGGTTTGTTCAGGATCCTTCACTTGTGTGTCGACTTCGAAAGTCTCTCTATGGCCTCAAACAGGCTCCTCGAGCTTGGTATGCCAAGATGGACTCATTTCTTCTGACAGTTGGTTTCACTCGGTGCCATTCTGATCCGAACGTATACATTCTGCAATAGGATGAAACTCTCACATTTCTAGTTCTCTATGTTGATGACTTGTTACTCACAGGGAGTCACTCATCCACCATCAAAGCAGTGAAAATTGCTCTACATGATAGATTTTTGATGTCAGACTTGGGTCTTCTGCATTACTTCTTGGGAATTGAGATCACTCAATCATCTTCAGGAATCTTCCTTGGACAACCCAAGTATGCACTTGATATGCTCTCTAGATTTCACATGGCTGATTGTAAGCCTGCACCTACTCCATTTTTGTCAGGGGTCAAACTTGAGGCTAAGTGGTCTTCACCCTTGGTTGATGGCACTTTATATCGACAGCTTGTTGGAAGCCTCATTTATTTGACTCATACGAGACCCGAAATTTCTTATGCTATGGACATGGTCTCTAGATTCATGCAGGAGCCACATGAGTTGCATTGGAAAGCAGCTAAGCGGATCCTCCACTACATTCAGGGTACTCACAATTATGGAATTCAGTATGTAGCAGGTGTGGATATTGACTTGGTAGGATATATGGATTCAGATTGGGCAGGTGATTCTCAGGATCGCAAGTCTACTTCTGGGTATTGCTTCTCACTTGGTTCTGGTCCAGTTTGTTGGTTGAGCAAGAAGCAGTCTACAATTGCTCTTTCATCGACAGAGGCCGAGTATCGAGGGGCAGTCAATGCCACCACTAAGGCTATTTGGCTTCAAAATATTCTTACTGAGTTTGGTATTCCAGTTAGAAAGCCTACCATCATCTTTTGTGATAATCAGAGTGCTATACAGATCTCAAAAAATCCAGTTCATCATCAGAGGACGAAACACATTGAGATACATATGCACTATATTCGGGAGCTCATTCAGGAAGGCATCATTGATCTTAAGTATTGTTCTACATTGGAGCAAACTGCGGACATCTTCACCAAACCTTTCACCGAAAGCAAGTTCCTTCATTTGCGATCTTTGCTTGGGATGCAAAAGGTGTCTACTTCAGGAGGGGCTTCTTTGGCTTCTTAGGTTTTTTTATTTTCCATATGTTAGGGGGTATTTATTTTTCCTACACATATATTATTAAGCTTGCTTAGGTTATTAGGTGTGGTTAATATGAGGACACGTGGCGGAATACATTAGCTACATGTGTAACTCTCCACCTCACATGGGTAGTTGAGTTACACACCCTCTTTTGGCTTGTTGTGCCACCTCTCATAACCACTATTTTGTCATTTCCTAAGTGGGTTATGGGGTAGTTGGGTTTCTCACCCTCTTTTGGCCTTATGTGCTACCTCTTATAACTCCTTTTTTTTTTTCATGTAAGGAGGTTATGCCACATGTTTTGGCATTTACCAAGTAGGTAAAAACCTCCCACCTTTTATGGGGTAGTAGGTAAAACCTCCCACTTTTTATGGAGGTGGGAGTTAATGCACCTCTTGGTTGTATATGCTATTATTTTTCTATATAATAAGCAATATACTCTCACCTTCACAAGTCAAGTGATAGCTCGGTGAGAGTCTTCTCTAAATTCTCTTCTTTATCTCTATTTTTCTCTCATATCAGATTTATCTTCATTCAGCTATTTTGATCTTCGATCATCCGTTGCTTGGAGTTGCATGTGATCTATGACCGACATCAGATCCTGGCTCAATTCTTGCTTCTCACAGAATTTAACAACTACTTATCAAATTTCCATTAGTTTCATATCCAAAGTCATACTATATTCTAGTCGGTTAGTATTACCAAATCATGCAATCGGTACACATAGAGAAGCCGGTATGAACAGTCTAGTTGAATACTGAAGAAAACAGTCACAGAACATAGTATTCACTGAGCTGTTTATCGAGTAAAGGTTCATGGCTACCGAGTGGTATAATTAACTCTCCGAGTTGATATTCACTGAGTAAAATGTCTTACTAGATACATTGAACTTGGACATGCACATGAAAATGTGTTACAAGATCGAGGCACATCTAACCATTTTTGCATTGGAAATTGCACTAGGAGATTGTGTATGATTACAAGATCAATCTAACCTATGAGATATTTTGTTTAATCAAAGAATCTCTTTGTAAGATCAAAGCAATAAATTAGATCACCACTGTAAGAGATCTATATATACAGCATGATTCTAGGGTTAGATATATGACACAATATGATGTGATAAGAGATGCAATGAGATAGCAGTGTGTATGCAAGAAGGAAGACTATTACAGAGACACAGAGAGGTCATCGAGAAGGTTATCAGTGAATAGTCAAAGAATAGAGTAAATAGAAGGTTTTACCAAGTTTCATTATGGGTTAGCAACGTATGCTACAAGCTAGGTAATCTTATTCAGAGCACATAGAATCTGCTTTAGCATTTCAGATGTAAAGTTGCAAATATTTGTAATGATTATATTGTAATATTTTGAAGTTGTAAGACAAACCTTTAACAGGGTAAAAGACTCTAACCAAGTCTATAAATTGTAAATCCTTTAACCAGGTACTACACTTATATAGTGTTGTAAATTCCTTTAGTAAGGTAGATCTAACTGATCTTAATACTCCTAATAGGGTAAGCTATCAGAAATAGCTAAATGTAGCTCTAACTGAGCATTCTTTATTATTGCAGTAGTGAAGTTGTGGGTGCCATCCCCACCGCAATTTTTCTCTTTAACCAAGAGTTTCTGCGTGACCAAAATATATGTGTTATGAAGTGAATCATGTATAAATGTTATCTGTTGATTATAGTTTTGTTTTATGTTACTGCACTATTATGTTTATGCATAACAATAAGGTTATTATAAAAGAAAAATTTTGGAGTACTGATTCACCACTCCCCTCTCAGTACATTAGCTTTCTATATTGGGCCTAACACTGAGTTGCATCACAATCTATAAAGATGGACCCCACATTCTTTTATTTTAACACTTGAGTATTTATGACTTCACACACTAATTTCTCAAGATGTAAAAGAATAGACTCTAATGAGGAAGGTTGATTCCTAAAGATCCATTTATTTATTTCCCACCAAATATGGCATACAAGGGTAGATGGTATAATTTTGCAAATACTTGCAAAGAGAATTTTTTTATAAAGGACTAGCCATGTTACAAATACATCCCACAAAGATTTTGATAGTGAAGCATTCCAATTATGTTTGGATTTAACAAAGTCCCAACAAGAAAATGCAATTTGACAATGCAAAAATAAATGATGCACATTTTCATTGGTTGAATTGGAGAGGGTACAAGTAAGAGGGTTAGGGGAAATACCTAATTTAACAAGTCTATCAGTGGTTAAAATTATGGGTTTAAAAGCAAGCCAACTAAAGCAACCTAATTAGGCAATATACCTAGAAACCAACAAAATGATTATTCTCTTTGAGAAATATCTTGTCATTGAAAACTCATAGCTACTTTATAACCAAATTTAATAGTGTAATGTCCCGATTTTGAAGGAGCCCATATAATATTATCCATCTTTTGATTGAGGAAAACTAGGTGAGCAATTATAGCTGAATTTATATCTGACTTTAAAGCACAAAGTAGAAATGGAGTGTCCAAAACTATCCAAGAAGCTCTCCCTTAATGAGATTCCATTGAATTAACATAATCCTTAATATTAGGACCCATCCTTTGAGAAAAATATTCTTGAGCTTCTTGAAATTCAACTACTGAATGAACAGGTGGATAACCATTCCATGAATTAGACAAAAAATTAGCCAACTCTCTATTATGAATTTCCTTGGTGAGGTGAGGGAGAATTATACTTTTACAACTTACAAGAAAGTTACACATAACTAGCCTAGAAGGAGGATTATAAATAGTAAATAGCTAAGAAGGGGAATTAGAATCCATATATTTTGTGTCAGCTGGGTGTTACCTTTGCATACATGTGTCATACTAATTTTGCCCCCAAAGAAATATTCCTAGCTGACATATTGTGAACTCTTGCTCCTCCTTTAATTTTATCCAAACAAGTGGGTGGGAGGAGAGGTATAGGCAGCACCAAGTTCCTCTATCGGATCAAATCATTGGTTGTTAGGGCTGTAGACTATCCATTGATTGCAGGACAATTCTACAAACTAGCAAGTGATTTGGAAAGGGGAGAGAGAAAAGCTCATTTTTTGCTCCGACCCGACTATCCCCCAATGAAGGAGGGGTGAGTGCAGCATAGCGAACCACTCAAGAAATAGATGGGGTCATCCATAGATCATATCAAAGGGATCTTATTTTTACCATCCATATTACCTTCCATAGGAAAGATCTAATTATGTTTTCAATGATAGATATAACAATCCTAGAAGCATTGAGAACATCCATATAGTAATTTGGAATTGTTGATAAGACTCACTTTATCTTTAAAATTATACTTGATAGAAAAACATATCTACCTTTCCAACTTGCAATTCTATAATAAATATTATAGATAACCTTATACCAATAAGAAAAATGAGATGCTCCCAAAAAGAAGGGAATTCCTAAATACTGTGAGGTGAGATCAACAAGTTGAAATCCCAAAATGTCCACTAGGTCATTCATCATTTGGGAGTTTGACCCCTATCCAACATCCATCCAAATGAGCTTTTTGAACTGCCCTATTCAATGTATCTACCAATATGATGAATAATAATGGCAAAATAGGGTCACCCTGCCTTACCCCTTTGAGTAGAAGAAAAGAACCCTATTGTTGCACCATTAATTAATACTAAAAATTGTGTACTAGATATACAAGAATAGATCCATTTACATAATTTTTGATCCAATCCAAGCTTGTATAATATTTTTATGAAGAAATCCCAATTTACCCTATCACATGCCTTCATCATGTCCAACTTCATGATTAAGGATGGGAGCTTATTGGTAGATATAGAATGTAGTACCTCATGAGCCACTACTGCACCTTCAGTAGTTTACCTCCCAAAAATGAAACCACCCTACTCTGATGAAATTATATTAGGGATAAATTGTAGTAGCCTTACGTATATGGCTTTAGTGAAAGTTTTATATATCATGTTCCACAAATAAATTGGTTTGAAATTAGAGAAAGAGACCGAACATTGCAGCTTAAGGATAAGAGCAATGTGAGTAGCATTAAATTGAGTAAACATTAACCCTGATCTATGAGATTCTTCTAAATCTTTTAGAAGATAAAAACCTATGAAGTTCCATCTTTTCTAAAAGAAGAGGGTAGTGAATCCATTAGAGCCTAGTGCTTTATCAGGAGACTTGGAAAAGACTTATTTTTCAATTCGCCAAGAGAGGAAGGTTTATGTAAAAAACAATTATCTTATTGTAAAATCAAAGATGGAATGGATTGAAGCAATTGTTACTTGAAGATTTAATCTGATCAGACATATGTGAAGGAGCATAGAGGAACCTTGAGAAAAAATTTGATTGATTCCTGTTTAATGTCTTCCTCACTTGTTAATTTAACACCTATGATACAATCTTTAATAATGAAAATTGTGTTCTTACCTTTCTTTATTTGTGCTGATCTATTAAAAAAAATTGTATTATGGTCCATTTCCTTTAACCACAACTCCCTAGACTTTTGTCTCTAATATATTTCGTCCCTAGCTAAAAGATCTTCCCATTGCGACTGCAATGATCTTTGTTGTTGAAAATAATTTGATTTCAAACCTTTTGCAATAATCTGAGCATTTATGTCCTGAAGTTGCTTAAAAAATACTTTTTTCTTGCAAAATACATTTTTTAAAACATTTGCATTCCAATCCTTAATTTGAGTTTTAATATACCTCATCTTCTGATAAAGGTGAAATTGGAAAGTTCCATCAACTCTCAGAGATTGGGACCACTAGGTATGTAGTAGATTCAAAAAGTTTGGATGCCTAAACCACATGGACTTGAATTTAAAGGAAGGCCTTGAACTAGATTTTTGATGGCCACTATGGAAAGAAAGTGAAATTGGAAAGTGATCTAAATCAGACCAAGGCAGGATTTTTGAAATGAGTTCATATTTATCTATAATCCATAGGAAAAAAGACAAAAATTGATCCAAACAAACTGCAACTTGGATGTAATCATGATGTTTGTTTGTCCATGCAAAAGAACCCTTAGCTAGGAGAATATCTAAAAAAGAATTATCTTGAACAAAAGACTTAAAGTCTTCCATGATTTTATTTTAAGGAATAATTCCCCCTTGCTTCTCTGAGGGTTGCATGATAGCTTTAAAATCACCTACAAGGATAAATTTGAGATGATCCAAAGTCTCCAAGACTAATTCAATTTCTTCCCAAACTTTTTTCTTACCTTGATTCAATTTTGGAGCATAGATGTTTATCAGAATAAAGTCCAATTCAAACTGTGAAACTTTAAAAGCTTGCCAATGCTGATGAGCCTCAATGTGATATAAGGAAACATAGGAAGGTTTCCATAGTGTAAGAAGCCCCCGAGATGCACCAATAATAGTTGTATGATATGATTTCCATCTTGACCATTTTGAGATAATTAAATCATAAGTATCATCAAACATTTTGGTTTCTTATAGGAGGACAATATCAACCCCACAAGTATCCAGATGGTTCTTATTGTGGGCTCTTTTGTCAGGAGCATTAAATCCCTTGACATTCCAAGACAAAAATTTTATTTGGTTTTCAAAGAGAAAACAATCCCCCTCAATCATTTCTTGATGCTACCATCCAAGGTTAGCTTCTTGCTAGAAGCTATCTCTTGTTGAGTGTGTAGGGGGAAAAAGTGAGACTAAGTATGGAAACACTAATACCACTCTCATATACACTCATGGAATAGGAAGGATCCTAGGGAGGTAACGTACTTGGGCTACTTCTTTTGAGAAAGAGAAATTCATAGATTACCTCTTAGGGTTTATATTCCTTTGCTATAAATGAGGGAGGAATGGTTCAAAATGAAATTTAACCTAGAGTGCAAGTAAGCAAGAAACCCTAATCTGGAAATACAGAATGGAAAGCAACTGATAAATTGATGAAAAGTATAGATTAGGAAGAAAAATAATAGGCACACCTATGTTTTAAATTTGAGCAAAAATGTTTAGGACCGAGGTGCCACGCCACTGTCCTGATTTTGCAAGTCTAAAGCTGCAACTAAAAGACTAGATTCTGGGATCTGCAAACTATTACATTGCTAAATGTTGATGGAGATAGGTAGGAATAGGGCACCACACTAGTATCCTAGGGGTTTTTGATGAGCTTTGAACCTCGAGACAGCCTCTATGTGCTTTGATAGTCCTGAAACTTTTAGTGATGCTTAGATTTGAACCTATACCTATAACTGAAAAAAAGGGCTTTGGGTGGCTATATAGGGTTTTGCCTTAGTCAAACCCCTATTTTGGTGATTTCTACCTCAACAAATAGCTGATAATGTACTTGAAATATGTGTGGTAGAAACTTGTGTGTGTGTAAGATCCTAAAATAAAAGAAAACAATCTAGAGCAAGCCTAAAAATTAAACCCTAATTTATTATAATTGACAAACTAAATACTCTAAATCCATGATGTAAAGTCATCTAAAGCATGAATATGAATCAAAATAAAGCTCATATAAAGACATGGAAACAACAAGAAACCATAACCAACCCCAAGGGATACGTACAAGCCAATATTCAATTGATGATCTCCTATTGTTCTCCTACATCTGCAAAAGCCTCCAATTGATGAAATGATGCTTCATGAATGTTTGATGGATGAATGTTGAATATTGTTGAATACTTCAAAGATCTACTCTTTCTCTACAAAGAAGGCTTTTCATGCTGCAAAAACCTGCTCGTAGATTCTTAGAAGAAAACCCCTTCAAATGAAGAAAGAGAGCTCTTCAGTATGAAACCCTAGATCTTAATTTCATGGTTAGGCTGACCTAGGATTTGAATTTCCTACCAATATTTTGAAGTTAAGCATTATTATATCATAGGATTATGATTCCAAAATTTTGAGAAAAAAGTCGAGGACCATGTGCACTTTGAACATGGTCCGATGAACTTTTCCCCAAATTTTTGGGGCTATTAGATATGATGATATTAGAGCGGAACCCAAAGATATAGTTGATTTCAAGTTGTTTTGATATGTGAAATCGGGTCTTAATGATCTAAATAAGACATAATTAGGGTTTATGATTAAATGATTTATTGAAGGAATAAAAAGGGGCACACTTAGGAGAAAGGGCCTAATTTTGTAACATGTGAAGAGGTGAAATGTGAATTTAGATTTAATTAAATTAATTAATTAAATGGTTAAAAGAGATTAGAAATGCAAGATGCAAAACACACTAAGGTAAGTGCTAAACTAAGTGTGAAATTGTACTACCCTAGCAAGGGTGTAAAATTTATGACACTATATTTATCCCCCACTTTAGCGGTCATATGACACTACATGCATATGGAAACTAAAGTACATAAAAAGTAAACATCATTTGAAAAAAGGATTATCCATAAGTTGTTGGATGAAGCCCCCAACAGTATTTCCAATACATAGTTAGGATCCACACCCTACAAAACCACATGTTAGATCACAAAATCATCTAATGCTTACTAAGGAAGGTGATGAAATTCATGGGTAGCTATATGGCCCCCTATTTTGGCTTTCTTATTAGTGAGTTGAAATAGGGTATCATGTTTACCATAGTGAATTGGAATGAAAACCTTGATGACCATGTTCACAACAAGGATCGGTTGTCCATCCAAGAACTTTATGGAACTAATGCAAAGAAAGAGGGAGAATTCACTATTACAATGCCACTGACGATGTGAAAATTAGAGCTCCCTAGCTCCAGATATGATAGATTGAAGAAAAAGTGTAGAAATTAGGGTTTTTAAATTAAAATAATAAAACAAAAAAAGTGCATAACTCATTAATATGAAAGTAACACCCTCATTTGTCACTTTTGACTTTTCTGCACTATTCATTGCAGCAGAGCCCACTTATTTTCCATCATGTCTCGATGTCGACCTAAGTGACCTACGCGAATGGAGATCCTATGCCATTCCATACTCGTCGACTGACCCTTGGACGAGGTGAGTGTTGGCAGTGGGCCAACATCCCTTATGGGGATTCAAGACATGGTTTAACAACCTCCTATGGATTCTATAAGTCTAGTGGTTGTATCGGGCATTGACAGGTTGATCTTTTGATGCAACGACAACCCTGGGTTGTAACAATTGGTATCAGAGCTTGGTCATAGGTTCTAATCACATAGCCCACATCAAGTGACGCTGGGAGGGGGATTGTTGGTAGTGGGCCAGCATCCCTCATGGGGATTCACAACATGGTTTAACAACCTCCTATGGATTTTATAAGTCTATTGGTTGTATTGCGCATTGACAGGTTGATCTTTTGGTGCAACAGCAACTGTAGCTTGTAATAGTGAGTTGACTTGTCATGGAATTATCTTTGACTTTTCATGATTGCACTGAATTTGATGTTGAATTATGTCATTGCCAAGATCATGCTCTTGCCCCCTATTTGGGCACCATGACCTCCTAGGGTGCCATGGTTCTCCATGGGCGACTTGGTCCCATGAGGATGCCTTGGTCCTCCTATGGCATGATGGTTCCACCTAGGCACCCTGGTCCACTCAGGGCACCTTGCTCCCTGTTCAAGGTAGCTAAAGGATGCATGGGATCAAGCATAAAAAAAATAGAATAGATTGGTGGTGTTTTTGTTTGGATTATTATGATCAATGATGGATTACTGATGATTTTATGTTTTGATTTGCAAATTCTTCCATCCATTTGGGAGCACATTGTTGGTCACACCTTTTGAAGCCTTCAGAACCAGATTTTGAGTCTTACACTAAAGGAGAGAGAGTTGCTTCATGTTGTAGGCTTGTGGTATACAATGATGGTGGTTGTCATCAAGTTTCATCCTACAATGTTGATGGCATTGATGGAGAGGTGGGATGCAAATACCTTGACATTCCTCTTTCCAATGGGGGAGATGACGGTTACCCTTGAGGATGTAAACCATATTGTTTGTCTTCCCATCTAGGGAGAGACTATTAGATATCGAGTCAATCGCTCTGATACCAAGTACAGGAGGGAGCAGGTCTACTGCGTAGGGAGAGTGATTCCTAACAAGACAAGGGGCTACATCATGGTCAGTTGGCTCGTACACCCTACTAGCGAGGTTCCACTGGTGAGGTGGCTCATGATCACTACCATTGCATTAGTCATGTTCCTTGATGGGCGTGATACCCACATGAATGGAGGTCTCACCTACATGATTAGGACCATGGAGAGACATCAGAGAGTATACTCTTGGGGTCAGATCATTCTTGCACATCTCTATCATGACCTTGCAGAGTATGTGTTTGGACAGGGGTACAGTCTGATGACTAGCACACTACTATAGGTGTGGATGTTTGAGCATATTACATGCACTAGGCCTGTTGGAGTCCCTACGGACTTAGTTCTAGAGAAGATTAAGGTATTTTCTTATCCACTTACCCATGGGTGGTGGTTCAAGGATCTACTACATTGGAGATTAAGTCTAGATAGATTGACAGTGGGTATGATTATATGGAGACCTTACCTCATGATGTATATGTGGGCAGGGATACACATGTAGTTATTTTGCATGAAAAGAAACCATCTACTAGAGGGGTGATATAGTAACATAGTCATTCCCTTCTACTTTGACTCAGTCTAGTGGTATTTTGGGTTCGATCAATGTGTTCATACTGATATGCTTGTCTACATCTGACACTCACGCGTGAATCCTAGATAGAGATCTATTCTGAGGCCTACAAGCGATGAGATTGACATCATGGATTTTGATAGATCAGATTGAGATGTCGTGACAAATTATAGAGATGATGTGGGTGTGCACCAATGGCATAGCACATCGTGGGAGGGGATATACCCTAGAGCCATCTTTCTAGTAGACTATCTTAGAGGGAATCCCATACCATGGAGACAAACAGGTGACAAGGTGGGGCTCGATACATCTGAGGAGGGCATAGATGATCAAGCTAATGATGTAGGACAATAGGAGGTAGGTAGGGATGTAGACGGTCCTAATATAGTAGAGGGAGGTCAGGATGGAGATGATGAGGAGGATGGAGAGGAGGAGGAAGAGTACAAGGATGAGGATGAGGAAGAAGAGGAGGAGGATGAGGAGATTGAGGAATATATTAAGGAGGATGAGTAAGATGTAGTTCTCATCACTCCAAGGACAACAACATAGAACTAGATCCACCGAGCCTCCCGTAATAAGCGAAGAAGGACCCTATAAGGGGTCTTGATTCTAGTCCCCACTGACCCATGTCTACTATGCAGAGATAGTATGAGCACAGAGAGCCTAGTGGGTCCCAATCTCAAGCGGTTCCTTTCCATAATCCCTACTAACAAGAGGGAGATCTGGGTAAGGTGTTTTATGATTGTCTAATTTATGCAACTTATTTGTTTATATTTGATGAAATATAATATTACTAATGAAAACTTCTGCCTCTCTCTCTATAGCTAGCATCTAGGAATGGTACTCACTTATCCAGCATGTAGTGATAGACCTCATCATGTTTTCACACATCCCTAGTTCCTTGCAGATAGCACATAGGTCACAGGGTAGGATAGGATGACATGAGGACCTATTCACCCCCATTCAGATGGAGATGGAGGTTTTGTGAGATACGGGGAGATCTTTGCGAGAGAGATTACAATAGACAAAGAGTGATCTAGTAGCATCTCAGATAGAGGCATCCACATACCACGAGATTATTATGGAGAGGGATCATAGGAGTTCCTCACATTCCATATCAGAATACACACCCTTGGGCCCACTCTCATGGCCAGATCATGAAGGGACATCTAGTCACCATCCTCTAGATACTAGTCTTAGGGATAGGAGATGACTTTTCTTTATTAGTCCATACATTTTGTTGATGTATATGTTATAACACTCATGGATATGTATGTATTTATGCTCATGTTATATCTCAAACATGTTTTTAATACTTAAACAATGTATGCATTTCTTATATTAAAAGTATCCCATTTGGTGATGAACATGTACGTCTAATTTAATTTCCATGTGATTGATTTCTCAATGCTTAACGATTAAATTGGTACATGTGTGATTTAATTAAATAACTAAGTATCTAATTAAATGCTACTTTGTTGATGTAGAAGAGAAATGTGTTAAGTTAAGAACTATATGACTAATGTAATTTAATTAACTTTAATTAAACACAACATGATATAATCCTACTTAACACATAAGAAATTGTAAAACATACTAGCACATGTAAAATGTAAATTGTTACAATTTACATAAATGAATCCAAGACAAGCAATAGAGTAAAGGAACATGCTTGTCAAGAGCGAAGTAATGTAGACTAAATAATACAATATCATTCAATACCATTGTAATGAAGATATGCTAACACATTATCTAATTTTGAGGAAAGAAAAGGTACAAAGAGGAAGAATACAAACTAGAAAGAGAGAAAGAGGGAGAGAAAGAAAGAGATAGGGGCTAGGCATAGTATCTACAAAGGTGCATAGCATTTACAAGTTCCTTGAGAGGTGTACCTTCTACATATGCTATCTTGTAAGAACCCGACCCATACACTAAAATAAAAATCTATGGTCCAAGCCAATTAGGGCTGAATTTTCCTTTCTCCTCAAGTAAAGCATTCATGTTATGCTGATTTTCATAAAGCACTAGATCGCCCACTAAAAAGGAATGTGAAATGACTTTATCATTATAGGTCCATTGTAAAGTTTTATGATACACTTGATTATGCTTGAGAGTGTCTATACATTGTTCATCGAGCATCTAAAGTTGTTGAAGTCTTTGTTCCCTATAGGAATCATCATCCACTATTCTCCTAAGAGAAACTCTCAGAGAAGGAATTTCTAACTCCAAAGGCATAATGGCATTAGTGCCATAAACAAAATTATAAGGGGTACAACCTGTAGCAACACGTACACTCATTTGATAGGCCTAGAGAACATAGTTTAATTGAGTATGCCAATCATTATCATGCTTGTTTACAGTCTTTTGAAAAATTTGTTCAATTATCCTATTAGAAGACTCTACTTGACCATTTGACTAGGGATAGTAGGGTGTAGAAAATTTATGTTGAATATGATATTTCTCAAGGAACCTCTTCACATTCTTTTTTTTAAATGGCATTTCATTATCTGAAACTAAGGCAGAAGGTATTCCAAATTGGGAAATAATGTTCTCTAAGATGAATTGACAAATTACCTCAGCGGTAGTGGATCGAAGAGGAACTGCTTCCACCCACTTTGTAAAGTAATCAGTTGCAGTTATAATGAAAGTATGTCCTTGAGATGAAGTAGGAGATGTTTTACCACTGAGATCCAAACCCCATGTAGAAAAGGGCTAAGACGTTACTTGAGATCGATGTTCTTGGGCAAGGGCATGGACCAAATTGCTATGCTGCTAACATTGATGAATTTTTTTTAACAAATGCAAAGGAATCCTTTTCCATGGTCTGCCAATAATATCCCATTCAGAGCAATCTATGAACCAAAGATCTACCCCCAAAATGCCCCCCATAAAAACCTAAATGTGCTTCCTCAAAGTCAATAAGGATTTCAGCCTTGTTAAGACATCTAGGTGATGATATGATGAATCAATAAGGATCCAAACCACTACTAAGAGGGGGTGTGAATCAGTAGATGGAAAAAAAAAAAACCACTTTCACCATACTCAAACCCAACTCATAAATCAATCACTAAACTAACTGGTTCAACAGTGAGTAATAAACAGCAACTGCACTATCAAGTTTACTGTTTGACTGGAATACCAATACAACAGTGTAATAGATTTGAAACTATCAAACCATTTAACCAAAACATCAAAACACTTTACTAAAATTAGTAATAGAACTTTTCAGATCACTTCCAGACATCTTAACACATCTAAGTAGCTTTACTAGTTAAACACATTAACCATATCAAAACCCAAATGGGAAAAACCATGGTGGGGATGAATACCCACAAGTATTTTGATCTCTTCTAAAGTTTTCCCTATTAAGAGCCAAGCCTTGTTAGAAGCTTTACAAAAATGTCCTGTTAGGAATAGATCCGGTTAAGGACCACCCAGTTAAGGGATTGACTACAATACCCTATTAAAGGCAATACCCTATTAAGAGTAGCCTCGATAGAGGATTTCAAATCTAAGCTAATGGATCACTAAGATAGAGGATTTAGAAAACACCAAGCCTGTTAAAGCTTACCTGGTTAAGGGATTTAACTATTGTAAGTGTTAGAGAACAACAAGATCTTGTTGATCTAGTAATAGCACTACTCTTCTTGATAAGATCCTATTCATGCTCCTATTTGCCTTCAAAATATTCTACAGATACTCATTCTAGTTTGGCAATCAATCACACTAACACATAATCAAAATTTCCAACACTACTACAAAATAACTCATCGACCTTATAAGAAAAAAAATAGGTCAATAACACATCACAAAACCTAAGATCTCATAGAGATTACAAACAAATCGGTTCAAACATGACCGTTGGATTACATAAGAATCATTAGCACATTGTTCAAGATAACCTCGACCACTCCTTGATCACCACACATTGGATCCTATAACTCATCACATGGTTTCTACTTCGTGCAATGTACTCACTCATTCCCAAGATAAAATAGTTATCTCTATGCACCAAAAACCACTTGAAACTCATCACGTGCATCATGCATATATGGCATAATCATCTCTGATCAGCATTTGATCATAGAACACAATTGATTCACCAAGCTCCATTGGTTAGGTTTTGGCATATCAATAGGTAGGGTTACCGGTTTATCTCTTTACTTAAATAGTAATACCAGTTTCCTTCACTTCTCAACTACCTATTGCATTACTGCATCACTATTGGTTGCAATACAACTCCATTACTAGTTACAACTAACATCAATGACAACACTTATACTTTATTAATGCAATCTTCATGCAAATGCCACCAATATCCCCATTTGGCATTAATGGCAATAGAAATATCAATACCCTTTGATTGTGATGATTGAGAGTAATGCACATACATAGGATTAGGAATCTTGGTTTATATTTTTCCATGTACTTTCCTTCAAATGTGTCTCCAAGTCTTCAGTTGGTAACTGGCTACAGTTCTTCTCTCTATCAATCATACAGTTCTTCTCCCCCTTTGACAACAATGCCAAAGTGAAAGTAAAACATACAGTGTCATACTTCACCATTCTGCAACAAGTTGCTCCCCTTGTGAAGTAGCTCCACTCTACACCAATCCAGCTTTAAGATCTTCAATAAGCTTTGGGAGTGATGTCTTCCACATCTATTCAATTGACCTCATGTAGAGGCACAACCCCTAGCTGACCTATAAGATACTCAAAAGTAGCCTTAAGCAGAGGTTTAGTAAAGATATGTGCTAGTTGTTCCTTAGTAGATACATTCTCCAGTAACACATCTTTACTCTGCACTTTCTCTCTCAAGAAATTATATTTCAGCTCAATATGCTTAGTTCTAGCATGCAACACCGAGTTATTTGAAATATTTATTACACTGGTGTTATCATAGAAAATCCTTATCGGTTCTATAATCTTCAACTTGAATCCTTCCAGAATGTGTTTTATCGAGATTGCCTAGGTACAATTCATATATGCTACAACATAGTCAGCTTCAACAGTTGACTGTGATATACAACTTTGCTTCTTGTTGCTCCAAGATACAAGCCTTCCTCCAAGAAAGAATGCACCTCTGATTGTACTCTTCCTATTATCAACATTTCCTACCCAATCTGCATCTGTATAGACCTTCAAATCAAAGCTACCTACATATGGATACCATAATCCATAATTAATTCGGGTTCTTCTGAAATATGGCAACTAATCCAACTGCATGAGGAATATTCGATCTTCTATGAACAACATAATGTAGTTACCCTATCACAGACCTATACTCCTTTTCATCAATGGATGCAGCATCATCCTCCTTAGATAGTTTACATCCTATAACCATTGGTGTCCCAACCGATTTACAGTTTCCCATTCCAAATGTCTTCAATACCTCTTTCACATATTTGGACTATGTGATAAATATACCATTCTTCATCTGTTGAATAATTTTAGCTCTCCTACTAGAGACATCTCAAATTCACTTTTCATCTCATCTGAAAAGTCATCACTCATGTCATCATTGCCTCCACAAATGATATCATCCACAAATACCTCACTAACTAGTATCTTATCTCCTTCAGTCTTGAGATATATATTGATTCCTTCACTGGTTCTCTGAAAACCTATCTTCACCAAGTGTGAATGTAGTCTTTCATACCATGCTCTTGGTACTTGCTTCAAACCATATAATTCCTTGTGTAGTGTACACACCATATCCTTTGCATCAGTCAAAGCATAACCATCTAGTTGTTCAATGTAAACTTCCTCTTCGAGTATTCCATTTACAAATGTTGACTTCACATTCGTCTGATATAGTTTGAATCCCCTATATGCTGGAAATGTAAGTAGAGTCCTAACACCTTCTAATCTAGCAACTGGTGAAAATGTTTCACCATAGTCTTCTCCTTCTTTCTATGCATAACCTTTGCATACCAATCTTGCTTTGTTTCTGACTACTACTCCATCTTCATTCAATTTATTTCTGAATACCCATTTAGTACCTATTACATTTTTGTTCACTAGTCTAGGTACCAGGGTCCATGTATTGTTCTTCTCAATCTGGTCAACCTCTTCTTCCATAGCCTTGATCCAGTGATCATCTCCAAATACTTCCTTTGCTATTCTAGGCTCAATAGTGGAGATCATACAAGAATTCTCTCTAGTTCTTCTTCTGGTTAACACCCCAGCATCTTTATCTCCAATAATATGATCAAGATTATGGTTGAGTCTTGCATACCTTGGAATAACATGATCATGATCCTTAGGTTCTTCTTCCTCACTATCTTCATCTTCTATAGAATCTACCTATTCTAGTTGAACTGGTACTGCAGCATTGATTTCACCAACTTCTGGCCTCACCTATTCTGGCTCCAAAATCAAAATGTAAGGTTCATCTTCTTTCTTCTCCTCATTGGTTTCTCTTTTATCTTCGGGAAAGTCATCAACTCGAACATCAGCACTTTCAATGATCTTTTGTGTTCTGTTGTTGTAACATTTGTAGGCTTTTCTCTTGTTGGAGTAACCAAGAAATATGCCTTCATCACTCTTAGCATCAAACTTACCAACATATTCACCTCTTTTGATAAAACATTTACTACCAAAAATATTTAAATAACTGACATCAGAAAACCTACCATACCAGTATTCATAAGGATTTCTATCCTTACCTCTTTTAACCAATATCCGGTTCATTGTGTAGACAGTTGTGCTGATAGTTTCTCTCTAGAAAGTCTTAGCAATGACTCCTTGTATTAGAATAGTTCTAGTACTTCAACAACTAACTATTTGTTCCTCTCTGCAATACCATTCTATTTTGGTGTCCTAGGTGCACAAAGTTGCCTCTTAATTCCATTGTTTTCACAGTATCTAGTTAATTGCTCTGAAGTAAATTCACCACCTTGATCAGTTCTTAAGAACTTTATCTTCTTTCCACTTTCCTTTTTAGTTAAGGCCCTAAATTCCTTGAACTTACTAAAGGATTCTATTTTGTCCTTTAATAATGTGACACACATCATTCTTGAGCAATCATCAGTGAAGGTCGTAAAATACTGATCAACTTGAATACTCCTAGTCCTTATTGGTCCACAGAGGTCTGTATGAACCAAATTTAGCAAATATTCTGCTAAGAAATATTTTCTCTTAAAATTTGAGGATGTCATCTTCCCTAACTGACATTCCTTACATAGTACATTCACCAGTTTGTCCAACTGAGGTAAACCTCTTACCGATTTGGACTTACTGACTTTTACAATGTTATCAAAATTTACATGACAAAATATTCGATGCCAAAGCCAACTATCATCTACTTTAGCAATTAAACAATTATTGACTTTAGGATTTAGGTGAAATAAGTTACCTTTTGTCTTCTTGTCAGTTTCAATTAGTTCACCTTTGTTCCCATAGATTTTGCACATTACATTCCTGAATTCCAGTGGATAACCTCTGTCATTGAGTTGAGCCACACTCAAAAGATTATGTTTCAATCCTCAATCTAGTAGAAATCATCTGCACTACTCTTTCCATTAAGAGAAATGGTTCCCTTTCCTTTTACCATGTAGGGTGATTCATTTCCAAATCTCACAACACCTCCATCAAATTCCTTCAAAGTAAGAAACTTACTTCGATCACCGATCATATGGTGAGAACAATCACTGTCTATAATCCAATCATCAAAACTATCCATGCGAGAGACTAATGCCTTCTAATCCGATGTCTCTTCTTTAATGGAAACAAAGACAATGTCTTCATTTGCATCTCCCTCAGATTCCTCATCTATAATTCCTCCATCAACTGTAATGAGGCAATCTCTTTTACCTTTTCCTTTGTGCTTCTTATACTTCTCATGTTTATGCTTATTGTCTCCATTAGGACAGTTACTTGTAATGTGTCCAATCTAGTTATATGCAAAACACTTCAAAGGTAATATACCTTTGTACTTACCAGTATCTCTAGATAACTGCTTGGCTAACAATGCTTCAAGCTCAATCAAACTATCTTCATCATCAACTTCTCTGCTAGATCTAGACTCATGACTATGACTAGCTTCTCTGCTTTTTCTTATCGATGGATTAGGAACTAAATCTCTAAATAAAAATTCTGATTTCTAAGCCATTCCATCATAACCATTTAATTCAAATGCAGTTAGTTTCCCAATGATGGAGTCAAGAGTTACCTTTGTTTTATCAATAGACTTGAGTTCCTGAATGGCTGCAACTCGAATAGCATAGAATGGAAGAAGGGTTCTCAACACCTTGCTAACCACTATGGTATCCTCCACTTTACCACCAACACTTTTGATCTCACCGACTATCTCCCTGATCCTCTAACCATACTTTTGAATATTCTCACCTTCAGCCATCCTCATGTCATCAAATTTACCTCTCAAACTCTCTTCTTTGGCAATCTTCACATACTCATCACCACTATAGATATCCTTAAGTTTCTTCCACACATCATAAGCAGTATCCAAACCATGGACATCAACATACTCTAAATTGGACATAATTCCACTAGGCAAGGTATACTTGGTAACAACATGTTGCCAATATTGACTTCCTAAGATTTTAATATAGATCTTCATCGTATCACTCCATATTCTGTAATATTCCTTATTGAGCTTCAGACCTTCTTTCTTCATCATGTTATTCTAGATTTTTACCTCAAGTTGTTAGGCTTAGACACTAGAGGACCTGAAATGCTTTGATACCAATTAATGATATGATAACTCAATAAGGATACAGATAACTAATGAGAGGGGAGGCAAATCTGTAGATGAAAAACAAAATAAACTATCACTAAACTCAAACCCAACTCATAAATCAATCACTAAAATAACAGGTTCAACACTAAATAATAAATTGCAACTGCACTGTCAAGTTTACCAGTTGACTGGAATACTAATACAATAGTCTAACGGATCTGAAACTATCAAACCATTTAACCAAAACATCAAAACACTTTACTAACATTAGTAATAACACTTTTAAGATCACTTTCGGTCATCTTAACACATCTAAGTGGCTTTACCAGTTAAACATGTTAGCCATATCAAAACATAACCACAAAAACCATTCACCACTTGACACATCAAAACCTAAGATCTCATATAGATTACAAACAAATTGGTTCAAACATGACCATTGGATTACATAGCAATCATCAGGACATTGTTCAAAACAACCTTGACCGCTCCTTGATCACCACACATTGGATCCTATAACTCATCCCATAGTTTCTACTTCATGCAATGTACTCACTCATTGCCAAGATAATACAGTCATCTCTATGTGCCAAAAACCACTTGAAACTCATCATGTGCATCATGTATACATGGCATAATCATCTCCAATCACCATTTGATTAGAGATCAACACAACTGATTCACCAAGCTTCATCGGTTAGGGTTTGGCATATCAACGGGTATGGTTACCTATTGATCTCTCTGCTTCAATAGTAATACCGGTTTCCTTCACTACTCAACTACCGATTGCATTAGTGCATCACTATGAGTTGCAATAAAAATCCATTATCCATTACAATTGGCATCAATGACAACACATACTTCATTAATTCAATCGTCATGTAAATGCCAACACTAAGGAGAAGACCATTATAACCCATCCTATAAAGAACATTAGAAATGATAATGTATCTAGTGGTCAATTTGCAAATCCTAGCCTATGTATTCTTATTTGCAGAGTTAGGAAAGGTACCATTTAAATATCTCACGATATGCGACTACCATTCATCAAAATCGATAATGCAACAATATTCCAGATGACTAGGATTATTAGTGATAGCCAGTGTAGTGAGGTTGTGAATAGTGAATTTAAGATCTACCAAGGGATCCTCTAAAGATAGAAGAGATGCTACACATTCCATTGCATCAGCATGTCGATTATATTTTCAAGGAATAGGCTCCACCTATATGAATCAAATTTCTATAACAAGGATATAGTTAGATCTCTATATTGTGATAATTTGTCTTGCTTAGCCTGATAAACTCTCATCACTTGTCTTATGATTAGTTGAGAATCTCTATAGATATGTAGATGTTTTATATTTAATTCTAAGGTTTCTTTAATTCAGCTATAAGAGCCTCATATTTAGAAATATTGTTGGTACATAAGAAATTGAGATGATATGATAAGGGGATAGGCTTCTTTTTAGGAGAAATTAAGACTACCCCTACCCCCGACCCTATACAACATCTAGAGCCATCAAAATATAATTCCCAAATCTCATCAATCTCAATAGAGAAAATATATTCATTGAGAAAGGACTTTGGATTAGGTAAGGAGAAGGGTGGAGGAGCTTCAACTAAGTGGTCAGTCAATGCTTGACCCTTTATTGCCTTCTATGAGAAAAACTTAAGGTCAAACTCAGTCAACATCATAACCCACTTAGTTGAGCATCCCATTGAGTATCCCAAAAGGTCATCTTTAGAAAAAAGTTATTTGAGGGGATGAAATTAAATGATAACATGCAATTCAGCATTCAAAAGGTAATGCCTTAACTTTTGGGTTGCAAAGACCAAAGCAAGGCACTTCCTTTCTACCACAAAATATTGGACCTCATAATCAAGTAGAGTAAAACTTATATAATAAACTAGACAATCTCTACCATCCTTATCACATTGTGCCAATAAGGCTGCAAGAGCATGAAGGGAAGAAACTATGTATATAAAAAAGGGTTTAGAAGGGTCAGTGGGTTGAAGAACAGGAGGATTGGCCAAATAAGTTTTTAGGTCTTCAAATGCTTGACGACAATCCTCATTCCACTGAAAAGTGATATTATTTTTAAGAAATTGAGTAAAAGGAAAGGTACGATCTGCAAGCTAAGATACAAACCTACGAATAGCTTGAATATTTCCTTGCAAAGTTTTGAGTTGGGAGACATTTTTTAGGAGGCGGCATGTTAACAATGGCATCTATCTTCTTCATATCCACCTCAATTCCATGATGCCAAACTATGAACCCTAAAATTTTTCCACTATACACACCCAAAACACATTTTTGGGGATTCAAGCACATGTTATACTTACGAATTCTCTCAAATATATGATGAAGGATCTTGACATGATTTGTGCGCAGGACGAATTTAGCTAAGATGTCATCAATGTAATCTTCTAAGGTCTTATGCATGTAATTATGGAAGATGAGATTCATAGCACACTGATAGGTTGTGCCTCCATTTTTTTATCCAAAAGGCATCATAACCCAACAAAACATGGTCTAAGGGTTGGTGAAAGTAGTTTTGTATTGATCTTGAGGATTAATGAAGATTTGATTATATCTAGAGAAACCATCCATTAATGATAATAAGGCATGACCTACTATAGAATCCACTACCATATCAATGTTTGGGAGAGGTAAATCATACTTTAAAGAGGCTTTGTTTAGATCATGAAAATCCGTACACATCCTAATCTTATTATAAGACTTATCCACAACCACAATTTTTTTGAATCCATGGGGAATAATAGATAGGATATATGAATCCAACATCCAATAATTTTTTAATCTTAGCTTTAACAAGTAATGCCAATTTAGGGTGAATCTTTTGAATATTTTGATTCATAGGCTTAGCATCAGGAATTAGGACCATGTTATGAGTGAGAATATTAGGATCTATGCTAGGCATGTCAAAGTACATCCAAGAAAAGATTTCAGGGAATTAAAGTAATTACTTAGAATATTGTTTTGTGTCTTCTTCACCAAGACATTTCCCTATCTTGATGATTTTATCTTCAACATAAGGATTTATCTTGATATCAATAGTGTCACTTATTAGTAGATTGCTTTGTTGAGGAGCATCTTTTAACTGAGGAAATTCTTTAACTATCTCATCATTATTTCTTTCTTTCCCAAAGTAAGCTTCCACATTCAGACAATAGGAAAAGCCATGGTTATGGTGATAATGAGGAAGGTTATCATAAGCTCCTATGAATTTGGCTAAGGAATCATCAGTAGGAAAAACATCCAAAATGAGGACACTAGAAGAGTCATGGTCAATATACTCTGGATATTTCATTGAGAGAGGCAGAAGTGACATTAACACTAATAGATGGTCTCTTAGAGGTTTTAATATGCTTAAAAGGATTATAACCAAGCCCAAATATCATATCACAAAATTTATTTTCCAAGGAAACCTTCATCCCTTGTTCTTGGGCACCACATCCATTACCATTATATCAATAGCTAGCTAGGATGTGAAAACTAGGACCATAAAGGTTAGCCATTTCTGACAAAGAAGGAGGATTTTTATAAAGTGAAAATTCAAAGTCCTTTAGGTTAGAAAATAAGGGAGATGAAGTCTAGGAAGCCACCACAAAGTTATTACTCAAAGGCCCAGATAAAGTGGATTTATTTTTAGGTTCTCTAGGGGGAATTTTATATTCCCCTATGAAGGTACGATTAAAATCAAGGGATCCCCAATTGTCTTCTGCAAGAACCTTTTAAGGAGAGATAGTGTCTTCAAAAGTAAAATCAGGTTGAGAAGACTCTTCGTCAAGAACTTAAGGTCCACTTGGGGATGTATTGGGAAAAAATTCAGAAGTGAGAGATGGGTTTGATGAAGTGGATACACTAGAAGATTTAGAGGAATCATCTAAGATATTTGGGGAAGAACTGATTGAAGAGGATTTGGAAGTTGATGTCTGCCAACAAACCTTGAGATTTGTGTCACCTAGTAGGGTATATGCCTTATTGTTGTAAATAAACTTAACTTGCCTATGTAATGTAGATGGGACAACTTGCATGCTATGAGTCCAGGGTCTCCCTAGTAACAAGTTGTATGTTAATTCTCCTGACATGACATGGATAGGTTTGGGTAAAGTAATAGGACCTACCTTAATAGGAAAGGTGATGATACCTAATGAATATTTAGCAACATTATCAAAGCCTCGAATAGTGAGAGAATCAAGCTTAATAAGAGATGTATCGACATTTATCTTATGCAACAAGTTAATGCTACAAACATTTAGGCCACAAGCATTGTCCACTAATGTTCATCTTATTTCACTATCATTTATAATAACCACAATCATTAAGGGATCATATTGATGTTGAATTTCGCTAGTTGGTAGCTTATCAAGTGTGTTAACACAATTTGAGCCTTAGGAGCAGTGATAGAATTGATCAAGGAGGCCATATTATTGGATGCCACTATGGGTGGGACATTCAATGTTTTCCAGGCATCTTGTAGCAATCCATGATGAGTTGAAGAGGTCTGAATCAAGTCCCAAAGGGATGTCTTTCCAAGAGTGGCTTTAAGTTGTTCAACAAGATCATATTCCTTACCAAGAGTTTGTGAAATGCGAGGTCCTTGACGAAAAATAGGTTGAGGATCATGAAGAGAAGTTGGGATAACCAGAGGAAGATTAAAATGTCTATTGTTTCTCATGATATAAGTATGGGAAACAACATTATAACTCTCTTTAGTTAATATTTTAGCATAGCTATAAGGACTCTTAGTGGGATTTCCTCCTTGTATAGTAATGATAGGTTTGGTCAGAGTACTAAAGGAATCATGAGTATATCTACCTTGACCTCTAAAAAGGGGTTGATTAGAAATAGGTGAGGAAGAATAAGCACCTTGGACCACAAAAAGAGGCTTACTATGTTCATTCACATTGATCATGTTGATTAACCTTTCGGATGTATTGTCTTTTTTTGGAGGTTTAGATAAAGACCTGAAGTCATCAAGGGCATCTTCCAATAAAGCATGGTCATAGCAATTCAAAGGTTTATCTTTGGACTCAAAAGGAGACATAATCTCATACAGGGAATTGTGAAGGTCAACCATATTTTTATATTTAGTGGAGGAGTTGATAGGAATATACCCATGGGAGGAATCATCCAACTTATCTTTCTCATCACCATGAAATGGCATAGTAACAAGGTTGATTAGTTTTTGGCAAAATGAGGATTTAGAAGGCTTAGGATTCACAAACTCATCTAGAGCTTCATCTAATTCATCCTTAATAAAATCATAATAAAAAAAGTTGCATACATCATCAAAAGGATGAACATATTGCAAATAAAAATTTGACATTTTGAAATGAAAATTAATTGAAATTTACACACACAATGCAAGCAAATAAAGGGAAATCTCTCTTTTTTTTCTTGAATTTTATGTTTATAAAGAAAACTAAAAAGATACCAAATCTAGATCTAACAATGCAATTGGATTCACGTTGGGTTCACCAAAATGTTTAGGGGAAAAAGTGAGACTAAGTATGGAAACCCTAATCACACTCTCATACACACTCACAGAATATGAAAGAGCCTAGGGAGGTAACACACATTGGCTACTTCTTGTGAGAATGAGAGAGGTGTGGATTTCCTTTTAGGTTTTCTATTCCTTCTCTACAAATGAGGGAGAGGAATGATTCAAAATGTAATTTAACCTAAAGTGCAAGTAAGAAATCAAACCCTAATCGAGAAATGCAGAACAAAAAATAAGTGATAAACTACTAAAAAGAATAGATTAGGAAGAAAAATCAGAGATGCATTTATCTCCAAAATTTTAGCAAAAATATTCAAGACCAGGGTGCCATGCCATTCTGCAAGTCTAAAGCTGCAACTAAAAGATTGGATTCTGGGATTTGTAAACTGCTACACTACCAAATGCTGCTGAAGATAGGTAGGACCAGGGTGCCATGACCCTTTCCTAGGGGTGTTTGATGAGTTTTGAACCCTTGGACAACCTCTATGTGCTCTGCCAGTCTTGAAACTTCCAGCGATGCTCGGATCCAAACCTATACCTGTAGCTGAAAAAGAGAGTTTTGGATGGCTATATAGGGTTTTTGCCTTTGTCAAACCCTTATTTTTGTTATTTCTACCTCAAAAACTAGTCAATAATGTACTAAAAATGTGTGTGCTAGAACCTTGTGCATGTGTGCAAGATCCTAAAAAAGAAAGAAAACAATCTAGAGCAACCCTAAAGAGTAAACCCTAATTGCTTCTAATTGACAAAGTAGATGCTCTAAATCCATGATGCAAAGTGATCTAAAGCATGAATATGAATAAAAATGAAGCTCATATAAAGACATTGAAACAACATGAAACCATACCCAACTCTAAGGGAGAGGTACAAGCTAATCTTCAGTTGGTGATATCCTATTTTTCTCCTACATCTTCAAAACCCCCAATTAATGAAATTATGTTTGATGAATGTTTGATGGATGAAGGCTCTTTATGCTCCAAAAACTTGGTCTTAGATTCTTAGAAGAAGACCCCTTCAAATTAAGAAAGAGATCTCTTAAGTATAAAACCTCATATCTTAATTTCATATTTAGACTAACCTAGGATTTGAATTTCCTGCCAAACTTTTGGGGTTAAGCATTATTATATCATAGGATTATGCTCACAAAATTTCGATAAAAAATTTGAAGAGCGTGTGCACTTTCAACATAGTCCAAACAAATTTTCACCAAATTTTTGGGGTTGTTAGATATGATGATATTAGAGAGGATCCCAAAGTTACAACTGATTTGAGATGTTTTGATATGTGAAATTGGGTCTTATCGGTTGAAATAAGACATAATTAGGGTTTCTGATTAAATGATTAATTGAAGGAATAAAAAGGGGCACACTTAGGATAAAGGGCCCAATTTTATAACATGTGAAGAGCTGAAATATGAATTTAGATTTAATTAAATTAGTTAATTAAATTCTTAAAAGAGATTAGAAATGCAAGATGCAAAACACACTAAGGCAATTGCTAAACTATGTGTGAAATTGTGCCACCCTAGAAATGGTGTACAATTTACGACACTACATTGAGTTAAAAATGAAGGGATTTCCTCCAACATTTGATTGGCAAATTTTATTGGATAACTGAAGGAGATTCTGCAATAGAAAGAGAGATGTTTAAATTGAACTCCTTGTCGTCCTCTACTAGTGACTATAATCCTAAAGAGTTCAGGCTGAATAGAGGAGACTCCAACAAATTCTTAGAAAGATCAGAATTGGATCATTTAGGGAAAAGAAAAGTAGATGAACATGTGAAAATTTTATCCATTATTGGATCGTGTTCAAAATTTTCTACACCAAAATGGGCAGTAGTCTGTTCCATCTCTAAATTGTGGGCTATGACATCTAAATCTAGAGGAGGCATCATTAAAGAAAAGTAATTTGACATAGGATTCATGCTCCCAAATTGTAAGAAAGATTCGTAAGATGGAACCCATTTGATAATTAGGGAAAAAATGAAATAAATAAAGATATTTATTTAATTATGGGAGATAGAAATTGAACATTTAATCAACTAACTAAAATTATTTAATTAAAGTTTGAAATTAAAAATCAATTAAATAATATAAATTATTTAATTAATATTAAAAGGGAGACAATTAATGATGAAAGATTTAGGAAGAATAGTTAGTAAAGAGGGACTTAATTAATTAAAGAATTATCTAAACCTAAAAGGAAAAATTAGTCAAATTGGCATTTGGAGACCTTAGTTTGCTCAAGTCAAGTTAGGTCAAATTGTGAAGATTTGGATAGAAATGGGAAGAATTGAGCGAAAATGGGAAAATTAAGTCAAAATGAGTAAAATTGAGTAAAAGCAGGTAAGTTAAGTCAAAGCAGGTTAATGGACTAGAAAGGGATGAATGTGATACCATGGGGTGGGAGAAGAAGTCAAAATGATTCCATAAAATAGGAATTGGGAGAAAGTGATACCAACAAGATAGAAAATGGGAAGTGAGAATCGGAAAGACCAAGAAAGGAAGAAAAATGACCTAATCAGGGTAGGGCTTGAGACAAAATAGACATCTCCAGATCAAGAATGGAAACAAACTGATGCTGAGGGAAATTGAAATGAGTATGCATGGTGAGCATTGCTTCAAAATCCACATGTTAACTACTTCATATCCTCTCCTTTCAGCTATATTCCAGAACTTTACCCCTTAGAGTAGTAGGGCCACCCAACACTATTAATCCTCAGGGTGGGAAAGAACAAAATGATATCATAAAATCAAAATGGGAAGGGAAAAGTGGGACAAGATCATGTGAATAATGAAGACTATAGACACGATTAGGTTAAAAATGAAGAATGTGGGTGATAACCATTTTTAGTGTCTACATTACCCATTCTATCCAAAGGAGGAAGGCCATTCTAAGATTCCTCCTAGAAATAGGCTTTATTCTCATCATTAGCTATCTAAGATAGATATGGAAAAAATACACTCTTGCATTCAGACATGTAATTCCACTTTTGAGATCTAATAGGAAGATCCAAATCTATGAAGACTCTTTCTAGGTCCTCTAAGTCAAGTTATTTGGTTGTAATGATGGATTCCCATTTCAATTTGTTTTTATAAAATAACTTCCAAACAAGTTTAGCCACAATGGCTCTATTTATGAGTTCTAAATTACAGATGATTTCCCCTTCAAACTCCTTAGAAGTACAAACTTTCTCCTAGGCTATTAAATGAGCCTTTTCTTTAGTCTCCTTATTACCACTCTAGAGGAAGATTTTCAATTTGGACTCTACTTTTTATAGAACACCTTTAGGAATCAGTAACAATGATATGATGTAGTTTAGAAAGGTTGCAAGAAATATTATAATCATCGGCAGCCTTCTAGCTAGTGAACACCAAGAATTTTTGATGTTGGAACTCTATTTTAAATAGACGATGACATAGTAGACCAAAAATATCTCTTATTCCTACCACAAAAAATGAAAATTACAATATATTTATATGGAAGAGTTTCTTTATTAAATGTAAGATAATTTTTGAGATTTGTTGGAAGAAGAGAAGAACAACTTGAGAAAAAAATATTTGACTTGGAAGCATTTATTTTCTAACCTGAGATCTCACAATATTTGTCTAGAAATTGCTTCATGATTTTATCTTCTCTCATAGATGCCTCCCCAAAAAGAATAGTGCCATTTGAAAAAAAATGTGGGCAATTTCTAGTTATTTTTGAATTCACTTCAAACCTCTTTCTAAATACCTCTGATGATGAGTTGAAATCAATCTACTAAAGGCCTCTACCATAATAACGAACAAAGAAGGAGATAATAGATCCCCTTCCCTTACTCCTAGGAAGAAGAAAAGAGTTTACAAGGAATTTAATTTATAATAACTAAAAAATTAGCTCCTGATAAGAAATACATAATCTACTTACACTATTTCCTAAGAAATCCAAATGTTAATAGATCATTTTCAAGAAAACTTTAACGAACTCGATCATATGCCTTCATCATGTCTAGTTTAACAATCATTGTGTTTGATTTATATTGATTAATGGAATGTAAAACCTCATGGGTTATGAGAGCTCCTTCCATTGTCTCCTTACCAAGCAAAAAAACCCCTTGTTCTTCAGAGATAAATTTTGGGATCAAATTAGCTAGTCCTAGAGAAATGGCTTTCGTGAAATTTTGTACATGGTATACTACATGAGGAAATGGTCTTGAACTCAGCAACAAAAAGGGGACTTAGTATTTTTGGAACAAGGGCAATAAAATTTGTGTTTAATAATTTAAGAATACTCCCATTTCTTCTAGACTCTTCAATCGCTCTCCAAATCAAACCCCACAAAGTGCCAAATTTTTTTAAAGAATAAGATTGTAAAACCATTTGGTCCTATGGCCTTGTTTGAAGACATAGAGAAGACCACTTCTCTAATTTATTCTAAATAGAAAGGCTTTATAAGTTCTTGATTATCTTGATTGGAAATCAGACAAGGAATAGCACCAATAAGCTCTTCTTCTTCCTCCACATTAAGATCATTGAAAGCCATATACAAATTTGAAAATAATTGAATAGCTTCATCCTTTATTTTCTCCTTATCATGAAGCATATCCCTCAATGAGATTTTGATTTGAAAAATTGAATTACAAGCACATCTCATCTTTGTTTAGGAATGAAAAAACTTTGTATTCCTATCTCAATCTCTAAGCCACAACTCCCTAGACCTTTGTATCCAATAGATTTATTCCCTCTTTAGGAGTTCTTTTAAATTATTTTGTAACTCCTTGTGAAGGTGGTAAGAGGAGGCATTAATTCCATTATTATTAATATCTTAATTAATTGTGATCAACTGACTTTAAATCTCAACTTTCATGGTAAAAATATTTTTTAACACTTGAATATTCAACTCCCTTATTCCACCTTTGAGGAATTGCATCGTTTTACACAACTAAAACATTATTTATCCTTGAACAAAAGAAGAAATATGCAATTATATTTGTAGAAGAGGAAGGAAGGAAGGGTCTCTACACCACATTTGTTTGAATTTCAAGGTAGATTTTGATTTACTTCCAGTAGGGACAAAAGATGACTCCACTTATAGTGTATAATGATTAGATCTAGAGAGTGGAATAATTTGAGATGTACAACCACCAAATTAGGAAACCCATGTTGGGTTAGTGAAGATGCAATGACCCTTCTTGACTCATCCTTTGTGAGAGGATCCAATGAACACTTTAAGATTTGTGCTTTGATAGTCTCTTTGACATTAGTTCCTCCTAGACATTCATTTGATTTATGTATCAATAGACATATATAGTCTCTTATGTGATGCCTTCATTTCTATCACAAATGATATTTATTGTAATGCTTGCCAAAATACCCTAAAGAAATAAACATAATCTAACCACAAACAAAGATTATTTCTTTTCAATCATCTACTAAGTCAACATATGCAACTAAGATCAGCTACCATATACATATCAAACACATCATTTACTATCTACAAGAACATATAGAACATCATGAACATAATCATAGTAGCATATAACATAAGTGGAGTTAATGCTAACATAACATATAACATCTCTTTTGTCATTTCATTCATACATCCATTCCCTAGGGTATCTTATCATCATTACTTACTAACAACATCTTGATAACATATCCACATCATGAAAACAATAAAATTTAATACATTTAAGTTGTACTCATTACTTCCTTATCATAAGCTTATGAACGATCAAGCATATTCTTATAACCCCATTAATTACCTAAGTTCATTTTAAAATACCAACTCAATTGTTCTTAGTTCACATATCTTCCCATTCACATATGCAAGAGTTATAATAGAAAATACTATTATATTTCTCAATTAGGATATCATGTCATTATCAAATAATAATCATATGATATAGAAAGAATTAACATAATCAAAACATCCAATTTCTTACTCTAATTCACCACAAAATCTCATTCCTATACATAATGCACATTTCTACATTATTACCTATGTGGTAATACATCATCTTACTACATTTCAAGATGAGAGTCTTTAAAACAACATATTATATTAAACACAACATCCTGACACAAGTACTTGATCTTCTTACATTTACAATGCAATCATAGATACACTATACAATCCTAAAACATAGGAATTAGCTGCACATTCATACACATAGAGAAGAATCATATAATCCATATCCACACACACTAAATCCAATGAAGAACATCCTAATAGAAGAAGGCATCAAACCACCCGACCATGTGGAACCAAATAGGAACCACCCGTTGTGCTAGGAGATGACATGAGGTTCCAACTCACACTCAAGACCAAGGCCAACACCTAAAAATCAAAGGACTCAACATAATTGTTGGCATAATTGATGAATATAATGATAGGGAGATTGTTGGCATATGGAGATGGTTATGAGATGAAGATGACTGGTAAAGTTGATGGAGATTATTGGCTAGATAATGATGATATAGTTGTAAGTTGTTTGATGACTTTATTTGTGTTTTCATTGATGGGAACCATGTTTTCTTAGTCATCTATCATCTAGACCTATCGATATAGCCTAACCGGTAATGGAACTTGTTGACAGCAAGGTAAACAGAAACAAAGAGATGATCAAGTAATTGATACTGATGATTGGTGAAGAGTTAGATGTTGTAGTTTTACAAGAGTGTTATAGATAGGAACATGAACCTATGTTCGAAACCACATGAGAAGATTCAATGTATTGAGTGAGTTATGATTGATTGTTGTGAACTCTGTGATGAAGAATGTATACTGGTAATGATTTAAGGTTTGGTTGTGGATCTTATCATGATCATAACTTAGTGATGATGTGTTAGAATTTGTGTGTAATGATAAGATGGTATCTGGGCACATACAAGGATCATATTTCTTAGGAAACAAAAAAGCACTTAATAGAATGTGACAAGGGTTTGATTTCTTATCAAATCAATGTGCGGTGATCATTCAATGGTGGAAATTGTCTAGAAACTTTTTGTAATGATCTATAATTAATTTTGGTAGATTGTTTTGCCATGCTAAATGTGAATTTATTTTATTTTGAATTTAGTTACCGATTAGTAGCCGACCTAAATGAAAACTATATTTAGAGCTAGTTGGAGAAGAGATTTTGTGTCGGTAGTTTAAGAAGAAGGTATTAATGAACTAGATTGAAGTGTCTACATGTGTGTAGCAGACTTGTGATGAAAATGATTTGTACTAGCAAGCAAGGAAGTGTTGTAATCAGATCATTTTCCCTTTTGTTCCCTAACATTTACAACAGTTTGAAATCCCTTAACCAGGTAGATCCTAGAAGATCTTAAATTATAAATCCCTTCACCGAGGCTCATTAACTTGAGTTTGAAATCCTCTAACAAGGTTACTCCTAACAAGGTAGAGCTCCTAACAGGGCTGAGGCAAAATCCCTTAACCACGTGACTTCTAATAGGGTCTTCTCTTAACTAGGCATATTGTAAGCTCTTAACCAGGTTAGGCCTTTAACTAGGTACATTCCAAAAGAGTGCAAATATTTTGTGGGTGCTAGTTCCCACTATGGTTTTTCCCATTTGGGTTTCCATGTGAAAAATATTTGTATTCATATGGTGGTTGCATTGTTGATTTGTACATTTGATATCTTTACATTATTTACATAATGATGAACACTTGAGTGAATGGTTTGGTAAATCATCTTAGCAGATTGTTTGAGTAGTTACCGGTAAAGGTTTTGGAAGTATTGGAGAATTTTTTTATCACTTATTCACTCCTCCCTCTCAGTAATAACCAGTTCCTTATAACAACAATTGATATGAGAGCCGTAGGTGCTCTTTGTGCAAAAGCTTAACCACTTGAGGTAAAGATCCAAGATGATGAAGAAGGAGGTTCCTAAGTTCACAAAGGATAACTATAGAATCTGGAGCGACAGAATGAAGATCTAAATCAAAGGTATGGGGCCACAGTTCTGGGAGCATGTGGTTAAATAGTATACATCTCCTACTAGTACTCTAAATACAAGTCAGCTTAAGGAACAAGAGGAGAAAATTCAAGCATTGGAAGCCATTGTAAGTACTCTTTATAATTCTAAGTATATTGATGTTTATAGTTTAGAAACCTCTTATGAAGTTTGGGAAAAGTTGAAGTTGATTTATGATGGAGATTAGCATGTGCAATAAGCTAAAGAAGAAAGCCTAAGAGGCAAGTTTTATGACATGAGGATGATGGAAGGTGATAATATCACCCAGTCCGAACAAAGAATAAAAGTAGTTGGAGGAATCAAAAGTCTTGGTGGAACCATAATAGAAGACACAATGGTAAGTAAAATGATTAGAACCTTATTTATTTCTTATTCTATTAGAGTATTTGCTATCCAAGAATTGAGGTCAGTTAGCAATGATAAAGTTATAGTTGATCCATTGATAGGAAAGCTTTCTATTTTTTAATTGAATAGATTTGACAATAGTGTACCTAAACTAGAATCTACTTTCAAAGCATTGGTATCTAATGCACCAGTAAGAAAAGGAAAGGATGTCTACCATAACCATGAATATAGGTCAACTCATCATGGCAGTGGTAATGAAAAAGTGGATGATGAACATAAAATGATGGAAATTGAGGCTTTATTGGCAAAGAAACTTACCAGAGGCACTGGTAAGTTCAAAGGCAAGCTTCCTCTTAAGTGTTTCTCATGTAAAAAAATAGGACATATTGTTGGTAATTGTCCTAACAGTGATCACAAGGAAAAGTTCAAAAAGTTTAAGGGAAAAGGTAAGAAACAATGTTATGTTTAAGTAGATGAAGGTGTTACCAATGAGGAATCAGAGGACAAAGATAATGAGGAAATTAATTTTGTAGTAGTTAAGGAAGATCTCTCTGACAAGAAAGTTTTAGTGTCCCATATTGATAGCAGTGATGAGTGGGTAATTGATAGTGGTTTCTCACACCACATGACTGTTGACAAGAACAAGTTCATCTCACTTGAAGAATTTGATGGTGGATTAGTGAGATTTGGCAACAATACACCATGCTTGGTAAAAGGTAAAGGTTCAATTTCTTTAAATAGAAAAGTAATATTGATGATGTGTATTGGGTTGAAGGATTGAAGCATAACTTGTTGAGTGTTGGTTAGCTAAATGATAAAGGTTATCATCTTGAGTTCAAGAATGGAGTGTGTTGGATTTTAGGAAACAAAGGAGAAATTATTTCTACTAATAAACATACAAAAGGTAACTTATTTCATCTAGACACTAATGTTAACAGTTGTTTGGATGCAAAATTTGAGGATAGTGGCTTATGGAATAGAAGATTTTGTCATGTAAATTTTGATAATTTGGTTAAGGTCAGCAAGTCAAGTATGGTTAGAGGTATGCTACAACTAGTCAAACCAGAAAATGTGATTTGTAAAGAGTGTTAGTTGGGTAAGATGACTAATTTCTCTTTCAAAAGCAAATCATTTTCTTTAGAAAATATTTTAGATTTGGTGCACATTGATTTATGTGGTCCTATGAGGACTAGGAGTTTTCAAGGTGATAAATATTTCATGATATTTATTGATGATCATTCAAGAATGATGTGGGTTACATGTTTGAAGGAGAAATCTGATGCTTTCAACAAGTTTAAGGCATTCAAAGCCTTGGTGGAGAAAGAAATTGTTAAGAACCTAAAGTGCCTAAGATCTGACCAAGGTGGAGAATTCACATCAGCAGAATTTATGAAATATTGTGATGAGAATGGATTCAAGAGACAATTATTTGCACCAAGGACACCAGAGTAGATTGGGATTGTAGAAAGGAGGAACCAAACCATTGTTGAAGTAGAAAGAACAATGTTGATACAAGGAGATGTACCTAAAATGTTTTGGAGAGAAGCAATCAACACTGCAATATACACAATGAACCGGGTATTGGTCAATAAAGGCAGTGACAAAAATCCCTATGAATTATGGTGTGTTCATACTCCTAATGTTAGTTATTTCAAAGTCTTTGGCAATAGGTGTTACATAAACAAAGATGAGTATATAAGAAAGTTTGATTCTAAAAGTGATGAAGGAACTTTCCTTGGTTATTCAACTAAGGGAAAAGTATTCAAGTGATTTAATAAAAGAACCAAGAAGATTGTGGAAAGTGTTAATGTGAAAGTTGATGATTATTCTGATAGATCTAATGATACCAACAAGTTTGATGTAGTAGATAAATAGAAGATAGTGATCATTGAACTGAAAGTTCAAAATGATATTGAGCAGAATAGTGTGGAGGATATTGCTCAACTGGAAGATGAAGATGGAGAATATGAAAAAGAATAGACTTCTATACCAGAACCATTCATACCTAGATATGTAAAGGTGAATCAGTCTATAGAATAAATAATTGGAGATAGGAATGATGGAGTACAAGCAAGAAGAAAGATCTGAGAAAGTGCTTGTCTAATTTCCATAGTTGAACCTAAGATGGCGAGGGAAGCTTTCAAGGATGATGATTGGATAAAGGTTATGACTAAGGAGCTTGATCAAATAGAGAAGAATGACACTTGGTCACTTGTCCCCAGACCAACTGATAAAAATGTGATTGGAACTAAGTGGGTGTTCAAGAAAAAATTAAATGAAGATGGTGAAGTGGTTAGTGTTAGAATCCAAGAACACTAAGAAGGGGGGTGAATCAGTGTTCTCCAAGAATGATTAATTTTAACCTTATTAGCATAATAACTTAACAACCAGTATACATAAAAGAAAGTAACAACAAGTAATAATGCAACCACAATGATGAAAACCATAACACCACAAATTTATACATGGAAAACCTCAATGAGGAAAAACCATGGTGGGATTGAAGACCCACAATATCAATCCATTGATCAGATGAATAAATATTACAAATAAGAGGCCTACACATTTAGGAAGGCCAACAACCTAGAGTGTGCTACTCATCACAAAAGGAGCCTCACTAACTATAGAAAACTTTGGACCATAATATGGAAACAAGATTGAACTACAAGTATAGAATCTCCTATGCCTGAGTACAGTTTTGGTTAAGCTCAATATTAGAGGTCTTAAACCTCTTACTCAAACCCAATTCGATCACCTATGATTGACCAAATCCTTTGCATATGATTATAACTTTATTTGCACATAGATAATCGCATAACCCATGATCGATAACCATGACCTACAAAAGAGATCTTATATCATATTTATACCAACCGAGGACCAACATAATTAGGTCATCCACCTAAAAGATAATACAATAAATCCATTACATAAACTGGCAAACCAATGATAATCCAAGTTGGCCTAAGACCAAAACAACATTAACTAAATAATAAATCCAATTGGTAACGCATCGGGAGCATCCACCAACATGTTACATAAACCAGTCCAGAACCTAGGAGAATAACATAGAATAGCACCAGACCTAAGATAGGTCCCCATAAGCCAAATGCAACACCACCAATTAACTGGAACATGAACATGACAACCATCAACATCCTAAGAACCTTCTAGAAGCCGCACCAACAACACTTATCGAATCCCTCAAAAGATCTTCAACAAAGCTCTACTGGTAAAACCCTTACTGGTAACCAAAAGGCTTACTAGAACATATGATAGCTTTAAGATCACCAAATATCAAACCAATTGAATGTGACACGCACATGAATGATCGAACCAAACCAATTCCACCAAACTAAATGTACCAGAGAATACCAGAGATAGTCTCTAGATCAACATCATAGTCCAACAACTCTATCGAAACCTGGTAGACAGCCAAACAAGCTAGTGTTGACATCAATGGTAAAAAAAATGCAACACATAGTAAATTTCTCCAAATTGCCAACAATATCACCCTTTAGCATTGATGGCAACATTAGATGTGAAAAATATCTAAGTGTCAAGAAGTGCTAAACAAGTCTCCCCCAATGGAAGACATCCAACAAATGATATATTAATGATGTTCTAAACCAAATAACCAAACTATAGACCAAACTCCCCTTGTTACTAATATCTTTGTTAAGATCTATTTTTCACATGTATATCTCTCCCCCTTTGACATCAATGCTTGAAATCTGACATAAGCATTAAAGAAAAACCATAGATCCTCCGAACCACACAACTGACTACTTCGCCTGAGTAGTAGAACCAAATCATCAATCTAGAATGAATAATAGTTATGTTAATGCATACTGGACTGATTCCAATCAGCATCACTTAAGTCTTAATTGGAGGGGAAGAGACCCCTAATCTATCTCTAAAGTACTCAAATGACTCTTTCAGAAAAGGTTTAGTGAAGATATTTGCAATCTTCTTTTTAGTGTTCACATAAACCAGTCTAACTTCATTCACTTCTACCTTTTCCTTCAAAATGTTGTACTTCATTGAAATGTGCTTTGTCTTAGAATGAAATATCAGATCCTTGATATGTCAATAGAAACAAAGTTATCACAATGAATAACTATCGGTTCATCACAATCTACTCTTATATATTTCAACATTTTCTTCATCCATAGAACTTGTGTATAGCTAGTAGCAGTAGCAACATACTCAACTTTAGCAGTAGATAAAGAAGTACATGACTGTTTCTTATTGATCCATGAAACAAGTTTCTTTCCAAGAAAGAAAACTCCACTGGATGTGCTTTTTCAGTCATCTCCAACCCAATTTGAATTGGAGAAAAAAATTCATCATAATCAATTCCTTCCTTCTAAGAATATCCTTTACAGACCAATCTATCCTTGTTCCTCACAACTTGTCCATCTTCATTCAATTTTTTCCTAAAAACCCATTTAGTTCCAATAACATTCTTATTTTTAGGTCGAGGAACTAAAGTCCATGTGTTGTTCTTTTCTATCTGATCCAATTCCTCTTCCATGGCTTTCATCCAACATTCATCCTTACATGTTTCAACTACTAATGAAAATTCAATTTGATAAATTAAGCAATCCACTTCAACTACCAACCTTCTCCTTTTCATCACTCCTTTGCTCTTATCTCCAATGATCTGATCTTCTGAATGATTCAACCTTACATACCTAGGAGTCTTCTAACTTTCTATTTATTTGCTTAGATCTTTAGTTACTATTGAATTTTCTTATACTATTGGGGTAATTGGTTCAACATTTTGTTCTGGTGCAGCCACTACCAGATGAGTTGTGATCATTTCCACTTTTGGTTCTCTCTCATAAGTTCTAATTTGACCTTTTTACTACTCATTCAACTTGACATTAGCACTATCCACAATTCTCTGCAATCTTTTTTTATAACATCTATATGATTTTATTTCATTTAAATAATGAAGAAATATTCCTTCATCACATCTAAGATCAAACTTTCCAATTCACTACCAAAGATTTTGAAATACTTAACTATAGATGTATGACCAAATCATAACTCATAAGATGTCTTAACTGTTGATGCGGTCATTAAGACATCTCACAAAATGTTGGACAAGCATCGCATCATCATTAGCTATCCTAGCGTATTACCTAAGCTCAAAGAACTTATGCTCATACTGATCAACTATCATGTTCTACTACCTCAAATTTTGGAACTCATCAACCCTATGTTGTCTCCAAAGATCCAACAAGAAACAAGCAAAAAAATGCTCAAGGAACAACTCCCAAGAAATTGTCGCAATGTCCAAATGAAGGATTTTCTCCTCTATATGCCACCAAGTAGAAGAAAAATCCTGAAGATGCATAATCACACATCTAGCCTTGGTGTTTTTTCCATACAAATGCATAACAAAACACCTGCCCATATCTAACAATGAAGTCTCTACCTCCATGCCACTACTAGAACCATCGAAAGTAGTGGAACAAGATCTTAAAAGATCTCTCATATGACTAGCTGGAATTGCATCGTGGTCCATAATAACATTTTCTCTCCTATGAGGTGGACATGCTCACTCTCTCTCTCTCTCTCTCTCTCTCTCTCTCTCTCTCTCTCTCTCTCTCTCTCTCTCTCTCTCTCTCTCTCTCTCTTCTAATGGCCAGAATGGTGAGACTCCTCCTACTGATTCTCCTCCTATCCCGGTCCTAATCAATCAAGAAAGTTTTGATGTGCATTAAACAACTATGGAATCACATCACGACCCTCCTGATAATGTTGTTTCTCCTCATGGTACGATTCTTCAGAAACCTCAAGATGAGGATTTTGTCAAGTGCCCATATGACCACCATGACCATGACCATGACCTCTACCTCTAGCAGGAATCTTGCCTAACCAAGATGCAAAGCGGACTATAAGCTAAAGCTAGGGCAATAAATACAAGAAAATAACAAGCAGACATAAATCGTTGGGCTACCCCATGCTAAGTATTAATATGCACAATGGGCTCATGTGAAACCAAAGTACCTAGTGTACAAACATGGGATCTTATACCATATGTAATGCCCACCAAAACACCCCAAAGAAATAAACATAATCTAACCACAAACAAAGAATTTTAAAAAAAAATCTACTAAATCAACATATGCAACTAAGATCAACTACAATATACATATCAAATGCATCATTTACTATCTACAAGAACACATAGAACATCATGAATGTAATCATAGTAACATATAACACAAGTGGAATTAATGCTAACATAACATCTAACATCTTGTTTCATATTTCATTCATACATCCATTCCCTAGGGTATCTTAATGTCATTATTTACTAACAACATCTTAATAACATATCCACATCATGAAAACAATAACATTCAATACATTTAAGTTCTATTCATTACTTCCTTTTCTTGAGATTGTGAACTATTAAGCATACTATTATAACCCCATTAATTACATAAGTTCATTTTAAAATACCAACTCAAATGTTCCTAGTTCCCTTATCCTCCCATTCACATATGCAAGAGTTATAACAACAAATACTATTCTATCTCCCAATTGGGATATTATGCCATTACCAAATAAGAATAATATGATATAGAAAGAATCAACATAATCTAAACATTCAATTTAGTACTCCAATTCATCATAAAATCTCATTCCTATGCATAATGCACATTTCTACATTATTAATCGTGTTATAATACATCATCTTATTACATTTCAAGACCACTGACTTTACAACAACATATCCTATTACATACAAGATCATGATACAAGTATTTAAGCTTCTTACATTTAAATGTCATCATGCATGCATTATACAATCCCGAAACATAGAAATCAGCTGCACATCCATTTGCATAGAGAAGAATCATAGAATCCATAACTACACACGCTAACTCCAATGAAGAAAATCCCAATGAAAAAAGGCATCAAACCACCCAACCATGTGGAACCAAATAGGGACCACCCCCTGTGATAGGATATGACATGGGGTTTCAGCTCACACTCAAGACCAAGGCTAACACCTAGCAACCAAGGGAGTCAACATAACAACTACAAAACAAAAGACAATAATACCATAACCAAACCACAACACAAGGCTGAAGTATAACAACAAAATACAAGAGGCATGAATAAAAATCAAAGTAGAAGGATCAAGGTCATAGGTAGGAGTAGAGTGTCATCACATGCCATCCTCATGAAGAAGAGATAATGCCAAGCCTTGACAAACACACCACTATTTTCTATCCTCAGAAAGAAGGTCAATCAATACCCATCGTAGTCATGCATTCTATCCTCACAAAGAAGAGTCGATCCATACTCCTGATACACATCCATGTTGCACTCAAATAGAAGGGTAATACCAATCCCCTAATACACATGTGGAGCCATCTCGACCTATGTGATAACAAGGGAGATTACCTTACCATCTCAATGGCCTCAAACCAATTATTATCTTATTAATTGAATCCCAACCCAATCAATTAATTATCAATGTTATCACTTTTTAATATCAAGAAAACTCTCAATGTGTCCTAGTGGTGTAGACTCTAAGCATCCAACAATGAATCACTTAGAAGCCTATCTCACACGACCCCAGTTGTCACATGAAAGGTCACTCCCCCTAACCGTATCCCAAGACCTTAGGGTGAACATAACAATACCATCACATGAAATTTCAATTTAAAAGCATAATGATAGCCATAATAATCCAATGCGAACCATACATCAAATACCAAGCCATATAACTCACAATACAAAATTACAACAATATTCAAGAAGCCTCAATAAGGACAAATACACATAAAATAGGGGCAAAAAATAATGATAATATCTTCACATAAACCTCTACAATGAGGCACAACATATCCTCTCGCTAGAGAAACACAAATCCATCCTCAAACAATAAGGATTCACTCAACTTGTTGGAGCAACATGACAAAACCTCAATGGAAAAGTAAAAAGCTTCTTTTCAGAGCTCAAATAAATTCAAATACATCAAATATGAATAGCATCATGCCTTAAAATATCAAACACATCATAACAAAGCCTCTGGAGTCAAGATAAATCATAAATTCCAACTTAGAAGGGTCAAAACGGACCAAAAGACTCACTAATACTAGAATGGCACTTGTGTCACCCAAAGTGGCGCTTTCATTGCACAAATTGGTACTTTTCTAACAGGATTTAAAAAACTAAAAAACATAACCTAGAATGGTCCATACTTGCCCAAATTTGGACACACACTTCACAAAGGCAAAAAATTAGTCAAGAAAGCCTAAAAAACCAAAATAAAATCAAAATAAAACTTTACTAAGGACAATGAGTCTCAAGTACATTATTTAATCAACACTCATGAACAATACATTGCATAAATTGAGACACAGACACAACCCCTCCCTAAACTTTCAATTGAGAGAACAAATGGTACAAGGAGGTCCTAATACATGATACACAAGACCAATAAACCCTCAAAAAACTCCAAATCAAAACCACAATTCTTTCATAGTAAAATCCAAATCAACATAGCAAATAAAACAAATGCCCTTTTCCGACAATGCACACACACAAATTCGTAAATTCATAAATAAATATTTTTTCCCTAAATATTCTTCCCAATAACTGATAATAGAATAATCATTCATTTCCAAATCTCCAAAAACACACTTATAGATATTGGCAAACAATCTTTCTAAAAGAAATCTGACAATAAGGTATCCAAAAACTGACCTAAAAAATTGAAGTAAAGGCAGAATAAATCTGGTGAAGAGAAACTCCAAAACCAGCAAGCTCCAAAATGCCAATCCAAAATCAAAACCCGAGCAATAATCCTTCAGAAAACTCCAAGAAATCTCCAGGAAGCCAACCAACCCCCATGAATGCACATGCAATCAAATTTATAGAAATCAAAACAAAAACTATAGAAACCATTGGCCAATAGAAATATTCCTAAAAACTATATTTCATACCTACCCCCCCCCCCCCCCACATAAAATTATATTATTTACTTACCCCAATTACTTCATCCAATATCAAGGCAGGGTAGGTAGATTTAATAATATTTAATTAACCAATGGGGGTAAAAACAAACTAATGGAATAATAAATCAAAATCAAAAGATAAATAATAAACAATTGGTAATGTTAGTTATTTGCCCAAATTAAATATTAAAGCCTTTGAACTAACACCATAAATAAATTTAATAACAAGAATTAGATAAATAGGAATAGTAAATAATAAACAATAACAAACAACAAAGGTACAACTAAATAAATATTAAATGAATAGTAAATAATAGATAATAAATCAAAACCATTTAATAAATAAACAAATTAAATAAATAAAAGCTACTGCCAATAAGATCTAGATTAATATAAAATCAAACCAACATAAAGAGACATTAATAAATAATTAATAAATAATCATTTAAAGAATAAATCAATAAATAATCTAAATTAAATAAATAGAATAAAATAAACATAATATAAATAATAAATCATCAAGTGAAATTAATACCTTAATCTAACCACATAATAAGTTATAGAATAAAATCGATTATTAATTTAATTAAATAATCATACTCACAAGACCACATTACAATCTCGATGACCACAGTGCCCACAAGATAGTTGTAACATGACTCAACTGACAAGAATGACAACTTAAGCCTAGAGTGCACGAGGGAAACACATGTCATCTTTAAAAAACTTTCCATTAGGAAAGGACACACTTAGACCTATGAGACCAAATAGAGTCGATGTCTGGTACCTACAAACTTGCATACACTACTAAACACAATACGATACATATACAACATATATACATTATAATAAATAGGCAAGTGAAAAGAGAATCGCAACACCATATCATGCTTGCAATGAGTGATAAGGCATCGCCCCTTTCACAAAGAGAGTCACACAACCATCAATGCATCACATGAAACCATAAGCATAAAATAGGAGTTAGAACTATCATAACATCATACATCATATAATCCACATAGGAATATCAAGTGCATATAATCCATCTAATGTAAATCCATCCATCAAGTAATCTAGAATGTAAAATCAATCATATAAGTCATCCAATACCATGAGTCATTTCAAATATTCATCATCATCAATAAGCATCTAGTGTGTAAATAAGATCATAAGTGTTGATCAAATAACACCAAAACATCAAACACGAGTCTAAACAAGTCTATCATAGGATAAATCACAATGTGAGTCCATGAGGGACACTACATTGATGATGGTAGATACTTTATATGGACATATGATATTTGATGACTTATGTGGATCTTAGACTATATTGATGATAAACCTATATTTGATGGTTTATATGTACTCATTATTTATGATCGATTATATTTCTTATGGAATTTTGATGACATTATGATTATACTAACCCTACTCCATGATTATGATAACTAAGTTCATGCTTCAATGATTGTGATTGAGTTTTAGTGTCTTCATGAATAGAGATGATGTCATACCACTCATTGTGAGCATGATATGATGTTGCGATTCTCTATCACTTACTTGATAATTCATGACGTATGTGTTGTATATATGTTGTATTGTGCTTTGTGGTGGATGTAGGATTGTAGGTACCAGACATCAACTCCACCTGGTCTCACAGGTCTGAGTGTGTCTTTATCCCAATGGCAAGTTGTTGCAAATGGCATGTGTTTCACTATTATACTCTAGGCTTAAGTTGTTCACCTTGTTGGTTTTGTGTTGTGGCACAGGTTGGTGGTTAGAGTCTTGTGTCAGTGTTTGACCCTTTGTCAGGTTGCTTGAGGTGATTTGGTTGCGTGGTTATAATTTAATTAATAATGATATTAATATGATTTATTAATGTATTATATAGTATGGCTATTTATTTATTTGGTTTATTTAGTGTTTAGTTGATTATTTGATATTTAATTATTGTTGAGATTTTATAATTATTTAATATAGATTAACTTATTGATTTATTTAATCTATTGCTTAATTGATTATCTAATTATTTATTTATTGTTTAATGGTTATTTATTTAATATTTATTGATTTATTAATTATTTATTATTCATGCTTTATTGTTGATTTCATTTAATATTTTATTATAAGTTATTATTTATTGATCTTTTACTTATTTATTTACTATTTGAGGAGGGGAAAAAGAAAGACTAGATGAGTAGGACCTAATCCCACTTTTGCCAACACATTGGGAATATGAATGAGCCTAGGGAGATAGCTCACTTTGGCTACTTGTTGTAAGAAAGAGAGAGCCAAGGATTATCTCTTAGGGTTTCTATTCCTCCTATTGCAAATGAAGGAAAGATGTGAAGGATTGATCAACTAGACTTGGAGTTGAACAATGAAGCATATATGAACTGAAATTGTAGAAATCTACAAATTTGAAACTAAGATACTAAAAGTAGAGAAGGGGGAGGAATTTGGATGTGTACTTGATGCTAAAAACTGAGCCAAACTGACAAGGACTAGGATATAGGACCAAGGCACCCAACAATGACCATGGTGCCTATGGAAGACCAGGGTGCCCAGGGAGACCTAGAGCACATGACCAGGGCACCACACCCCTGTCACAATAATTTCCCTCAAATTTGATCTTCAAGGTTATGTCTATGTGCTCTGTCCAACCTCAAAATTGCAACAACGATCGAATCTTGTACCTGCACCTGTGATTGAAAATAGGGTTTTGGGTGGCTATATAGGGTTTTGCCTTAGTCAAACCCCTATTTTGATGATTTCCACCTCAACAAATAGCCTATTTATATAGTAAAATAGTGTGTGCAAGAATCATATGTGTGTGCAAGATCCTAGGATGAATGCAAACAACCTTGAGAAACCCTAAAGAGTAAACCCTAGATGCTTGTAATTGACAAAGTAAATGCTATAAATCAATGATGCAAAGTGATCTAAAGCATACATGTAAATATGAAAATTTATGTAATGAAGCTCATGCAAAGACATGAAAACAACTAAAATCATACCCAACCCCTAAGGGAGAGGTACAAGCCAATCATCAGTCAGTGATCTCCTATTACTCTTCAATGTCTTGTAGGCTTCTAATTGATGATGAAATGGTTGATGAATGCTTGATAGATGTTGTAGAAGAATCCACATAAGCTTCTCTTTCACTACATAGAGGGCTCCTTGTGCTCGCTCCAAAATCTTTTTCCTAGATTCGATTAGTTCTTAGTTCTTAGTTCTTAGATTCGATTAGATCCCTTCAAATGAAGAAAGAGAGCTCTCATGTATGAAACCATAGATCTTAATTTCATCTTTAGCCTACCCTATGATTTGAATTTCCTACCAATTTCTTGGGGTTGAGCTTTATAATATCATAGGATTATGCTCTCAAAATTTCACAAAAAAATATCGAGGATTGTGCTGCACTTGCACATGTTCAACCAAATTTTCAAGGCCATTAGATATGATGATATTAGAGTGAATCCCAAAGTTATAGCTGATTCCAAGATTTTTTGACATGCGAAATCCAGCCTTAAAGGTTGAAATAGGACATAATTAGGATGTATGATTTAACGATTTATTGGAGGAATAAAATAAAAAGGGGCACACTTAGGGTAAAGGGCCCAATTTTATGATGTGGGGAGGGATGAAATATGAATTTAGATTTAATTAAATTAATTAATTAAATGCTTAAAAGGAAATTACAATGCAATATGCAAACAAAATAAAGCAAGTGCTAAACCGAGCCTGGAATTGTCCCACCCTAGCAAGGGTGTACAATTTCCAACATTACATTTAGCCCCCATTAAGTAGTCATATGGCACTACATGCATATGCAAGCTAAAGTAAACAAAAGTAAACATTCATGAAAAAAGATATATCCACAAGTTGTTGGACAAAGCCCTGAGTAGTATCTATAGAACATAGTTAGGAATCACACCCTACAAAACCACATGCCAGATAAATTCACAAAATCACCTAAATCCTTACTAAGGAAAGTGATGAAAATTCGAGGGTATCTATATTTCCCCCCTATTTTGGCTTGCTAATTTTATTTATTTGAAACAGGTATCATGTTTACCACATTGAATTATGAAAGAATATTGATGAGAAATTCTCACAAGAATATTTGATACAAGATCAAAAATTAATGGAGAATCATTTGGTAAGAAAGAGGACTAAACCTCAATTCCAGCACAAGAAAGAGTGTGTGCATTTGAGAGATCTGTAACACAAGATGAAAGATTTAAATGGAAATAAACACAAGAAATATAATCAAAAAATGCAACTCAATAAAGGAATTTGAAAAAGAATGGAGGATTGAAATGACATCAAAGAGAGATTATTTATAGAAACATTATTCTAAAAGAAGGCAAGAGATCCTCATTAGGGACATGCACATTTACAAAATAGAAGGGTTTATTATAAAAGATACTACTCAATGAAGAAAAGAAATTGATGAATGATCAAAGACTTCAACACCAAGAAGGAGGTCCCAATTAAGGATGTGAACTTAAGATCCCCATTAAGGATGCTTGTTCCAATATGAGAGAAGGAATTCAAATATTATTACACCTCTACAATATAAGAAATTCTTATAGAAGACACTACTTCACAATGGGGAAATTTTAATCTTAAGAAGGAGAGATGTTTTAAATCACTCTTGCCCCCATATATAAGGAGAAGAGATGAAATAGAAATTGGCTATTATGTTTCTTCTATAAGTATGATTGCACATAAAATTGTACAATCATGAATGGCAATGAGCCCCTAGTAAGTGAGCTACCAATGTCACATACTGATGAGTAACATGATAGCCATTAATGTTATTTAAAGACATGATAGATTGAATGAGGTATTTGAATATGACATTTTAAATTCTCTACTATATGTGAGATTAAAAACATGTATAAGATGATGAATGTTAAAAGTCTTTAGAAAGAGAGATGTTTATAGTACAATAATGGGCAACTAAGTCATACTTTTCTTTCACACAAGAAAAATTAGGAGAGTGATAAGTGTAATTCATTAGAGCCTTATTCCTAGAAGAAAGGATTTTAGTATGAGTAGAAGATAAAGTCTCATAAGTGGGATTAGAAATCTCTTGAGGAGATTCCCAAAGAGATTTTTTTATCACCAAGATTTCCTTATGAGGGGGGATGAGTGTTCAAAGAAGTAGAAGATGATTTTATTGAGGCACCTCACTACTAAATATAGAATTCACATTGAGAGATGGTCTTTTAGATGCTTTTATGGTCTTAGGAGGATCATATCCAAGTCCAAATTAAGCTTCATGTGTGTTATGTTCTAAAAGAACTTTAATTATTTGTTCATTTGTGCCACAACCATTGCCATTATAGCCATTCTTAGCTAAAATGTGAAAACCATGACCATAAAGGGATGCCAAATCAGAAAGAGATGGTTGCACCTCATAGGTCTTAGTGCTATATGAATTAGAGGAAGGGTTTGAATAATTACTTGAGTTAGAAGCAGCCACAAAGTGGTTACTTAGTTGTTTAGATAAAGTGGGTTTCTCTTTAGGTTCCTCCTTCAATTTCTCCTTCTCAATCTTAGCTCATTTCCAAGATACTCTATACTCTCCTATAAATGTAGGTTTAAAGTCTAGATATCCCCAATCATCATCTGAGAGCACTCCTTTGGGAGAAAATATATCTTTGGGAGGAGATTCTGACTGAGTAAAAGAACCAAGAGTGCTAGAAGGAACAAGATCATTGAAGGAAACATATGTATTTGAAGAAGTAGGAAGATTGGGAGAAGAAGGGGAAGTAGTCAAAGAAGAAGATCCATATTTTAATGGAGCTTTAAGATTGGTATCAGCTAACAAGGTGTATGTCTTATTTTTATAAATGAACTTGACTTGCATATGAAAAATTGAGGGGACCTTTGCATGCTATGAATCCACAGTCTCCCTAATAGAAGGTTATATATCAAATTACCAAGCATGCCATGAATAGGTGTAGATATAGTAACAAGACCTACCTTAATAGGTAAGGTTATGATACCTAAAGATTGTTTATCAACATTACCAAAGCCTCAAATAGAAATAGGAGTAGGTTCAATGAGAGAATGATCCATATTAATCTTATTCAATAAGTCCACATTGCAAACATTAAGGCCCGACCCATTGTCCACAAGGGTTCCTCTTATAGCACTATTGTTGATAATAACCACAATCATGATAGGATCATATTGATGTTGGATTTCATGAGAAGATAACTCATCTTGTGTGGATGTAATTTGAGCTTTGGGTTTGTTTGTAGGATCAATAAAAGAAGTCATGTTATTAGGTGTCATTGAAGGTGGGACATCTAAGTTTTTCAAAGCATCTTGTAACATCTCGTGGTAAGAAGGTGAATTTTGAACCAAATCCCAAATAGAAATTTTAGCAGGAGTAGCTTTAAGTTGTTCAATGAGATCATACTCCTTACTAAGAGTCTGTGCTATATGAGGTACTTGTGGAAGAGTAGGTTAAGAGGGAGGGAGTGAAGTTGGGATAACTGGAAGAGGATTAGGTTGCATATTGTTTCTTGTGTTGTATGTATGAGAAACCATATGATAACTCCCTTTAGTGATTTTCTTAGCATACTCATAAGGGCTCTTAGTAGGATAACCTCCTTGCACAATTATAATAGGTTTTTAAGGAGTGCAAAAAGAATCATTAGCATAACCACCTTGAACCAATAAGATAGGCTTACATTGAGAACTTTGAGAAGGACAAGCACCTTGAACTGTGAAGAGGGGTTTATTAGGTGTTTCATTCATGTGTATCAAATTGATTGAAGATGGTTTAGGAATATCAAAGGTGTCCTTATGAATTTTAAAAGAAGAATGGACAAGATTGTTGGAAGAATTGTTGATAGTCTCTTCTTGCACTAAAATGTTATGATGGCTAAGATCAATTTTAGGAGGTATACTAGGAGTAGGAATTGATGTCTTATAAGGAAGAGTATTAGTAGGAAATTTCATATCATCCTTTATCATTAAAGGATATACATGGGGAATATAATCTCTAGGAGAAGGATCAACATTACACTCTAAAGTTTCACCTTTGACAGGGAGACCTTTGAAAGAGATGTTAACAATCTCTTCTTGAACTAAGGTATCCTTATGAGTAGAAATTAGTTGGGGAGAAGGAGATGCCTTACCTTTAGAGGAAAAAATATTGAGATTCATGGAAGGTGAGATGCTATCAAGAGAGTTATCAATCATGATTTCATCCTCTTTGGCTAGGGTTCTCTCATGGGGCAGAGAATAATAAACAACCTTCTTCTAATTGTTAGTCCCAAATAGTGAGGTCATTGAAAAAAGTATTAGAAATATCTTGCACAAGGATGTCCCTATTATTATTGATACTTTTGGGAGAAGGGATAACATTGTTCATTAATTCTTCATCCTTAGGAGGGAGAGAATAACTAGATGTCTTTAAATCATCCTCTTGCCTCAAAATGCATTCAATACAATGTTTAGTGCAGAGAGAATTAAGGAAATTTATTATGATTTCATCTTCTTTTTCTAAGGCATCTATATAGGTAAGACAAGCTTCAGGGAAAGGAGAAGAATTTCTCATTAATGCATCATCTCTAGTGGGAATGTTATTGAACTCAAAAGAGGAAATGCCATCACTAGGAAAAGTAGGGACAATACCATTTTCTTGCACAAAATGATCCTCATGAGGGGAGTATTCTTTAGGAAGAAGATGAACAACTTTTTGTTGGCATTTTGATGATGTTTTGATTGTCATTGATGGGCACACACTTTCTTTATGTATGAGTTATGACTCAACTGGTAATTGTTCTAATTGATATTGTGTATTATTGAATGTATAGTCTTTAGACTATTGGTATTTTGCAGAAGATGTTTACCGGTCACAGATTGACTAAAGAGCTCAAGCGGTATGGAGACCTCAAGTGGTTCAAGGATCTCAAGTGGTCTAAAGGAACCAAGTAGTAGTTAACTTTTTATCAGAACACTTCGATCTACCAGTCTTAATTTTTGACAAACTGGTAATTGGTATATTGTGTTAATCAATATTACTTTGTGATGAGTTACCAACTGATATTTCTATAATGTGTGATGAGTTATCATCCACTGACACTTTGGTGGTGATTTTGTGCCATGTTACCAAATGTGTCTAGATGCACTGAACCTAGGAACTTGTAGTCTAATCCTATTGGACCGACATGAAATCAGATTCCTTTATAAGGACATCATGTCTAGGGTTTGTATGTGAGAGATGTATGTGAGATGTGTGATAGAAGAGGTTATGTGCGATCATTATAGAGTAGATTAGGTATGTGTGAAGAGTTGGAGAGTGGATCTATTGAAGACTGAAGTAATGTTGAATTGCATTAACAAGGAGCTATCAAGGATCTAATTAAGCAAACTGTGCAATTTGCTAGATCACTCACTTGTTGATTACTCACATCTTTGACAAGTCTGAAACCCTTAATCAGGTAGGCCCAGCAAAGCCTTTGTAAATCTTCTAACAAGGTGGTTCACAAGTGTGGATCTGAAATCCTCTAACAAGGTAGTCTTTAACATGACTTATCTCCTAATAGAGATCTATATTCCTAACAAGATTATTTCTAGTGAAGAACATTGTATGACCTTAACTGGTCTAGTTTCTATTCTACAAGTAGTTACTTGTGAGTTTCTGCTCACTGTGGTTTTTCCCATTTGGGTTTCCATGTCAAATATATTGTGTTATGGTGATTGTGCTCTTGTGGCTGAATGCTTTGTTTTCTATTTGGTTTGCATTTGTCTTAACCATTTTTTAAGTGAATCTTCTATACCAGTTATCTGCTAAACAATTTAGAAGTTTGTTTATAGTATTTTTTGGTATACTAATTCACCCCCCGTCTTAGTATTCATCAATTGGTATCAGAGCCAACCTTTCTATAAGTCTAACTACTTGGAAGGAGATATGAGGGAATACAGTGTGAGGCAACTTACTCATCATCTCACTCAGACTAAGAGAGCCTATGATGAACTCAAAGTCAAGTATAAAGCCTCTCTAGCCAAAAGAAGAGAGCATGCTGAGAAACTGATGCAACTTACTGAAAATATCTCTTCTGATGAAGTAGATATGGATGCCCTAGTTGAAGAAGTTGAAAAACTAAATGAATCTAAATCCAACTTGAGAAAGGAGTTGGAAGGACTGACTATTAGACTGTGTCAAGAGACTGAGAATAGAAGGAAAGCTAAAGATATGGTAAAAGACAAATATCAAGAGATCTCCAAGCTGAAGCAAGAAATCAATACCCTTACCGCTCATCTCCAAGAGAGTAAAGTGGAAAAATAAGAAATGCAAGGTGAACTAAATGTGGCTATTTCTAAGAATGCAGCCTTTATGAAATCCAATGCTCCTATTTCCAAGGAACTTACTGAGTCAAAGAAGATACTTGCCAAATTCAATCAGAGTATTGCTAAGCTAGAGCAAAAGTTGGAATCAACAAAAGTAGTAAAGAATACCACTGGACTTGGATTCTCTAGGTATGAAGAAGGTGAGACCTCTGGATCAAAAGATGAAGCATCAAAGAAGCAACCAACATCCAAGGATAATGGTAAGAAAAAATTTAAACCTATTTTCTTTAATTGTCTCAAAGAAGGACATATTGCTAATGTGTGTAGAAGCAAGGTCTACAACAATTTTCCTTATTTTCTAAAAAATAAGCCTAGATCCAATAGATTTAATGGAAACTATTATGCATGCAACAATTTTGGGCATAGAGCATTTGAATGCAGGTCTGTTTTGCACAACATTGGGAGATATCCTCCAAGGACTCAAGGAGTTATCCCGGAACCCTCTATAAACTGGAATCCCAACCAGTATAATACCTATGACCATCGGTCAGGTGGTTATCAAGCGACAACTAGTTGGAGAGCAACCTATTTGATCTATCATGGTAGCACTCACACTGCTCCAACATGCAGAAGGACGAATGGCAGTATGAATAATGGACCATGGAGAACACCTAGATTGGTATGCTATCATTGAAACAAATTGGGACACACTACCAAAACTTGCAGACTGAGAAAGAACCTATTAGATGATATACCAATCACTATAGAAAGGAAGATTGATGTTGAAACCATTCAAATGGAAATGAATAAAACTTGGAAAAAGAAACCAGAAGAAGTGTCATGGGATGAACTGATTTCTGCACCTAGTGTGGAAGTCTCTGAACTGACAAACTAAGCTTCAGAAAAGCTTGGGGGGAACATATCAGTGAAATGTTTTGAACCCTTGGTTTATATTGGTAAAGACCTTAGTCGATATATGTTACCTGTCAATCGATAGAAGATTTGAAGCGGTAAAAGGAAAAATTAGGGTTTATGCCCTAACGGTGATGCATTTATTATGGTAGGTGAAATTTTGTTTAAAAGGGATTTTTGTCATCATTATCACTTTTTAGTTTTTGAGACAAGAATTTTCAAGAGCAGAGCAACAAAGAGTGATTCATCGAGCAATTGAAAGTGAATTCAAAAATCTTGTAGAGGAATCCAGTGATCTTTTTCAATCTATCAGTGAAGAACACTAAGCAATAATCTTCCAACCGAAGTGGTGTATCATGAGCGACATTTCCAAACCCTAAATTTTAGATTGTGAAGGTATTTCTTGAATTTCTTTCTTATCATGGCATTTGCATCACACTCTAGTTCTAGTGCACCTATAGATTCAGTTGAATTTCTTCGAAAGAAAGAAAAATATAATGCCCTATCTCAAATACCCACCAAAGTTATTGTTGAGGAAGATATTTTAGGTTATATTGACTATAAATTGGAAGACCTAGGATCCCTAGTGATTCATTCCTAGCCAGGTCTATTCTATGAGGATGATAGAAAGATCAAACCTGAGTATAGTATCCTTGAGAAGATGAAACTGCACAATGTAGTGTACTTTCTAGAAGAGTTCACTAAAGAACATATCCACATCATCCTCAACAGAGTACATGGTGATAAGATGTATCTTGAGTGGATGCATGACATCACACGAGAAGCAATACATGTCATCACCAGTTTCTATAATACTAGAGAGGTGTCAGCTCTAAGGAAGGTCACCAAAATGGAAATGACAAAGATTATCAGTTCTGTGAGTGACCAACGGGCGATGATTGTCAAGACCATCAAAGATGATCTGGTGAAATATGCTTGCATGGTAATTGGTTACCAGATATTCTATGCCTATAGAATAAATTTTGTCCCTACTGCTGTGGTGAATGCCGCTTACAAAATGATCAAGGAAGACACTACATTTGACCTATGTACCTATCTACAGGAGCAATTGCTACTTAACCTAAACTCCATCAAATAGGACAATGCTCTAAGGTTCAAGTTTGGACAACCTCTGGTCGATTTATTCTTCTACTTTCAAGGTTATTTTCCTAGAGTAGGTAATGTGAAATGGTCTGCCAACCTACCAGTTTCCAGCCAAATCAAGGAAAGTCTACAAGTAGTGGGAACTGGATATCCTGAGGTTCTAAACAAATATTTCAATGAATTCAAGTAGAAAATGAACCAAATAATGAGGATATCTAATGATATTGTGAGGGAATATAAATATGACATCTGCTTCACAATAAAGGTAGATGAATGCATAATGGACATGGTGGAACTGAGAAAGGAAGTAGTTGAACCTATGGGTTATGAAGTGGTGAATGACCTATTGATCAGGTATGCCTCTACCCTACTTGCCTCACCACTGGATGCGAATGAAAAGAGAACCAGTACCTACTTGGAGAGGGTCACACTGGTTGAAGAACCAAAACAAAAGAAGGACAAAGTAGTGTCATCAGTATCTGCACCGATTACATCTACTAGTCCAAAAGTCACCAAGTGGTCACCAGCTAAGAGGAAACCTAAGGTTGTTCTAGCCAAAGTCTTTGAGAGGAAGTGGAAAACCAAAACCAACTCACCGAAATCAGAGGACACTAAACCAAAAATTCAACCAAAGAAGACAAGGCAATCAAGCAAGAAGACAAAATCTACTGCTAATGTTCTTGCAACTTTAGCCCTAGTAAATATACATATTTCCTCTTATAAGAAAATGACACATTGTCAGAGGACTATTAAGAATATTAAGAGGAAAGTGCTTGATGATTTAAAGGAGTATTTTGATGATTTTACTGATAGTGAGAAAGAATAAGTAGAGTAGGAAGTCATCAAATATTTATGTGTTAATGACCGGTCACCGTTAGAAATCATATCGATTACAACAGATTCTTTGTACAATTCTTTAGATAACAAATGGTGCATTGCCATTGAGAAAGAATAGGAGATCAGGGAGAAAATTTTACACAATACTTTCCTAATGCTTCTAATTTAGAATTATTTGAGATAATGGATAAGAACAAAGGCCTCTTCTTCATGAGAAGGAGAAGAGTCAGACTACTAGAAGGTAGAGCTTCTGAAGTGGAAAAGGACACACATTTACATGCTAAAGCTACTATAAGGTGACACCAAGTATCTGAAGCCAATAAGAAGGATGAACATGAACCTAACCTATCCTCAGGAAAACTGGCAGTGAAGGAGAAAGAGTGATAGAGAAAATTGACACTATTGATGTTGATTCTTTAGATATTGAGGATGTCACTCCGGACACAAAGAAAGAGAAATAGGACAAGGAAAAAGTTGAGAAAGAAAAGCAAGACAAAGAAAAAATGAAGAAAGAGCAAGAAGAAAAAGCAAGGTAGGAAGAAAACAAGAGAAAAGAGGAAGAGAAAAAGAAAGAAGAAGAGAAGAGGAAAGAAGAAGAGAAAAGGAAAGAAGAGGGAAAAAGGAAAGAAGAGGAGAAGAGAAAAGAAGAGGAGAAGAGGAAAGAAGAGGAGAAAAAGGAGGAAGAGAAGAAAAAGAAGGAAGAGGAAAAGAAGAAAGAAGAAATGGAGAAGAAGAAAGAGGAGCAAAAGAACAAAGAAGAGGAAAAGAAAAGAGAAAAAGAGGAGAAGGAAGCAGAGAAGACCAAACAAGCAGAGAAGCCTAAGGCAACCGGCGGTCAAGCCAAATAGGTTGATACCACTAGTCCTATTGATCTTCAATCTGCAGATGATTCTGAGCTACTTCAAAGTATCAAACTTGCATAGGAAAGACTGGAATCATTACAGAGGAAGAAGGAATGGGATGTCATACAAGCTATGGTTGACACCCTTACTAGTCTGATTCCCAATACCAACCTCCCTAGTACCGATTCCTCTCTGTCCAAGCTTAAACTTCTTTGTACCGTAGTGGAGGACTAGGTACAATGCTTGGAAGATGTTGTTGAAGCCACTAACAAGAAGAATCATGAAAAGGCACTCAAAACTGCCTTAGTCAAGAAACTGAATGAGCTCTGGTCACAACTACTAAAACAACAAAAGGATATCAGTGTTGCTATGGATGAGGGAAAATTACTTTTGAGTAAAATTTTCCAACCCCATATATTTTGTGATGATGTGCTTAAACAGAAAGATAAAATCCAATTGGAGTTCCAAGCATACATCAGCACCTTCAAGATGCCATATGATTCATTCACTACATATGGGCAAATGATTCATCATTATCATCTTTAGACTACCAGGATGGACTCGGAGATTAGCAACTAGACCAAAGATTTGCAAGAGCTTGAAATGATCTTATTGCCAAGACTGTAGATTCTTTAGAAATGTTTTCTCAACCTGGATGCTATCATGGTAACTCAAGAGATGAGTACCATTGATGCTATGGAAGAACTGGTATTCTAGATGTAGACTGAAAGTGAGGTTTCTACCTCATTATTTGAGTCATGGGCATTGGCCATGAAAATTTTTATGAAGGACTTTAAATTTGTTTTTGATAAATTTAATTCCTTATTGTCATGAACATTTACTCTATTTTTATATATAAGGAAAAAGGGGTTATTCTGCATTACTTTGTCATTGTTGGCAAAGGGGGAGTAGTGTACATTAAAATTTTGGCAAATGTTACCATTTCATGTATACTTTCATGTTACCACTTTGGGGAGTAGTGTACATTGTAATTTCTGCAAAAGGGATAGTGTATATGCTTAGGGGGAGTAATTTTGACTATGGCAATTTTTGTTGTAAAAACACTTAGATGTCAAAATTTTCCTAAGTGTTGCTATCAATGCCAAAGGGGAAGATTGCTGGCATTTTGATGATGTTTTTATTTTCATTGATGGGCACATGCTTTCTTTATGTATGAGTTATGACTCAACAGGTAATTGTTCCAACCGGTATTGTGTACTATTGAATGTATAGTCTTTAGACTATCAGTATTTTGTAGAAGATGTTTACTAGTCATAGATTGACTGAAGAGCTCAAGTGGTATGGAGACCTCAAGTAGTTCAAGGATCTCAAGCGGTACGAAGAAATCAAGTGGTAGTTAACTTTTGATCGGAACACTTCAATCTACCAATCTTCATTTTTGACATACCAGTAATCGGTATATTGTATTAACTGGTATTACTCTGTGATGAGTTACCAACCGGTATTTCTGTAATGTGTGATAAGTTATCATCCACTGACACTTTGGCGGTGATTTGGTGTCATGTTACCAAATGTGTCTAGATGCAATGAACCTAGGAACTTGTAGTCTAATCATATTGGACTGACATGAAATCATATTCCTTTATAAGGACATCATGTCTAGGGTTTGTATGTGAGAGATGTATGTAGATGTGTGATAGAAGAGGTTATGTGTGATCATTGTAGAGCAGATTAGGTCTGTGTGAAGAGCTGGAGAGTGGAGTTATTAAAGATTGAAGTAATGCTAAAATGCATTAACAATGAGCTATCAAGGATCTAATTAAGAAGATTGTGCTATTAACTAGATCACTCACTTGTTGATTGCTCACATCTTTGACAAGTCTGAAACCCTTACCCGGGTAGGCCCAGGAAAGCCTTTGTAAATCCTCTAACAAGGTGGTTCACAACAATGGATCTGAAATCCTCTAACAAGGTGGTTCACAACAATGGATCTGAAATCCTCTAACAAGGTAGTCTTTAACAAAACTTATCTCCTAACAGAGATCTAGATTCCTAACATGATCTGTTCTGGTGAAGAACATTGTATGACCTTAACCGGTCTGGTTTCTATTCTACAAATGGTTACTTGTTAGTTTCTGCTCACTGTGGTTTTTCCCATTTGGGTTTCCATGTCAAATATCTTGTGTTATGGTCATTGTGCTCTTGTGGGTGAATGCTTTATTTGCTATTTAGTTTGCATTTATCTTAACCAGTTTTTTAGTGAATTTTTGTACTAGTTATTTGCTAAACTATTTAGAAGTTTGTTTACAATATTTTTGGTATACTAATTCACCCCCCCCCCCTCTTAGTATTCATCACTTTCTCCAAATACTCATGCTTAGGAAGGATATCTTTGAAAGAAGTGCTCATAACCTCTTGTTTCACTAACATGCCCCCATTGGTAAGACGAAATTTAGGAGAAGATAAGTCAATGTCCATAAATACCTTTTCATTTAGAGAGGGATAATTTAAAGAAGGTAAAGTAAAAGTAAGAAAGGTTTTTATGATATCATCCTCTTACTCTAATATAGCTAGATGGGAAGGGCACATTTTAGGAGAATTGTCAAGATCACTCTTCAAATCTTCATCTTTAGAGCATGGGAGAGTTTTGAAGGGGTTGGTAACAACTCTTTTAGGCACTAAAATTTTGTCATGGATAGGAGGAGGTTCGTTAAGAGGGAAAAATTGAAGCGAGGGAAGCTATCCCATTAGCACATCTATGAAATGAATGCATAATGACAACAACTTTCCTCTTTCAAATGATAAGATATGAAAAATAGAAGGAAATATTCAATTTTAACTAATGCAAGAACTCTAAATGTTGATTTAGAAAATGAAATTTATGAGTGAAATGTGCTCCTAAATCAGATCTAAAATTAATGATCTGAACTAAGTTATCCACAATTTCAATTTTGAATTGAAAATTAAGGTTTTAACAAAACTAACCTCTAAATATTTGAAATTTGCAAGGAGTTGAAACTTGTAAATGTAAATTTGAATTTGAAATAGAAAAAACACTAAGATCCAAGAACACAAATTAGACTTAAAGAAGACTGGATTCATGTCGGGTTCACCAAAATTGGTAGGGGACAAAGCGATACCAGGTGACTAGGACCTAATCCCACTTTTGCCAACACATTGTGAATATGAAAGAGCCTAGGGAGATATCTCACTTTGGCTACTTCTTCTAAGAAAGAGAGAGCTAAGGATTCTATCTTAGGGGTTCTACTCTTCTTGTTGTAATTGAAGGAAAGATGTGAAGGATTGATCAACTATACTAGGAGATGAACAATGAAGCATATATGAACTAAAATTCTAGAAACCTACAAATATGAAAATGAGATAATGAAAGAAGAGAAGGGAGAGGAATTTGGATGTGTACCTGATGCTAAAAAATGATCCAAATTGACCAGGACTAGGGCACAGGACTAGAGTGCCTACAAAGGACCAAGACACCCAAAGAGGACAAGGGCACCCAAATATGAGTAGGGTGCCTAGGGAGGACTAGGATGCAAGACCAGGGTGCCTAGGGAGGACCAAGGCACCGAGCCCCTTTCCTAGTGATTTCTACTCAAATTTGATCTTCAGGGTTGTATCTGTGTGCCATGTCGGACCTAAAAATTACAACGATGATTGGATCATGTACCTACACCTGTAATTCAAAATAGGGTTTTGGGTGGCTATATAGGATTTTTCCTTAGTCAAACCCCTATTTTGGTGATTTCCACCTCAACAAATAGTTGATTTGTATAGTAAAATAGTATGTGCAAGAATCTTGTGTGTGTGCAAGATCCTAGGATGAATGCAAATAATCTAGAGAAACCCTAAATAGTAAACCCTAGATTCTTGTAACTAACAAAGTAAATGCTCTAAATTAATGATGCAAAGTGATCTAAAGCATAAATTTAAATATACAAGTTGATTTAATGAAGCTCATGCAAAGACATGAAAACAACATGAAATCATACCCAACCCCTAAGGGAGGGGTACAAGCCAATCGTGAGTTGGTGATCTCCTATTACTCTTCAATATCTTCAAGGCTCCTAATTGATGATGAAATTATTGATGAATACTTGATAGATGTTGTTGAATATTTTTGAAGAATCCACATAAGCTTCTCTTTTAGTACATAGAAGGCTCCTTGTGCTTGCTCCAAAATCTTTTTCCTAGATTCGATTAGTTCTTAGTTCCTAGATTCAATTAGATCCCTTCAATTGAAGAAAGAGAGCTCTTATGTATGAAACCTTATATCTTAATTTCATCTTTAGGCTGACCTAGGATTTGAATTTCCTACCAATTTTTTGGGGTTAAGCATTATTATATCATAGGATTATGCTCCCAAAATTTCAAAAAAAATGTCAAGGACCATTTTGCACTTGCACACGGTCCGACCAACATTCACTAAATTTTCAGGGCCATTAGATATGATGATATTAGAGTGAATCCCAAAGTTACAACTGATTTCAAGATGTTTTGGCATGCAAAATTGGGCCTTAAAGGTCAAAATAGGACATAATTAGGGTTTATGATTTAATAATTTATTGGAGGAATAAAATTAAAAGGGGCACACTTAGGGTAAAGGGCCCAATTTTATGATGTAGGGAGTGATGAAATATGACTTTAGATTTAATTAAATTAATTAAATTCTTAAAGGGAAATTACAATGGAAGAAGCAAACAGACTAAGGTGGGTGCTAAACCAAGTGTGAAATTATACCACCCTAACAAGGCTGTACAATTTACAACGTTAAACTATTGGGATTTGATTTGTTTCTATCTCATTTATGTTTATATTACTACTTATTATTATTATTATTATTTTCATAATTGGTTATAATATAAAATTTAGCTACCCTCTATTTGGATTGGTTGTTTTTTGTGAAGGTAAGTAAATAATATAGTTTTATATTATCTACCTTGTATTCATGTATGGTAGGTATAATATATAGTTTTGTTGAATTTAATGATTGTCCATTAGATTTCTATAGTTTGATTTTGACTTTTATTTATTTGAGTCTTCTGGCATGTTGTCGAGTTACCGTTCGAAAGAATTTTGGATTTCATTTAGGAATTTTTGGATTTGGATTGAAGATTGAACAATGAAGATTTAGAATTGGATTGAAGATTGTTGATTTGAGATTATTGGATTGAGATAGTTCTTCTCTAAATTCTATTTGCCATTACTACAAATTTTCCAGGTTAGAGCTTTATTCCTCTCTCAACAATTTACTTTTTGAAAAGATTGTCTGCAATGCAAATGTTCAAATATTGTTTAGGGAAATGGTTTTGATATTTTAATGTTTTCAGTTTAGTTGTTGCGGAATAAATTATGAGCATTTGATAATCTATAGTGAATATAGTGAAATTTGGAAATGTTGTTTTGCCAAGGATGTCTTTTCTTCATTTTCCTATTTAAATCTATGTTCCCTCTTTCTTGTGATCTTGATTTAGTCTAAATGATTTTTTTGATTTCATTTTCATTTCCTTTTTTTTTCTTGTTTCTTCCAATGAATATATGTACATTTGCAAGATTGGAAGTGTATGTGGCTTTGTCAGGAGTTATTTTTAGGAAGTTTTGTGAGTTCTATTTTTGTCTTAACATTCCCTATGGATGGATTTATTCTTTTTTGGGTATTAGAATACCTTTGCATTGTTATTTTATACCCATCTCCATTTTATTTTGTCTCCCTAAGTTGTTATGCAAGTTTGGTGAAGTTTTGTACATTTATGAGTGTGGGTGTAACTAGAGATTGATGACAAATCCTCTTGGTATGATTGTAATTTTTCATTTGAGTTTTTCCATTATGTTATTTCATCCTCCCAAATGTTCTGGGAGTATTTTTGAGTCAACTTGTGAGCCTATGTTCAATTTTGCATGCATTCATCACCTATTGGCTTCATTTCCTTTCATTTTTGCTCTCTAAACCCAAAACGCTAAAGTATGGCACCAAAATAGTAATTATCACCATGGATGAACTATGGAATGATCCCTATGCATTAATATGGCTCCTAGATGCACCAAACAAGCTTTTTGTTGCTCTAATCTGCCTTGCTTGTAATTATTGTCAGTATTTGTTCAAATTAGTCACTTTTTTGGATTTTGGGCTTGTACCAAAGGGTTCTATGATTGATTTTTAGGCTATCTTAGGTTTCTTTTATTTGATATTGATGCTTTTATGATTTTATATGGATCTTATAGGATTATTTGTGCCTTACCATTGAGGTTTGTTCTTATGTGATGCTTAGCTCGAGAAAGAGGATAAATGCCTTGGTGTTGAGGAATGATTATGAGACCTCCAGTGGGATATTCATGCCTCACTATTGAGAATTAGTTATGATTTTCTATAATATTTTGACCTCTTAGATTGGTTTTGGTTCATTGTTATATTTATTTGGTGAATGCTCTTTCTTGTATTTGGGTATATGATTCATGTTATGCTTCAGTTTGTATTGGTAATGTTGACATTGTGTTTGTCTTTAGAGAGACTTCATGATGATGAAATGATGTTATTTTGGTTGTGTTTCACCCTAAGGTATTGTTCCATGATTAGGGAGAGTGGGATCTTGCATTTTTATGACCATGGTCATGAGCAATAGGCCTCTAGGATGGGGTCTAGACTGGTTGGAAGCACATGAAGATTTTTTCTTGTAAGTGCAAGTGATAACCTTAATAAATTGATTAATGGGTTGGATAGTTAGGATTCACTTAATCAAGATAATTCATTTGAGTTGTATACCCCAATGGCAGGTCCCAGGGAGATGGTTTTGGGATCAATGGTTGGGAATGTTGTTGGAGAGATAAACCAACCTCCCTTGTTTGGCTCCAAGGTTGAGGTGGATTCCACATGATGCTAGCATGCGATGACACTCTTCCCTACATGTGTCCATTATCCTTATGTATTGATTTTTTATCATGCCTCTGGAAGTTTATTGATTTGTGATTAGCCTTGATATGTTATTTGACTCATTGTTATGCCACTAATCTTATGGATGTCTTGTTGAGTCCCTTGGTGGTTAGGTGTCAGTCTAGGTCTTAAGTGTGAGTTGGAACCCCATTTCATCTCCTAGCTTGGGGGGTAATTCCTATTGGGTTCCACATGGTCAGGTGGTTTCATGTCTTCTTCCATTGGCATGATCTTCTTTGGATGCTTGCATGCATGGATGTGTATTTATATTATCTCATCATGTGGATGGATCTTGGAGCATATTCTATGTAAGTAGAATTTATATCATGTGTTTTGTATCACAAATATGTAACAGTAAGGAAGACTATGTAATTAGTACCTTGGGAAGATATGTATTAGGACTTGTAGTAGGCTAATTTTAGATAGGTGTACTGAATGAGATTGCTGCAAATGGATATTCAATGGGTATGTAATTTTGGATTAGAAAGGAATTAAGTGACTGAGTGATACAATACGATTATCTTATGTATATCTTGTGGATGATAGTGGATATGTTAATCATCATGTATCCCTTGATTTGGAAGATGCTAATTTCTCTAATGTTAAAGTTATCCTTGCGATAATGAAATGAATCAGTAGATGTAGATTTGTATGGACTCTATGATTCTTCATTATGCAGAGCTGATTTGTAGGGGATGAGATAGTATACTGTATCATGATGGTATTGCATATGAAAAGTAGATTATGTAATTCAACTATGTATAACTATGAAATATGGCATGATGATGTGGAGACTATGATCTTGTAATGGAATAGGATGATACATTCATTGTATTGTTCATGTTGTAATAATGTTTATTATGTTAAGATTGAGATCTATGTTGGATTAGGTAATTGAATGATTATATTATGTGCATTCTTGATTGTACCAAATGGTTCTTGAATGGGTCTAGTAGGATGAGATCATACTTGGACAAGAAGATTAGTACTTGCCGCTATAATCTTCCATATGTGAAAGATGAATAATGGAAAGTATGGGAATTAGGAACATTTGATTTGGTGCTTTAAAATGAACCTGGAAATTTAATGGGGTTATGTAGATAGGCATTGATGACTCATAAGATCATGGTAGGAAGAGAGTAATTAATTAGAACTTAAATGAAATGGATGTTATTGATTTCATGATATTGATGTGTTAATGTGTTGTTGCTAGTATGTAGTGACATTGGAATACCCTAGGGTGAGAGTAAATGCATGTATGTATGTTTTTAGATGAAAAAAATTATGATGTTATTTTTGCTTGTAATATATGTGACTATGATTATGGTTATGATTAAGTTGTTTATGCAATCATGATATGCTATTATTCTTACATAGGAGTAATGGTAGATTTATATGATGCTTTGGTAGATGTTTTTTTTTTAAATTCCTCAATTTGTTAGTTGATTTAGTTATTTTGTCTAGGGTATTTTGGTGGCCATTACATTTTGTATTAGAGCTCATGTTGCAAACAATGGGATCTTTGGTTATGGTTATTATTATTCACTTTGTGTGGTGTGTTATGATGTCATCTTGACTTGGGTTGTTCTTGAGATTTGTGTTTGAAAAAGGTCATTGGAATCTTGGAGGTCATACATGTCTATGATCTGTGTTTTCTCCCGAATTATCTCTAGAAATCATAATTGTGTGCAATACGTGTATTTATTTCGTACACATGCCTTCTAGATGTGATTAATGTCTATATAATTCCATGTGATCTTGTTTTCTTTGTAATTTCTAGTGCTTACTTGAATATTAGAGCTTGTTTTCCCCATATAAAGGACTATGCTATTGTTACCAAAATTTTCACTCATTTTTCATTTTTGGTTTACTATTTTGTCCTAGGAGCCTAATGATTTAGAGGAAAATTGCATTTACAAATATTTTCTACATTGCATCCATGTATAGTGATGAAACAAGAAACATATTATAATTACAAATCATTGAATTTTGCAAGTATTTGAAACATAGAAGAAAATTACACAATTTTTTTCTGAAAGTGTAGTTTTAGTGATGAAATAATGTACATGTATCTCACACAAGCCATGAGAATAATGAATACTTGTTCAATGTTAATAAACAAAAATATATAAATGCATAAGTATATTAGAAAGTAAATTTGCATAGGAAGATAGAGACCAGTCATTGCTAAATGAGTAGTAGCCTAGTAGGTTAACCTGTTCTATGTCTTCCTTCAACTACTAGTATTCTCCTTGGCCTCGCTTTTTCCCTAAGACCTGCATCCAAGTGATAAATGATGTTAGAGATATGAAGGTTCTAAGCAATAACAGGTCTCTAGCATCATATGTACACTATACCCATACATGCATAAATTTAACTTTATAAACATTCAAAGAGAAATGCACCTTATGTGTGCAAGAAGCCATCAAATCATCATGTGGAGCCAAGATAGGAATTTTATTTCTAACATAGGGGAGTTATGTGCAGATACAGGTGAGTCTTTTTATTTTTAGTATGTGGAGTGAAATGTGGCTCCCACAAGGCTTGAGCCCAACATGCTTCTTTAGAAGGCACTGAGAAAAGGGTGTACTAGACAAATAACCATGTAAGAAAAGAAATGAAGTCATCAATGCATAATCATATTAAAATATGGAACTATTAAAGGGATAGGGTTATATGTCATGAAGCCTTTACGTTTGATACAAGGGACCATGTGTTGGCATTGAGTTGTCATTGATGTCAACCGATATTGCAGGCAAGCAACTAGGATGAAGGATAATGTACCAGGATGATGAAAGACAAGTACTATCAGTAACTTCATCAGTATGTTAAGTGATAACCGGTTGAGCTTATACTAGTCTGAAGTTTGGCTTCCTATTTATGATGAAGATGTAGAATGTTAAAGTCATCATAAACCACCAAAGGTGAAGGTGTGTTATCGGTGTAGTGTAAAATGTTGGTTAACAAAAGAAGAAGGTCTCACTAGTAAAGGGATGTACTGGTATGAGGTTGCTAAATGATCAAGTATGAACCAACTGTGTGTCGGTAAGCTAAGTGGTTGATCATGTGACACCATGTGGAGCTGAGGTGGCAAAGATGTAGTGGTCGGTAAAGCTACCATCGACAAGGTTGGTGAAACTGTTAGTCGACATAAATGAAACAACCACAAATCATGGGATTGTAACTGATCGATGCAGCTTGAGGAAGAAAGAATGACAAAGGAAGATAAGAAAGTAGTTGGTGCTTGAACCAATGCAAAGGAAATCCAATCTCAAGATGACCTTGAAAAGGAAATAGCTAGGCACTTATATGTGTCAATAGATTTCAAATTAAAAAATATTGTACGTGATTGCTATCTTTAGCAAAGCAAGCATGTGTTGGAAAATGGAAAATATCTATAGATGCATCTCTAGACTATAGGTGATCGACACATGGCAGACTAGATAGGATCTAATATAGATTGTGTACAAAAAAGGAAACCCTAAGAACTCAAATTTTGATTTGCATTTTGCCAGGAAACCAGTGGTTAAAAAGAAGAGCTCGTGACTAAGAAATGTGATTTTTATTGTACAAGACAAGGGAAATTTTTATGTCTGAGAGCCAAAGAGAAAAACACTTAAAGTGTTTGTGAGGAAAGTATTAATTTACAGGTGAAGCAAAGCAAACTAGTATAAGGAATAACCAGTGAAGAGTGCATTGAAAATAGAGGTTATAAACCGATAGAAGTAGTGCCTAATAAAGAGTGATTGAGGGTGAGTTAAGAAGGAGGAAGACAGTGTGAGAAAATATTAAGAAAGGTGATCAGAAAAGTCAAGTTGTAGAGTAGGAAATGAGGAAATAGATTGATAAGGCTGAAACTGACAGAGCAGGATATTGTAAGGTTGTAAAACCTCATTTGCAACAGTGATTTTATTTATGTATCTGTCTTATATTGTTTCTCACAAGTTGTAGCTCCTTTAGGTAGTATCCTATAAATTGTGTAGGGGTTCATTCTCCTTTAAGTCGGTGATCATGAATCAGGGGTTGGCACTCCTTGGGTTGGTTTCCTAAATTTCGTAATCAGAGTTTTGTTGTAAGGCTGGATTGGAGCAAAAGATCTCTAGCAACTATTCTTATCAAGGTTTTTCCCACATTGGGTTTTCCTTGTATATATTTGGTGTTGTGTGTTGCATCTTTGTTTATGTGATATTTTAGTAGTTTAGAAAATCCTTTCACACACCTTGATTGCACTATTTATGTTGCCCGTTAATACTTTTTTTTGTTTCATTTACCAGTATCTTCTTGTTGAAATGAAAAAATATTAACATCAATAATTCACCCCCCCCACCCCCGCTCAGTGATCCATTGTGTCCAACAATTGGTATTAGAGCCTAGGTACCTTGTTTTATCAAAAGAGTTCTCTAGCTTGGGTACATCCTGTCAAGTGGTCACAATGAAATAAATGAATCAACCTCCTGAAAAGCTCCTATGTTTGATGGTATCAACTATGCCTTTTGGAGTAGAAGAATGGAAACCTATTTGTCCTCTCTGGGTTGTGATGTATGGATGTCAGTTGTAAATGGTTATACAGTTCCTAATAATCCTCCTACTGATCCAGATCCTAAGAAGTAATATGAGAACAAAGCTAAAACCAAGAATTCCATTCTTAGTGGGTTGTCCGATAATGACTTTGTTAAAGTCATGCACTATTCTTTTGCCAAGGAGACCTGGGATAAGTTGCAATATATTTTTGAAGGCGATTCTAAAGTCAAGGAAGCCAAGTTGCAGACTTTGAGAGCACAACTTGAGGGTTTGAAGATGAGAGATGAAGAGAAGATTATTGACTATCTCCAAAGGGTTGATGAAACAACAAACACCATTAGAGGGCTTGGAGAAGAAATAAAAGGTGAGGTTGCAGTAAATAAAGTTCTTAGATCCCTTACATCTAAGTATGATACAAAGGTCTCAGCAATAGAAGAAGCAAAAGATCTAAAAGTCCTCACAATGGATGAGTTGTATGGCTCCCTAACTGCTTATGAGACAAGGACTGTCGGTACTGATGCTGTGAAGAAAAAGGTGCATTCAAGACATCAAGAAAAGGAAAAGAAGAATCTACCCTTGATGCAACTGGTGAAGACTCTGATGACATCATGGAAAAATTTGTTAGAAGACTCAAGATAGGTTCAAGCAAATATAAAGGCAAGCTTCCTTTAAAATGTTTCAATTGTGGAAAGATTGGACATTTTTCTCCTAAATGTCCTTATGGTGACAAGAATGAAGATGATCAATCAAAAGGTAGCAGATCATTTAGTAAGGATAGTAAGAAAAATTTCTACCGACATGGTAGGAAAGGCTACCAAAAGTAGAGGCATCTTTTCACACATGAAAATGATACCACAGATGAGGAAAGTGCCTTAGATGACTGCTACAGTGATGATGAAGTAAGAGAAACTATTTTTATGGCTCAAGAGGTACCAGTAACTGAAGAAGCATAAGAGAAAGAGCAAGAAGGTGAAGTAGATATTGAAGAAGAACTCATCAGTGCCTTAGACAAGCTAAAGAAAACAACGAAAGAGTTGAAGAAGGTAAAAAGGGTTGCAACTAAAGAACAAGAGTTGTTGGAACAATCCCCTAAAGAGTCTCAAAAAACTATTGCAGATCTAGAACTTCAATTGGAAGAGACCAAGAGGATGTGTGAAGTCACTAGTACCAGTTTGAGTGAAATAAACTAACATCCAAATCTAGAAACAGAAATAGTGAAACTCCAGAAGGACTTGGAGAAAAGTCAAGAAGAAATAAAAGTGAGAAGCAAGTATGAAGGCAGCACTAAAGCTTTGGACAAGATGTTGAGCAATTAGAAGCAATCAAAATATACCGGTAGCTTAGGCTTTCTAAAAGGTAAAAGTTCAAAAAGAAAAGACACATTGGATAAGGAAATTCAATTCACTTCTACAAAGGAAGGTGAAGAGAAGAAGACATTCACAGTGGGCAAGGATACCGACAAAAAGACATATGCAGATGCTGCTAGAAACTGATACACAAACCGATATGCTAAATAAATGAACTAGAGACCATACTCAATGCACCAATATGCAGATCCAAGAAGGAATGCAAGCATTGATCATGAAGGATTCACAAGGGTTAGTAGCATGAAAGGAAGCACCCCAGTGAGGCAGTCGTTTGTAGGTTCAAGACAACCTAGCTGGTATGTACCAAAATTTCATGGTTATTATCATCGGTGAAATAAGTTCGGTAATAGAATGGTAGACTATAGGAAATTGAATGTCAACCCTAGTTTTGAGAGTAGAAACTCATTTTCTGCATTACAAAGTACAAATATCATGTGTTATAATTGAAATAAGTTTGGTCACAAGAGTGATGACTGTAGGAGTAACATGCAAATGTCCTAGAAGAATGTATTGAGTACATCTTTTAGTGCTAATGTGAAATGCTATAACTATCAAAATTTTAATCACATAGCAAGGCACTATTAGCTGAGAATTGAGAAGAAAAAGAGAGTTATACTAGATAAAAATTTGGAATCAAAACCGGAACACAAAGTGACAAAAGAGGAAAAGAAAGAAGAGAAACCTGTTTGGGTAGAGAAGGAGAAAAACAAGACAGCGTCTAGCCTGATTGTGCAAACTGCTCTACATGCTCAAAGGAGGAATGTATGGGTAGTTGATAGTGGTTTCTCAAATCACATGACCAGAGAAAAGAAAAATTTCATCAAGTTTGATTATTGGAATGGTGGTTCAATCCGGTTCGATGACAACTCCTCCATCAAAATCAAAGGCTGGGGTACACTAAATATTGATGGAAAGCTCAAGGCTCATGATGTGTACTATGTGGAAGGTTTGAAATGTAGAAAATGAGGAAGACAGTGTGAGAAAATATTGAGAAAGGTGATCAGCAAAGTCAGGTTGCAGAGTAGGAAAAGAGGAAATAGATCGATAAGACTAAAACTGACAGAGCGGGATATTGTAAGGTTGCAAAACCTCATTTGCAATAGTGATTTCATTTATGTATCTAAGTCGTATATTATTTCTCACTAACTTGTAGCTCCTTTGGGTAGTAGCCTATAAATTGTATAGGGGTTTATTCTCCTTTGAGTCGGTGATCATAAATTAGGGGTTGGTGCTCCTTGGGTTGGTTTCCTAAATTTTGTAATCAGAGTTTCATTGTGAGGTTGGATTGGAGCAAAAGATCCCTAGCACCTACTCTCACCAAGGTTTTTCCCACATTGGATTTTCCTCATATATATCCGGTGTTGTGTGTTGCATATTTGTTTATGTGATATTTTAGTAGTTTAGAAAATCCTTACACATACCTTGATTGTTGTATTTATGCTACCCATTAATAGTCAGTTTGTTTCATTTACCGGTATCTTCTTGTTGAAAGGAAAAAGATTAAAATCACCAATTCACCCTCCCGCTCAGTGATCCATTATGTCCAACAATTGGTATCAGAACCTAGGTACCCTATTTTATCAAAAGTGTTCTCTAGCTTGGGTACATCTTGTCAAGTGGTCACAATGAAAGAAATGAATCAACCTCCTCAAAAGCTCCTATGTTTGATGGTATCAACTATGCCTTTTGGAGTAGAAGAATGGAAACCTATTTGTCCTCTCTAGATTGTGATGTATGGATGTTAGTTATAATGGTTATACAGTTCCTAATAATCCTCCTACTGATACAGATCCTAAGAAGTAATATGAGAACAAAGCTAAAGCCAAGAATTCCATTCTTAGTGGGTTGTGCAATAATGAGTTTGTTAAAGTCATGCACTATTCTTTTGCCAAGGAGACCTGGGATAAGTTCCCAAATATTTTTGAAGGTGATTCTAAAGTCAAGGAAGCCACGTTGCAGACTTTGAGAGCACAACTTGAGGGCTTGAAGATGAGAGATGAAGAGAAGATTGCTGACTATCTCCAAAGGGTTGATGAAACAACAAACACCATTAGAGGGCTTGGAGAAGAAATAAAAGGTGAGGTTGTAATAAATAAAGTGCTTAGATCCCTTAAATCTAAGTATGATACAAAGGTCTCAACAATAGAAGAAGAAAAAGATCTAAAAGTCTTCACAATGGATGAGTTGTATAGCTCCCTAACTACTTATGGGATGAGGACTGGTGATACTGATGCTGTGAAGAAAAAGATGCATTCAAGACATCAAGAAAAGGAAAAGAAGAATCTACCCATGATGCAACTGGTGAAGATTCTAATGACATCATGGAAAAATTTGTTAGAAGACTCAAGACATGTTCAAGCAAATATAAAGGAAAGATTCCTTTAAAATGTTTCAATTATGGAAATATTGGACATTTTGCTCCTAAATGTCCTTATGGTGACAAGAATGAAGATGATCAATCAAAAGGTAGCAGATCATTTAGCAAGGATAGTAAGAAAAATGTCTATTGGCATGGTATGAAAGGATAACGGAAGTAGAGTAGTCTTTTTGCACATGAAGATGATACCGTAGATGAGGAAAGTGCCTTAGATGACTGCTATAGTGATGATGAAGTAAGAGAAAATCTTTTTATGGCTCAAGAGGTACCAGTACCTGAAGAAGAAAAAGAGAAAGAGAAAGAAGGTGAAGTAGATATTGTAAAAGAACTCATTAATGCCTTAGATGAGCTAAAGGAAACAAGGAGAGAGTTGAAGAAGGTAAATAGGGTTGCAACTGAAGAACAAGAGTTGTTGGAACAATCTTCTAAAGAGTCTCAAAAAACTATTGCAGATCTAGAACTTCAGTTGGAAGAGACCAAGAGGATGTGTGAAGTCACTAGTACCAGTCTGAGTGAAATGGAAAAGGAAAATCCAAATTTAGAAGCAGAAATAGTGAAACTCCAGAAGGACTTGGAGAAAAGTCAAGAAGAAATAAAAGTGAGAAGCAAGTATGAAGGCAGCACTGAAGCTTTGGACATGATGTTGAGCAATTAGAAGCAATCAAAAGATACTGGTAGCTTAGTATTTCTAAAAGGTAAAAGTTCAAAAATAAAAGACACGTTGGATAAGGAAATTCGATTCACTTCTAGAAAGGAAGGTGAAGAGAAGAAGACATTAACAGTGGGCAAGGATACTAACAAAAAGACATATGCAGATGCTGCTAGAAACTGATACACAAACCGATATGCTAAATCAATGAATTGGAGACCATACTCAATGCACCAACATGCAGATCCAAGAAGGAATGCAAGCATTGATCAGGAAGGATTCACAAGGGTTAGCAGCATGAAAGGAAGCACCTCGGTGAGGCAGTTGTTTGTAGGTTCAAGACAACCTAACTGGTATGTACCCAAATTTCATGGTTATTATCATTGGTGCAATAAGTTCGGTAATAGAATGGTAGACTATAGGAAATTGAATGTCAACCCTAGTTTTGAGAGTAGAAACTCATTTTTTGCATTACAAAGTACAAATATCATGTGTTATAATTGAAATAAGTTTGGTCACAAGAGTTATGACTGTAGGAGTAACATGCAAATGTCATAGAAGAATGTATTGAGTACATCTTTTGGTACTAATGTGAAATGCTATAAGTGTCAAAATTTTAGTCATATAGAAAGGAACTGTCAGCTAAGAACTAAGAAGAAAATGAGAGTTATACCAGATGAAAATTTGGAATCAAAACCAGAACACAAAGTGACAAAAGAGGAAAAGAAAGAAGAGAAACTGGTTTGGGTAGAGAAGGAGAAAAGCAAGATAGAGTCTAGCTTGATTGTGTAGACCACTCTACGTTCTCAAAGGAGGAATGTATGCATAGTTGACAGTGGTTTCTCAAATCACATGACCAAAGATAAGAAAAATTTCATCAAGTTTGATGATTGGAATGATGGTTCAGTCCAGTTCGGTGATAACTCCTCCATCAAAATCAAAGGCTGGGGTACACTGAATATTGATGGAAAGCTAAAGGCTTGTGATGTGTACTATGTGGAAGGTTTGAAACATAACCTATTGAGTGTAAATCAAATGTGTGACAAATGGTACAAGTTCTCATTTGATTCTATCAGTTGCCAGATAAGGAAGTAGAGTACCGGTTAGGTGGTAGCAAAAGGAAAGAGAACATAGTGTAATGTCTACAATTTGAAGGAATGTTATGAGTCCCATTGCATGATGGGAAAAGTTGATGAAAGTTAGTTGTGGCACCAAAGACTAGGCCATGTGAATTTTGTCAATCTGATGAAGGTAAACAAGAATCGGTATGTGAGAAACATAGCCCAGATCATAAAACCGGCAAGCACATTTTGTGATGAATGTGTCAGAGGTAAGCAAGCAATGATCAGTTTTAAAACAAAAGAATATAACACCTCAAGACCTTTGGAGTTGATACATATAGACACGTGGGCCAACAAGGACAAGAGAATTGGCCAAAGAAAGATACTTCAAGTTGTTCATAGATGAATACTCAAGAATGACTTGGGTAACCTTCCCGCATGACAAGTCACAAACATTTGAGAGATTAAAAATTTTCAAGATGATAGTGGAAAATGAAAGTGGACATTGGTTAAAATTCTTAAGATCTAACCGAGGTGGAGAATTTTGTTCAAATGAATTTTTTGACTACTGTGAGAAGCATGGAATTTGAAGACAGTTTTCAACTGCAAGGACACCTCAACAAAATGGGGTGCTGGAGAGAAAAAATAGGACAGTAAAAGAGATGGCCAGGACAATGTTGAATGAGGCCAACATACCAGACATATACTGGAAGGAAGCAGTTCATAATTTTGTCTACAGCTTAAACCAAGTTTAGTTAAGGGTGAATAGTAGAATGACTCCTTGTGAGTTATGGAATGAAAGGAAACCATCACTCAAACACTTTAGAGTGTTTGGAAGTAAGCGTTTCATCAAGAAAGATGCTAATGGATTGGGAAGTTTTGGTTCCCAGATTGATGAAGGAATTTTCTTGGGATACCCAGCCAACAGTAAATCCTACAAATGCTATAACAAGAGATTGAGAAGGGTGGTTGAGAGTGTACATGTCAGAATAGATGAATATCCACACAAAGGACAATCTACACCTGCAACCAACTTTGATGAGTTGGATGTGGAATATGAAGACCGATCTGACAACAAACTACTAGAAGATGTACCAAACAAGACTCTCGACCGATATGTGCAGAAGAATCATCTGGAAGAATAGATCATAGGAGATAGGAATGAAGGCATGCACACTAGAAGGAGATTAGCCCAGGAAGGTGAGTAGGTAAATTTTTGTCTCATGATAGAAGTAGAGCCTAAAATTTTTGATGATGCTAGAAAAAGTGAAAAGTTTATAGATGCCATGGATGAAGAGTTGAGACAAATTGAGAAAAATCAGACTTGGGAACTTGTTCCTAGACTGGCAGACAAGAATGTCATAGGTACCAAATGGGTCTACTGGAACAAGATGAATGAAGAAGGTAAGATAGTCCGGCATAAAGCAAGGTTAGTTTGCAAAGGGTATGCTCAAGTTAAAGGTATTGACTTTGAAGAAACCTTTGCACCGGTGGCTAGGTTAGAGGCAATAAGAATGTTTTTAGCTTTCTCAGCCTACAAGGGATATAAAGTGTATCAAATGGATGTGAAATATGCCTTTCTCAATGGAAATATTGAAGAAGAGGTGTCTATGGAACAACCGGAAGGGTGCTTGCTACATGAAGATGAGAGTTTTGTATGCCTATTGAAGAAATATTTGTATGGCTTGAAATAGGCTCCCAGAGCATGGTATTCCTGGTTAGATAAATACTTGAAGGAGAAAGGATTCTGAAAAGGGAATGCAAATAGAAACTTGTATGTCAAGGTAAATTGAGATCACATTATTATAGTTGTTGTATATGTGGATGATATTATCTTCGGTGGGACAAGGACATCATGTGCAAAGAATTTGTAGATCAGGTGAAGCTAGAATTTGAGATGTCCATGTTGGGTGAGTTGTCCTATTTTCTTGGTTTATAGATCTCTCAGAAGGAAAAAGGAATTTTCATCTCCCAAGCCAAGTATGAAGAAATTTAAAATGGAGGAAAACAAACCAGTGAGCACTCCCATGGTTACTAGTTGTAAGTTTAGCAAACTAGATGAATCACCAGAAGTTGAGCAAAGACTATATAGGTCTATGACTGGTAGTTTGTTATATTTAACAACATCTAGACTAGATATTATACAAGATGTTTACATGGTAGCAAGATTTCAAGCTGCTCCTAAACAATCCCACTTAAATGCAACTAGAAGAATTTTTAGGTATCTGTAAGGAACTATCAATCATGGTCCGTGGTATCCAAAAAAAGGAGGCTTATACTGATGCAGATTGGGAAGGAAGTATTGATGACCAGAAAAGTACAAGTGGAGGTTCTTTATACTTAGGAGACCGGTTAGTATCATGGCATAGTAAGAAGCAAGATTCAGTGTCACTATCTACTACTGAGGAAGAATACATACCAGTTGCTACATGTTGTTCATAGGTTTTATGGATGAAGCAGACATAGAAAGGCATACAAGTGGAGATACTAGAACCCATTCCAATCTGGTGTGACAATTCAAATGCAATCAACATCTCCAAGAATCTAGTAATGCACTCAAGAAAAAAACATATTGCAATCAAGTATCACTTCTTGAGGGAGAAGGTAGCAGACAAGGAGGTTCTGGTAGAATATGTTCCCACTGGTGAGCAAATTGCTGACATATTCACCAAGCCACTTACTTCCATTGGGTCCTTTTGAGTACCTGAGACAAAAAAATGGGAGTTATCCCACCATCTGGTAGCACTTAAATGCATGAGAGGATACATGATTTAGGGGGAGTCTTGAATCATGATGCATTGACATAGGGGGAGAAAATGATTTAAGCAGGCGTTGGTAAGGGAGATATTTTTGGTGGTAGTCTCAAGTTCCCTTTGACATTGATGTCAAAGGGGGAGTGTAACCAAAAAAGGAATGTTGACATCAATGCCAAAGGGGGAGATTGTTGGTATTGAGTTGTCATTGATGTTAACCAGTATTGCAGGCAAGCTACTCAGATGAAGAATAATGTACCAGTATGATGAAAGAAAAGTACTATCACTAACTTCATTAGTAGGAGATGAGATACATGTGTGGGTGAGCATGTTAAGTGATAACCAGTTGAGCTTATATCGGTCTAAACTTTGGCTACCTATTTATGATGAAGAGGCAGAATGTTAAAGTCATCATAAGCCACTGAAGGTGAACGTGTGTTACTAGTGTAGCATACACTGTCAGTTAGAAAAAGAAGAAGGTCTTACTAGTAAAGGAATGTACCGATATGAGGTTGTTGAATGATCATGTATGAATTGAGTGTGTGTTGATAAGCTAAGTGGTTGATCGTGTGATGCCATATGGAGCCAAGGTGGCTAAGATGTAGGGGTTGATAAAGCTACCATTGACAAGGTTGGTGAAATTGTTAGTTGACATAAATGAAATAGCCACAAATCACGAGATTGTAACTGATCGATGCATCTCAAGGAAGAAATAATGATGAAGGAAGATCAACAATAAATTGGTGCTTGAATCAATGCAAAGGAAATCTGATCTCAAGATGACCTTGAAAAGGAAATAGCCAGGCGCTTTTATGTGTCAATGGATTTCAGAGTAAAAAATATTGTACATGATTGCTATCTTTAGCAAGCATGCATTGGAAAAGGGAAAATATGTATAGATGCATCTCTAGAGTACAGGCAATTGCCACATGACAAACTAGATAGGATCTAATGCATATTGTGTTAGGAAAATGAAACCCTAAGTGCTCAAATTTAAATTTGTATTTTGGCGGGAAACTAGTGGTTAAAAAGAAGAGCTTGAGACTGAGCAATGTGGTTGCTGCTGTAGAATACAAGGGTAATTTTTGATGTCTGAAAGCCAAAGAGAAAAACACTTAAAGTGTTTATGAGCAAATTATTAATTTATAGGTGAAGCAGAGAAAACCAGTATAAGGAACAACTGGTGAAGAGTGCATTGAACATAGAGGTTATAATTCGGCAGAAGCAGTACGTGATAAAGAGTGATTGAGGGTGAGTTAAGAAGCAGGAAGACAATGTGAGCAAAGATTGAGAAAGGTGATTAGCAAAGTCAAGTTGTAGAGTAGGAAAAGAGGAAACAAATTGATAAGACTGAAACCGACAGAGCAAGATATTGTAAAGTTGCAAAAACTCATTTGCAACAGTGATTTCATTTGTGCATTTGAGTCTTATATTATTTCTCACTAAGTTGTAGCTTAGTGTAGGGGTTGTAGCTCCTTTAGGTAGTAGCCTATAAATTATGCATGGGTTGGTGCTCCTTTGAGCTGGTGATCATAAATCAAGGGTTGGTGCTCCTTGGGTTGGTGCCCTAAATTTTGTAATCAGAGTTTCATTGTGAGGCTAGATTGGAGCAAAAGATCTCCAATGGCTATTCTTACCGAGGTTTTTCCCACATTGGGTTTTCCTCATATATATCTGGTGTCGTGTGTTGCATCTTTGTTTATGTGATATTTTAGTAGTTTAGCAAATCCTTTCACACACCTTGGTTGTGCTATTTATGCTATCGGTTAACACTTAGTTTGTTTCATTTACTAGTATCTTCTTGTTGAAAGAAAAAAGACTAAAATCACTTATTCACCCCCCCTCTCAATGATCCATTGTGTCTAACACCATGATAATTAAAGTATGAAACTACATCTATTAAGAAACATGAGGAGATGCATTAAAAGATAGACAAATGAATTTGTAGTTTTTATGAAGGAAGGTGTGCTACTATAAAAAAAATTAGACATGGTATAATCAAATACTAGTGGTAATGTCATAGCAAAGAGAAAGCTTCATGATCACTTTAGCAAGAAAGAATGTAGATAAATATAGATTAACATTTGAGATTAGTGCATACCAAGAACATAATGAGAAACTATTAAAGGGATATGATGTCAATTCATGAAACCTTTTAGTTTAAAGTCAAAAGCTATAACTAACAATCAAAATACAACCATCTCAGAATATTGTATAGTGAATAGCAAGAAACTAAGACAACCAGTTGTATCTGTCATTAACATTATCCAAAACAAGTCATTTTGATCAATAGAACAATCTGATGTAGGTACAATAGTGCCAAACTCAGTTATTGTGATGAAAGTTCAGAAGCCTTATAGAGATTATCCATCATCCAGAAGTCCTAGTTTTGTATAGTCTCAAACTTGATCAACAACTCTATGATCAACTAAGATATTATATCCAAGAATTAGTTAATGAGGAAAAACAATGCATGAATAAAAATGCAAAGTATGAATAAATGTGGAGTTTCGGTCAATAATGATGGTCAGAAATAGATTTTGTAGCTAAAGTGACAAATAAGTGCTGAAAATAGAGACAAGCCAACAATTTTTTACAATGAATAGATTTTAATAGTCATGGGCACACAATGAAGTCATCAATGAGATGTAAGAACAATATGGTAGTCTAAAAGCACACTAAAGATATAATCATCTATTTGTGTAAGCATGATTAGACTTCAAAATAAGGACAAGATAAAGGCCCTAGATGGCCACTGAAGTCACCAAATCATTACAAGGATAGTCATCATGAATAATTATAGTGTAGTCATAAAGGATATCAAAATCAAGGCACAATGATAAGAGAAAATACAGTAAGACTAAAAGATAGTCATGTCAAAAGACAGATATAAATTGCATACAACCAAATTATGTTATTGAAATAAGAGAAATAGTTGTAGTCACTAACTCATACATAGTAGTGAGCTTCATGTTGGCCATTTGGTGGAATTGATTATGTGTTGCATTGATGTTTTGTCATTGATGTCAACACTAGTTGTTTGGATGCTTTACCAGCACCCTTCTGGACCCGGTAGGCTGAGTAGTATTTGGTTAACTTGGATCCGGCATGATCTAGTAGACTCTAGTATAATTTGGTGATGGAATTGGGCTTGTTCATGATGCTCATACTCATATCTGGTCAGTTGGTTTCAGTTTGATGATTGGATGCTATCTTGCTTACTTAGAAGATTGGTTTCTAGTTTTGGTGAGGGTTTCACCAGTAGAGCTTTTGGTGGAGATATTTGATGCATTGCATAATTGGTGCTAGTGCAACTTTTGATGGAGTTTTAGGATGTTGTTGGTGATCATGTTCAAGACTTGGCATTTGGAGATCATTGCTGAAGCATGTGGACCTATACTTGGTCCCGATTGATCTAGGTTATGGACCGGCATTAATGAAACATGTGGATAGGACTTATTGTTGTATTTTTGGGATGTCTTTTGTGTTGGATATTATTTATTTTGGTCTAAGGCTGACATGGTTTGTAATTGTGTAATTGGTTTATTGTCTGGTGGCCACCCTGATTGTTTATGGTTGAGGGTTTGTATAAATGAGATGTAAGATCTCATTGTAGATCATCATGGTTATTGAAAGAGGTCATGGTCAAGGAATGTAATGTGTGAATAATGTAATATCATTCAGGCAAAGGAGTTGGTCAATCATTGGAGATTGAATTGGGTTTGTGTAAGAGGATTTAGTCCTCCAGTATTGAGATTAACCAGAACTATACTCACGCATAGGAGATGCTATCTTTTGCAATTCAACACTTCTCTGGATTGTAGTCTCAACTTATATGTAGTTAGTGAGGCTCTTTTTGTGATGAACAGTGTGGTCTAGGCTATTGGCCTTCCTACATGTGTAGGCCCCTTCATTGTAATTCACATACTTACTATAGAAGTATTATCTGAATGTGGGTAGGCTTCCCAGCATGGTTTTTCCCTTTACCAATTTTTCCACATACAAATCTTGGTGTTGTTTGGGTGTCTTTGATTATGTGATTGTTGTTTATGCTTAATTAGATTAACTACTATTTCAGTATTATTGTTTTGAGTTCTAGTATTAAAGTTTAAATTGCTAATGCTTCTGGTAATTTGTGACAATTGATTCAACCTCCCCCCCCCTCTTAGTTGTCTTTCAATTATCTAAACTATCTAACAATTGGTATTAGAGCTTTGTTCCACTCTACAGAAATCTTAACCACTTGAGGAAGTCCTATGGAGAGTAACAATTCAAGTTCATCCAATTCTTCAAGAGATATATTTTGAAGGGATATACCGAGGCTTGAAGGAACAAATAATACAATATGGAAGATTCGGATGGAGACTCATCTAAGATTTCTTGGAAAGGAGATTTGAGAAATCACATAGAATGGTGTCACACCTTATAATCCAAGATTTGGAAATCCTCCTCTAGAAGACCTAGACAAAGAGCTTGAGAATGATTGTAGAACATGAGAAGCCCTCTTGTGTGCACTTTCCTATCAGCAAATAATGGGATTAATAGGTAGATTATCTAGAAAGCCTATATGGGATGAGTTGCAGACTCTTAATGAAGGTGACCCTATACTGAAGATTGCTAAACTTTATGGTTACCGAGTGAGATATGAAAACCTGAAGATGGAAGAAGATGAAAGGATTACTTCATTCATGGAAAGGGTAAATGAGATTATTATGGGAATTCAATGTTCTGGTGGAACTCTAATCAAAGATGAAATTATTTCTAAAGTCCTGATAGCCCTACCACTGGCTTACAAAATGAAGGCTACTGCTATCAATGAGTTGAGAACAATGGCTAATACATCTGTCAACAAAGATACTTTGGTTGGGAAACTATCTCCTTTTGAGCTTGAGGAATTTGGATCTTCAAGAGCTATAAAGACTGGAATTTGTTTTCATGCATCTACATCTACAACTGATAAGCAAGACTGGAAATCTTTATATGCAAAAGAACTAGAATATATTAAGAGAGAAGATGATGATTTTGAGCAACTTGAAGCACTATTTACTAGAACTGTACTGAAAGGACCAATAGGAAGTAAGTATGAAGGAAAAGCATCTTTGCAATGTTTTGCATGTAATAAGAGTGGTCATTTTGCATCTATATGTCCTAAAAGAAATTCAAGATTTGAAGAGAGTTAAAAGATTATTTAAGCCTAACCCTAGATATCAGAACAAGTATAGATTCAAGAAAAAAAAAAGACAAATCATGCTACACAGCAGATGAGGAAGGCATTACTGATTCAAATGATGAACTAACATAAGACTCTACTAGTGGATTTGGCAATAAGAAGGAATGGGTATTCTTGGCTATCAAGCAAAATGATCTAGCACTAGAAGAGATTGTACCTGATGAGAAGGCACTTGCTGCTAAAATTGACGATAAGGATGAATGGGTAATTGATAGTGATTGTTGACATCATATGACTGGAGATAAAGAGAAGTTTCTATCTTTGCAAGAATTTGATGGTGGACTAGTTATATTTGAGGATGACAAGGCATGTATGATTAAAGGAAAAGGAACTATATCATGGGATGGTAAGAGCAATACTGATAATGTTTATTTTGTTCAAGGTTTGAAGCATAATCTTTTGAATGCAAGACAATTGGTAGATAAGGGATTTCAATTATAGTTCAAGGATGGAAAATGCAAAATCATTAACAGATCTAGCTTGGAAATTACAACCGGTACACAGGCAAAAGGTAACATATTTCATTTGAACTCTGGAGAGAAAACATGTTTGATTACACTTATTGATGAGAGTTGGCTATGGCATAAAAGGGTATGTCATGTGAATTTTGATTGCATTGTGAAGATCAGTTCAACTAAGGCTATTAGAGATATACCTAAGATTATAAATCCCTATAATCCAGTATGTAAAGAATGTCAAATGGGTAAACATGTCACAACCTCTTTTAGTAGTATACAAGATAAATCAAATGATGTTCTTGATCTTATGCATACTGATTTGTGTGGCCCTGCTAGAGTTAAAAATTTTCATGGTGATAGATATTTCATGCTAATCATTGATGATTATTCTAGAATGATGTGGGTTACTTTTTTGATAGAAAAATCTGAAGCATTTAAAAAGTTTAAAATCTTTAAGGCCAAAGTGGAAACAAAGATAGGAATTAAGATTAAATGTTTGAGATCAGATCATGGTGGAGAATTCACATTTGGTGAGTTTAATAACTTTTGCGACAAGCATGGTATAAGAAGACAATTTTTTGCTCCCTGAACACCTTAGAAGAATGGAGTTGTGGAAAGGAAAAACAAAACTATCTTGGATGCTTCTACAACAATGATGATGGAAGAAAATCTACCTCATATCTACTAGAGTGAAGCAGTTAGTATAATGGTTTACACATTCAACAGAGTACATATCAAAGGAGAAACCGATAAGACACCTTATGAATAATGGTTTGGCAATACACCTACATTCAAGTATTTGAGAATTTTTGGTAGTAAATGTTATATCAGGAGAGATGATACTATTGGGTAATTTGAGTCTAGAAGTGATGAAGGCATATTTCTTGGTTATTCTAATGAAAGAAAAGCATATAGATTTTATAACAAGAGATTGTAGAGAATTGTGGAGAGTGCTAATGTCAAAATAGATGAGCTAAACACAAGTCAAATTAGAATTTATGAGAAGGAACCAATAGTGGAAATGATTAATATCTGAACCAGTAGCACTTTTACCAAAATAGAGAGTTGAACCAATTACTCTGGCAACATCAGAGAATTCTACAATAACTGAAGAATAGGGAAGAGGAATAGAGAGTCAAAAGACTCCTAGGTATGTGAGATTGAATCATTTTGAAGATCAAATTATTGGGGATAAGAGAAGTGGAGTAATGACATGAAGAAGACTAGAAACCAATGAGGTGTGTTTAATTTCACAAGTTGAACTGGTATCAGTAATTGAGGCATGTAAAGATGAATTTTGGTTAAAATCTATGGAAGAAGAATTAGATCAGATTGAGAAAAATAACGCATGGACTTTGGTTCCCCGGCCTAAAAATAAAAATGTCATTGGAAATAAATGGGTTTATAGGAATAAATTGAATGAGGAGAGTCAAGTTAGAAGAAATAAGGCTAGATTGGTTTGTAAATGATATTCTTAGAAGGAAGGAATTGATTATGGAGAAACTTTTGCACCGATAGCTAGGATTGAAGTTGTAAGATTATTTCTTTCCTATGTTGCTTATAAAAACTACAAGGTTTATCAGATGGATGTTAAATGTGCATTCTTGAATGGGGATCTTGTTGAGGAAGTTTGTATTGATAAACCTGATGGTTTTTTACTATTAGATGATACTGATATGGTTTACAGGTTAAGGAAAGATTTATATGGATTGAAACAAGCACTTAGAGCCTGGTATGCAAGGTTGGATAAATATCTTTTGAAGCTTGGTTTTACTAAGGGCAGTGTTGATAGTAGTTTATATTATAAAATCACTGATGGTATACTAATTATTGAAGTATTTGTTGATGACATTATTTTTGGAGGTGAAGACAAATTATGCCTAGAATTTTCTAAGAATATGGAGAAAGTATTTGTGATGTCTATAATTGGTGAGATGAAATTTTTCTTAGGTTTGGAGATTACTCAAACTGACAAAAGTATTTTTATCTATCAAACTAAATATGATAGGGAATTTTTGAAGAAATTAGGTATGGGAGATTCTAAACCAGTAAGTACACCTATGGTTACAAGTGAGAAATTGACAAGGAAAGATGTTTCTGCACCGATAAATCCTACAAGATACAAATCTATGATTGGAGGTCTACTTTATTTGACTTGGACTAGGCCTGGCATTATGAATTTTTGTTGTATTATTTAAATATTTTAGAGTGATCCTAGATAAAATCATGAGATGGCAGTGAAAAGTATTTTTAGATACTTGCAAGGTACATTAGAATATGGCTTATCGTACCCTAAGAATGATAAATTTAATTTATGTGCATATACAGATGTTGATTGGGCTGGAGATGTTGATGACTAGAAAAGTACTTCTGGTGGAGCTTTCTTTCTTGGAAAGAAGTTGGTTTCATGGATCAACAAGAAACAGTCATGTACTTCTTTATCTACTATTGAAGAAGAGTATGTTGTTGCTGCAACTAATTGTACACAATTTTTATGGATGAAGCAATTGTCGAAGGATATAAAGGTGGATTGTGATGCACCGATAGTTATTCATCATGATAACTCAGCTATTATTGATATATCAAAGAATCCTGTATTTCATTCTAAGACAAAGCACATATCTATCAAGTATAAATTTTTGAAGGAGAAGGTAGAAGAAAATGAAGTTAAACTAGTTTATGTGAACACTAAAGAATAGATTGCAAATATTTTTACTAAACCTTTATCCAAGGAATCATTTGAGTGCCTAAGAGACAAATTGGGGGTTTTTGCCCCTATGAAAAAGACTTGATTGATGTAGTTTGGCATCAATCTGACATGCATTATCAGAGATACTATTCATTTCGGCACTGATGTGGGATACTACTATTAAGGAGGAGTAGTTGGCTTTGAGATTTAGAGGCTTATGATTTTTCTTTGATATTTTTGTCATATTTCTAGCATTGATGTCAAAGGTGGAGAGATAGTGGTGTGAAAAAGAAATTCAGAACTTTACAGAGATATTATTCAAAGAGAGAGAGACATTGATATTCAGAGCTCTATGTAGGAGATTGTTGGTTGTCTTCCATAGGGGGAGACTTGTTTAGTATTTCTTGGTACTTAGATGTTTTTCACATCTAGTGTTGTCATCAATGTCAAAGGGGGAGATTGTTGGCCATTTGGTGGAATTGACTATGTGTTGCATTGATGTTTTGTCAAATTGATGTCAATACTAGATATTTGGATACTTTACCGATACCCTTTTGGTCTTGGTAGGTTGAGTAGTTTTTGGTTAACTTGGATCCGACATGATTCGATAGACTCCAATATAATCTAGTGATGGAATTAGCTTCTTCCTAATGCTCATACTCATATTGGGTTAGTTGGTTTTGGTTTGATGATTGGATGCTATCATACCTACTTAGAAGACTGGTTTCTGGTTCCAGTAAGGGTTTCATCGGCATAGCTTTTGGTGGAGATATTTGATGCATTGCATAATTGGTGTTGGTGCAGCTTCTGATGGAGTTTTGGGATGATGTTGTTGGTGGTCATGTTCGAGACTTGGCATTTGGAGATCATTTCTAAAGCATGTGGAGCTATACTTGGTCCAGATTGATCTAGGTTATGGACTGAAATTAATGAAATGTATGGATAGGACCTATTGTTTTATTTTTGGGGTGTCTTTTGTGTTGGATATTATTTGTTTTGGTCTAAGGCCGATATGGTTTGTAATTGTGTAATTGGTTTATTTTCTGGTGGCTGACTTGATTGTTTGTGGTCGAGGGTTTGTATAAATGAGATGTAAGATCTCACTGTTGATCATCATGGTTATTGAAAGAGATCATGATCAAGGAATGTAATGTGTGAATAATGTAATATAATTCAGGCAGAGGAGTTGGTCCATCATTGGAGATTAAATTGGGTTTTTGTAAGAGCATGTAGTCCTCTAGTATTAAGCTTAATCAAAACTATACTCAGGCATAGGAGATGCTATCTTTTTCTATTCAACACTTCTCTGGATTGTAGTCTGGACTTGTATGTAGTTAGTGAGGCTCCTTTTGTGATTAGTAGTGTGCTCTTGGTTGTTGGCCTTCCTACATGTGCAGGCCCCTTCATTGTAATTCACATACATACTGTAGAAGTATTATCTGACTGTGGGTAGGCTTCCTACCATGGTTTTTCCCTTTACCGGATTTTCCATGTACAAATATTGGTGTTGTGTGGATGGATTTTATTCTTTGGTTAATGTTTATGCTTAATTGGATTGACTGCTATTCTGGTATTATTGTTTTGGGTTCTGGTATTAAATTTTAAATTGCTAATGCTTCTGGTAATCTATGACAACTGATTCACCCGCCCCCCCTCTCAGTTGTCTTCTAGTTATCTGAACTGTCTAACACTTCATTCAATAGTCCTAGCATAAAAAATTTGTCTCAGACATAACAATAAATAATTCATGAAGTTGAAACCCTCATGGAGTTCTGATGATAGGTTGCAACATATTTAGACGAAAATAGTGACATGATTTTTAAAGCCAAATCATACACAAAGAATATATCAAAAAAAATTTGACCATAGTAGGTCTAGGACAACAACCCAAATAATGAAAATGCATTAGATCTCAATTATGGTACAATATAGTTTCAGCCATAAGCATTGAGAAGGAGGCTGCAATATCAGTCAATTAGAAAATCTTAGGTTTTAAATACATCCAAGAGATCTCTGTCTACATTCATTGTTAAACGACAGAGTCTCGGTTCTTAGGAGTACCAAAGAGACAAACAGTGAATTTAGGACCATCAAAGACCATAATGCAATCTATACCAGCATTGTAGCCTTTAATTATAGAAAATATGTTCATTCTAGTTGTAATTATGAGGATATGAACACAGTAGAAGACATAATGAGCTTGTATAGAAGACTATTATAATACTACCAGTTTATCACAATACAGTGCAATGAAAAGATTAAAGTTGTCATCCAATGCTTAAAAATAATAAAGACAGTCTTGTGTAATGGAATGATCCAAATGGGTGCATGGTGTTGAAAGAAAACAAATGCATGAACACACACTGAGCATGGATCATCTAAAAATTGATATCTAGAAATAAAAATCAAGAACATTTAATGATATTGAAAGGGTCAAGACAAGTTGTGTCTAAACTAAAGTGGAAGTTCAATTCACTGTACTTATCAACCTGCAAGCAATTTGAAACAAACTTACAAAGATTAGTGGTAACGTGATCATCTCTACAATTTGTGTTTGAAAACCTCTTCCATGAAATCTCCCTTCAAAAACCCTTGGAGATAAACCATGGTGACACCTTCCTAGAGGATTCTCTTCAAAATCTCATGGTGGCCATGTGTAGGGTATTGGCTAGGGTTTCAATCCTTATGTCAACCAACAATAGAGGAAAATAGATGATGCAAATGAAGATGCATCACTTTCATCTTTAGGGTTATGTTGTTTCCCTAAGAATGGCAACCATTTTTGGTGTCATTTTATTTAAAATGCAATGTACACTAATACCCCCATGGGGTTTGTAATGTCATGCAAGGACTAGGCATTTTATGCCTTAGACTTTATTTTGCAAACTCCCATATAATGTATGCTCTTGATGCCTTATGGTGAATTTTTTACCATTACCTACCTTATCACTTGAATTATAAGAGTGATTTTATTTGTTTTGCATAAGTATCTTTGTAAACCTTTAATTCATCTTGTTATTTTTAATGCAAAACAGGGCATATAGGATTAGTTTGAGTTGTTTGTAAACATAGGGAGGGTATCTAGGAGATTTTTTGTTGGGTTTTGAGACCTTTTAGGGAGGAATTTGGAGTCTCTTGTGTTTGGTAAAGTCAAGCTAGACTTTTGACCCATTTGGAGATATTTTAGAGGCAATTTAGGTCCTATTTTTTGGGCTTTTTGAGGACATCGAGCTGAGATAGTTGGGGCTCCTATCTTCTTGGGATATTGGAGGGAGTTTGTAGTGACTCTATATAGTCACATTTTTTACTTATTGTATTCAGTTTGATTATGCAAAGCAAAGACTGAGTGATTTGTGAGAGTCCTTTGTTTATACTAGCATACTTCTTGTAACTTAGGTTACATGATATATACAGAGACTATCTTGGCACTATTTTTGATAGTATCATGACCTTCTTATCATTTGCAAAGTTGTCTACTTTTATGATTGATCAAATTGTAAGTGGAGCACTTTATTTCCTTATAATTTGTCTCACTATTTTCATACCCTCTTTGTGATAGTGTAATGTGCAAGTTGAATTTTGTGTCAAAGTGAATGTTATGAGCTCTTTACTGTGAATTTTCTTCTTCCTTAATAGAGAGAGTATACATTTAGACCTTTCTATGAAATATTAATGGAGGTGCATGATAAGAATAAGTTGTGTGAATTTACTATTGTCATTTCAGTGTTCAATTGTCATAGTTTTTTCTGAATGTCATAAGTTATCAGTTGGTGTATCACCTATTTAGTTTCAATTTTTCAGTATACTTATTAATTTTACTAGTTCTCATTTCATTTCTTCCTTTTTCCTCATAAGTCAATGTTTTTAAAGTGATAACCATCTAGGAGTCGGTCTCATCTAGAGATTCACTCCAATTTTTAGGTGACCCACAACCTAGGGGTGTTTCCATGTTTCTCTGAAGTACCAAGTTTTGCAGCTTGGTGAGGGTGCAATTTTAGGAGATAATAGTTTTTCGCATGTCTGATGGGACCATTGGACTATTTATAGTCCATAGAAGGTCACTTTGGTTGTTATTTTGGTATGTGCAGTTGTCAATACCAGTCTTTTAGAGATTTTTCTTAGCATACCTGGCAAATCTGAGTTTTGGTGAAGAGATTTAGCGCATTCATAGCTTATGAGAAGAGTCCAGACAATAAGAAGGTCTTGAAATTTTGATTATTTATAGCTTTCACCTCCTAGGAGAAGATGAAGGACTCCTAAATAGACACTTGTTTAGTCAAAAAGGTTTCAATCAACACCACCCATTTTTAAGCCAACAAGTCGTGTTGTGTTGTTAGTTATTTTACCTATTTACTCAGCTCAAGTTAAACCACCTCAAGTTGTTCCCATGGATACACAAAAACCTTTTGTGCCTTTTAATGGGGGCAGAGTGTTAAATTTGGTCCAACATGATGATATTCTTGTAGATGCTTTGAAGAGCTTGCCCATTTTCATAGGAGAAGATCAAACTACTCCCATACAACATATTAGAGATGTAGCTTCCTTGTGTAGGGTGCATCACATCACATAAGAAAATGTTGCCTTGAGATTACTTGCCCCCTCTTTTAAGAGAAAACGTCTTCAATTGTTTAGAGGCCTACCAATTGGTTTAGTTGCAACTTGGGATGATTTGGGAGAAAAGATGCATAACTAGTTTAAGGATAAATCTGATCAATTATCCCTTATTGACCAGTTTACCACCATCAAAAGAGCCCCCCAAGAGGAGATGTTGGATTTTCATTTTCATTTTCAGAAGACCTGGGATAGAATTCCTTCTACTGTTAAGCCTGCTCCTGAATATGCCTTTGTATATTATTTAAGGGCTCTTAATAGCAACATCATGGTGATGATTCAATCAATGGGATGAGTTTTACTTCCTCATGCATATGAGACAACTATCAAGGTAGAGAATAACTTGATACAAGCTGGAAAGATTTCACCTAGACCTCAAATGCCAATTTTTTTGAAGATCCGACATAGCAAGCCTCTGCAAATCCCAACATTATCACCTTTGCTAGTTGTTCCAACATTACCAGTTGTTGATCAAGCTACTACCAGTCAATCAACCACTGCTCAAGGCCCATCTCAAGAGATTTAGGAGACTAAAAGTTTAATTCAAACTTTTGGAAATAAGTTGGTGAGTTTGGAGAAGTAGCAAACTCATTTCAGATCATACCAGTTGTAGAACTAGGCTTCTAATAAGTAGTATAAAGGATAGACATATCAATAGTAGTATCAAGGGAATAGGTAGCCATATCAATAGCAGTATCAAGGTAATTATCAAGGTCCTAGAAAGAATGTAAATACAAGGCATTTTCATGCATATAATCATGTCCCAATTAGTACAACAAAAGATATAGTGCCTGTCTAGAATAACATTGTTTTTTATTATGAATGGTGTTTCCCTTGTAACCAGCCACACAATCAAGCTACTTGTTCAAATGGTGTAATTAATTAGGCTTTAGAGGTTTAGAATGTATCAAGTGCACAAATATTACCTGATGATGTACCCTCACAACAACAAGATCAACTTGCAAGTGAGACTACATTCCTCAATGCTGTGGCTTGAACAACATTGATACCTTAGACACAGCCTATAATGCCCTGCTAGAATCCTTAAAGGAAAAAAACACAACTAGGCAACTAAAGGGTGAATTTTTTTTTTTTAAAGATTAAGTGCATTAATTATAACAATTGCACATTTAATAACATAGCGGAAGTCTAACACATGATTTCCTAAGGGTTACCAATGAAGATTAATTCATAAATTATATTAACACTATGGTTAATCCAATTGTCCATCTAATCAGGAAAATTAAATTCTTAAGATAAAACCTACACATACATCTAAATTCCGTAATGAAAGAATCAAAGTATTCCAATGCATTTATTTTCCCATAGATCTTATATACAAAAGATTAAAGCAACTAAATTTAACATACATTCCATTGATATAATATTACAATATCCATAAATACATGGCTTCCAAAAATACCATGGTATCCAAAAGTTACAATGCTAAGGTTACATAAATGTTTGATACAATGACCACAAGGTATCAACTAAACAATGATCACGAATATGAGCTGGTACATGAACCACGAACCAAGAATCACCAGCAAAGCCTTTCCTCACTTGAAGGTACAATCCAAAACATGTGATGGGAAGTGGCACTACCACCCAACCATGTGATCCCAAAATGGAACCACCCCACCATGCTACGAGATAGTAGAAGACCCTCAAGCAAGCAAAATAAGATAAGTATGACAAAACTACATGACTATGCAAACATCCATGTGACTCAACTCACAAACACTAGTGACTCGAAGGAGAGAGTGTCATCGCATGGCTTAAGGTGGTTACCCTAGGTATGCCTCCATAGGTCCCAGCCCCCATCTTGGGTTATCCTAATAACCTCTCCCAAACTACAATCCAAAACATGTGATGGGAAGTGGCACTACCACCCAACCATGTGATCCCAAAATGGAACCACCCCACCATGCTACGAGATAGTAGAAGACCCTCAAGCAAGCAAAATAAGATAAGTATGACAAAACTACATGACTATGCAAACATCCATGTGACTCAACTCACAAACACTAGTGACTCTAAGGAAAGAGTGTCGTCGCATGGCTTAAGGTGGTTACCCTAGGTATGCCTCCATAGGTCCCAGCCCCCATCTTGGGTTATCCTAATAACCTCTCCCAAACCCCCGGCTCCATCCAAGCATCATGCAGACCCTACCAATTCTTTCGTGAAGACAAGGTGGTAGGTTTGCCATTCTAGGCCTTCTCACCACATCGTGAGCCTATACAAGTACTCAACCATGTGCGAGGCACATTATCTTAGTTAATATTTTAGCTTCCCACCCCCTAATCAATTATTAGGTTATCACTTCTTAACTAAAATTCGAGGGGTTATCCTACTATCCACTCTAGGTGTGGCCCCCGCTCAAAAGCCACTCTCTCTCATAGGACACTAATAGGAAAGTTCTCTCTAAGAGAACTCTATGGCAAAACTAACAGCCATATCTAACCCTAACAAACCATAGGTGAAGGATACACAATCACTAACCCAGGATTGACCATTTAGAAACATAACACACAATGGCTCACATCAACAGGGTTATACAACGACACCTGACTAAGGGGTAAAATCAATCTTAGTAACAAGACAATAACTCAAATCAAATTTATGACAAAAAATACTTTTACCAAAGAATACCCTTTTATTCTAAAGATCCTATAACAGACAATCTTTTTAAAACAGTAAAAATCATTAATTACTTGCAAATGCAGATATTTTAGAAAAATAGGAAATACATCTCATTGATAAAAGAAAACCAAAATTGTCATTTGATCCATAAGGCTAAATTAATCACATAAAAATTAACCTCCTAATGTATTCCGAAGAATAAATATAGAATCTAAAAATATAAGCTTTTCTGGAAATAACCAAATTTTGAATTAGTTATATATATATAATAATATAATATAAATATATGAATATATATATATATATATATTCATCATATATATATCATATACCTATATTCATATTACAAAATATATATATTAAAACATGAATTAATTTGTACAAAATTAAATTATACTTAAATGATATAATACCCAATATATATATATACATATATATATATATATTTTACATATCATAAATTAATTAAAAACCGAACTCTGCAAAAATTACCGGAGGCATGCAAACCAGGGAGTGGATTTATTATGTTCTGGCAACTTTAATTTGCTACCCTACGGTAGCATGTACTATCATCGGTAGCACTACTACCGACAAGTAGTAGGTACTATCATCGGTAGTACTTCTACCTTATGGTAGTAGCTACTACCACCAGTAGTACTGCTACTGTACGGCAGCATTGCTACCATCAGTAGTAACTATCGACCCCCTCCCATTAACCCTTGTATATATATACATATATATATATTAAATTTAAAAATTAAATTTAGTAAATGCCCACATTTAAATACATAGATAAAAATTTCACAAAACCCCTTATATTTTTTTAAGGAAAATATTCACAAAGAATATATAAAATAAATATCAAATTTTTTTTATAGAATGTAAAGATCCATTTTCACAGAGAATTAAAAAATCAAATTTTCACAAGGATTTAAAATTAATTTCCGCAAGGGGTAAAATTAATTTTCAACAGAGATAAAACTCAATGCATCCCCACTTTACTCCATTTTTATTTACACAAATATCTTCCATAATCCAATTATTGCTTCACCCAATTTTTTAATAAATTTCTTCAACTAGGAAGAACACAAAAATTGCATAACACATAGAGAAACTTTGTATGGAACAGAGGAGGGTAAATCTGGCAAAATTTTGTGAGCATAACCCCCTATGAATTTTCACAACACCAAAACTAAAACATACAGGAAGGAATCAACAAAAATGAGAATCTCCACAACAGAGATTGGAGATTCAAACAACTAAATTATTTTTATTTAAAGAAGACAAAAGAACACCAAACAAAGCAACCCCAACCTATAAAGCTTTCCTGGAAGATTCACGTGGATGAGCTCTGTCCTACAATAGGGTTTCTAAGTCAATCCCTCTTACCAGCAATCCTCTGATAATTTCTTCTTCAACAAAATATTGCTTCCAAAATAATTTTTTTCTTCCCAAAATCTCTACCTTCTTCCCGTGACTCTCCAAAAAAGAAAAAAATATATTCTCTTTTAACCTAAAATTTTAGGTTGCACATATTTTTCCCAAAAAATCTAGTATTTAATTTTAGTAATAAAAGCAATTTAATTTTCTTTTCTAATTCCCCCAAAGGAATAAATTAACATGCAATAAGTAAAAATCATAACCTTTCCTTTTCTCATGCAAACTAATTAATTTTCTTAAAAAAAAGGAAAATAAAGCAATACTTTAATTCTAATCTATTATTTTGTTCATTTATTTATTTTTTATTTTTTAAATTCTAGGAACAATAAATGAAATTAATCTAATTTAATTTTCACTAAAATTTAAATAAGATATATTTCTAATATAATGCAACTTGCAACTTAATTTAATAACATATTTTAATTAATTAAATTTAAAGTCTCAATGCATAAAATACATAATTCCAAAATTACTAACTATGAGATAACTCCATAAATTTAATTAATTAATTAAATCCACTAAACACACAAACTAAGAAAACCCCAAGAAAAGACTCATAAAAAGTCAAACAACAAAATACAAAGGCTGAACAAACTGATGACACTCACAAGACTGTAATAGGGTAAAATAGGGTCAACTACTACCTCCTCCACTTCTATTAGACAAATATAAGACATGCTCAAACCTATGAAGCCAGGTGGAGATGATACCCCCTACCTACCCGGTACTTGTACCTGCAATATCTTGCATCACCGAACCACACATGCATATATACAATATAGAAAACACGACATGCACACTAATGAAGGAGAATCATGGCGTTCCATGTCTCACTGGAGTGAGTGAAGGAAAATTGTCCCCTTGCATCCAGTACACTCGCAAACACGCAACATATAATTTCACATTACATAGATAAAGTAAAGTGTCAGTACATAGCAATAATCCATAAAATGTCATAAATCACAAGTATTGAAATACTGCAAATAAATTAAGCATCTCATATCCAGATAAAGCATGAAATAATGTCATATAAGTCTGAATAACACATCGTTGTAATTTATCCACTGAAAGCAAGTAAAAGTAAACTAAGAGTCTAATAAGTTAAAATGAGGAGGGGTACTACACAACCAATACTAGACTAAAGAAGAGGGCCCTTGAGCTTGAGAAGAAAACAAAAAAAGGAAAAGATGTTGTTGGTTTGTCAAGACAATAAGTACCAGAAATTTAACAACACAATCAAGGTGCTAGTAAAGAGAAACTAGTGAATATCAGTGTTGCAAGTCAACAACAGGTTGACAATGTGTTGGCAATTGACACTCTATTGGTTGGTTTGATTATGTTGTCATTAATGGAAACATGATTTTGTGATCCTTCATATGGTGTACTAGAAAAAAATTCACAGATTCTACACCGACGGCGGCACCGATAGGACAAAAGATTTCTTTGGTCACTGGCAATGCAGGCCGACGTGGTATACTAAAGGTTATCAGTATTGGAGGCTGACTTATCAAGGATCTAGCATCGACAACTTGTTTTAATGTTTATACATTTATGTTATCTAGCTGACATGTAATCTGATATTGTATATATCTTTGTAATCTGACATAAGACGTAATAGTCATATAGGGTATATAGGTCAGTTTGATTAAGATCATTATATATAGATGTAATGGATCACGATGCGAATGTAATATGATGTGAAATATATCAGAGAGATTATGTATGTGAGGAATTCATTGTAAGGGTTATTCCAGTAAAGGGTTTAGGATTTCAGACCAGAACAGATAGAGCTTAAACTAGAATTGTATTCTGGCATAGAAGATGCTAACTTAGTAGCTCACACTGCTCTGGATTATGTTTTGGAATTTTATGTAGTCAGTGAGGCTCCTATTGTGATTGAGTAGTGTACTCTAGGCTGTAATCCTTCCTGCAAGTGCAAGCCCCTCATATATTGTAATATCTCTTCGTATGGCTACTGGATTGATATTATGGGTCACAAATCCCACTGTGGTTTTTCCTCTTTGAGGTTTTCCACATATAAATCTGTGTTATGATTCTCATTTATGTGTTTGGCTTATTGGTTGCTTTACTTCTTTCAATTATGTTTATATCGGTATACCCATTGGTGTATGAATGTTTTGTTAAGGCTAAAATCTATTATTCTGGTATAACACTAATTCACCCCCCCTCTCAGTGTTATTGGTTTCCAACAATTGGTATTGGAGCCTTTTGCCTTAGAGGAAGTTTAACAACTTGAGGAAGATCCTGAAACCGGAATCATTGAATATGGCTTTGGAGAAGAAACTTGAGATGGCACTTGAAGATTATGATACTGAAAGGTTTAAGAACTTAAAGCTACAAGATGAATTTAATTCTGCTAAGGAATTCATTCTTGTCCTACAATAGAGGCTATCATTTGTTCAAGCTAGGAGGAAGGAACTTCTACAAAATTAGGATGATGAAGAGAAAAATGGACTTAAGGAGCAATGTCAAAAATTGAGTTAGGAGAACATGTTTATGAAGAATAAAATGCAAGTTATAACTACGAGTATGTGTAAGGAGATTGAGGATAGAAAGAAAAAGGAAGAAAATCTTGTTGTATCCCTTAAGAACAAGTTTTAAGAATGTGGTAGGTTGGCTCATGAAAATGATATGTTGAGAACTAATTTGGTACAATCCCAGAGAAATGAGCAAGAGCTTGAGAGAAAAATGATAATGCTAAGAGAAGATTTAACTACTACAAGTGAGTACAAAGAAAAATTCAAGATCAGATCAGTACAACTTGATGAGTTATTGAAGAGACAAAGGCAGATTGGAGATTCTAGTGGACTTGGATTTGAGCAAGGATAGAGTTCTAGTACTACTAATGAAGATCAAAACCATAAGGCACCGGTAAGACAATTGAATGCTTATAAATTCAATGGTAGATGCTTTGTTTGCAATAGATTTGGTCACATGGGTAGGCAATGTAGAAATAGAGCAAATAAGAACCCTGATTTTTCTCTCGATAAATATTCTAAATTCAATAAGTTTGTTCATAAGACAAAAGATTGCAAAATGAATGTTAAATTCTATGCTTGTGGAAAATTTGGACATATGGCTAATCAGTGCAGGTCAAGAAATTTCACCAGTTTTAGCAATGCAATTTAGAAGAACAATTTTACATGTTATGCATGTAATGAAGCTGGACATATTACTAAGTTCTATAGAAGCACAAATCCATCAGTTAGTAATGGAGGATCAAATAAAAAAGGAAAAGAGAAGGTTAGTGAAATCTGGCAAGATCATACTCAGAGATGGGTTAGGAAGACTGAAGAACAATCATCAGATGCAAATGTCCTGGTTACTTATCAAGTAGAGGAGGATACTCCTACATCGACAGGAATCTCATCCAGTAACTAAGGCAAATGTATTAGCGATAGGAAAAATTCATGAAGATGTTGCATATGCCTCGGGAAGAGGTTTTGGAAGATGTTCCAGATATTATAGAGGATTATCCAACATGGATATGTTCTGAGTGAGATCCGGTATCTTTCACCGGTAGTCATTTATGTCAATGGAAGATTAGGATTTTTCTTGATGGTTAAAAGGTTGAATACACTTCATTGTTCATCATTCTGCATTCTGAGCGATTTCAGAGTGATTCAGAGTGACTAAGTGCAATCAGAGGCTATTCAAAGGCAATCGGATTTCTTCTTGAGCAATTTCACTGGCATTTGGAAGAATTTGTTGAAGGTTTTCATTGAGAACAATCAAGAGGTATTTTTCTTTAAACATGGAAGCAGGATCATCTTCTATTCCTATTTTTGTTGCAAACCCAACTGTAGTGGAGGTCAAGGTCCGCCCTAGGCCAATTTTCAAGTGGTATCCACACGTGGCTACCCTGTAAAAATTTGTTGGAGAGTTTTATCACATTCTGGAGGGAGTTGTGTATGTAGAGGATGTTAGAGAATACATTCACTGTCATATTGAGGACATAGGAACTTTAGAAATCAAGGGAATGTATATGAGTGAGGTAATGGGAGAATCTAGAAAGATCAAACCAGCATATAAACATATTGAAGAACTTGGGTTTACAGACATTCTGGATATTTTAGAGTTTGAGGATGAGATAATCAGACATCTACTAAGCAGAGTACATGGGGAATTCATATGGTTGAACAAACCTTACAAAATCACCAAGGAAGCCATCCTAGCAATTATTGGTTTGCCATTAGTAGGGGAACATCCAGACAAGAAAGTTTCAAATGGCTTCATCAGGAAGATCACTGGTGCTACATCTGACAAAAGATCCATGAAAGTGAGCACTATCACTGGCACCAACATCAAATTTGGTAGCATGATTATCAAATATAGGGTAACTCAATCAAACCAACTGAATTTTGTGTCTAGTTCATGCATTTTGGCTGCATATAAAATGATGAGAGATAATGTAAAGTTAGATCTTTGCAGTTGGATGCTTGATGAGTTTTTAATCAACTTAGGAAGGATTAAGGGTGAGAAGAAAGGCACTTTCCGGTATGGGAAATTGTTAGTATTCTTGATGTTATATTTTATGAATGATTCACCCAGTTCTAGTAAGAGGCAATGGGCTTTTGACATTCCAGTAGGAAGACAATTGAAATAGTCAATTATTGCATTAAGAAGTCCAAGAGATGATAATATATGGGGTTATTTTAAGGCATTTAAAAAATCTATGAGGTCTAGGGTAAGGGTACCTGAACATATCGTAGAAAAATATTCTACCAACATTTGCTTCATGGTAAATAAGGATGAGACTCTCATGGAAGCAGTTAAGCCACGAAAGATTTGGATTGAAGAAATGGGCTATGAGGTAGATGCATAGATTCTTGATGCCTACGCAAAAATGCTAATTGATGCACCAATAGATGAGGCAAAGAAGTTCTGTGGTACTACACAACAGAAGACTCAAGAGGATGAAATAGAGTTCAAGCAAATGAAAAGAGAGAAAATAGAAGGAAAAGCAAGTAAGTTTGTGTAGAAGGTATCAAAGGATAGAAAGGCACTAATTAATGTTGTCTTGGAGAAAGGTAGAAAGAGGAAGGATCTGGAAGTTCATATTGAACTTGTTACTATAGAATCTAAATCAGAGGATGACACACTGTTAGCATTTAAGAGGGTTGTTAGTAGGAAACTGGGGGAAACAAGGGTGGAAGCAAAGAATGAACCAATTAGAAAGGTCACAATCAGGCTACCGGCAGAAAGCACCAAATAGAAGAAAGCACCTAAAGCTAGACCTACAGCTGCATCTGATATTGCCAAGAGGAAGAAGAAGAGTGACATTGACTTAGCACTTGAAACTGGTAATGTAACTATCATACCACCTAAAACTTGTGCAGAAATTGTAGATGAAATCACAAAAGATGGCATGCTGAAGAATGTTAAATTTTATTATGAAAACTTAGAGGATGATGAACAAAGAGATGTAGAAGAAGCAGTCCTACTATACTTGGATATTTATAAGAAATCCTTAATAGAGATAGAAAATAAAAAAATTGACAGAGTTGTATAACATGTTAGATGCTACAAGATTGTCATGTTTGCAAGAAGATAAACACATTAAAATTCAAGAGCTATTAGAAATCTGTGTTACTATAGCTCTAGATGAAATGGAAAAGACAATTGAGGTAGCAAACACAAAAGCCTTCAATAGCAAACATAGGATAACTAGTATGATGCTAAGGAGAGTGAATGAAGTAATAAAGGAAACTCAAAAAGCATGGATTAAATTTTTGGGAGAACACAAAGGATTCTTTTCTTCACCGAAGACCAAGGAAGATACTATAGATACATCAGTTTAAGGAAAAGGAAAGGGCATTATGGGTATTTCATCCTCAGTTTTGAAATATATTAAGATAGTGGAAATTGAGCCACCAATAAATATAGATGTATAGACAAATACTGAGATACCAGTTAATACTAAGAATAAACAAGCTAATATTGTACAAGATACTAATATTAATGATAATTGTCCTTTAGATACAAATGTACAGGTTGAGGATATTGTTCCTACATAGGAACCGACAGATACATAGATTGCACCAAGTGGTGAAGCCACCGGTGCAAGTGAGGAGGTTATAAAGGATAAAACATCAAAGGAGAAAATAGGGGAATCTGGTATGGAACCAGTTGTTGGCCCATCATTATTTTCAATTGACACTTCTCAAGTAGAAAATAAAACCATCACAGAGATGAGTCCCACTGAACTAATGATGATGGATGCTCAAAAACTGATGAAGGAGGGAACCATAGACAAGGGAATTATAGATTATTCAACAACTATTTTACACAGATTGGTCCCAAAGTGTAAGATTGAAAATGAAGCAAGCCCTTCCGGTAAGCTTAAGGTAATCACTAAGAACATATCAAAAGACTTTCAATCCTTACAATAAATCTCTAATCGGGAAACACTAGAAAGATTCACTTAGGTTAAGAGAGCCATTTTTTATTAGGTAATTAAAACAAAGAAGAAAAAGATTGAGGAGAAGCTAATCCTAATAGAAAATTCTTTGAAACAATGTACAAATATATATAGGGTATGTTACAATACTGAAATAATTACAACAAATGTAGATAAAAAGATGAAAGAGATTCAGGAGAAAATTGCAAGTATTGCTAACTCTTTTGATGGATTAATTTTATTGACTACATCAATTGATGGTCAAATTTTGATTTTGGAGAATCAAATTTCTTCTCTTGAGAAGGAAAGAGAAAAAATAATTCATAGATCCAGAAGTCTAAGAGGCTTGGTCATTCCAAGATTGGATTCACTCTATGTACATAAGAAAGAATGCATGAATATGGTGGGAAATCCCACACCGGTAGAGGTAAATGAGAAAGAATCATTTGCACATTTATTGAGTGGAATTGTATCTATTTTTGACACATTCAAAATCAGTTGGAATACTAGAGAAGGCTTATCCAAAAATTTTGGAATTGGTCAAGCTCCGGTAAGACATTTTTGGAGGTATTCATTGTACAGTTCTTATTCTTTGACATTTTTTTTGGGTATTGATGTCAAAGGGGAACTAGTATAGATGTGAAAAAAAATAAAAGAGTTGCATACATTAGGGGGATTTACAAAGTTTTGGAGATATGGAGTATTTTGCATATTCAGCTCAGGGGGAGCAAGGAAGGATGAAACCGATAGATGAAACCTTGACCATTTTTTACATGAGTGTTGCCATCAATGCCAAAGGGGGGATATTATTGGCAATTGACAATATATTGGTTGGTTTCATTATGTTTTCATTGATGGCAACATGATTTTGTGTTATGGCTTCATATGGTGTACCGACAGACACTTCACAAATTCTACACTGGCATTGGCACCAGTAGGAGAAAAGATTTCTTTGGTCACCAACAATGTAGGCCGACATGGTATAGTAAAGGTTATCGGTATTGGAGGCCAACTTATCCTAGATCCGACATCGACAACTTGCTTTAATGTTTATACATTTATGCTATATGGCTGACATGTAATTTGATATTGTATATATCTTTGTAAGCCGACATAAGCAATAAAAGTTGTATAGGGTATATAGGTTGGTTTGATTAAGATCATTATATATAGATGTAATGGATCATGATGTGAATGTAATATGATACGAAATATATTAGAGAGATTATGTATATTAGGAATTCATTGCAAGTGTTATTTTGATAAAGGGTTTAGGATTTCAGACTGGAACAAACAAAGCTTAAGCCAAAACTATATTCTGGCATAGAAGATGTTAACTTAGCAGTTCACACTTCTCCAAATTGTTGTCTGGAATTTTATGTAGTCAATGAGGCTCCTATTATGATTGAGCAATGTGTTGTAGGCTATAAGCCTTCCTACAAGTGCAGGCCCCTCATATATTATAATATCTCTTCATATGGCCAGTGGATTGATATTGTGGGTCACAAATCCCACCAGGGTTTTTCCTCTTTGAGTTTTTCCATGTATAAATTTGTGTGTTATGATTCTCATTTATGTGTTTGTCTTATTAGTTTCTTTACTTCTTTCAATTCAGTTTATACCGGTTGGTGTATGAATGTTTTGTTAAGGCTAAAATCTACTATTCTAGTATAACACTGATTCACCACACTTCTCTCAGTGTTATTGGTTTCCAACACAATGTTGCTATAAAAATACAACAAAAGGTGAATATTCCTGCACCTTTCAACATTGTTTATAGTATGAAGAAAATGAATGTTTCAATATCAATGTGAGATTCTTTAGCTATCCCGAGCCAAAAAGACTTATTATAGTCTGCCTTATCCAAACCTTCTAAATTGAGTACCCCAAATGAAATTCCTATGAGTCAAGCTAAGGTAGCTTTGACCAATGCCACTCTAGATAGCTCCAAACAACAAGGTAAGGATCCTAAAACCCCTCCATTCTATGTTTCTTGGATAGTTGGAGATAAGTTGGTGCATAACTTCATGGTAGATAGCAGTGCTAGTAGCTGAGTCATGACAAAGAAGATTGTAGACCTTTTAGGTCTAGAATACCAACTATTAGAAAAAGGAGTATTTTGGTTAGATGGGATTGCAGTTAATACTTTAGGGGTGATTAAGGAATTGAGCTTAACCTTTCATGCCTGTCCAAATTTCTCAATCCCTCAAGATGTGTTTGTGATAGATTTGGCCCCACACTTTGCCCTATGCTTATCCAGAGACTTCGCCACCAAGATAAGGGGGTATTTATCATCTAATTGGTCCCATATGTTATTCAGGAGCATGTATGGTACCAAAGTGACCATAAAATATGAGTCCCTTGCTGAAGATCATATTGAGACCTATGTGACAAGTGTTATTAATGCAAATTGTGTTGTTTTTTAGGATAGTGAGTATGTTGTAGCTCAAGAGCTTCAAGCTGAGAGTGTGACTAAGGTGCTCTTAAATGCATGGGCAGTAGAGAATGTAGCTGATAATCCTAATGAGTACATTCAGGATGTTGGTTTGGGAGATTATGTGCTACATGAGCCTGAAGGAGAGATACCTAATCTTGAGAAATGGGTAGAGAACCTAGTTGAACAACAAGATGGGCTATGGAAGATGTTTTTTGATGGTTCCCTTAGAAAGAATGGATCTAGTGGGGGTGCAATTTTTATATCCCCACAAGGTGAGCATTACTTTTCATCTTATCATTTTGATTTCTCCTGTACTAACAATACTATTGAATACAAAGGTCTAATTCAAGGTGTGGAGTGGGTAAGGAAAATAAAGATTAGCTATCTATAGGTGTTTGGGGATAGTGAGTTGGTTGTGAATCAGGTGAGAGGGTTGAGTGTCACTAAATATGATAAGCTAAAGTCATACAAACATAGAGTTTCAGAGCTGATTGGAGATTTTAGTGCTTTTAACATTATTTATGTTCCTAGAAAGGAAAATCAACATGCAGATAGATTAGCTACAATTGGTGCACAGTTTGACATACCTGATTTGGTTACAAATGATAATGTATCTAAATATATTAAGGTTGTAGTTAGACCTTCATTACTTGATAATGACACTAACTGGCAAGTGTTTGAGAATGATGAGAAAATTCTAAGTTTTCTATAACTAATCAAGATAAGTTAATATAAAATTTCGATGATCAAGTCATTCAGCTAAGAACTAACAAGATGATCAATGATCTTGTGACCTTGGAATCCATATTCAACATAGATGATCATCTGAAGAAGAACAAAACTAGTATGTAGATCAAGGAGGAACATTATGAACAACTTGAAATCTTCAAAGGTAAAGCACTGAAACTTGGTAAGATCTACTCCCCTAAAGATAGACAAGCTTTTATTGATTTATGTAAAGAGTATCAAGATTTTTTTTCTCAGGATTACTCAAGTTTAAAAGGCTTTGATCCTTAGATATCCCAACACATTATTGAGTTGGAACCAAATGCTAATAATGTCTAATAGAAGTAAAGGCCTTTAAATCCAAAGTTAGAACCCCTGATGGTTAAGGAATTGACCAAGTTAATAGAAGGCAACATAATTTACCCAATCAAGCACACCTCCTGGGTCTCCAATCCAGATCATATGAGGAAGAAGAACAAGGAAATCAAGTTGTGTGTTGATCTTAGAGACTTAAATAGGGCCTCTTTGAAGGACGATTACCCGTTGCCATCAATGGAGTAGATCTTATAAGTAGTGGTAGGTTCTAAGAGATTTTCACTTCCTGATGGGTATTCTGGATATAATTAGGTGTAGGTCAAAGAAGATGACTAGCATAAGACAACATTCACCATAAAGTTGGGCATAATGGCCTATAAAAGAATTCCTTTTGGAGTATCAAATGCTGGCTCAAATTTTCATAGAGCCATGGATATGGCCTTTAAGGGCCTAATGTATAAACTTGTGCTTGTCTACCTTGATGATATCATTATTTTCTTAAAGGATGTTAATGAACATTTGTCACATTTGAAGTAGGTATTTGAAATATGCAGGGAGTATGGTATATCCCTTAACCCAAAGAACTACATCTTTGTTGTTCATGAAGGTAAGTTGTTGGGACATATTGTCTCAAAACAGGGTATAACCATTGACCCTAAAAGAGTTAAGTCAATTTTGGAACTACCTTTCCCTAACCATAAAAAAGGGCTGCAAAGCTTTATTGGCATAATTAATTTTGCTAGTAGGTTTATTCCAAATATTGCTAGCCTTTTGAAACCTCTTACTTCCATGCTAAATAAAAATGTTGTTTACAGCTGGACCAAGGACGCAAACAATAGTTCAGGCTATTAAGGAGGCTTTATCAACATCCACAACCTTGGTGAACCCGAATTTCTCAAATAATTTTATCCTTTATGCATATGGAGGTATCGATACCAATTCTACAATTCTTGTACAACAAAATAATGAGGGCTTTGAGAAGCCCATTGCATTCTTTAGTCAAGGTTTGGTAGAATATGAAGAGAGGTATAGTTTCATTGAGAGACATGCACTTGCTATAATTAGAAGTTTGAAGAAATTCAAATTTTTAGTCTCTAATAACAAGATCCACTTAATGGTTTCTCACCCTAGTGTGAAAGAGTTCCTTTTAAGTAGGGATTTGAATGACAAGAGGGCTAGATGGATCACCAAGATTATGGAGTATGATGTAAATATTCAGGTAACTAAACTTGTCAGAGGAAAGGGCCTTTGTGAATAGATGACAAATCAGTCAGAGAATCAGGATGAGAAAGGGCTGGTTATTAATGATGAACCTATAGATGATGATCTTATTTAAGGTGCAAGTTGGGTTCGGGATATGACCCATTTTCTTTAGACTAGTGAATGTCCACTAGGTTTAAATAGAGCCAAGAGAAGGTATTTTAGGTTACAGTCTATTCCATTTGTTTTGGTTGATAATGTCCTTTTTAGAAAGTATTTTAATGGCATTCTTTTGAGATGTATCAACAAAGATCAAACTAAAAGGGTACTTCATGAGTTTCATGATGGAACTGTAAGGGGTCATTTTTCCCCAAGGACAACTACTTGGAAGATCATGAGAGTTTTCTATTACTAGTCCATCTTATTTAAAGATGCACATGCTTGGGAAAGAAAGTCTGCAAAATATGCCATGTTTGCCTGAAGTTGCCAGATTTACCATTGCAGCCAATTTAGGTGGAACAACATTTTATGAGATGGGGTATTTATTTCATTGACCCTATCAACCCACCATCAAGTACATGGCATAGGTGGGTGGTGAATGCAACTGATTATTTCACAAAATAGACTGAGGTAGTTGCCTTAAAATATTCAAATGAGCATGTTGTGTTAAGTTTTTATGGTGGCTTCATCACTAGATTTGGTATGCTTGAGTCCATCATATTAGATAATGCATCGGCATTTGTGGGAGTTACAATAACTAATTGGGCTATAAAGAATGGCATTCATCTGAACACCTCCTCAAACTATTACCCTCGGGGTAATTGTTTGGCAGAAACTACAAACAAGAATCTAATAAGAATTATCAAGAGAACCATGGAGGAGAATTAGAATGTTTGGCATACAAGTTTTGAGTATGCACTTTGGGTAGATAGGATAACACCCAAGCGGTCTATTAGTAACTCTCCATATGTGTTACTTTATGGCATAGAGGCAAGATTGCCTATTTCTGTTGAACTGCCATCTTTGGATATCATGCATAAGCTAGAAATGTTTAAAGAGGAAGATCAAATGGTAGTCCAATATGCTCAACTCATGGATTTGGAGGAGCAGAGGGATACAACAATGAGATCCATGGAATATCATCAACTCTAGATCAAGAGGGTCTTTGATAAGAAAGCCACACCCAGAATATTTAGAGAAGGTGGCATGGTGCTTAAGTGGGATGAGCTAAAGAGAAGACCAAGCAAACATTCTAAATTTGATTCCTTCTAAAATGGTCCACTCATCATCATATAATGCAAGGAGCATAATGCTTTCTAGCTATCGAAGATGAATGGAGGAATCTTGCCAATCCCAGTTAATGGGATTTACCTCAAGCATTGCTTTGAGGTATGAGTATCATTTGTGTACACTAGCTTATTTTTTATTCTTTCAATAAGTGTTGTTGCACTGTAGTTTAGTTTTATTTTGATTTTTCCTAAGTGTTGTTTTAGTACAGTTGGTTGCTTAGGTTTTATTTTTCTATTTTTAATAAGTTTCCAAGGTTTTTAGTCTATTTGAGATGCAATGATCTTGAAGTTTAGTTTCTATCACCCACACTAGCTGATTGGGCATTCATATACAATTTATGATAGAAAGACTTGTGTCATATTATCACAAATCCTACATCCATATCCAATCAATTAGGAAGAAATAAGTTGTTTTGAGTCAACATAGTGTAGGAAATAGCCCTCACTAAGCCTATCATATGCATATTCACAACCCATTATGGTGAGGTCTCATACCTCACTATCATATTTTATAAACCTACACATCAATGAACCTAGGAAGGGTTATTTTGAGTTAAGTTGTGTTTCAGTCATGTTTGTTGAGTGACTTTGTGCCTAGTTTATGGACAAGGATACCATTTTCATGTTTAGCAGGCAAATATCCAGCAAAAGTGGCTAGAAATGTTACCAAATTTTCCACTCATTGTTCATTTTTGGTTTATAGTTTTGTCCTAGGATGAGAATGATTCAAAGGAAAATTAAATTTATAAGTATTTTCTACATTGCATCCATGTGCAGTGACAAAACAAGCAATATATTACAGTTATAGATCATTATATTTTGCAAGTATTTGAGACATGGAAGAAAGCTATACAATTTTTTTCTGAAAGTGCAATTTTATTGATAAAATAATGTACATGTTTCTCACACAAGTCGTGAGACTAGCCAATACTTTTTCAATGATAATAAATAAAAATTTGTACATGCATAAGTATATTGTAAAGTAAATGTGCATAGGAAGATAGGGACCCGTCATTTCCTGAATGAGTAGTAGCCTGGTAGGTTGTCTTGGTCTATGTCTTCCTTCAACTTCTAGTATTCTCCTTAGCCCCACTGCTATCCTAGCACCTACATCCAAGTGATAAATTATTTTAGATCTATGAAAGTTATAATAAATGATAGGTCTCTAGCATCATATGCACACTATACCCATACATGCACAAATTTAACCCTATAAACATTCAAAGAGAAATACACATCTTAGGTGCACAAGAAGCCATCAGATCATCATGCAGACCCAAGATAGGAATTTTATTTCTAACATGTGTGTGTTATGTGCAGATAAAAGTGAATATTTTTATTTTTAGCACATGGAGTGAAATGTGGCTCCCACAAGGGTTAAGCCCAATGTGCTTCTTTAGAAGGTAGTAGAAAAGGGTGTATTAGACAAATAACCATGTGAGAAAAGCAATGGAGTCATCAATACATAGTCATATTAAAATATGGAACTATTAAAGGGATAGGGATATAAGTCATGAAACCTTTTATTTTGATACAAGTGACTATGATAATTAAAGTATGCAACTATAACTATTAAGAAGCATGAGGAGATGCATTAAAGGACATACAAATGAATTTGCAGTTTTTTGAAGGAAGGTTTGCTACTGTAAAAGAAAATTAATCATGGTATAATCAAATACTAGTGACAGTGTCATAACAGATAGAAAGCTTCATGATCACCTTAGCAAGAAAGAATGCTGATAAAGATGGATTAACATATGAGATTGGTGCAAAGCCAACACATAATGAGAAACTATTAAAGGGATATGATGTCAAGTCATGAAACATTTTAGTTTAAAGTTAAAAGCTATAACAAACAATCAGAATACAACCATCTTAGAATATTGTATAGTGAATAACAAGAAAATAAGGTGACCGACTGTATCTATCATTAAGATTATCCAGAAACTAGTCATTCTAATCAATAGAACAATCTGATGCAGGTATAGTAGTGCACAAATTGGTCATTGTGATGAAAGTTCAGGAGCCTTAAGGAGAATATCCATCATCCATAAGTTTTGGTTCTTGATAGTCTCAAACTTTATCAATGTTAGGTCCCAGAGACAACTAAGAGGGGGGGAGTGAATCAGTTGTCCAATAAATTCAACCAAAATTAACTCAACCAAAACATAATGCTTAATATCGGTAAACCAAACTTTATGCTGGTAGACAATTTTATTAGTTAATTGCAATACTGGTAAAGATTAATGCATGAAACAAAAAGACAATAACATCCACAACACATAACATAAATATTTGTACGTGGAAACCCTGTAAGGGGAAAAACCATGGTGGGAAGCCTTACCCAAAATCAAATGATACTACTGCAGATAGTATGTGTGTACAATATAGAGTCTGCACATGCAGAAAGGCCAACTGCCTAGAGCTCACTGCTCAATCACAAAATGGGAGTCACACTAACTACAATTGGATGGTTAAATCCAATGATAATGTACTGCATAAAATAGCATCTTAATATGCTAGATTTAGTACCAGTTAAGTATTTATTGTCTTCACAAAAACCTTCCTTCAATCTTCAAATGATGTTTATGTGTATAGCTCTGCTTATTTTTGCATATACCTTATTACAATCCTTTTCCTTATCGTATATCAATCTCACAAATGAGATCTTACATTTATACCATAACCTAAGACCAATTGAATAGGTCATCTCACTAAAAGATATTACAATAAAATAAATTAAAAATGAATCAACAAGTGATGCATCATATTGGCTCAATGCATTTACAATAATAATAAATCATCTCCATAACATGTTGTGCTGATCTGGAATAGATATGCTTGCCTGTGCATAACCTAGACCTATTTGCTGGCAACAACAAATATGCAAACCCGAATAGACCAATAACCAAATCACCAAAACCAAGTGATCAAATAATGTCTTCGACATAACCAAGTAGTCTCCAAGTCATTCCAAGTGCTAGTGAACCAAATGCCCATGACTATGCAGAAGTCACTGACTTGCCGGTGAACATAACCAAAGATCTCCAAGTGCTAATAAGTGTTGACATCAATGACAAAACCATATCAACATATCCAAAATACCAACAATCTCCCCCTTTTGCATTGATGGCAACACAAGATAGAAAAACCATTAAAGTGCCAAAATAGAAATGCCAAAAACCAAAAACCAACAATCTCCCAAAGAGATCATTAACCAAAAATCAAAATACATAATGTCTCTCCCCTAGGAATGATTTCTCCCCAAAGATGTCTCTCCCCAAAATAATGTTTTCCATAATATCTCTCCCCATTTTACATCAAATGCCAAAGCAATACAAAACCAAATTCAAGTATAAAATACCAATTAACCAATTCATTACAAAATACCAACTACTCCCCCTCAGAAGTAGCTCTCCTCATCAAAGCTAGAATAAAATTTCTATCTTAATTCTACCAGTTGATGACAAACATCAATTGTCTAAGTCTCGATCGGTGGGGGTAGTACTCCAAGATGCTCTATGAGATATTCAAAAGTCTCCTTAGGTAAAGGTTTAGTAAAAATATTTGCAATCTACTCTTTAGTATTCACATAAACCAATTTCACTTCTTTTGCTTCAACATTCTCTTTTAGAAAATTGAATTTGATAGAAACATGTTTAGTCTTTGAATGAAATACTGGTTTCTTTGATATATGAATTGCTGCAATATTATCATAGTAAATAGTTATAGGTTCCTTGCATTTTACCTTTATGTCCTTCAACATTTGTTTGATCCAAAATACCTGTGTACAATTTGTTGTTGCTGCAATATTTTTTGATTCTGCTATTAATAGTGATGTACAACTCTGTTTCTTGCTCAACCATGAAATTAGTCTGCTACCAAGAAAAAATGCTCTGCCAGTGGTACTTTTTCTATCATCTACATCTCTTACCCAATTAGCATCTTTGTATGCACATAAATCAAAATTTTCATCTCTAGGATACCATAAACCAAGATTTGTAGTGCCTTGAAGGTAGCGGAAAATCCTTTTCACTATTGATTCATGATTTTCTTTAGGATTACTATGAAATCTTGAAACAATACATACTGCATTTATAATATCAAATCTTGTTTGTGTCAAATATAGTAAACCTCTTATCATAGACTTGTATCTAGTTGGATTAACAGGTGTTGATTCATCCTTCAAAGATAGTTTATCAGTTGTAGTCATATGTGTGCTTACTAGTTTAGAGTTTTCCATGCCAAATTTCTTTAGTAATTCCTATAAGTACTTAGATTGACATAGGAATATTCCTTTATTAGTTTTTGAAATCTGCAATCCTAAAAAGAATTTTATCTCCCCAATCATAGACATTTCAAATTCTTGCTACATTTTGTTAGAAAAGTCATTATACAATCCATCTTCTCCTCCAAAGATTATATCATCAACAAAAACTTCAATAACTAAGATGTCATCAGTAGTCACTTTGCAGTATAGATTGTTGTCAGCATTACCTTTAGTGTATCCAAGCTTCAAAAGCTATTTGTCCAATCTAGTATACCAAGCTCTAGGAGCTTGCTTTAATCCATATAAAGCTTTCCTTAACCTGTAAACCATGTTTTTATTATTTGTTAAAGAAAATCCATCAAGTTGTTCAATATAAACTTCTTCTTCAAGATCTCCATTCATAAATGCACATTTAACATCCATTTGATATACTTTATAGTTCTTGTGTGCTGCAAAAGTCAATAAAAGTCTGACTGCCTCAATTCTAGCTACCGATGTAAAGGTGTCATTGTAATCAATTCCTTCTTTCTGTGAATATCCCTTACACACTAGTCTTACTTTGTTTCTAATTACCTTTCCATCTTCATTAAGTTTATTTCTGAAAACCCATTTAGTTCCAATTACATTTTTGTCTTTAGGCCAGGGAACTAATGACCAAGTGCTATACCTTTCAATTTGTTCCAATTCATCTTCCATAGCTTTAATCCAATATTTATCTTCACATGCATCATTAATTGATGTAGGTTCAATTTGAGAAATAAGACATACCTCTTCATTTTCCAATCTTCCTCTAGTCATAACTCCTTGAAATTTGTTTCCAATTATTTGACTTTCAAAGTGATTTAATCTTACATACCTGGGTGCTTTTACTTGTTGTTGTTCTTCAGTAATTGTTGAATCCTCAGATGATGCTAGTGTAACTAGATCAAAATGTTGTACTGGTGTACTCACAGTAGGTTCATTTGTGATTATCTCTATTGTCGGTTCAGAGTCCATGTACCTTGAATTTCCTCTAAACTGTTCATCAATCTTCACATTTGCAGTCTCAAGAATTTTTTTCAATCTCTTGTTAAAACATCTATATATGCCTTGCTCTTAGATGAATAACCAAGAAATATTCCTTCATCACTTCTAGGATCAAATTTGCCAATATACTCATCTCTTCTAATATAGCATTTACTTCCAAATATTCTGAAATATTTAAGAGTAGGAGTATTTCCAAACCATAGTTCATGAGGGGTCTTATCGGTTTCACCTTTGATGTGAACTCCATTGAATGTATAAAATGTTGTATTGAATGCTTCTCTCCAATATATATGAGGTAGATTTGCTTCTGATATCATACTTCTAGCTGCATCCAAGATAGTTAGGTTTTTCCTTTCTACAACTCCATTTTGCTAAGGTGTCTGGGGTGCTGATAATTGTCTTCTTATCCCATTCACTTCATAGAATGTATTAAATTCCTTAGATGTGAACTCACCTCGTTGATCTAATCTCAAAAATTTGATTTTCCTTCCGATTTCATTCTCTATCATCACTTTGAATAGTTTGAATTCCCCAAATGCTTCAAATTTCTCCTCGAGAAAAGTAACCCAACACATTCTAGAATAGTCATCAATGATTAGCATAAAATACCTATCTCCTTGTATACTTCTAGTTCTTGTTGTACCACATAAATCAATATGAATTAAATCAAGAACATTGTTAGACTTCTCTGGAATACTCTTGAAAGTTGTTCTAACTTGCTTTCCAAATTGACATTCCTTACATACCGTATTGTGAGGTTTAACAATCTTAGGTAAATCCCTTACTGCCTTAGTTGTACTGATTTTCACAATGCAATCAAAATTTACATGACAAAGTCTCTTATGCCATAACCAACTTTCATCAATATGTGCAATCAAACATGCTTTTTCATTGTTGTTCAAATGAAAGATATTACCTCTAGTCCGATTACCAGTTGTAATTTCCAAACTAGTTCTATTTAAGATTTTGCATTTACCATTCTTGAATTGTAACTGAAATCCTTTCTCAACTAATTGACCAACACTCAAAAGATTATGCTTCAAACCTTCTACATAGTAAATATTATCAGTATTGTGCTTACCATCAAAATATATAGTTCCTTTTCCTCTGATCATACAAGCTTTATCATCTCCAAATCTCACTAGACCTCCATTGCAATCCTGAAAGGTTAAGAATTTACTCTTAACACTAGTCATGTGATGTGAGAATCCTAAATCAATGATCCATTCATCCTTATCTTCAACTTTAGTTGCTAGGGCCTGCTCTACCAGTTGAACATGTTAGGTCTAGAAGACAACTAAGAGGGGGGGGTGAATTAGCTGTCAAATAAATTCAAACCAAAACAACTTAACTAACCTTAATGCTTAATACTGGTAAACCAAACTTTATGTTGGTAGACATATTATCAGTTAATTGCAATACTGGTAAATATTAATGCATGAAATAGAAAGACAATAACATCCACAACACATAACATCAATATTTGTATGTGGAAACCCTGTAAGGGGAAAAACCATGGTGGGAAACCTTACCCACAATCAAATGATACTACTGTAGATAGTATGTGTATACAAATGGGGTTTGCACATGCAGAAAGGCCAAGTGCCTAGAGCTCACTACTCAAACACAAATAGGAACCACACTAACTACAATTGGATAGTTAAATCCAATAAGAATGTACTGCTTAAAATAGCATCTTCATATGCTGGATTCATTACCGGTGTAGTTATGATTGTCTTTACAAAAAACTTGCTTCACCTTCAAATGATGTCTGTGTGTATAACTCTTCTTAATCTTGCATATACCTTCTTACAATTCCTTATCCCAATTGCATATCAATCTTATAAATAAGATCTTACATATATACCATAACCTAAGATCAATTTTAGTAGGTCGGCTCTAAAAGATATTATAATAAAACAATTACAAGTAAATCAATAACTGATGCAATATCCAATTCAACATGTTAGTTTAATACATTCACAATAACAACAAAATCATCTCCAAAGCGTGTCATGTTGATCTAGAATAGATAAGCCTGTCGGTGTATAACCTAGACCTTTTTGTTGGTAACAATGAATATGCAAATACGAATATGCCAATGAACAAATCTCCAAGACAAAGTGTCCAAATGATGTCTTCAACATAAACAGATGTTTTCCATGTCATTCCAAGTGCCAGTGAACAATATATCCTATCGGTGTACCAGATATCAGTGACTGTGCATAAAGTCACTTGCTTGTTGGTGAAGATTGCTAATCCTCCAAAGTGCCAGAATTGATAAGTGTTAAAGGGTGTTGATATCAATGACAAAACCATACCAAAATACCAACAATCTCCCCCTTTGGCATTGATGGCAACACAAGATGGAAAAACCATCAAAGTGCCAAAACAGAAATGCCAAATACCAAAACCAACAATCTGCCAAAAGAGATTATAACCAGAAATCAAAATTCAAATACAAAGAGTAATCAATCTCTCCTAAAGTAACAATCTATCCCCCTGAGAGTAACATGTGTTTTCCTTGTGTTTTTCCATATCAATCTCTCCCCCTTTGACATCAAATACCAAAGCCAATACAAAAGCTAGGTTCAAGTACAAAATACCAACCAATTTAGTATGCCAACTATTCCCCCTGAGAAGTAGCTCTCCTCATCAAAGCTGGAGTAAAATATTTCTCTATTAATTCTACCAGTTGATGACAAACATCAACTGTCTAAGTGTCTACCAGTAGGGGTATGACCCCAAGTTGGTCTCTGAGATATTCAAAAGTCTCCTTAGGCAAAGGCGAAGTGAAAATATCTGCAATCTACTCTTTAGTATTCACATAAACTAGTTTTACTTCTTTTGCTTCAACATTCTATTTCAGAAAATTCAATTTGATAGAAACGTGTTTAGTTTTAGAATTTAATACCGGATTCTTAGATATATCAATTGCTGCAGTGTTATCACAATAGATAGTTATAGGTTCCTTGCATTTTACCTTTATGTCCTTCAACATTTGCTTAAGCCATAATACCTATGTACAATTAGTTGTTGCTGCAACATATTCTAATTCTGTTGTTGATAAAGATGTACAACTTTGTTTCTTACTCAACCAAGAAATTAATCTGCTTTGAAGAAAAAATGCTCTGTTGGTGGTGCTTTTTCTTTCATCCCCATCTCCTACCCAATTTGCATCTATGTATGCACATAATTCAAAGTTTTCATCTCTAGGATACCATAAACTAGGATTTGTAGTGCCTTGTAAGTATCAAAAAATCCTTTTTACTTCTGATTCATGATTTTCTCTAGGATTACTTTGAAATCTTGAAATAATACATACTGCATTCATAATATTAGGTCTTGTTTGTGTCAAATATAGTAGTAGGCCTCTTATCATAGATTTGTATCTAGTCAAATTAACAAGTGTAGATTCATCCCTTAGTGATAATTTGTCATTTGTAGTCATAAGTGTGCTTACCAGTTTAGAGTTCTCCATCCCAAATTTCTTTAGTAACTCTTTCAAGTACTTGGATTAACTCAAGCATATACCTTTATCAATTTGTGAAATCTACAGTCCTAAAAATAATTTTATCTCTCCAATCATAGACATTTCAAATTCATGCTGCATTTCAATAGGAAATTCTTTACGTAATCCATCTTGTCCTCCAAAGATTATATCATCAACAAAAACTTCTATAACCAAGATTTCATCATTCGTCACTTTATAGTATAAGTTGTTGTCAGCATTACCTTTAGAAAAACCAATCTTCAAGAGATATTTATCCAATCTAGCATACCAAGCTCTTAGAGATCGCTTCAACCCATACAAAGCTTTCCTTAACTTGCAAACCATATCTTTGTTATCTATTAAATAAAATCCATCAGGTTGTTCAATGTAAACTTCTTCTTCAAGATCTCCTTTCCAAAATACACATTTAATATCCATTTGATATACTTTGTAGTTCTTGTGTGCTACAAAAGCCAAGAATAATTTGACTGCCTCAATTCTAGCTACCAGTGCAAAGGTTTCATTATAATCAATTCCTTCTTTATGAGAATATCCCTTACACACTAGTCCTACTTTATTTCTAATTACCTTACCATCTTCATTAAGTTTGTTTCTGAATACCCATTTTGTTCCAATCACATTTTTGTCTTTAGGGTGGGGAACTAATGTCCATGTGTTGTTCTTCTCAATTTGTTCTAGTTCCTCTTCCATAGCTTTAATCCAATATTTATCTTCACATGCCTCATTAATTGATGATGGTTCAATTTGAGAAATAAGACATAACTCTTCATTTTCTAGTCTTCCTCTTGTCATAACTCCTTGATACTTGTTCCCAATTATCTGATTTTCAAAGTGGCTCAATCTTACATATCGGGGTGTCTTCATTTTTTGCAGTTTGTTAGTTATAGTGGAATTTTCAGATGATATCGATGTAACTGGATCTTCATTTTGTATCAATGGATTCAATGTAGATTCATTTGTTAGTATCTCTGTTACTAATTCAGAGTCTAAATACCTTGAAGTTCCTCTAAACTATTCATCAATCTTCACATTTGTACTCTCAATAATTTTCTGCAATCTCTTGTTAAAACATCGATATGCCTTTCACTTAGATGAATAACCAAGAAATATTCCTTCATCACTTCTAGGATCAAATTTGACAACATACTCATCTCTTCTAATATAGCATTACAGTTAAAACATTTAAAGGGTTCTTTACCTTCATACTTACTTCCAACTGGACCTTTATGCATTTTTCTTGCAAATAGTGCTTCAAGTTCTTCAAATTCTTCATTTTCTCTCCTACTTTCCTCAAGTTCTCTTGCATAAGAGGCTTTCCAATCAGATTTGTCAAAAGATGGTGCAAATGATGTTGATGCCTTAAAAGCTAAATCTATCTTTATAGTAGAAACAAGACCAAATTCCTCAATTTCAAAAGCTGAAAGTTTTCCAATAAATGTATCCCTAGTTACTAGTGTATTAGGCATTGTTCTCAACTCATTTATAATAGTAACTTTCATTTTATATGCCAGTGGAAATCCTCTTAAAGCTTTTGAAATAATTTCATCTTCACTTAAGGTTCCTCCACAACATTTAATACCCAAAACAATTTCATTTACTCTTTCCATAAAAGCGGAAATCCTTTCATCTTCTTCCATTTTCAAATTTTCATACCTGACCCAGAAGCTTTCAAGTTTTGCAATTTTGATTGTGGAATCTCCTTCATTCAATGTTTCCAAATGATCCCAAATATCTTTAGCAGTAGACCTATCTGATAATCCCATGATTTTCTGATCAGATAATGTGCTCAAAAGCGCTTCTCTTGCTTTGCAATCATTTTCTTCATCTTTTTGTAAGATAGGTGGATTAGGTTCGCTTTGAGTAGGAGTAATGTAGCCATTCTTTGTAACATCCTAGATGTCCTTTCCAATGCAATTTAGATGTGTCTCCATTATGATCTTCCATATGCCATAGTTGGTTCCATCAAGTTTAGGACTATCCTTCCTGAAACAATTAATAGACATTGGATCTCCTCAAGTTGTTAAACTTCTACAAAAAGAGGACTAGGCTCTGATACCAATTGTTAGGTCTTGGAGACAACTGAGAGGGGGGGGGGGTGAATCAGTTGTCAAATAAATTCAATTCAAAACAACTTAACCAACCTTAATGCTTAATACCGGTAAACCAAACTTTATGCCAGTAGACATTTTATCAGTTAATTGCAATACTGGTAAAGATTAATGCATGAAACAGAAAGACAATAACATCCACAACACATAACACCAATATTTGTATGCGAAAACCTTGTAAGGGGAAAAGCCATGGTGGGAAACCTTACCCATAATCAGATGATACTACTGCAAATAGTATGTGTATACAAATGGGGTCTTCACATGCAGAAAGGTCAAGTGCCTAGAGCTCACTGCTCAAACACAAATAGGAGTCACACTGTCTACAATTGGATAGTTAAATCCAATAAGAATGTACTGCTTAAAATAGCATCTTCATATGCTGGATTCAGTACTGGTGTAGTTATGATTGTCTTTACAAAAACCTTGCTTCACCTTCAAATGATGCATGTATAGCTCTGCTTAATCTCGCATATACCTTCTTATAATTCCTTATCCCAATTACCTATCGATCTTATAAATAAGATCTTACATATATACCATAACCTAAGACCAATTTTAGTAGGTCGGCTCTAAAAGATATTATAATAAAACAATTACAAGTAAATCAATAACCGATGAAATATCTGATTCAACATGTCGACTTAATGCATTTACAATAACAATAAAATCGTCTCCAAAGCGTGTCATGTTGATCTAGAATAGATAAGTCTGTTGGTGTTTAACCTGGACCTATTTGCTGATAAGAGCGAATATGCAAATACAAATATGCGAATGAACAAATCTCCAAGACAATTTGTCCAAACGATGTCTTTGACATAACCAGATGTTTTCCATGTCATTCCAAGTGTCAGTGAACAATATATCCTATCAGTGTACTAGATACCGGTGACTGTGCATAAAGTCACTTTCTTGTCGGTGAAAATTGCCAATCCTCCAAAGTGCTAGAGTTGATAAGTGTTAAAGGGTGTTGACATCCATGACAAAACCATACCAAAATACCAATAGAACAGTAGGTGTCGGTTGATCTTCTATTATAGCAGAAAAATCCCATCCATTATCTGTTGGATCCTCATCAGAATCATCAGTAACTCCTTCATTAGCATAATAACAATATTTGTCTCTATTCTTCTTAAATTTGTATCTTTGATAATCAAGGTTAGACTTATATGTTCTTTTAGCTTCTTCTCTTAGTCTTGCATGTCTATCAGGACCTCTAGAAGCCATATGACCAATCTTATTATAGTTAAAACATTTAATGGTGCTTTACCTTCATACTTACTTCCAACTGGACCTTTCGGCATTTTCCTTGCAAATAGTGCTTCAATCTCTTCTAGTTGTTTATTCTCCTTCGCAATTTCTTCAAGTTCTCTTACATAAAAGGCTTTCCAATCAGATTTCTCAGATGATGATGATGCTTTGAAAGCTACATTTGTCTTAATAGTAGCAACAAGACCAAATTCCTCAAGTTTGAAAGTTGAAAGTTTGCCAACCAAGGTGTCTCTAGATATTGATGCATTAGGAATTATTCTTAATTCATTTATAGCAGTAACTTTCATTTTATATGCCGGTGGCAATGCTCTTAAAAATTTAGAAACAATCTCATCTTCACTTAAGGTTCCTCCACAACATTGTATGCCCAAAACAATTTCATTTTCTCTTTCCATAAAAGAAGAATTTCTTTCATCTTCTTCCATTTTTTAGGTTTTCATACTTGACCCAGAAGCATTCAAGTTTTGCAATTTTGACTATGGAATCTCCTTCATTCAATCTTTCAAATTTGTCTCAAATAGCTTTAGCAATAGATCTATCTGATAATCCCATGACTTGCTTATCTGATAATGCACTCAAAAGTGCTTCTTTTGCTTTGCAATCATTTTCCTCATCTTTAGCCAAGTTAGGTGGATTAGGTTGACCTTGAGTGGGAGTAGTATAACCATTCTTTGTAACATCCCATATGTCCTTTCCAATGCAATTCAAATGTGTCTCCATCATGATCTTCCATATGCCATAGTTGGTTCCATCAAGTTTTACACTGTCCTTCCTGAAATAGTTAGAAAACATTAGATCTCCTCAAGCTGTTAAACTTTTGCAAAAAGAGGACTAGGCTCTTATACCAATTGTTAGGTCCTAAAGACAACTGAGAGGGGGGGGTGGGTGAATCAGTTGTCCAATAAATTCAACCAAAATTAACTCAACCAAAACTTAATGCTTAATTTTGGTAGACAATTTTATCAGTTAATTGCAATACTGGTAAAGATTAATGCATGAAACAAAAAGACAATAACATCCACAATAGATAACACAAATCTTTGTACATGGAAACCCTGTAAGGGGAAAAACCATGGTGGGAAGCCTTACCCACAATCAAATGATACTACTGTAGATCGTATGTGTGTACAATATGGAGTTTGCACATGCAGAAAGGCTAGCTGCCTAGAGCTCACTGCTCAATCACAAAATGGGAGTCATGATGACTACAATTGGATGGTTAAATCCAATGATAATGTACAACATAAAATAACATCTTCATATGTTGGATTCAGTACCAGTTAAGTTCTGATTGTCTTCACAAAAAGCTTCCTTCAATCTTCAAATGATGGCTATGTGTATCTACTTATTTTCACATATACCTTATTACAATCCTTTTCTTTATCGCATATCAATCTCACAAATGAGATCTTACATTTATACTGTAACCTAAGACCAATTGAATAGGTGGGCTCACTCAAAGATATTACAATAAAATCAATTACAAATGAATCAATAAGGGATGCATTATGTCATCTTAATGCATTTACAATAATAATAAATCATCTCCATAAAGTGTCATGCTGATTTGGAATAGATATGCTTGCCGGTGCATAACCTGGACCTATTTTCTGGTAACAACAAATATGAAAATATGAATAGACCAATAACCAAATTGCCAAAACCAAGTGATTGAATAATGTCTTTGACATAACCAAGTAGTCTCCAAGTAATTCCAAGTGTCGGTGAACAATATAACCTATCGATGAACCAAATACCAGTGACCGTGCATAAGTCACTGACTTGCTAGTGAACATAACCAAAGATCTCCAAGTGGTGATAAGTGTTGACAAGTGTTGACATCAATGACAAAACCATATCAACATATCCAAAATACCAACAATCAACAACTTAATGATCAGCTGAGATATTATATCCAAGAATCAATTAATGAGGAAAAATAGTGCATGAATAAAAATGTAAAGTACAGACAAATGTGGAGTTTCAGTCAACAATGATGGTCAGGAATAGCTCTTTTAGCTAAAGTGATAAATAAGTGTTGAAAATAGAGAGGAGCCAATAATTTTTCACAATCGACAAATTGTAATAGCCATTGGCACACAATGAATTCCTCAATGCAATGTAAGAATAGTATAGCACTCTGAAAGCACACTAAATCTATAATCCTCTATTTGTGTGAAAATGATTAGACTTAAAAGATAAGGACAAGAGAAAGGCCCTAGATGGCCATTGAAGTAACTAAATCATTACAAAGAGAGTCATCATGAATAATTACAATGCAGTCATAAAGGATATCAAAATCAAGGCACAATTATAAGAGATAATACACTAAGACTAAAGACAATCACATCAAAAGACACATATAAATTGCATACAACCCTTATGTTATTGAAATAATAGAAATAGTTGCAGTCAATAACTTAAACATAGTAGTGAGCTTCATTCAACAACCCTAGCATAAATTTTTTGTCTCAGGCATAACAATGAATAGTTCATGAAGCCCAAACCCTCATGGAGTCCTGATGATAGGTTGTAGCATATTCAGACCAAAACAGTGACATGATTTTCAAAGTCAAATCATACAAAGAATATATCAAAAAAAGTATGACCATAGAAGGTCTAAGATAACAATGCAAATAATACAAATGCATTAGATCTCAATTATGGTATAATATAGTTTTAGTCATAAGCATTGAGAAGGAGGCCCCAATATCAATCAATTAGAAAATCTCATGTTTTGAACACATTTGAGAGATCTTTGTCTACATTCACTATCAAGGGATAGAGTCTCAGTTCTTAGGAAAACCAAAGAGAGAAATAGTGAATTTGGGACTATAAAAGATCATAATGTAGTCTATACCAACATTGCAACCTTTAATTTTTGAAAATATGCTCATTCTAGTTGTAATTATGAGGATATGAACACAGTACAAGACATAGTGAGCTTGTATAGAAGATTGTTATAATACTACCAATTTATCACAATACAGTGCAATGAAAAGATAAAAGTTGCAGTCCAATGCTTGAAAAATAATGAAGATAGTCCTGTATAATGGAATGATCTAAACACGTGCATGATCTCCAAAGAAAACAAATACATGAACACACATTGAGCATGGATCATCTACAAATTGATAGCATAAATAACAGTCAAGAACATTGAATGACACTGAAAGGGTCAAGAGTAGTTGTGTCTAAACTAAAGTGGAGATCGAGTTCACCTTTCTTATCAACCTACAAGAAATTTGAAACAAACTTACCAAGATCAGTGGCAATGTGCATCAAGTCTGGAATTTGTGTCTAGGAACCCCTTCCACAAAATCTCCCTTCAAAAACCCTTGGAGATGTAGCATGGCGACACCTTCCCATAGGTTTCTTTTCAAAATATCATGGTGTCCATTTGTAGGGTATTCGTTAGGGTTTAAAGCCTTATGTCGGCCAACAATAGAGAAAAATAGAAGATGCAAATGAAGATGCATCGCTTTGAACTTTAGGGTTATGTTTTTGCCTAAAGAATGCTGACCATTTTTGGTGGAATTTTATTTAAGATTAAATGTAAACTAATACCCCTTGTGGGTTTTGTAATGTCATGCGAGGCCAAGGAATTTTATGCCTTAGACTTTATTTTGCAAACTCCCATATAATGTATGCTTTTGATGCCTTATGGTCATTTTTTTTACCATTACCTACCTTATCACTTGAATTATGACAATGATTTTAATTGTTTTGAATAAGTATGTTTGTAAAACAAGTTGGTTAATAGGTGTCTTTATAAACCTTTAACTCATCTTGTTATTTTTAATGCAAAAGAGGGCATATAGAATTTGTGTTAGCAGCAATCAAGAAGCAAGACTGAGGGGGGGGGGTGTGAATCAGTCTACACATGATCAAGAAAATTAAACATAAAAAAAAGAATTGATAAACTACAACAATACTCAGATAATCAAATCAAGAGCACAACACAAGACACCGATATTTTTTATGTCGAAAACCCGATTAAGGGAAAAGCCACGGTGGGAACCTACCCATAGTAAGATGATACTCTTTAGTAGTATGTGAAAATATTTTAACGGGGAATGAACATGAATTCATCCACACTACCTAGAGCTCATTGGTCAAAATATATATGTCTAGAAGGCTACAACCCTCAGAGAAGTCTCACCGAATTACAATATGATTCAAACTACAATTTGGAAGGAATGAACTACAATGATAGCATCTATAAATGCATGATGACAGTTCCAGTTAAGCACAATTATCTACTCTGCATCACCAAAATCACCTCAACACCTCGCTAAATGATATATCCTTGTTCACACATTCATCTCTCTCTCATAATGCAAATACAATACCGGGTAAGTGCACAAAGATGGTGGTCAGAAAAGTGGACACACCCAAAAAAAACATGAAAAAACACAAAACATGCACAGGGTATTTCAAATTTTAAAAACCTCATACGTGTTTAGGCTTATTTTTCTGAGCCCAATTGAAGCTAAACCACTTAGGAGGCTTAAGGTATACTAACTGTATATGCGGTTTCGAAACTAAAAACTACGTAAATGATGTTAGTTTGTAAACCATGTACGTGTTTGTCTATCAATAAAATGCAATTCATTTAGCATTCCTTTAGGTTTTCTGGTAGGATATATACATAAAATATAACATTTAAGTATAAGTAAGATAAAAGTCAAAATTTAAGTTATATTTTATGTATATATTGTTAGGATGTTTGAGAGTGGTTCAAGATCTCTAAGAGTTATAATGCAGATTCTAGTTTTTTGAGTATTCTTATAAATTTCAGTAATCAGCATGCTCATATAAGTATTATCTCTCTCATATCTTCCCTACATTCCCCCTCTCTCTTCCTTAACCCCTACCTTTTTGTCTCTTAGGCATCTCCCTCTCTACTTTATTCCCTCTCTTGAGTATCTCTCCCTCTCTTTCTTATCTCCCTCACCCTCTTTCTCTCTTTCATCTATCCCTCTCTTTCTCTCCCTCTCTCATATATCTTTATCTCTCACTCTCTCCCCCTCTCTTTAGTGTCTCTCTCTCTCATTCTCTCCCTCTCTCTCCCCCTCCCTTTCTCTTCCTTTATCAAGTATTTATTTCCCTCTAACTCTCTTTCTTTTTCCCTCTCGCTCCATTTCTCTTTCTCTCAAGTCTCTCTCCTTCTCTCTATCAAGTCTCTGGCTATCAACCTTTATCTATCTATCTATCTCTCCTCTTCTATCAACTCTCTCTCTCTCTCTCTCCCATTCTTTCTCTCTTAAGTCTCTCTCCCTCTCTTCCTCTCTCTCTCTATCTCACACTCCTTTGCCAAGTGTATCTCTTTCCCACTCTCCCTACCCCCCCTCTCTCTCTCTCTATCCCCCCCCCATTATTTATCTCTGAAGTCTCTCCCTCTCATCCTCTATCTCTCTATCTTACTCTCCCCTTCTCTCAGGTGTATCTCTCTCTCATTCTCTCCCTCTCTCCTCCCCCTCCCTCTCTCCCTTTCTCTTTACCTCTCTTTATCACTCTCTCCCTCTCTCCCTCTCTTCACACCTCTCTCTCTCTAGGATATTGTACTCTCCTTCCATCCCTTCCTCCCTCTCACTCAGACTCTCTCTATCTCTCATCTTCTCTTTCTCTCTCACCTTCCCTCACTCCACCTCTTAGGTCTCTCTTTCTCTCCCAATCCCTCTATCCACCTCTTAGATCTCTCTCTCTCTCTCTCTTGGAATTCCCTTCTCTATGTCCCTCTCCATCTCTATATCTCCCTCTATTTCTCTCTATCTCCCTCTCCCTCCCTCTCTCCCCCTCTCCCTCTCTCTCTCTCTCTATATATATATCCATCTCTCTTTCTCTCATTTATCTCTTGTATCTCCCTCTTAGTATCTATCTCTCTATCTCACTATCCCCCTCTCTTATGTGTATCTCCCTCCCATTCCCTCCCTCCCCCCCCCCTCTCACTCTCTAGAGTCATATGGTATGCTTAGGGGTCAAAGTAGACCATATGACTCCTTAGGACACCCTATGACCCATAACAACACATAAGAGGTTATATGGAGTCCCAAGGGCTCATAGGACACCATATGACCCCTTAGCACACCATATGACCCATAATGACACCAAATTGTGTCCTAAGGGGTCATAGAACACTATATGACCTCTTAGGACACCATACAACCTGTAACGACACAATATGGAGTCCTAAGGGGTCGTAGGAAACCATATGACCCCTTAGGACACCATATGACCCCTAACAACACCATATGGTGTCCTAAGGGTTCATAAGGTGTCCAAGGGGTTATAGGACACCATACGACACATAATGACACCATATGGTCTCCTAAGGGGTCATAAGACACCATATGACCCTTAGGACACAATATGATCCCTAATGACATCTAAGGGGTCATAGTGTGTCCTAAGGGGTTATATGACCTATAACGACACCAAATAGTGTCCTAAGGGGTCTTAGAACACCATAGGGTGTTGTTATGGGTCATATGGTGTCCTTGGGTGTCATATGTCATCCTATGACTCCTTAGGACACATATGACCCATACGGCACATAAGGGGTCATAAGACACCATATGACCCCTTAGTACACCACACGACCCATAATGATACTAAATGGTATCTTAAGGGTTCATAGAACACCATATGACCTCTTAGGACACCATGCGACTCATAACGACACCATATGGAATCCTAAGGGGTCATAAGAGACCATATGACCCTAATGACACATAAGGGGTCATATGGTATCTGAAGGGGTCACAGGACACCATATGAACCCATAAGACACCATATGACCCATAATGACACCATATGGTGTCGGAAGGGGTCATATCGTCTCCTAAGAGGTCATAGAACACCATATAACCCCTTAGGACACCATACAACCCATAAGGACACCATATAATGACACCAAATGGTGTCCTAAGGTTTCAAGAACACCATATGACCTCCCAGGACACCATACAACCCATGACACCATATGGATTCCTAAGGGGTCATATGGTGTCCTAAGGAGTTGTAGGACACCATATGACCCTTTAGGACACCATACGACCCCTAACAACACCACATGGTGTCCTAAGGGGTAATATGGTGTCCTAAGGGGTCATAGGACCCCATATGACTTCTTAGGACACTATATGACACATAAAAACACCATTGGTGTCCTAACAAGTCATATGGTGTCCTAAAGGGTCATAGGACACCATCTAATCCCTTAGGACACAATATGACCCCTAACAACACCTAAGGGGTTACATGGTGTACTAAGGGATCATAGAACACCATATGATCCCTTAGAATACAATACGACAAATAATGACACCATATGGTGTCCTAAGGAGTCATATGGGGTCTTGAGGGGTCGTAGAACACCATATGGTCTCTATCTCTTTCCCTACAACTCTTTTTACCTCTCTCCCTCCCAACCCCATTCTCCTTCTCACCATGTATATCTATCTCTCTCACTCCCTCCCTTAGGTGTCTCTCTCTCCTATCTCCCTCCCATTCTCTCTCTCTCTCTCTACCAGGTGTCTCTCTTTCCTATTCTATTCATATTTCCCACTCTCCCTCCCCCATCCTCTCTCTTCCCTCTTCCTCTCTCCTTCCCAATATTTCCCTCCCCTTCTCTCAAGTGTCTCTCTCTAAAATTCTTTCCCTCTCTCCCTCTCCCCATTTCTCTTTCTCTCTCAAGTCTCTCTCTTCCCCTCTAACACTCCTCCTTTCTCTCCTATTCCCTTTCTCTCTCTCTCAACTATCTCTCCCTCTAACCCTCTCTTTCCCTCTCTCCCTCCCAAGCCTAACCTAAGAGAGAGAGACCTAAGAGAGAGAGATAGATACTAAGTGAGAGGGAGGAAGGGATGGAAAATGAGTATGAGACTAGAGAAAGATCCCAAGTGAGAGAGAGGGGTGGAGGAAGGGAAGGGTTGAGAGAGAGAGAGAGGTTGATAGAAAGAGAAGAAGAGACTAGAGATAGAGAGAGCCCATGTGAGAGAAAGGGAGGGAGGAAGGGAGGGGTTGAGAGAGAGTTGAAGTGAGAGAGATGGAGGAAAGGAGTGGTTGAATGAAGGAGAGGGGGGGAGAGAGAGTTAGGGAGGAAATTAGGGCTCTCTACTTTTGTCTTTCTCACTTTGTCCCTCCTTCCTTCCCTATCTATTTTTCTTTTTCTCACACTCTTAAAAATCCCTCTCCTTCTTTCTACCTACCACTCTTTTCATCCCTCACTACTTTTAACTCCCCTAACTCTCTAAACCCTTCCCTTCATACTCTCTCTCTCTCTAAATATCACCTCCACTTCTATCTATCTAACCTATCTCTCTCTCTCTCTCTCTGTCTAGGTATTTAGATAAATATTTTAAGGGGGGAGTGAAAAAAGGTGGGTAGATTATGTAGATAATAAGAGCTTAGTGATTACTAAAATTTGATTATTTTTGAGAAATTATAATATCTAAAGCTTAGGAAGAGAGGAGAGAGTGAGATAGAGAGAGGTGAAGAGAGGATGAGAGAGATAGGAAAATAGATAGGTCAAAAGCTTAGGGGAGACAAATAGCGTGAGATAGAGAGATATCAAGTGAATGATGATACAAGCCTACTGATTACTAAAATTTGACTAAGTCTGAAAAATTATAGGATCTCCTAAAATCTAGAATCTACATTATGACTCCTAGAGATGTGAAGCCACTCTCAAACATCCTGACAATATATACATAAAATATAACTTAAAGTATAAGAAAGATAAAAGACAAAGACAAATGCCACTTATACTTTAAATGTTGTATTTTATGTATATATCCTACTGAAAAACCTAATGAAATGCTAAATTAATTGCATACAAGTTAATATTACTAATCTAGCTTTATTAATTTGAAACCCGTACACAGTTTGTCTTCTTAAAACCTCGTACATAGTTTTGTTTATTAAAACCCCATACACACTTCATATTCAAAATACCTCGTGCATGGTTTTGTTTATTAGAACCGCATACGTGCTTCATATTCTAAATACCCCATACGCACTTTAGTTTATTTAGGCTTGTGAATAGGCTTGGATTAAAAAGCTACAGGTTGGAAGTTTGATTTCCCTCCATTTCCCTCCTTTGTGACATGTTTTGTTTTAACTTGGTTTCTCGACTTTGTCATCATCAAGTTTACACATCATCAAGTGGGTATTTCTAAAATTGCCACCATATTTTCACCCATCTTCTGAGCTTTCTAACCATTTTTAAAAAAAATTTGAACAACAATAACATATTATTATTGAATTTCTTTTACCAGTGTCACCATAGTTCTCACAGACATACATGTACCTTTTTTTTAATTACTTTTGATTTACTTATGAAAATTTTAAAAACTTTATATATTATTGTAGTGCACTTGATTCTTTACAATAATTTTTTTTTTTTGTATTTTCAAATATTTTAGTGGAAGTTATGCTTTGTGCGTGAATAGGTACCTAATTTTCAAGATGTGCTCAATTGTAAAAATCATAAAAAACAAAATTATCAACAAAAAATTACAAAAAATACACAACTTCTAGTGCTCACTCTTAACTATCTTTTTACCAGAGTATTTGTAAAAATACTAAATCTAATTATGACTTTTTTGATGTTCATGTCAGACACTATGTTATGTTTTTTCAGAAAAAATCAAGGTCTATTTTTTGTGCACGAAGAATTTTACCCCCTAAATATTATCCAATTTTGAAAAAGTTTAGTAGTTTGGAAACTAGATTCAGAGTACTACAATATTTGTTGTTTGATTATCTTCATATTTTGAGTGGATGACTTTCAAATTTTGCCTTCAAGTTTAGGTTCACCTAATTTCAAAAAAAAAGTGTCCACTTATACCCCACTTTTTGACCTCCATATTTGTGCACTTACCCTACCAACACCTAAATTAAATAAATATCTTACCTATATATATAAATCATCAACCTTGATAACAAGGTTGACTAAACCGTCAACCCTCAACTTACATTTACAAAAATTACATCACACAATACAAAAATTGAACATTAGACCAATATTATTATTTACATTACATAAAACAAACCTAATTCAAATTCTCAAATGATCACATCCACCAGAAATCATGTGAAGACTAACCACAAAATGCTACACCACCAAAAATATTGCATAACACGAAAAATCATCATCGGTTCATAGAAGTCACAAAAAAATTACACAACGATCAATGAAAATCACTAAAACAAATAGGAAATGACTAGGAAACACCAACAAACATGTGAGATTCATCCAAAACAATTGCACCAACACCACTTTTGAAATATTCATCGACCAACATCTAGAAGCTCAAAAACACAACTAATCAGCAACCATCATGAGGGAAGATAACTTGTGAAGAACCTAATCATGAACCATCTCAAATGATAATTCACAAGATCATCCCAAATAATATCCCAAAGTATCAACACATGATTTGATCATACCAGAATATACTAGAGGAAATACCGGATCCTACAAAATAGTGATTAGCAAAACCAAACTATAAAATTGGATCAGTAAATCTTCCCAAACTCACTAGAATAGATCACGAAAATATGTTGACATCAATGACTACTACATATCCTAGCAGCAGCAAGGATCAACCAAATACAACAATCTCCCCAACAATCTCCCCCTTTGGCATTGATGACAACATATGAATGTGAAAAACAACCAATGCAAAGAAAGAAGATATCATTAGCAAACTCCCCCCAAGTTCAAGATAAATAAATAAGTTTTTCACATGATCTCTCTCCCCTTTTGCCAAAAATGCCAAAGATCTCCAAAACAAAAATCCATACTCTCTCCCAAAATAGAATCATGAATCTCTCACCCTAGGACACACAACCAAATCAACAGACTATTCCAGCAAAGGAGCAACACCAACTCATCAATTCAAATAAAAGAATAAGGCCTTGAATTCCACCAGATTGATGCAACTCAATGCATTTAATTCTCATCAAGAGGGGTGGATACCCCTAACCTGTCTCTCAAATACACAAATGTATTTGAAAGAAAAGGCTTAGAGAAGATATCAGTAATTTATTTCTTTGTAGATACATACTCCAACTTCCCCTTCACTTCACTAACTTGCTCTCTCAAGTAATTATACTTGATTTATATATGCTTAGTCATTGAATGTTGCACTAGATTCTTTGACATGTTTATAGCACTGAAATTATCATAGTATATAATAGTAGACACATCATGAATAACTCAGATATCTTTCAATATTTGCTTCATCCAAACTATCTGAGTGCAATTACTAGCAGCAGCAATGTACTCATCTTCAACAGTAGATAAAGATACTGAATCTTGTTTCTTGCTAGCCCATGAAACCAACTTCTTACCTAAAAAATTTCTCCAATGGTAGTACTCTTCTAGTCATCAGCATCACCAACCCAATCTACATTAGTGTAAGTACACAACATGAAATCGTCATTCTTTGGATACCATAAACCATAATCCTCAGTTCCCTTTAGATATCTGAATATCCTCTTAACAACAATGACATGAATCTCCTTCAGATCATCTTGATATCTAGTAGCCATACACACAACATGCATAATGTCAGGCCTAGTCTGAGTAAGATATAACAAACCGTCAACCATAGATATGTACAAACTCTGATTACCTTTCAGGGATTCATCATTTTTGGACAATTTGCAACTAGTCACCATAGGAGTTCCAACCAGTTTGGAATAATCTAGTCCAAACTTCTTCAACAATTCCTTCACATACTTAGTTTGAGATATAAAGATACCTTTTCCTGTCTATGCAATCTGCAAACCTAAAAAAAATTCATCTCACCAATCATAGACATCTCAAATTCTTTCTGCATATCACCAAAAAAATTTATACTCATATCTTCATCACCACCAAAAATAATGTCATCAACAAAGACCAACAATCAAAATGTTATCATTTTCAATTTTAAAGTACATATTACTATCAACAACACCTTTAGAAAATCCCAATTTTAGTAAGTATGTGTCTAATGTAGCATACAAGGATCTAGGAGCTTGTTTCAATTCATAAAGTGCTTTCTTCCTTTTACATACCATGTCTCCATCATCCGATAGTGAAAATCCATCAGGTTGTTCAATGTAAACTTCTTCTAGATCATCATTCAAAAATGTAGATTTGAAATCCATCTGATATACCTTGAAATCTTTATAAGCAGCATAAGCAAGCAACAATCTAGAATTTTCAATTCTAGCAAGTGGAGCAAAAGTTTCCTCATAATCAATCCCTTCTTGCTATAAATATCCCTTGTGGACCAGTTAAACTTTATTTCTGACTACTTCACCGACTTCATTCAATTTGTTTCTGAATACCCATTTAGTACCAATAATATATTTATCCTTAGGTCTTCACACAAGTTCCCAAGTGTTATTCTTTTCAATCTGATCTAACTCTTCTTTCAAAGCTCTCATCCAATTTTCATATTTGTAGGCTTCATCAATTTCTTTAGGTTAAAATTTACAAATCAAACATACTTCTTCTATAGCTAACCTTCTTCTAGTCATCACACCTTTATTCTTGTCACCAATAATCTGTTTCCCAAGAATGATTTAGTCTGACATACCTAGGAGTCCTCTGATTGTTCTGATATTTACGTTCTTGCATATCATCACTAGTATCAACAACATCTAGATTAACAATATCTATCAGATCAATCTATTTAGGCTCTTCAGGTTGAATAGTATTGGCAATTTGGAGGAATTGATTATGTATTGCATTGATGATTTATCATTGATGGCAACATCAATTGTTTTGGTTGTTTACCGGTTTCTAGTTGGTTCTGATAAAGTGGTTGGATTATAATATTGATCCAATATGCTCCAGTATGCTTTGGTTTGTGGAATTGATTTGGATCTATCATTCATGCTATTCAGATGCATATCATGATTAGTTGGTTTAGGATTTGATGACTCAGACACTATCATTTATTCCAGTAAGCCTTTTGGTCATGGGTAAGGGTTTTACCAATAGATCTTTATTGAAGATATTTTGATGCACATGGTAATTGGTGTTGGTATGGCTTCAAGATGGCTTTTGGGATGTTGTTGGTTATCTTGTTTGTGGTCATGTTGATTGGTGGTGTTGCATTTAGGACCAAACCTAATGCTATCTTATTCTACTAGGTTATGGACCGACTTATGTAACATTTTGATGGGTGATCCTAATGCATTATTAGATGGAATCATTGATTGCATTATGTTTCAGTTTTAGGCTGACTTGGTTGATCATTGGATTGCAGGTTTATGTTATAAATTTTTATTTTTATTTTTGAGGTGGCTGACCTAATTGTTTAGGTCCTGAGTTGGTATAAATATGTAAGATCTCTTTGTAGATCATGGTTATGGGATCATTATATGATTATCTATGTGTGAATAATGTTGTAATCATATGCAAGAGTTTTGGTTGATCATAGGTGATCGAATTGGATTGGTAAGAGAGGTTTATGACCTTTGATACTCAACTTAATCGGAACTGTACTCAAGCATAAGAGATGCTATCTTTGCAGTTCACTCTTCTTTTCGGATTGTAGTCTGGATTTATTTTGTAGTCAGTGAGACTCCTTTTGTGATGAACAATGTGCTTTAGGCTATTGGCCTTCTTGCATGTGTAGGCCCCTCATTTCGTAATGACATACTTACTTCAGAAGTATTATCTGACTATGGGTAGGCTTCCCACCATGTTTTTTCCCTTTACCAGGTTTTCCACGTACAAATCTTGGTGTCATGTGTTCTGGATGGATGGTAACTATTATGTAATTTATTTTTATGCTTGATTTCTATATCAATTATTTTGGTATTGGGTTTATGTGTTCTGATAATAAGGATTTAAATGCTTAAATTTTTGTAGTCCGTTGACAACTGTTTCACCCCCCCTTCTCAGTTGTCCTCTAGTTATCTGAGTTGTCTAAAAATTGGTATCAGAACCTGGTCCTCTCTACAAAATCTTAACCACTTGAGGAAGATCCTATGACATATAATAGTTCAAGTTCATCAAATACATTTGCAGCTATTTTTTAGAGAGAAATTCCTAGGCTTGATCGAACAAATTATTGCGTATGGAAGATTTAGATGGAGAATCATCATAAGTGTCTTGGAAAGGAAATTTGGGAGATTAGTGAGAAAGGAGTAACACCTTTTAATAAATCATCAGGCAATCCTCCTTTGGCAGGCATGGATAAGGACCTTGAGAATGATTATAGAGCTAGAGAAGCCCTTTTGTGTGCACTTTCTAATCAGTAAATAATGGGACTAACTAAAAAATCAACTACAAAGGTTATATGGGACAAATTGGAGACTTTGAATGAAGGTTACCCTATTGTTAAAATTTCTTAATTTGATGGTTACCAAGTGAGTTATGAGAAACCCAAGAGGGAAGAACATGAAAGGATTATTACTTTTATGAGATTGTTATGGGAATTCAATGTTGTGGTGGATCTCTGAGCGAAGATGAAATAGTTTCTAAAGTACTGAGAGCTTTCCCACCAGCTTATAAGATGAAGGCTAATATAATTAATGAGCTAAGAAGTATGACAAACACATCTATAAATAGGGATACCTTGGTTGGGAAGTTATCTAGTTTTGAACTTGAGGAATTTGAAACCTTTGGAACTATAAAATCTGAACCTATTTTTCATGCATCGACATCATCTACCAGCAAGAGTGATTGGAAAGATTTATAGGCGAAGGAACTAGAGGATATGAAGAGTTTGAGAAAATTGAAGCCTTATTTTCTAGAAGAGTACCTAAAGGACCAACAAGAAGTAAGTATGAAGGAAAATCACCTTTTAAATGCTTTGAATGTAATAAGATAGGTCATTTTGCATCTAGATGTCCTAAAAGGATTTCAAAATTTGAAGAAAGAGCTAGAACATCTTTTAGGCCTAACCATGATTATCAAAAAAAGTATAAGTATAGGAGGAACAAAGACAAATCATGCTACTTTTTTGATGAGGAAGGTGTGACTGATTCTGATGATGAATCAACACATGATTCAACTAGTGGATCTGACAATGGATAGGAATGGGTATTTTTGGCTATCAAGGAAGATGATCTGATACCTTAAGAGAAGGCCCTTGCTGCTAAAACTAAAGACAAGGATGACTGGGTGATTTACAGTGGATGTTCACATCATATGACTAGAGATAAAAGGAAGTTCTTATCTTTGCAAGAATTTGATGGTGGTCTGGTTAGATTTGGAGATGAAAAAGAATGCATGATTAAGGGAAGAGGACCAATGTAATTGGATGGTAAGAATAACACTAGTAATGTTTATTATGTTGAAGGTTGAAGACATAATATTTTGAATGTAGGATAGTTGGTGGATAAGGGCTTTCAGTTATAGTTCAAGGATGGAAAATGCAAGATTATCAATAGATCTGGATTAGATATTGCAAACGGTACACAGACTAAAGGTAACATCTTTCATTTGAACTCTAGTGAGAAGACATGTTTGATTGCACAAATTGATGAGAGTTGGCTATGGCATAAGAGGCCGTGTCATGTGAATTTTGATTGCATTGTGAAAATTAGTTCTACTAGGACAATTAGAGATATACCTATGATTGTAAAGCCCTATAATCTAGTATGTAAGGAATCTCAAATGGAAAAGTAAACCAAAACTTCTTTTAAGAGTATACAAGACAAATCTAATGATATTATTTATCTTATTCATACTGATTTGTGTGGTCCTGTTAGAATCAAAAGTTTTCAGGGTGATAGATATTTCATCCTAATCATTGGTGAGTCTTCAAGAATGATGTGGGTTACTTTTCTAAGGGAGAAGTTTGAAGCATTTGAAAAGTTTAAAATATTCAAAGCTAAAGTTGAGACAACAACAAGATTGAAGATTAAATGCTGAAGGTCAGATCAGGGTGGATAATTCACTTCTGGTGAATTTAACAGCTATTGTGAGAATAATGGGATAGGGAGACAACTGTCTACACCCTAGACACCTTAGCAAAATGGAGTTATGGAAAGGAAGAACATAACTATCTTGAATGCAGCTAGAAATATGATAATGGAAGGTAATCTTTCTCATGCCTACTAGAGAGAAGCTATAAGTACGGTGGTATACACATTCAATAGAGTTCATATCAAAGAAGATATCAGTAAGATACCTTATGAGTTATCGTTTGGTCATACATCGACAGTTAAGTATTTTAGAATATTTGGTAGTAGATGCTATATCAAAGAGATGATTCCATTGGAAATTTTGATCCTAGATGTGCAAAGTAACATTTCTTAGTTACAACAAAAGATTGCAGAGAATTGTGGAGAGCACAAATGTCAAGGTGGATGAGCAAAACATAAGTCAAGTTAGAACCTATGAGAGAGAACCGATAGTGGAAATGATCATAAATAAACCAGTAGCACCTACACCAAAACATAATGTTGAGCCAATTCCTCTGACAGTATCAAAAAATTCAGCAGTAACCGAAGATCGGGACAGAGGAATAGAAAATCAGAAAACTCCTTGGTATGTAAGGTTGAATCATTCAGAAGATCAAATCATTGGACAAAAACAAAGGAGTAATGAAAAGAAGAAGGTTGGTAGCTGATGAGGTATGTTTAATTTCTCAAGTTGAACCGGCATCAATAATTGAAGCTTGTAAAGATGAATGTTCAATGAAATCTATGGAAGAAGAATTATATGAGATATAAAAGAATAACACATGAAATTAAGTTCCCCGACCTAAAAATAAGAATGTTATTGGAATGAAATGGACTTTTAGTAATAAATTGAATGAAGATGGAGAAGTTATGAGGAATAAAGCTAGATTGGTTTGTAAGGGATATTCTCAGAAGGAAGGAATTGATTATGATGAAACCGTTGCACTGGTAGTTAGGATTGAAGCTATGAGATTATTTATCACTTATGTTGCACATAAGAACTACAAGGTTTATTAGATGGATGTTAAGTGTGCATTTATGAATGGAGATCTTGAAGAGGAAATTTATATTGAGCAACCTGGTGGATTTTCACTTTCAGATGACAAAAACATGGTTTGCAGGTTAAAGAAAGCTTTATATGGATTGAAACAAGGCCCTAGAGCTTGGTATGAAAGAGTGGATAAATATATTTTGAAGCTTGATTTCAATAAAGGTAATGCTAATAGTAATTTATATTGTAATATCACTGATGATGGCATATTGATTATTTCAGTCTTTGTTGATGATATCATTTTTGGAGGTGAAGATAAGTTGTGTATGGAATTATCTAACAATATGAAGAATGAATTTGAGATGTCTATTATTGGGGAGATGAAATTTTTCTTAGGTTTGCATATTAGTCAAACTAATAAAGGTATTTTCATCTATCAACCTAAGTATGCTAGAGAGTTGTTGAAGAAATTTGGGTTAGAAAATTCTAAACTGGTTGGTACTCTCATGGTTACAAGTGAGAAATTGACAAGGAAAGATGCATCTGCACTGGTAAATCCTACAAGGTACAAGTCTATGACAGGAGGTTGTTTATATCTGAATCAGACTAGATTAGTTATAATGAATGCAATTTGTTTGTATGAATGTGGTGAAAAGGATTTTTAGGTATTTCTAGGGAACAACTGAATATGGTTTGTGGTATCCTAAAAATGATGACTTTACATTATTCATATACAGATGTAGATTGGGCTAGAGATGTTGATGACTAGAAGAGCACATTTGATGGAGCTTTCTTTCTTGGAAAGAAACTTGTTTCATGGATTAGCAAAAAGTAGTCATGTGCCTCTTTATCTACTACCGAAGTTGAGTATGTTGTTGTCGCTACTAACTATACACAAGGTATATGAATGAAGCAAATGTTGAAGGATATTAAGGTGGATTGTAATGAACTGGTAGTTATTCACTATGATAACTCTACTGCTATTGATATATTAGAGAATCCAGTATTTCATTCTCAGACAAAGCACATATATATCAAGTCTAACATTTTGAAGGAGAAGGTGGAAGCAAATGAAGTCAGACTAGTTTATGTGAACACTAAAGAGCAGATTGTAAACATCTTCACTAAACCTTTGCCTAAAGAATCATTTTACTTCAGAGACAAATTGGGGGTTTTTGCCCCTCCAGTAGAGACTTGAGTGATGCTAATTGGCATCAGTTCAGTATGCATTATCAGAGCTTTTAATCATTTCAGATTGATGTGGTGGTTCTACTACTCAGGAGAAGTAGTCAGCTGTAAAAGTTAGAGGATTTATGCTTTTTCTTTGATATTTATGTCAGATCTTTGGCATTAATGTCAAAGGGGGAGAGTTATTCTTGTGAGAAACATAAGGGTCGAGAGATATATTCATTAGGGGAGTTTGGTTTAGAGCTTCATTGCTATATCATTTTATGGGAGATTGTTGGTTGTCTTCTATAGGGGGAGACTTGTTTGGCATTTCTTGGCACTTGGATGTTTTTCACATCTAGTGTTTCCATCAATGCCAAAGGGGGAGATTGTTGGAAATTTGGAGGAATTGATTATTTGTTGCATTGATGTTTTGTCATTGATGGCAGCATTGGTTGTTTTGGTTGTTTACTAGTTTCCGGTTGGTTCTGGTAGAGTGGTTGGATTATGATATTGATCTGGTATGCTTTGGTTTGTGGAAATGATTTGGATTTGTCATTCATGCTATTCAGATGTGTATTACAATCAGTTTGTTTTGGATTTGATGAATTAGATACTATCATTTTTTCTAGTAAGTCTTTTTGTCACCGTTAAGGATTTTACTAGTAGAGCTTTGTTGAAGATCTTTTGATATACATGATTAGTGGTGTTGGTGCAGCTTCTAGATGCCTTTTAGGATGTTGTTGGTTATCTTGTTTATGTTCATGCTGATTGGTGGTGTTGTATTTAGGACCAGACCTAATGTTATCTTATTCTGCTAGGTTATGGATCGACTTATGTAATGTGTTGATGGGTGATCCCGGTGCATTACTAGATGGATTCATTGATTGGATTATGTTTTTCTATTATGTTGACTTGGTTGATCATTGGATTCTGAGTTTATGTTATGAATTTATTATATTATCTTTTAGGTGATTGACCTAATTATTTAGGTCTCAGGTTGGTATAAATATGATGTAAGATCTCTTTGTAAATCATGGTTATGGGATGGTTATGTGATTATTTGTGTGCGAATAATGTTGTAATCATATGCAAGAGTTTTGGTTGATCATATTTGATCGAATTGGGTTGTTAAGAGAGGTTTAAGACCTCTAGTACTAAGCTTAACTAAAATTGTACTCAAGCATAGGAGATGCTATCTTTGCAATTCACTCTTCTTTTAAGATTGTAGTCTAGATTTATTTTGTAGTTAGGGAGGCTCCTTTTGTGATGATTAGTGCGCTCTAGGATGTTGGACTTCCTACATGTGCATGCCCCTCATTTTGTAATCACGTACTTATTTTAGAAGTATTATCTAACTATGGGTAGGCTACCCACCATGGTTTTTCCCTGTATGAGGTTTTCCATGTACAAATCTTGGTGTCATGTGTTCTAGATGGATGGTAACTATTATGTGATTTATGTTTATGCTTAATTGTTATATCAGTTATTCCAATATTGCATTTAAGTGTTTTGGTAATAAGGATTTGAATTCTTAAAGTTTTGTAGTATGTTGACAATTGATTCACCCCCCTCTTAGTTATCCCCTAGTTATCTAAGTTGTCTAACAAATAGGAGATAAAATAACAAGTTGACCATCATCATAAGATCTGATATCCTTCCCAAGGTTCTCATCCCCTTTCACATTTACAATCTCTACTATCTTTCTTAGTCTCTTGCTATAGCACTGGTAGGCTTTACTCTTTGTGGAATATCCCAAAAAGATACCTTCACTTCTAGCACCAAAATTTCTAATATCTTCATCTCTCTTGATATAAGATTTGCTACCAAAAACTTTGAACAATCTCACAATAGGAACATGACCAAACCAAATCTCATAAGGGGTCTTACCGATACCAAATTTGATATCAACTATGTTGAATGTATAGATTGTGGTGCTAATGGCTTCTCTCTTGTATAACTTCAGAATATTTCATTCAATTAACATAGTTTTTGCAACATCCAAAATAGTACGGTTCTTCCTTTCAACAATCCCATTCTAATGTGGATTCCTAGGAGCAAAAAGTTATCCTCTGATTCCATGCATCTCACAGAATGAGTTGAACTCACCAGAACAAAATTCTCCACCTCTATTAGATTTCATACATTTCAGCTTCAATCTGGACTTAGTTTTAACTTTATCTTTAGATATCTTGAATTTCTCAAATGCTTCTAATTTTTCCTTCAAAAAGACAACCCACATCATCCTGGAATATCATTAACTAGTAGCATAAAGTATCTATCACCTTGTATACTTCTAACATTTGTAGGTCGACACATGTTAATATACACAATATCTAACAATCCATCAGATCTGTACCATTTACTTTTGAAAGAAATCCTTGTTTGCTTACCCAACTGGCATTCCTTACATACCAGATTAATAGGTTTAACAATCTTAGGCATATCCCTAACAACTTGTGTAGAACTCATCTTAATCAATGAATCAAATTTTACATGACACATTCTTCTATGCCACAGCCTACTATCATCTACTTAGCAATTGAAAAACATTTTTCACGAATATTCAAATGAAAAATGTTACCTTTAGTCTTAGTTCTAGATGCAATCTCTATGCTGGAGGCATTCAAGATCTTGCATTTACCATCTTTGAATTGTAGATCATAACCCTTGTCAACCATATGTCCAACACTCAAATGATTATGCTTCAAAGCTTCAACATACAAGACATCATCAGTGCTATGCTTACCATCAAAATAAATATAACCTCTCCCAAGGATTACACAGGCTTTATCATCTCCAAATATAACTATTCCACCATCATACCTTTCCAATCTTACTAATTTTATTTTATCACCAGTCATATGATGTGAAAAACCATTGTCAATCATTCATACACCCTTCTCTTCTACCTTTGCAGCCAAAGCTTTCTCCTCAACAAATTAGCTAGTGGAATCAATAGGCACAGGTCTATCCTCTTTAATGGCAATAAACACAACTTCATCTCCTTCTAATTCATCATCTATAACACTTTCATCTGCAGCATAATAATAGTTCTTCTAGTTCCTAAACTTTTGGTTAAACTTATAGGGCTTATCATAATTTCCATTCTTCTCATATCTATCATTACTATCATACTTATCAAACTTATCATCTCTGATATACTCAGCCATTCTCTCGAGTCATCTAGAAGCAAAATGTCCTATCTTATTACAAGAAAAATATTTCAAGGGAAACTTACCATCATACTTACTGGCACCTTTAGGAAATCTCTAGGCAATCAGTTCTTCAAGCTCATCGAGGTCTCTTTCTTGCACTTCTATCTCTCTTTTTTCTCTTTCATAACTAGATATCATACACTCATAAGGAACATACTTCTACTTATCGAATATCCATTTTGATTCTTTGAATGTAGTTTCAAACTTTCCATGTGATTCTCCAAATCCGCTCAGCTCAAATGAAGCAAGTTTTTCAACCAACACAACTCTTATTTCTATAGTCACACTCTGGATCTCATCGATAGTGGAAACCTTATGTCTATAAGCACAAGGAAAAGATCTCAACACCTTAGCAATAATCTCATGTTCCTCATTCTTTCCACAAGCATTCTTGATACCAAGGACAAGTTCATTAACCTTAGCCATGTATGAATGTAAGTTCTCATCATCTCCCATCTTCAATATCTCATACTTTCCTTTCAAGCTCTACAACTTAGCAATTTTCACTTGATAATCACCTTCATACAGGATCCGAAGCTTCTCCTAGATCTCATGTGCGGCCTAAAGTTCCATAACATTTGTCATTTTAGAATTAGTTAGGGCACTGAGCAATGTTTCCTTAATCTCATCAAGAGTGGATGGTCCATTTTGAGGAACAACATAGACATTCTTGTTAATCTTCCAGTAATCTTCTCCAAGACATTTCAAATGCACCACTATTTGTATCTTCCACATAGTATAGTTGCTTCCATCAAACCTTAGACTATCCTTCTTGAAAATAATACCTTGAGCTGCCATCCCAAATCTCCTCAAGTGATTAAGCTTCTACCAAAGGATCTAGCTCTGATACCAATTGTTAGAAGAAATAAAGAAGGAAGACTGAGAGGGGGGTAGTGAATTATTCTACATCAGATCAAGAAAATTAAACTTCAAAATAAGAACTAATAAACTATAGCAATACTCAGATAATCAAATTAACAACACAACACACAACACCAAGATTTTTGACATGGAAAACCTAGTTAAGGAAAAAAACATGGTTGGAACCTAGCCATAGTAAGATGAAACTTTGTAGTAGTATGTAAAAATATTACAATGGGGAATCCACATGCATTTAGACACAGTGCCTAGAACTCAGTGCTCAAAAGATATATGCCCAAAAGGCAACAACCCTCATGGAATTTCACTGACTTACAATATGATTCAAACTACAATCTGAAAGGAATGAATCAAAATGATAGCATCTACAAATGCCTAATGATAGTTTTAGTTAAGCACAATTGTCTGCTCTGCAACACTAAACTCACCTCAACACCTCACTGAATGATATATCCTTGTTCACACATTCATCTCTCTCTGATATTGCAGACACAATACCAATGCCTAAATTAGATGAATATCTCACCTCTATATACAAATCAACAACCTTGATAATAAGGTTCGCTAAACCCTCAACCCTCAACTTACATTTACAAAAATTCCATCACACGATACAAAGATCAACCACTAGACCAATATTATGATTTACATTACATAACATGGACCTAATTCAAATTCCCAAATGACCACATCCACCAAAAATCATGCCAAGACCAACTGCAACATGCTACACCACCAAAAATACTACATAACATGAAAATCATCACTGGTTCGTAGAAGTCACCAAAAACTCACACAACGATCAATGGGAATCACCAAAACAAATAGGACATGACTAGGAAATACCAAGAAACAAAGATTACTTTAGTGGTGAATATTTATCAATGGTGAATTTTTCATGTCAACAACTTGGGAATTGGCGAATATTTTGTACCGACTAGGGGTGGCCATGTCGCTAGAACATTAACAATTTCCATCAAATTCATGGCCTGATTGCCATATGTTTTATGTAATTAAATGTTTCTATGCAAGGATTTCGCCAATACAATATATGGTGGACACATGATAAATTTAATATTTTCGTCTACACTCTTCGAGGTTGCCTTAATAGACGACCATAATTCGCCTATGGGCGTGTGAAAATTTGTTAGCCAGGAGGACCCAATTTGCCTGACATTTTTCCAATGCATGTCTCCATTCACCCCAACTTTCACCAACTATATTGTATTTTCTAATTATTTGGACGACCTATAATCACCTTGAAAATTACATAAGTAGAATGTTGTCTTTGTAGTTTGGCTTTGGGAAAGATTGTGGTGAAAATTAGGAAGGTACATCATCACAAGTACAAGTACAAAATTCACAACCTACACTGCATGTTGAAGATGGTAGGGAACCTGATATCTTAGATTAGGATGAGCTTGAAGAAGATTATCTGTTACATGCCCAAGTTAGTTGGGATGATATAATCAACTTGGGTGATAACGCCATTGATGATAATGCACAAAAGGGGAAAAGAAAAGAGAGATCAAAAAGGGGTGAACCACAATCAAAAAAGGATCAGAAGTAGGATATGTCAGTGAGGAATTTTCAAATTAATTGGGCATCAAAGTATCCATTCATTGAACCAGTGAAGAATCCAATTGAAGGTGAGCCTCCAATAGAATACAGGTGTAAGATTTGCACTTGGAAACATAACAAGGAAATTAGGTTGCATCTAAAATTTGACACCATAGAAAAGCATATGGGTAAAGTTTATGAAAAACAAATGATAGATGGAGTCAAAAAAACTGTGATAAGATGGAAAACAAAGGAGGAATGTAAGCATTTGAGGAATGCCGAAGAGTATTATTTTCATGAGAAAATATAGACAAAGCTTGTTGAAGTTAAAGGTTCTATTGAAGCTAGTTTTGGAAAAGCAATGCAAATAGAACAACTAGGAAAAGTTATTCAGTTAAGTATTATTTTTTATATTTTGAGTAGAGGGCGCGCTATGACAGATTTCCCATCAATTAGTGGTTTATTAAAATTTTTGAAAGTTCCTAATTATCCTAATAGACACTGGTCAATAAATAGTAGATGGGAATGGGCATGTTGTCTTGTTGAGGTTGAAAAAGAAGATGTAAAGGAAAAAATAAGAGATTCAAACTTTATTGCATTTTCTTTAGATGAAGTTACGGAAGTAAACAATACTTCATGGGTATGCATGCATGTTTATACTATACAAAATCATGCCTACCAACCTCATCTACTATTTGTTGCTAGAATGAAGGAGAGAGTGACAACAGAAAATTTATTTCAACTAGTAAAGAGAAGTTTAATTGAATATGGAGGTATGGATGACATGATGGTTGCCAAAAAATTGGTGTGTGTTTGAGAAGATGGAGCTTCAGTAATGCAAGGTCACAAGAATGATCTTTGTACAAAGATTGAAACTTCATTTGCACTGTATGTTACTGCAATTCATTGCATGGTTCATAGAATGAATCTAGCTTTTGGAATTGTAAGCAAGTATGCTTTGGTAAAATAATGAAATTTTAATCAAAGAGCTCTACTCATACTTCTGTCAAAGTCCCAAGTGATTTATGGAATTTCAACACTTTTTTGATGGAATAACTGATGGGAACAAGCTTCTCAAGGATAATGATACTAGATGGATCTCTTTGGATGGTCCACTGTATCGAGTTTTTTCAGAATATCCATCCTTGATTGGACTATTTCACACAACTTGCGATGAATCAGAGCAACCAGAATTTCTTGACCTTCTTCAGAGGTTAATTAATCTAGAAACACTCTTAACTTTAGCAGCTCTTCTACCCATGCTAGAGGAAATGAGGAATATTATGAAGGCTGCCCAAAAAAAAGCTTTGTATATTGCAAAATATGCTATTCTGCATAAGATGACATGCATGACCCTTGACAATCTATATCGGAATCAACCAACACTATTTGATGAAAAATTTGTTAAGTGGTGGACACTCACATATTTGAATAATCCTGATAACTTCTTACAAAATGGTACAAATGGGCAGGTATGTGCCAATGTATGGGGAGTTGAGATATCAATGCACTTCTATGCCACAGTTGACCCTCAAGAACCAAGAAAGCACCCTAGGAAGCAACTGGGAAGAGTTACAACGAAAGATTTTGACAAGATTGTTGAGACTGTAACTACTTCTGTGAAGAAAAATGTCTATGATCTTTCCTCACAAATTAGAAGCAGATTCCCTCCTGACAACCTACTTGAAGCCATGTCGATTGTGTTTCCTCAATATTGGAGCCTAAACAGTGCAACTCATTTTTGAAGTAAGCTATTGACTTTGATAAAACAAATTTGCATATCAAGAGAATTGAATGGAGTAACTATAAATAGAATATTAGATGAAACTCATCTTCGAGAGAAACCATCTCATTTTGCATACACTATGAGAGAACAATATGACACAATGGAGAACCCCCGCAAAGAGGGATCAATAACAAGGCTTTGGAAATATATAGCTGAGAACGCAGTGTTGTGTGATTCAATGCTAGAATATTTGAAGCTTGTTGATTTATGTCTTACCATGATATTGGGTTTGGTGGAAGATGAGAGAGTTTTTCAACGCTTTGGGGTTCCTAAAATCAAAGCTAAGAAACAAACTAGAAAAAAATTTGGAAAATTGCTTGAGGCTCTATACATCTAGGTATGATGTCCACACTTTTCCTTAAGATAGGGCACTGGAAATCTGGAGGTCCAAATATGAAAGAAGAGGTTGGGGCAACACTTCAAACCAAAGTGCTAGTGGGACTATTGATTCATGTACTGGACCTATTGGTAGCATTGAGATGTAGTTCAAGGAAGGTATGCAGACTCAGAGTGAAGAAACCACATACAAGAATCAAGAAAGCTCTAAATTTGATGAGGATGAATGACTACTTTAAGAGATTGGTATTTATTAATCTTATTACTGTATCTCATCATTCATATTACAAAAGCATATTATTATGGTTGATAACTTGATGATATTTTATGAGTCTGTTAACTTTTTGCAGTTAGAATTTAATATTGATTTGTAATTGTATTTTTCAACATTCTATTTCCAAATTTAAAATAGCATAATAAAAGACCATAATGTTAGGATTAATGATAGTCCCAAAGATACTGAGAGGGGGGGGTCAATCAGTATCTAATTGGTTGACAAAATATTTAACCTTATTAAGTATTTTACATTTCAAAATAGTGTACCAGTAAACAAGAATTAGTTTAGTAAATAGGAACAATAAAGAAAGCATAGAAAACACACCATAACACAAGATGTTTAAGGAGGAAACCCAGTGTGGGATTTGTGACCCAAAATATTCACTCACTGGCCAATGAATGGATATTACTTACAAGAGGGCCCTGCACATGCAGGAAGGCCAACTACCTAGAGCTCACTGCTCAATCACAAAAAGGAAGTCTCACCGACTTACAAAATGGATTATGAAAATCCAATACAATGTGCTACTACAATTTAGCATCTACTATGCTAGGTTCAGTATTGGTTTAAGCTCATACTATAACCATAAACCTTATACAAAATCTACCTTAATATTCGCTCATCACTTCTACCATGTGTGCATCCCATTGCAAAATGATTTACAAGATCTCATACATATATGAGTCTTATTACAATATGCCATGTTGGCTTTACAAAAGATATTTGCAATTAAATACAAGAAACAAAACTTTATTCCTATCAGCTGGAGTGCCAGTATACATTGTTGTCATTGCTGGTGAAGTGTCTGTTGGTGCCAGTGCCTAAAGGTATCCACAAGATTTCCGGTAAGTTGCCATCAATGACAACACCATCATTTCTCACTAGAGTGTAGAAAGCCAACGCATAATGTGTTTATTGATATAGAGATGTTTATTTAGACATGTTTGAGAACTTAGATTTTCATTAATTCTTTCAAAATATAGCCATATGATACAATTCATTCAATAGTAATACACCAATCTATGTGATTCTCCATGCAAAAGTCAATACAAATTTTTAGAACCCTTTGCAAATGACTCTGAATTCCCTTTTATAGAAACAAGGGAGCAACAACATCTTCTATGTGATTCTCTAATGTCCATGCAAAAGTCAATACAAAGTTTTAGAACCCTTTGCGAATTACCCTGAATTCCCTTTTATAGAAACAAGGGAGCAACAATAGCTTTAGGTCAAATTGCAACATGTGAAGACTCAACATGAAAATCACAAACTCAACACAAATTTACATGGCCATCATATGTTGGATTAGCAATTTAACAACTGCTACATGTCTGGTGTCTCCTGTTCAAAAAATAGAGTTCAAAATTAAATATTAGTTCATGCCATGACAAATTAAATATACATAATAGTAGTGCCCAAAACCTAATAATCCAAAATAGAGAAATGCATAAATGTTAAAGCTTGGGAGAATTTGATAATACAAATTTATAGGCTTAAGTTTTGCACTATGCATTATAGATTCATAGGCTGGATTAGCAATTTAGCAATAGCGAGTGCTGGTGTTTTCCTATTCATAAAACAAATTTATTTCAAGCGATGCCAAATTCCAAACAGAAAAAACATAAAACCTTGAAATTAAGAGTAAAAGAAGAAAACTGTGCGATACATACTATGATTCTTAAGATTTTTGTGCCAGTTTTTGTAGGGTGCTCCACTTTTCATCTGATGGAAGTTCAATATTTTGTAAACCGTGGAAAGTCAACTGCAACTTTGTCAACAATCCATATTTAGAAGAGTGACTTGACATCACCATTTCACCCAATACCGAATTTAGAGCTATAAATGGTTGGATGAATTCTAGAAAGCTTTGGGGAGTTGTGTCCTTAGGAAGCAAGTCTAAATTAGACTTCATTTTTATCTCCATGCTTTTTTTGTAAGCTTCTTTTCCAATGAATTTATTTGATGGGTCAACGGTCGTAGGCAAACCAAGTTTAATCAAATTACTTCTCTTTTCTTGCAACTTCAATATCTTTTTGCCACATTTATCCATAACTTCTGATGTTTCCCTTAGTTTTTGGCATGTTTGAATGATAGATGATGTCTTAACTGTGGCATCAATGCGGCTCTTGATTCCCTTGGATGCCAAGTAGATGTCATTGGTACTGTAGACTACTTACAAAACTTGTTTTACCATATCCTCTTTTGAATAAACATGTATGCTCTTCTCAAAGTGCCCTTTGATTTTTATATAAATTACTCTTAGACATGTATAGCTTCAATATCTTTTTGCCACATTTATCCATAACTTCTGATGTTTCCCTTAGTTTCTAGCATGTTTGAATGATAGATGATGTCTTAACTGTGGCATCAATGCAGCTCTTGATTCCCTTGGATGCCAAGTAGATGTCATTGGTACTATAGACTACTTACAGAACCCAGTTTACCATATCCTCTTTTCAATAAACATGTATGCTCTTCTCAAAGTGCCCTTTGATTTTTATATAAATTACTCTCAGACATTCATTCAATTCAAACCATTCACACAACTTGTCACTCCTCTCTATTATTTGCCACCAAATTTTTTCTTGTATATACTTCGTTGTATTTTTCATATTATCTTTCAATCTATCCTCCAAATTTTGAATTTTATCATTTGTATTGTGTAGGTCTTCTTTCATTTGTGCACATTTTTTTCTTTCTTCCTCTACTTCCTCTTGCAAATGTTTTTCTTTTTCCTTCTCATGATCACTAGGTCCTGTATTTTTCTTATTTCGGCAGCAACAGACTCATATCTTTTGTATAATTTTTGAAAACTGGTTCTTTCTTCATCAAATTTTTTATTGCTTTTAGCCAGTTTTTCTCTCAGGTCCTTCAATTCTACATCCATCTTCTCCTACTCTGCAATTTCTACTGCAGAGCCCAAATTTTTAATCCTTTTCTATAAATCATTGCACTTATTATCTATTGCTTTCCTCTTTGATTTTTCATTTGCCAGGTCTGCCTGTAACTTTTCTATTTGTTTCTCTAGTTTATTTTTTCTCTCTCCACCTTTAGCTGTGAAGTGTAGACCACTTCATTAGTCCTTTTTGACACACTAATTTTTTCCACACTATGTACTTTGGAAAAATCCATTTGGAGGGTGGTAACTTGAAATTCAAAGGGCTCTATTTGACTGTGTGGTGGATTTTTATCTTTGATTGGGGTCATAACAACCATGAACTCCATCATATCTTTGTGTGGGTCATATGTTGGAAATACCTTGTTCCTTGTATGTTGTTCATCTAAAACTTCAGTCAGGGTAACCCTATTAAATGCTCTCTTTTTCCTTTATTTTCATTTGTTGTGTGTTCAAATTTTTCATAGTAATAACAAAATTGAAAATTTGGGCTTGCTGAAGTAGTTGAATGTTTGAAAGGTGACATAGGAATAATAGAGGCTCTAGTTCAACTTATGCATGTGGTTTTAACTAATGCATAACTAGGATTACCAACAACCATTCCTGATCCTATCCCACTAACACTTTCATGTGTAGTTTTCATAATCTTTTGAGGTGTGTGATCTAAAGTTGCAAATGATTGATTTGTAGTGTCAGTGGCACTTGATATAGGATTTTGAATAGTATGAGTATCTACCACTAGTGGCCTCTTGCAAGAGATATTTTGTTGTATCCCTTTTCCAACCCCAAGACAACTAATATCAGTAGTAGTACCCATGCCAGCCCCACCAATCATAGCAACACTTGACTAAACAATAATAGGAATAATATCCCAAGATTCCCCACCAGTGGCAGTGGCACTTGACTCACCACCAATGTGAATGCCATGATGTGGTGGTGGTTGTGGATTTGAACCTAAAACAAATGTAGGTGGACCCTAAGGGTAATGAGTAGAACCTTTTCGTGATGAATTTGAAGAATCAAGTCTAATGACTATTTTAACAAGAGCTTTTGATTTTGAATCTAATGGAAGTTGTACCTAAAGTGGATACCAAATGCCTTCTCCTCTGGGACCTAGACCACCACCTTCAAAACCCATTTTTTCGACAATGTTTGCCCCTTTGCTATATTTTTCTTTCATGGACTCACTGACTCCACCTAATATTTTAGGAACTATAGTAGTTGTTGGAGTGGGCTCAACCTCATACTCATCATCATCTTCACTCCTGTCATATGCTGTTGTGGGATGCTCCATATTCCACAATCTGCTAAACTCTTCATCCTCGTCGATGGTCTCAAATTCTGTACTAGTCTTTGGTTCATTGAGATTCTTCCTCATAGTCCAAAAATTATTTATTTTAGTTTGAGTCCAATAACTCTCTTTACATTCTTGCAGAATTGATCTGGGAATAGATTTGTTAGATGAATTAGCAAATTTTTGGTAGAAATTGTAGGACATCCTATTTTGGATGCCCTAGCCCTCTTCTATTGTCCTCTATGTATGCAATGCCATAATTTGTGATGACATTTCTTCTATTGAAATGTTAATGTTAGTGGAAATTTTCTCCATCTCTTTTATTACCTCATCCCAAGAGTCCATGTTTCCAAGATTTTCTAGCAATGGTTTACTTTCATGTTGACATAACATTGAAGAGTTCCCATTTTTCTTAAGCTTTGCTTGAACTGCACCGATTGGATCATACTGCCAGAGACCCTCATCACCAAAGCTAAAAAATGTCAAAAAATCATGTGCCAAATTGAATGCTTTTCTCTCAAATGTGAACCCTCCACATGAGAAAGGCAAGGAAGGAAATATACTCTTCTTTTGCTAACCATGGAAGTTCCTATCTATACTCTCCAACTGTCATACATATTCCCATGCAAATACCCTCTCTGTCACGTGTATTGGAATTCTGTATGGTTTTACTGCTGATCTGTGAAACCTTAACACAGTGAATTATTCCATGAAGAACCAGTCAGCCATTTCTATTTGACTTTCAAGTTGAATACAATCTCTACAAGACACAGGCAATCTAAGAATTGGAGTGCTTGTAATTTCATTATACATTGGTGCCAAAAAGAAGTCTACAAAATGGTTGTAGTTCTTTCTATTATCATGCATCCTTATCTTTGGTGTCCATTCATATATTGAACACTCTATTTTGTTTGGAGTCTTCTCATCAATCTTATAGTTCACAATTTAAGATTGTTGGTCTCGAATATTGCATAATACTTGGATAGAAGGAGATAGTACAAGTAGGATGAGAACCTAAATGTCTTGCAAGAACCTTTTTTTATCATTAGTAATTGTTTTTGCATTGATGGAACAATCACTAATACATTTAGCCTAAAATTCTGAAGGAGAAGGTATATTGTGATCAAACTTGATTTTTTTTTTTTTAATGCCCGATTTCATTGGAATTACGATGATAATCCAATGACATTAGTGTTTTTTATAAAAAAGTGTCCGTGTTCGTCGAAATTCTGACGACCGCGTGCATTACTTAAAAAAAAAAAGAAAAGACCAAAATCCCGCCTATCTCATTCATCCCGCCTCTGTAGCGATCATTGGTGTGACAAACATGGCCGTACCAAGGAATGGGGGAATGAAGTGCCACGGGCACAAAGTGCCAAGGGATGGCACATAACTAGTGAGGACGACCGTAAGGGAGCCCAAAATGGGCTGTGTAAACGGTGATGCCTAGGCCTCCGTCAACAGCAATAAGAGCTACAGATGGAGGAAGAAGTCATCTTTGAGAAAGAATTATGGATGCAAGTGCTCTTGAGGACTGGTATTTTTGTGGTGAAATTTTCTTGAACTTGTGCTATAGTTGCATCAACAAAATTCCTTGCTAGTTAGGGTATTAGAATAGATTAATCAAGAAAAGTTTTGGTTCATTTTCATTACATTAATATGGTCAAAAAAAAAATCTACATCCTGATACAAGATTGTAATCTCCTCCCCCATCACCCCCATTTCTCCCCATGTAATATAGAGAATCCAAATAGAGAGGTAGATTATATTATATATCTCATCAAGATGAGTATTAGTCATTCTTGTTTAGCTATGGAAATCTTTTGCGAGAAGAAATATTGTGGATGTGATTGACAAAACAATAGTAGCAAGCATATCCAATGAGTAAGTTTTAAGATGCATTCATGTGGGCCTTTTATGTGCACAAGTAGATGCATTAATTTGGTCGTCAATGATCTATGTACATGCAATGCTTTTAAACTCTCCAACTTCTAGAATTATAGGCACAAATTCAACTACTTCACTGATCACTCATTCAATCCATTCATCTATTAATGATGAAACCGTAACAAATTTAATTCCTTGATAATCTTGTTTATTCTTTGCACAGTAGAATAATAATAAATTTAATATCAAGTAGGTAGTGTTTTTTACAATTTTAATTATGTAATACTTTATCATTATATATCAGTGAGTCATATGAACTCACACTTCATGATTAGTATGTAATATCTCTAGTTAGAGTATTAAGTAATATTTCACTAAATTTCTCACCTCAAAAATTTCTCTACCTTAATGATAGTTAATGTTAAGGATTGAATGAAACAAACTCTTGTTCATGGATCACCTTCTTAGCCTCCTATGGAAGTCATTCTTTGTGTGGTCTACCATGACCTTAATTAGGGTCTTAATAAATGTATTAGATACTCTCTATTATCAATAAGAGAGTTATCATAATATAGTCATGGCGAGTGGTTACAAATAAGATTAGTGGGTCTATAGTTCCCACTTGGTTTGTACTTAGAAACATTATCATTTCTTAGTTGTATGGAAACTACAAATTCATGCATCTAGCCAACAATACACACTAGCTATTATATGATTCCATTAATGAGAAAAGCCTAGTCAATCTTATAGTTTGTGGAATTAGTCATGTCCCTCATATAGAATATCTATATATGGAGTATTCTTGCCTATAGATTACCTATTATTTTGCTTAATAATGTGATTATTTCACATACATCATAAAAGTTCCCTTCTAATATGTTTGTGCATCAATCTTGAAACCATATTTTTATTAACCAACCAATGATAAGAATTATCTTAAACACGCCTCTATATTTGAATCCCACTAGCTTTGATAATCAACCATAATAACCTTAACAATGCATTGATGGCAACAATGCCTAAATAAATCATCAATAGTCTTAGGTGAATCTAGCCAAAGCCAACCCATCAAATCCACTAATCTCCCTTGCATCCCAATCATAAAATTTTATGGTTGTTGGAACAAGCTTGGGAGATTTAGTTCTTCCTTTGCAAATCAACATACCTTATTTTGGTTTCCCAAATATTTACTAAATAACTTTGAAGATAAATTGGGAAGAGAATCCATCATATAGATATTTCTTTTCAACAACCTTAGAGGACATTGTTTTGTCTATCATTTATTATAATAGCTAATACCCAATTTTTTTATAAGATAACAAGCAAAACCTCCTCTTCACAAACTATGTTTTCCTTAATAATCCAAGAATGAAAAAAGGAACCCACATAAAAATTACTTACTCCCTACCATGAAGGCAAAACAACATCCAATTTAAAGATAGATGTACCAAAAGGAAAGAAATATCACCTCAAAATCTGTCTTGGACTTATACATTGAATCTATACACACGAGAATCCCCTTAATAACTCTCTCACAACTTTCAATGCTAGAAGAATGAGTGTTTTCACAAGACTTTCATACTATGATATTTATATCAAGATTCACTTGCATAGTTTTAGAGTCAAGCTGACCCATTCTCATGAGTAGTTTACATGAACCCCTCATAAGAATGGATCAATTAGTACTCATTTCATCAAAGTGATGCTCATAGTATTATTGAAAAATTGTATTATTGTTCCAAATTTTGTGGATATTTAGGAGACACAAATAAAATATAAATGTAATCATTCCATACTTTTGTAGGAGATATTGGAATGAGACTAATAGGAAGAGTAGTAAACATGAGTCACAATGAGCACTTTAGAATAAATCTAAAAATTATAAGGAAGAGTAGCTTGGAAAAATAGAAGTGTAATTTATTTTCCAATATATAAGATTATTACTTGGGAAATAATCTTGAAAGAGGATTGAAAAGATTCCTTGAGCTAACATTGTCTCACTTATCCAAAATTATGAGGAAGGATTCATTAATGAAATGGTCATTAACAAGATGGAGAGAATGATAATTTAGCTTGGCCATGACACAAAGTCTTAGAATAGATGCCAACCTTGGCGAATGGAATGAAAATCCCAAACAATTAATGAGTGGTGAGACAAGTAGAGGCATCTATAAATTTTGTTTTGAATATATATAAAATAAAGAAAAAAATGGGACTAAAACCAAGGGAAATGCACATGGAAAGGATATGATGAAAATCAAAATAAATAGTTTGAAGATAATATTAGTTACCTAAAGGATATTCCACTTGATTATTTGGTATATCATAACTGTTTTGACAAATTTTGAAACCATTAGAGGTACCTTTTACTTCTGTAGATGAGGCATTCATTCATGTTGAAGTTGTGATAGCTTATTTGCCTCTTTATCTTCAACAAATTATCCATACAAATTATCATATATACTTGTAACCTCCATCCCAAACCACCTATTTCACTCTTCTTCCTTTGTGCACCTCTTTTATTCTTCCATTACCTCTTCGCTTACCTAAATTCAATCCAAAACATAGTGTATATAGCATCAAAAAATTTCCATATTTGATTAATATTATCCACAACATATCAAAAAGACAAATACCACACTTACTATGTCATCAACCAGAAATAATTTACTTACATATTCAAAGAGTTCAATAATGGAGAAACATCCATGCGGTGCTCTACACATGTCCTTGAAGGTTCAAGAAATACTTATCCTCTATTGGTCCAAACTTTAAATCACTTTCCATGCATGAAAATAATTACAACCATACACAATTTCCCACCCAATAGATTCTCTCAAACTAGTTTACTATCTTAACATAGGGTCAAGGAAAAGTGGGCCAAAATAGGAATCCAAGTGTCTTAAAAGCCTTCAAAACCATAGTGGTGAGGATTGAATTTCTTTCTTTAGTTGTATCTTTCTATAGATTAATTAGTTGGGGATTCTATTAGGACCTTTTCCTAATTAAAAAAAAAATATAAAGATTACATCCCTAAATATTGCATTCATAATAGAATAAATTTCTGCAATATTGAGACTATATTCATAATAGATTTATAGTGATGAATAAAGAAATATTTAAGATTATCAAAAAAATGATGTATTCTTTCTCCCAACCATCATTGGATATTGGGTGATCTTTGAGGCATTATGTCAAATAGTTCATGTGCCTTATCTAAGCTTACATATTTTGCATGCATGTGTACCTGGGCAGTTGCACTACAACATCTATACTCACTAATCACATTTGGTTGGAAGTTTCTAAATCCATTTCAAACACATCTTGTGCATATCCTGCAATCTATGCTAATGGTGATTGTCTTTAATGGCTTCATTGTGTGCATAATTGATTGGCTCTTCACTCCTAAGACCTTCAAAAGTCTTTAATGGCTTCATTGAGTCCTTTTGTCTTCCAAACTCACCTGCACCAACTTGAATTCTCCTTTAGTGCTTGATTTCCTATTCACTTGGAATTGAATTGATTTTATAACTAAGAGATCGCTTGATTTTATAAGTCTTGAAAGCATTTTATCCCGATGGCTTTAAATGAAAGTACTTTCTCTTCTATCTGGTATTGGTGGAGCAAATCCTTTTATGATATGTAAGTTGAGAATATTTTATGAAAGGTCCCTAAATGAATACACTTTAAACTAATTTTAATATACCTTGAAGTGTGCAATATGGAAGGTTTGTATTCTTAATCTCCTACCCATTTCTTAATTTAAAAGATGATATATTTATTAAATATCTTTATTAACTTGATTTCTCCTTCAATTCTTGATGAATGCTTGATTGCATGTTCACTTGGAATTGAATTGATTTTATAATTAAGAGATCACTTGAATTGTAGTTAAACCCCTTCAAATGATAGGGTAGGCTTCCTTTTATACCTAATTTATGTCTTGAAAGCATTTTATTGTGATGGCTTTAAATTAAAGTACTTTCTCTTCTATCTGGTATTGGTGGAGTAGAGGTTGCATTGCATCATCCTAGGATACATATTTCCGTAGATTCAACATAAGTTAAATGTATCCTAGGCCGATGCAAAGCAACCTCTGCTCTAGAGATCACCAAAAAATAGAGAAAGAACTTTAATTTAATGCCATCAGGATAAAAGTCTTTAATCAAGATAGATAAAATTTAAGTTTGATTGTCATCATGTACTTTGCCAAATTCTTCATACGTAACTCCTGAATCTATTTGCTACTCACAAGAATTTTATTATGTCTCAAATATAGGGAAATAGAAGGCTTCAAATAGAAAACTTGAACATGCAACTAAATCCATTGACTAACCAGAAGAAAAAAATTAAGAAACAGTTTGATCATTTGAGAGATGTTGTAGACTTGCAACTCACCAGCTAAGTTTTTGCGGGTAAGAATTTTTTTTGTTTTGGTTATGGTTGTGGTGTTTATAGGGAGACATTTACAAATTTATATCTATCTTCACTATTTAATGGTTTATGGGTTTGTAATGGTAATTTAATGTTCTTTCATATTTTTGTATATATTCTTTATAATAGCCTATTATATTGATTTGTTCTATTATGCATAATGGTGTGGGTCAGATGGCTTTGCCGTCGATGCATGAAAGAATTGAATGAGTTCTACTTTTAAAAATTACATGAAACATTTTTAATTTATTTGATTCAATTTTATTTGCAAAAAATGATTATCAATGATGTTTCCTTTCTCCAAGAATTGTCTAAGATCTTTCCATCAGATAATATGTAACATCGAATGACTAAATATTTTCATTACAAATGCTTATTTTATTTAATTATTATCTGAGCGTGAATTAAAATTTATATCTGTATGGAAGCAGAACATACAAGTTCAAGAGTCATGTGCAAGCAAATTTCCTAAAAGAAAGCAAGCAGGCATTATCTTGAATGACATGGAAACAAGCTCATCAGCTGCCTAGAGGAGAGCAATTGGAGAATGGCAGAGGAAAGTGTTTAAGGTTGATAACTAGATAGATAGTATGCAATACAAACAAACAATGTCTGGAGTGTCTAATGTGATGTCTCTAATTTATGTCCGGAGGGTCTAACTAGTTTTGGAGTTCCTACGAAACCTATTGGGCCATGCTTGGAGGAAATCAATGTGTTCATGCAAGGAGCGCCTTTTTTCTATTATGAGAATGATACTTTTGCACCAAGGGATATTTGGAAGTCAATATCCAAAAATTTCTATAGTGTGGAACAAGAGTTGGTGAACTCGAAGTATAATTGTTAGCTTTCAGAAGACCAAGAGGTTATGTACACAATCTCCCAATAGAAGAGCGATTTCAATAATTACCTCTCCCCCCCATGACTATCAAGAAGCACTTCCTTAAACAAAGGACTATTGGCCTCCATGGGATCAAAGAAAAAAATTAAAGCATAGACTCTAGACGATGTGGTGGTGTCCTTCATGAAGAACTCTACACTATAATTGAAAATTCACGAGGGAAACTGCAAGATAGTGAAGAGAAATACAATCTTGAAAAGTGGGAAAAATGGATCTTGGTTTGGGTGGGGCCAAGTCAGGTGGCTCCTCTAGAGGTTGATGAGATAGAAATCATATTAGGATTTGAAAAAGATCACACTCGTGGAACTTCGTGTGTGAGTGATTGATTGCGGTGTTTGGGTAATGCATTCCAAATGGGTAATGTCTTGATGGCATGCCAAATAGATACAGTTGCATTCCATCAAGACATTACCCATTTGGAATGCAACTGTATCTATTTGGAATGCATTACCCAAACATCGCAATTGATCACTCGCACATGAAGATCCACAAGTGTGATCTTTTTCAAATCCTAATATGATTTCTATCTCGTCAACCTCTAGAGGAGCCACCTGACTTGGCCCCACCCAAACCAAGATCCATTCTTCCCACTTTTCAAGATTGCATTTATGTTCACTATCATGTAGTTTCCCTCATGAATATTTAATTATAGTGTAGATTTCTTCATGAACGACACCACCACATTGTCTAGAGTCTATGCTTTAATTTTTTCCTTTGCTCCCATGGAGGCCAATAGTCCTTTGTTTGAGGAAGTGCTTCCTGAATAGTCATGGGGGGGAGAGGTAATTCTTGTGGTCGCTCTTCTATTAGGAGATTGTGTACATAACCTCTTGGTCTTCTAAAAGCTGACAATTATACTTCGAGTACGCCAACTCTTGTTCCACACTATAGAAATTTTTGGATATTGACTTCCAAATATCCCTCGGTGCAAAAGTATCATTCTCATAATAGAAAAAAGGTTCTCCTTGCATGAACACATTGATTTCCTCCAAGCGTGGCCCAATAGGTTTCACAGGAACTCCAAAACTAGTTAGACCCTTCGAACATAAATTAGAGATGTCACATCAGACACTCCATATATTGTTTGTTTGTATTGCATACTATCTGTCTATTTATCACCCTTAAACACTTTCCTCTACCATTCTCCAATTGCTCTCTTCTAGGCAGCTGATGAGCTTGTTTCCATGTCATTCAAGATAATGCCTACTTGCTTTCTTTTAGGAAATTTGCATGGAAGAGACTCTTCAACTTGTATGTTCTGCTTCCATACAGATATAAATTTTAATTCACGCTCAGATAATAATTAAATAAAATAAGCATTTGTAATGAAAATATTTAGTCATTTGATGTTACATATTATCTAACAGAAAGGTCCTAGACAATTCTTGGAGAAAGGAAACATCATTGATAATCATTTTTTGCAAATAACATTAAATAAAATAAATTAAAAATGTTTCAAGTAATTTTTAAAAGTAGAACTTGTTCAATGCTTTCATGCACCGATGGTAAAGTCGTTCGACCCACATTATCTCTCATCGTTGAAATTTTGATGACACTAATGAAACACCCGACAAGGATGCTATGCATCCGACGACACTCCTCTGTCATAATTTTATACTTTGGTGTCAGAATTTTGACAACAACACAAGATGGCGATGGTATTTGTTCGTGGAATGAGCATGCATGATGGCCGTCGGAAAGGTTGGAGGTGATGTCAGAATTGCGACAACCACAAGGATAGTTGGAACTTCCGACACAAAGTTTTCGATGACCTTTTTTGCGACGAAATGTGGTCAGAATTCTGACGATTGGCCGTCGAAATCTTGACCCAAATGTACTAGTGAATGTGCTCAATAAAATTATATCTTACTGGCTGACCTACACAGTGGATATTATAAATCATTCTAGTAATGCTTGCACCCACTTCCCTATCATTTTCCAATCCTAGGCAAAATGACAGCAAGGAAATAGTATCCCCAACCCATGGAACAAAAATGTTAGAATCATAAGGAGGCTTATGATTCTAATCCAACAAAGTACCGTGCTTTATTAGAGATTTGATAAATGAATCTCTGCTACTGGGATCAAAACTCTCATAATTCTCTGCCATCTTTCCTAGGTCAATTTGGATGTTTGAGTTTTATTCTTCAAACCCTAGGCTCAACAAACAAGAAAATTCTCCCATGTTTATGGATAAAATTTCCTCTTTTGTATTTTTATTGACAATTTATTTTTTATCTTCATCATAATTTTTGACGTAGAGCATGACAACATCAGGGCAAGGGAATACTATAGGTAACACCATGCTTCCCAATCTAGCATCCAACGATGTGATTTTATTTGTTCTTTGTTTCAACATTGAGTTGAAAATAGTAAATTTTTCCCTAGATGCGGATCTATCGGCTTACTAGGCAATGCATATCTAATATCTATGCTACAATTTTTTCCATGGATGGAAGGGTCATAAATATCATGGTATTCATTAGTGAAACCTAGTGTTTTATCCAGTTTAGTTAGGTACATTTTTTTTTCACTTGGCTTCCTGTTGAACTACTACTTCCCATTTCCCCATCGCTATTATTGTTAATAATTCAAAATAATGCTAGATACAAACTTGAAAATTCTAACCCTCAAATTGGGCCATGAGATTAAAAAACATAAGAAAGGCGGGATGTAGGTGTAATAGATTTTACCCAAAATTTCTATTTCACTAGATTGGCGTAGACAGTCTCTGTTGCAACTTGCATTCCTCAATCTAGTAGTTGTTTCTGAATCTCCCTCGATTCAGTGGTTTGTCCATGAAATGAAATATGATTATAATTTATGAGTCACTTATTTTGAAAACTCTGAAAAGTACAAAAGTAATACCTAAAGGGAAAAATATCTAGAATCATGTTGTAATTTTATTAATTATTATTAATATCCATTTGCCACCAAAGGACAAAACATTCATTACTTTCGTCTAGATTCTGAGGACACTAAATGTAAAATGATCAATTCTGAGTGAAGTTCTCACAAATGTGTTCACTTCCCACATTCGGGCCGAAATCTACCCTAAGTCATTGATCTATGCTCATCCAACAGACGATGGTATATGTTGTCAATTGTCGTGTCATGACTTTTGCCATTTTTCGAGCATGCTACCACACTTGAGTCACTTTTCTGGCATGTATTTTAAGTCTCTTTAATCCAACTTCAGCCCGAAATAGAGCTTTATAGAGGGTATGTACAGGATCATGGTGTGCCAATACAAGCCCTTAAGTGGCAATGAAATTTTAGAAAATTAGAGTTATGCAACTTGACATGAAAATTTGAATAAGTTGTGAACATTATTTTTAAAATATGTAAGAAGAGAATATATAGAAAAATGAATGTAGTTTCTAAGCTACTAGTTGTTTTTTGGAAAAAAAATCCTATTTGATGAAAATTTCAAATTTCAATGCAGTGGTACTAAAATTTCAGGAAAAAAAGAAGAAGTAGATGTATGTCTGACCACCCTAATCACAATCAAATCTTAATATTTTTTTATTATATTTATAATATAAGTATTAGACTCATGTCCGGATGTGACACTTATTTTTTTTAAATTTTTTATAAATTAAATAATTATCTATGAATTGTTTACTACAACTTTTCAGAAATTCAGAAACTCCTATGTCTGACCACCTTAACTTGGTCAAAACCTTATGAATTTTTTTTTTTCCCTATAGTAGACGAAGCATGTTTTGGTTTCAAAAAATGTTATACCATTTGAAAGTTATGAGTGTTTTTCAATCAGTATATCAATCAAGACTATTGTCATAATTCAATTAGAAAAGAAATAATAATTATTTATTAAAGTTGAAATAAGACAATCCTTATATTGTTGGAAATCTGGGAACACATTTTTTCAGTTGAATTTCCAGGCTTGTCACTTCCAAGCCAAATACCAAAGCATTTCCAAGCCGAAATTTGAAATTTGAAATTTGAAAATTTGACTACAAAAATTTATGGTCCCCAAACAATTTCCTATTGCCGCCATTTATTTGGTAAACTGCCACATTGCAAAAATTTGTTATTCGATTAAATCAGATATCGGATTTTATTAGTCATATTTTAGAGAGAGGGAGAGAGAAGGAGAGGGAGGGAGAGAGAGAGAGAGAGAGAGAGAGAGAGAGAGAGAGAGAGAGAGAGAGAGAGAGAGAGAGAGAGAGAGAGAGAGAGAGAGAGGAGAGGAGGAGGAGGAGAGGGAGAGAGGAGAGAGAGAGAGAGAGAGAGAGAGAGAGAGAGGGAGAGGGAGAGGGAGGAGAGGGAGAGAGAGAGAGAGAGAGAGAGGGAGAGGGAGAGGGAGAGAGAGAGAGAGGGAGAGAGAGAGAGGGAGAAAGAGAGAGAGAGAGAGAGAATATGACCTCTAACAACACAATTTGGTGTCTTAAGGGGTCCTATGGTGTCATTAGGGGTCATATGGTGTCTTGGGACACCATAGGACCCCTTAAGACACTAAAGAATGATGTTAGGGGTCATATGGTGTCCCATGAACCCTTATGAACTCTCATGATACCATATGATCCCTAATGACACCATATTGGGTCGCTCTAGGTCATATTGTGTCCTAAGGGTTCATATTGTGTCCTAAGGGGTCCTATGGTGTCCCAAGACACCATACAACCCCTTTGGACACCATACAACCCCTAACGACACCATAGGACCCCTTAAGACACCAAATCATGTCGTTAGGGGTCATATTGTGTCTTATAGTCATAAGACACAATATGGCCCCTAACGACATGATTTGGTCTCTTAAGGGGTCCTATGGTGTCGCTAGGGGTCGTATGGTGTCCATAGGGGTCATATGGTGTCCCATGAACCCTTATGACCTCTTAGGACACCATATGAGCCCTAATGACACCATATTGGGTCCCTTTGGGTCATATTGTAGGGAAAAGGGATCATATTGTGTCATAAGAGGTCCTATGGTGTCCCAAGACACCATATGACCCCTATGGACACCGTATGACCCCTAACGACACAATAGGACCCCTTAAGACACCAAATCATGTTGTTAGGGGTCATATTGTGTCTTATGGGGTCATAGGACATAATATGACCAATAGCAACATGATTTGGTGTCTTAAGGGGTCCTATGGTGTCCCATGAACCCTTATGACCTCTTAGGACACCATATGATCCCTAATGACACCATATTGGGTTGTTTTGGGTCATATTGTAGGGAAAAGGGATCATATTGTGTCATAAGTGGTCCTATGGTTTCCCAAGACACCATATGACCCCTATGGACACTATATGACCCCTAACAACACCATAGGACCCCTTAAGACATCAAATCATGTTCTTAGGGGTCATATTGTGTCTTATGGGGTTGTAGGACACAATATGACCTCTAACAACATGATTTGGTGTCTTAAGGGGTCGTATGGTGTCGTTAGGGGTTGTATGGTGTCCATAGGGGTCATATGGTGTCCCATGAACCCTTATGACCTCTTAGGAAACCATATGACCCCTAATGACACCATATTAGGTCACTTTGGGTCATATTGTAGGGAAAAGGGATCATATTGTGTCATAAGGGGTCCTATGGACACCATATGATCCCTAATGATACCATAGCACCCCTTAAGATACCAAATCATATCGTTAGGGGTCATAGGGGTCATAGGGTGTCAATAGGGGTCTCTCTCTCTCTCTCTCCCTCTCCCTCTCTCTCTCTCCTTCTCTCTCTCTCCTTCTCTCCTTCTCTCTTTCTCCTTCTCTCTCTCTCTCTCTCTCACTCTCTCTCTCTCTCTCTCCCTCTCCTCTCTCTCTCTCTAAAATATGACTAATAAAATCTGATATTTGATTTAATCAGATATCAGATTTCTGCAATGTGGCAGATTACTAAATAAATGGCGACAATGGGAATTTTTTTGGGCTCTCTCTCTCTCTTGTTCTCTCTTTCTCTCTCTCCTTCCATCTCTCTCTCTTTCTCTCTCCCCCCTCTCTCTCTCTCTCCCTTTCCTCTTCTCTCTTTCTTCCTCTCTCTGTCTCTCTCTCTCTCTCTCCCCCTTTCCTCCTCCCTCTCTTTCTTCCTCTCTCCCTCTCCTCTCTCTCTCTAAAATATGACTAATAAAATTTGATATCCAATTTAATCAGATATCGGATTTCTACAATGTGGCAGATTACTAAATAAATGGCAGCAATGGGATTTTTTTTGGGCTCTCTCTCTCTCCTTCTCTCTTTCTCTCTCTTTCCTTCCTTCTCTCTCTCTCTCTCCCTCTCTCTCTCTCTCTCCCTTTCCTCTTCTCTCTTTCTTCCTCTCTCCCTCTCTCCTCTCTCTTTCTAAAATATGAGTAATAAAATCTGATACCCAATTTAATCAGATATCGGATTTCTGCAATGTGGCAGATTACTAAATAAATGGTGGCAATGGGAATTTTTTTGGGGACCACAAATTTTTGTATTAAAATTGGATATCAGATAAAATCCGATATCCAATTTTTGTACAAAAAACCAAGAAAAAAAGGGTTTGTGGGCCATTATGTAGATTCCAATGGCCCATAGTCTGCATATATTATGTTTTATGTTGAGGACCACAGGTTTTCAGATAGCTAGAGACAAATTTGTTCTTTTGGGAGATTCTTAAAGTGAAAACTTACATTGTCAATCATGAAGGAGCATGTGTGGAGGGAAATTGGGAGTGATTATCATAAATCCTTTATGTTCATCCATGCATTTTATGTGTAGACTAACAATTCTTTAAAATACAGGTTCATGCTAGATCATTCGTCATTGACAAGACCCTCTCTTGGTGATGGTACATATTCCTTTGTGCATTAATGAGATTAAATTGTGGGTCTTGTCATCATTTATTATCATGAAGATGATTCAAATGCATGTGGCCAGGACACATCTACAGTGGATCAAATTGTCATGACAGATGATCTATTGAATCAAACATTTGACATTGATAGTCAGGTAAATAGGTTAATGTTGGGCCTTCAACATCAACACCTACTAGTCAAGGTGGTCATCGAACTTTCACTCAGGTAACCTTGTCTATTTTTATTCATTAATGGTTTATAAAATAAAGTCAATTAGATTTTGGCAATTGAATAACATTGTTTCATTTTTACACACTGACATTAGATGCACCTAATATTCTCTCCACAATGGAGCATGGTGTTCTCTAGCAGTAGCATCTTTGATGCTTTTGACAGTAGTATGACTCAGATTAGTAAATTTCTAATTTGATGCTTCCTACAGGGCTTTGCAACTTCAGATTGTGAGTGTGCCCTTGTTACAAATGAATTGTACTTTAATTGACATAGATGGTCTATGATGGCTTTTTTGTAAGACTATATGGTTTTATTACATATATTGTACTTTAATCGACATATAACAATATCCAAGTGGTGGTTGGCATGAGCTTGAATATGGTAAGTTGTATGCATCTTGAAGTTGAATATGATATGTTGTATACATCTTGAAGTTGAAATTTGATTAGACTTTGTCAGCATTTGATGAATCATAAATGTCATTTCATTATTAATCTTGTGAGTGTGAGGTGTAGGAATAAATATCAATTACTTTGAAATTCATGGATGGTTGTCCTGATATGATAACCACTAGATGGTTATGCCTTATGAAGAAAAGCTGAATAGATAATAACTAATTGAGAACATCAATTCAAATCCATAATATAGAGGAAGCTAATAACAGATCTTTGTATATTTATTTTTTCTAATAATGAAATAGGTACAACTGTATTGAGATAAAATGAAGCTTTTCTCTCATATGAAGATGTCACATTGGCAAATTGGTCTTTATTATAATACACAAGACATAACTAAAATCAAAATGCTCTCGTCAAATCCTTCCAGATGTTATGTTAACTTGTGACTCATTAGTGTATGTTGGGAGAGGGAAGAGTGTGTGGCTTCAGGGTACAATTTTGGACTTAAACCATATTGCATAAATCTCAAGGCTTCAACTTGATTATCATTAAAGGTTTCTGATTGTTTACAAAATATCCCTTCATATCCCTTCATGGATGTCACATGTGTAGAGTATGACCCGGAGCATCGGATCGAGTGGGGGGGAAAAATAGGAGAATGTGTAGGGTAATAATGCCTAACTAGACATGTTAGAGATGAAGATTCATCATCACGACAAGCAGAAAGAGAAATCGGCCATGCGACAATATTCGATTGAGTGAGACTGACAATTTTTTTGCCAACCAAAAAATTGCTGCCCTAATAAAACTATAGGGAAACTTGAAAAAATGAGATAGACTTTTGTAGGCACCCCTCTCATGACGCTGTAGGTTAAAATGGATCATTCGCAGGTGCCATGAATTCTGAGTTAGGGCCTGTCAAAGTTTGACAATTTTGAGCACTTAGGGCGCTCAAGGGATGACGCCGGTAGGGTATGACCCCGAGCGTCGGCTTGAGTGGGGGGGGAAAATAGGAGCATGCATAGGGTAATAATGCCTAACTGGACATGTTGGAGCTGATGGTTCATCATCTTGATGAGCAGAACAAGAAATCGGCCACACGACAACGTTCGATTGAGTGAGATTGACGATTTTTTTGCCAACCAAAAAATCGCTGCCCTAATAAAACCATAGGGTGACTTGAAAAACCAAGATAGGATTTTGTAGGGACCCCTCTCATGACCCCGTAGGTTCAAACGAATTGTTTGTAGGTGCCACATATTTTGAGTTAGGGCCCATCAAAGTTTGACAATTTTGAGCACTTAGGACACTTAAGGGATGACTCTAGTAGGGTATAACCCCAAGCGTCGGATCGAGTGGGGGGGAGAAAATAGGAGCATGCATAGGGTAATAATGCCTAATTGGACATGTCAAAGCCAACAGTTTGTCATCACGATGAGCAAAATGAGAAATTGGCCATGCGACAACAATCCATTGAGTGAGACTAATGATTTTTTTGCCAACTAAAAAATTGCTGCCATAATAAAACTGTAGGGAAACGTGAAAAACCAAGATAGGATTTTGTAGGGACCCCTCTTGTGACCCCATAGGTTCAAATAGATCATTTGCAGGTGCCACGGATTCCGAGTTAGGGCCCATCAAAGTTTGACAATTTTGAGCACTTAGGGCGCTCAAGGGACAACGTCAGTAGGGTATGACCTCGAGCATCAGATTGAGTGGGGTGGAAAAATAGGAGCATGTGTAGGGTAATAATTCCTAACTGGACATGTTGGAGCCAATGGTTCATCATCGTGATGAGCAGAACGAGAAATCGGCCACGCGACAACATTCGATTGAGTGAGACTGATGATTTTTTTGCCAACCAAAAAATTGCTGCCCTAATAAAACCTTAGGGAAACATGAAAAACCAAGATAGAATTTTGTAAGGACCCCTCTCATGGTCTAATAGGTTCAAACGGATTGTTTGTAGGTGCCACAGATTTTGAGTTAGGGCCCATCAAAGTTTGACAATTTTGAGCACTTAGGGTGCTCAAGGGACGACGCCGGTAGGGTATGACCTTGAGCGTCAGATCAAGTGGGGCGGAAAAATAGGAGCATGCGTAGGGTAATAATGCCTAACTAGACATGTTGGAGTTGATAGTTCATCATCGTGATGAGCAAAATGAGAAATTGGCCACGCGACAACATTCGATTGAGTGAGATTGACGATTTTTTTGCCAACTGAAAAATTGCTGCCCTAACAAAACTATAGGGTAAATTGAAAATCTGAGATAGGCTTTTTTAGGGACCCCTCTCATGGCCTTGTAGGTTAAAATGGATCAGTCATAGGTGCCCTGAATTCTGAGTTAGGGCCTGTCAAAGTTTGACAATTTTGAGCACTTAGGCTGCTCAAGGGACGACGCTAGTAGGGTATGACCCCGAGCATCAGATTGAGTGGGGGGGGAAAATAGGAGCATGCATAGGGTAATAATGCCTAACTAGAAATGTGAGAGTCAATGTTTCATCATCACGATGAGCAGAATGAGAAATCGGCCATGCGACAACATTCGATTGAGTTAGACTAATGATTTTTTTACCAACCAAAAAATTGCTGCCCTAATAAAACCCCAAGTGTTCAACCAAGGTGGGGGGAAAAATAGGACCATGCATAGGGTAATAATGAATTGTATCAAGTATTGTTCATTAAATGAATTATATTGTATTGTTCATTAAATGAATTGTATTGTGCATTCATTGTATTGTTCATAAATTGTATTGTTCATTAAATGAATTATATTGTTCATTATAAAAACAATAGTTATGATGAAATGAAATGAATTGTATTGTTCATTAAATAGACATTATTAGCCATTGTTAATTATTGGAATCAAGATTAAATATTTCCATGATAACACAATGCATAGATGAGCAACAATTTATATGATCAAATATCAACTTCTGTATATATAAAAATGTTGAATGATTACAAATGTATGTCTATACACAAATATGGCATAAATGCCAACTGAAACAAAATGTATGTCTAAATACGTGAATGTATGTCCATATACAAAATATACATGCCAACTAGACATGTAGGCATCCCAAAACTATCTATAACATCCTAAGCTACTAATGGATCATCAAAATCAATCCTCTGCATTGCACTGCTTGGCTTTGAAGGATCCTGCACAAGAAGAACAAACCATGATTAATATTAGTTATATTTTATAATTCACATTCAAAAAGTTAACATAAAAATGAACTATAATTGAACTATTCATGTTTACCTCATCTCCACGTTTTCTCTTCAGCTTTGTAGGACTCTTGATGTATGTCTTTGAGAGAGGAGGTATGTTTTGAATATTTTGATACACAACCTACATATGTTGAGAAAGATGACATTGATACAAGTTAGCATATAATTGTCACTGATAATAACAAATTATATCTACTAATCAAATAATAAAATAAACACACATCTACTTGAGGCATCTCTTCTTCTTCTTCTTCAGGTATACTGGGTGTAGTCATCAAGGATGTGAAGCCAAGAGTTCTCTGTATATATACACAACAAGTATATGAAACTATCAATCTATGTCTAGACATGTATAATCACTATAAGTAATTTAAACTATTCATTCAATCATATTTGCATTCAATTACCTTTCCCTTGTCTCCAATTGCACTACCAGATCCTAAATCACACTACACCGCACTCGTGCTTCTTGTGCCCTACAAGAGTAAAATAAGATATACATGCAAATTACTACATAATCTAATTAATATAAATATAAATGATGAGTATGTATGTACAATAAAATACAAATGACTAGGTGCTATAATATATGTACCATCAAGCTATCAAGGCCAAATGAAATGGTTGACAAGGTGCCCTCCTGAATTTGTCTCAACTCATCCTCGACCATCGACTGTTAAATAGACCATGTAAATAAAAATTAGTACTTAATATTATCTAATTTATAAATATTTAATTAAAATATAACATGAACTATGAAAACACAAATCTTACCAATACATCATCAATGTATGATGACGGTGCCTCCTCAACTCTAGCATGTGAGGAATCCCTAGGGTATCCTCCAGTCTGTGTAATAACATCTAGTGCATCATGCATCTCATGCACCTCATAATCTACACTGCCCACAGGAGGATCAACGAGTTGTCCAACTAGACCAAAGCATATGTGCCCACACATGACACAACTATGGGGCACACATATGTGTAGAGTCAAGGATGACATGTCACCAACACCGCATGCACCGCTACCATCAAGAGTAGGCTGAGCTACTGACGTAGCCTGAGAAACCAAAAGGCTACTCAAAGAGTGAATAGTCGATATGGTCCGTGAAGCTACCTCACAAATGATATTAGGATGTTGAACTACAGGTGGGGGATCAATAGGAGGAGGGAGGACATATGGGTCCTAGACTACTTTGACTACCCCAAGTCTATTTTGGGGCATACCTAAACCTACACCCTGAAAAGGTTGGATGTCAAAGTAGTTCACATGTTTGCGTAAAACAAACTCAGCATACAATTTTTTTATGAAATAGAAGGGGATATCAAGATTGTTGTTGGGTGGTTTGTCAAAAATCATCCACTAACAATCCCAAATGTTTTTCACAATCCCATCATTTGTGCACCATTTGATAGAAAGTTTTTTTTTTTTGGGATCTACGGGTTGACCAATACGGGGATTGACAGACAATGAGGCAATTTTGGCTTTGGGTATCTCAAGATCCTTGATATCCTTATACAACAAGCCATATGCATATTTTTCCTTCATAGAATCTCACCACAAAAGGGTAGCATCATGCTCCTTAGTCATGGTTTCCATACTTTTTATGATCAACGTGAGAGGATCAAACAATGGGTGTAGACAAGGGATCCTATGATATACTTCTACAATCCCCCTCAATTCATTCAAATTTTGTGCAATCAAATCTTGAATTGAGTGGGTGTTTGGCAAATGAGGGTTTGGTTGTTGTAGTTGTGGTTGTGGTTGGTCAGTGTTTTCATTGTTATCCTGCATTTTTAACCTAACTAAATGTAAACAATTAAATTTAGTTAACAAATTTAAACAATTAGGTATTTGATTTAAAAAACCTAGTTTTCATGAAAAAAACCATATTTTCAATGAAATATCAAATAAACATTAACAAAAAATACAAAAAATGAATGAAAATGATTCAAAACGATAAAATTCTTACCTCTTAATCTTTTTTTTTGCAATTTTTTGTCAAAACACCGGATATCGGATTTTGATGAATTCGCGCGACCTGTGAGTTAAAAATGACTCACGGGACTATCATTGTCGAAATATAAAAGTCTCAGAAAATCGGATATCTGATTTCTATACTTCAATTATTTTTAAATCATATATAATATATTAATATATTATATAATATAATAATATATTATATAATATATTATTATATTATATAGTATATTATTATATCATATAATACGTATTGTATTATATTATATATTATAATATATAATATAATATAATATTATATTATATTATATATAATATAATATTGTATTATATAATATATTATTATATTTTAATATAATTAAATATAATAATATATTATATAATACATATATATAATGTAATCTGTAACATATAATATATTTTTCAAATTAAAATTACAAATAAATATCGGATATCCGATTTGCATAGGTAATTACCAGGCTAAGGTGTACTGACACCCAAGCCAAGCAAAAAGTCAACACGAATTTTCGCGTTTTTAGGCAAGTGAGGAAGGCTATTTTTTTCACATCGCCACTTTTTGACCCCCCTTGATCCTAGACTAACCCTAGACTTAATTATATTTCATTTAATGTAAAACATTCAATTCCAGGCGATGTTCTCACAAATGTGTTCACTTCCCACATTCGGGCCGAAATCCACCCTAAGTCGTTGATCTTTGCTCATCCAATAGATGATGATACCTGTTGTTAGATGTGGTGGGTCCCATGACTTTTGCCATTTTTCGAGCACGTCACCACACTCTAGTCACTTTTTGAGACTATTTTTTAAGTTTGTTTAATCATTTTAAACTTCTGCCCCAAAAAGAGCTTTATAGACTTAATTATATTTAATTAAATTTAAAACATTCAATTCTAGGCGAAGTTCTCACAAATGTGTTCACTTCCCACATTCGGGCCAAAATCCACCCTAAACCATTGATCTTTTCTCATCCAATGAATGATGGTACCTGTTGTCAAATGTCATGGGTCTCATAATAAGAGACAATTACATATGTGCAATAGTTTGAGATAACTATTAAATATAATGTTAATATTATTTATAAAAATATGAAATTCAAAAATAGTATAGAACATGAAACTTAGTTTCTAGAATAAAAAATAACTAAATAAAAATATAAATTTTGATATACAATTTGAAAGGTAAAAGTTTAATATAAAAAAAAAAAACATTCAATATTAAATCTAAACTATTAATTTAAAGTTTAACAAAATTCTTTAAAAATACGTTTATGATATATAATTTTAAAAAATAGTTTAAAAATATATATTAAAGTTCAACATAAATATAGTGTAATATAAATTTTAATTTTAATTTAATTTAATAAATTAAAGACTAAAAATATATATAAAAGTTCAACATAAATTTAGTTTAATATAAATTTTAATTTAATATAATTTTAATTTATTTTAGTTCAAATTAATTTAATAAACGAATAAAGACTATAAAAAACTATATGATTGTATTTACAACAAAGTTTATAGCCTCTATGAAAAATCCACCCTAAGCCATTGATATAATTGAGTCTAATCCTGTTCTCTAATTGAGTCTACAATCTTGAATTTTCTTCTAATGACCTTGGCCTTGAGTCTAATAATGTAGTGAATCTTATTGATAAACCTGCACCTCCTAAGGACCTATGCAATATGCATTACCTGTGATCCTAGTGAGACTATTGAAACACTTGATGGCCCACTACAAGTCTATATATCCCTTGCAAAGATCAAAGACACACTCTCACGAGGGGTTCTCATTGATGATTGATCCAACATGTATGGTGAATGTAATAACTTAATAATATCTTTATACTTTAAAATTGCATGAAGTAACATATTGATATGATAAATTTGATATAGTGGTTAAGATCTTTGATGGTTTCTCTTGTCCTACTATAGGTTCTATTACTCTACCCGTTAAGGTTGGTACTAAGTGCTTAGATGTCCTTTTTGCTATCATTCCTAAATCCTACATCGAATCAATTTTGTGTGAAGTTGGGACATCCTTGCCCTTGGTTCTCTTCCATGAAAGTGATCCCATCTACCCTTCATAAATGTCTCAAATTTCTTCATTAGGGTAGAATCTTAACTATAAATCATAGAATATACCTAGTACCAACCCACGCATGCACTAGTTCAAAACTTCAACAAGAAGTAAGTTGGACTTTTAGTTTTAATTCACTTGTTTTTTGCGAGATAAACATCTTTTTTTTTTATATTTATAAAATTATAATCAACCATAATCAATATACAAATAATTAATGGAACAAACTGAATTTTTTATATATTAAACATAGAGGAAGAAGGATTAGATAAAAAAGATCACAATATTAAATTTATTTCATTCTTTAACAAAATATTGAAATAACATAGCTCATATACAAAAAGCATTTAAAAAACTTTATCTTTAAATATCTTAAACTTTTCAAAAGCATCATATTTCTCCCTTAGAAAAGTAGCCCACATCATTCTAGAATAATCATCAATTATTAGCATGAAATATCTATCACTTGGAGAACTCTTTATTCTAGCAGGACCACACAAACTAGTATGAATAAGATCAAGAACATCATTAGATTTGTCTTGTATACTCTTAAAAGAAGTTTTGACTTGCTTTCCCATTTGACCTTCCTTACATACCGGATTATAGGGCTTCACAATCATAGGTGTATCTCTAACAACCTTAGTTGAACTGATCTTTACAATGCAATCAAAATTCACATGACACAACCTCTTATGCCATAGCCAACTCTCATCAAATTGTGCAATAAAACATGTCTTCTCACTAGAGTTGAAATGAAAGATGTTACCTTTAGTCTGTGTACCAGTTGCAATCTCCAATCCAGAATCTGTTAATGATTTTGCATTTTCCATCCTTGAACTGTAATTAAAATCCCTTATCCACCAACTATCCTACACTAAAAATATTATGCCTTAAACTTTCAACATAATAAACATTATCATTGTTATGCTTACCATCCAATGATATAGTTCCTCTTCCTTTTATCATACATTCTTTGTCATCTCCAAATCTAATCTATCCATCATCAAATTCTTGCAAAGATAAAAAAATCCTTTTATCTCCAGTCATATGATGTGAACATCCATTGTCTATCACCCATTCATCCTTGTCTTCAATTTTAGTAGCAAGGGCCTTTTCCTCATTTTGAACAATAGGTATCGGATTATCTTCCTTGATAGCCAAAACTACCCATTCCTTTTCACTGTCAGATCCACTAGCTAAATCTTTTGCATCATCAAAATCATTCGCACCTTCCTCATCCACATAGTAACATAATTTGTCTTTGTTTCTCCTATACTTATGCTTGTTTTGATAATCATGGTTAGGCATACAAGATCTTCTAGCTTTCTCTTCAAATCTTGAATTCCTTTCAAGAGAAATATATGTAAAATGACCTATGTTATTACATGTAAAATATTTAAAAGGTGATTTTCCTTCATACTTACTTTCCACTGGACCTTTAGATACTCTTCTAGCAAATAGGGATTCAAGTTGCTCAAACTCATCATAGTCTTTCTTCATTTCCTCTAGTTCCTTCATATATATAGATTTCCAGTCACTCTTGCTGGTTGATGATGCAGATGTGTGAAAAGAAGATTCAGTCTTTGTAGCTCCTTGATGACAAAATTCTTCAAGCTTAAAAGAAGATAATTTTCCAAACAAAGTATCCCTAATAACAAAAGTGTTATCCATTGTTCTCAGGTCATTAATTATACTAGCCTTCATCTTGTAAGTTGGTGGAAAAGCTCTCAATACTTTAGAAACAATCTCATCTTCACTCAGAGATCCACCACAACACTGAATTCCCATAACATATTCATTAACTCTTTTCATAAAAGTAGTAATTATTTCATCTTCTTCCATCTTTAGATTCTCATGCCTCACCAGGTAACCATCAAGTTTAGCAATTTTAATAGTAGGGTCACCTTGATTCAAAGCCTCCAACTTATCCCATATATCCTTCACAGATGATTGGTCAGCTAATCCTATAATTTGCTGATCAGAAAGTGCACTTAAGAGTTTTCTCTAGCTCTACAATTATTCTCAATGTCCTTATTCAAGGTTGCTAGAGGAGGATTACCAGATGTCAGATTATGAGGAGTATAACATTTCTTTGTGACCTTCCAAATCTCTTTCCCAATACATCTCAAATGAGTTTCCATCTGAATCTTCCATACCCTATAATTTGTCAGATCAAGCTTAGGGGTTTCTCTTCAGAAAATAGATGCAATTGAACTATTAGTTGTCATCGGATCTTCCTCAAGTAGTTAAGGTTCTGCAAAGAGAACCAAGCTCTGATACCAATTGTTAGGATAACTGATGGACAATTGAGAGAGGGGGGGTTGAATCAGTTGTCAAAATATTATAAAAAATTTATCACACAAAACCTTTTACCAGAATGCATAAACCAAATACCGAAATAGCATATATAACAATTAAGCATAAACATAAATCATACAACATTTACCAACCATCCATAACACATAACACCATGATTTGTATGTGGAAAACCTAGTAAAGGGAAAAACAATGGTGGGAAGCCTACCCACAATCAGATAATACTTCTACAACAAGTATGTGATTATAATAAGAGCGGCCTGCACATGCAAGAAGGCCAACAATGTAGAGCACACTACTCATCACAAAAGGAGCCTCACTGAATACAAAATAAATCCATACTACAATCCCAAAAGATTAATGAACTACAAGAATAGCATCTCCTATGCTTGAGTACAATTCCAATTAAGCTCAATATTGGAGGTCTTAAACCTCTTCCACAAACCCAATTCGATCACCTATGATCGACTGAAAACTTCTCATGTGATTAAAACTTTATTCACGCATAGATAATCCCATAACTTATACCACATATGATCTACAAGAGATCTTACATTATATTTATACCAACCAGGGACCTAAACGATTAGGTCAGCCACCTAAAAGATAATAAAATAAATCTGTTACATAATCTAGCAAACCAATGATAAACCAAGTCAGCCTAAGACCGCAACAACATAAACCAAACAATAAATCCAATTGGTGATGCATTGGGAGCATCAACCAACACGTTACATAAACTGGTCCATAACCTAACAAAATAACCACCGGACCTAAAATAGGTCGCCATAAGCCAAATAAAACACCATAAATAAATGGAACATGAACATGATAACCATTAGCATCCTGATAACCTCCTAGAAGGCACACCAACACCACTTATCAGATTCATCAAAAGACCTTCAACAAAGCACTGTCGGTAGAACCCTTACCGATAACTAAAAGGCTTACTAGAACAAATGATAGCATCTAGATTATCAAATCCTGAACCAACTGAATGTGATACACATCAGGAACACGTGAATAACCAATCCAAACCAATTCCAATAGCCAGACCAAACCCGAAGACAAATCTCCAGATCAACATCAAAGACCAACCACTCTACTGGAAGTCAGTAGACAACAAAACAACTAGTCTTGACATCAGTGAAAAACATCAATGCAATAGATAATCAATTTATCCAAATTGCCAACACCCCCAACCCCCAACATGTCACGAGCTTGTTCCAAAGAATGTGAGTATAGATTCTTGTGCACCTCAAGATTAAATCACTCCATCTCATAATCGCATTAAATTTCATGAGGAAATTATCCTCTCCATCCCATTGCATGATCCCCTTCCATATCAAAATCCAATCATCCCTCCCACTCCATGACATAATCCCCTCCCAAGTCAAGATCAAAGTATTCCACATGACCTTAATCCCCCACATGATCCTAGTCTCCCACAAGATCCCAATCCTACAAAAGATCTCATCATACCTATTATATCCATAAATCCCATACCTATCAACTTGGCTCTTCCACCTTCATCCACTCTGGTTTCCTCCAAGAGATTACAATCCCCTCTACATCCCTTCCCCCTCAAAATGGACTCACATCTTGTTTCCAAAATAATAAGTATCCCATTGGAAAAATAATTTGTCAAAATATGAATTATCAGGGAAAATGGTTAGGCCTCCATGAACAAGGCATATTGGAACCCCTTCAAGTCAAAGAAGATACAAGTTCATATGGCCTTGGCTACAAAGATCATGCTCATAATGTTGGTATGCCTTCCATCTCTCCAAATCTATAATCCCTCCATCTAAATCCAAACATTTCCATCGCCCATCTTCAAAACCCGTTTTGGATCCTTATGTCCTAAAGTCCATTCCTTCCTCATCAACGCTAAACCCTGTTGGCAATTGAAAATCATCCAATAAGGTTCATGGCATTATGGGTTGTCATTGATGGCAACTCATCATTTCAAGTTAAATGGTTTCATTGTTTGGTTAACTGGTATACATTGCACTTAACCAGTATTGGTATTCACATTGCTTTACACCAGCACTGTCATTCACTTCATACCTAGCTAAGTCTTGATCCAGGTAACATGTCTAGACCTTGGTAATGTGTATATGGAACCCAATAATGGATAACACCCCGCTAAGGAAATCTTTTGGTACCAATTATATCTTCATGGATTTTGATGGTAACATGTGATGACTGACATGGTCATTGGATTTATGTTTGATTTTCATTATGTTTCCACAACCAACTTGTTTGTATTTCTTGTTGAGGCCGAGATGGTTAAGTTAGAAGGATATTTAAGAAGATCACCTCAGCGTTAGATCATCTATGTCAGATGGTATGTGAGCTTTTGATTGTCAATATTTCAGTCAATTTTGGTATGCAACTGGAAGCGATTGTGTGCATTTTTACATGCACAACTTAACCAATAGTAGAACAAAGTATCAGACAATCGATATACACAAAAGGATATCAGAGCATTCACCAGAACTAATCCAACATGGTCAGATGCTATTTATAAGTTCATTTTTATTTGTAAACACTTGTAAGTGTTTTGTAAGTCAGTGAGACTTCCTATATTTTGTTTTTGAGTAGTGAGCTCTAGGTGGTTGGCATTTCTACATGTGAAAACCCTCTTATCTAATATTTGTATACCTTGATCAAGTATATAGATATTGTGGGTATCAACCCCACCATGGTTTTTCCTTTTGCAAGGTTTTCAATGTATAAATCTTGGTATTATGGTGTTGCCTTTGATTGTGTTATTTTGTGTATGCATTCTAATTTTATTTATTGTTAACCAGTTAATAAGGAATAAGTTCAAAACTAATATTACTAGTAGAACATTGATTCACCACCCCCTCTCAATTTTTGTGGATTCCAACAATTGATATCAGAGCTTGGTTCCTTGAAAGAAGTTTAACCACTTGAGGAATATCTAGAATTTGGAATCAATGGAAATCGGTCTGCAGTAGCAAATTAGACTTGCTCTTGAGGATCTTGATAATGAGCGGATGGAGAATAGTAAATTTAAAAAATGAATTGAAGCAATCCCATGAACACATCATTTCATTGCAAGGAAATCTTTCGGTTGTCAAGGCTAAGAGAAGAGAACTTTGTGATCAATTGCAAAATCAGAGCAGTGATGAGGAAGATGCTATGAAGGATCATTAACAAAAAGTTACTCAAGAGAACACTATCTTGAAGAATGATATGCAAGCCATAACTATGAGGATGTCCAAGGAGATTGAGGACAGACAGAAAAATGAAGAAAAACTAGCTAAAGCATTGAAGGATAGATATGAGGAATGCAATAGATTGACTCATCATAATGATATGCTAAAACTTGAGTTGACCCAGCAGAACAATGAACAACAACTTGAAAGATATATTATAATCATTGTATACACATAAAACTAGCTATGAGCGATTAAATGAATATTTTATATTTATTTAATAATTATTATTGTATTAAATAGTTAATTTGAAAAGATTAATTTATTTAATTCATTTATCCTTTTCCTCTAATCAATTAATTAAATATATAATACTTAATTATTGCTCTAATCAATTAAATAAATAATATTTAATGGTTATTCTTCTATCCTATAGTCTCAAATATTATTTAATTTCTTAATTATTTAATCCCTTTTCCAACTCATCCATCATGTGGCTAAATTAATTCAACAAAATTAAAATAAATAAAACATTTATTAGCCATGTATCTCCAACTTCCAAAATAAATGAAATATTGTGTGCGTACACATATTTCTTAACCTTCTTCTATATTCTCTCCAACATCCCTACATCTTAGGAAGCACTTAGTGTTGGCATTATATGAATCGGTATGAGGACATAATGACATTGTATGTTGTCATTGATGTCAATATGCTGAAGAAGTGAGAACCAGCATATGAGAGAACCAATAGAACAATGTGAACCAGCATTTGTGCCAAAGTGTTGATGTCAATATGCTAAAGAAGTGAGAACCGACATATGAGAGAACCGGTAGAACAATGGGAACCGACATTTGTGTGAAAGTAAAGCGGTGTGTTTGTTCATGATGAACCAACATATAGTTATGGGAACTGGCACATGGAAGTGTTGTATGACTACCAGTTGGTAGTCTCTATTAGGCCCAATATGGAAAGCTAATGTACTGAGAGGGGAGGGGTGAATCAGGACTCCAAAACTTTTCTTTGATAATAACCTTACTATTATGCATAAACAAAATAGTGCAGTAACATAAAATAAAACTAAAATCAATAGATAACAATCATACATGATTCACTCCATAACACATATATTTTGGTCATGTAGAAACTCTTGGTTAGAGAGGAAAACTATGGTGGGGATGGCACCCACAACTTCACTACTGCAATAATAAAGAATGCTCGGTTAGAGCTACATGTAGCTATTTCTAATAGCTTACCTTGTTAGGAGTATCAAGATCAGTTAGATCTACCTTACTAAAGGATTTTACAACACTATATAAATGCTGCACCTGGTTAAAGGATTTACAATTTATAGACTTGGTTAGCGTCTTTTACCCTATTAAAGGTTTCTCTTACAACTTCAAATTTTACAATAAAATCATTACAAATATCTGCAACTTTACATCTAAAATGCTAAAGTAGATTCTATGTTCTCTAAATAAGATTACCTAGCTTGTAGCATACCTCGGTAACCCATGATGAAACTCAGTAAACCCTTATCTTTACTCTATTCTTCAAATGTTCATTGATAACCTTCTTGGTGACCTATTTTTGTCTCTATAACAGTCTTCCTTCATGCATACACACACACATTCCCCCTTTCTAACCCTAGAATCATGCCGTATAAATAGATCTCTTACAACAGTGATTTAATTCATTGCTTCGATCTTACAAAAAGATTCTTCAAATGAATGACTAAAAAAAATATCTCATTGGTTAGATTGACCTTGTAATCATACACAATCTCCTAATGCAATTTCCAATGCAAAAATGGTTAGATGTGCCTTGATCTTGTAACACGTTTTCATGTGCATGTCTAGGTTCAATGTATCTAGTAAAATGTTTCACTCAGTGAATATCAACTCAGTGAGTTAACTTTACCACTTGGTAGCCATGAAACTTTACTCGGTAAACAGCTTGGTGAATACTACGTTCTGTGACTACTTTCTTCTGTAACTGACTAGACTGTTCATACCAACTTCTCTATGTGTACCAACTGCATGATTCAGTAATACTAACTGACTAGAATATAGTATGACTTTGGATATGAAACTAATGGCAATTTGATAAGTAGTAACAGTCTCAACTTCAAGGTTTCCAGTTTAAGTGCTTCAAGCCTGTGTGGCTCAATTGGTGACTTTGTGTGATGAGTTAGCATGGTAACAAAGAACAGATGATGTTGCCACGTAAGACTTGTGCACATGAAGGATTTTGCATGAAGGAGATTGTTCCTATCTACCTTGAGAATGTGAGAAGTCTATAAAATGGTGATAATGTGTGAAGGGTTATAAGCCGCCATAAAATTGGTGGAAATGGACGACGAAGAATGTCTTGAGATTGGATCAAGAACTACTGCATTTAATGCAGTGTGCTCAATGGTCAAGATTGAACAGTTTGAATTCCTTAACCTAATAGATTTAGGGTTTAGTGTTTATGCTACCAACCTATCTGTTTTCCTATAAGGTCGATATTTTGTCTCTTTTTGAGGTTTTTGGAAAAAGTTGTGTGTGTGTATCCAAAAGAAGGGATATGTGATTCTTACCAGACCAAAAGGAGAGAAGTGATACCTGTAGAGTGTAAGTGTAGAAGGTGAAGAGGAGCTTGAGTGCATATGAATTGGCATTGAGTCCTATTACCAGATCATTGTAATACCTGTTGATCTCTAACCACCTCAATAGTTGGAAAATCCCTTAACAGGGTAGCCTTAACTGGCTTGCTATAAATCCTTTAATAGGGTAATTCAAAGCTATTGAGTTTGAAATCCTTTAGCTATTGAGTTCTTGAAATCCTCTAACAAGGTAACCTTTAATAGGGTTTAACCCTTAACTGGGTATTCTAGCCATCTTTTAACCGGGTGATCCCTAATAGGATCAATTCCTAGCAGAACCTATTGTAATGTCTCTAACTAGATAAGGCTCTTAATAGAGCAGACTTCTAAAGAGTTCAAAAATAGCTTATAGGTATTCATCCCAACCATGGTTTTTCCTAGTTGGGTTTCCACGTGAAAAATATGTGTGTCATGTGTGATGCTTTGCTATTGTCTGTCAAGCATATGATGGTTCTATGTTTTATGCCTGTCAATAAAACATGTTGAACTAGTTGTTATGATGGTTTGATGATAGATTACCTATTTATACATAAGGGTGAAATGGTAGTGTAGTCTTGAGTTGAGTGAAAAGCTAAGTGAGTAACCGGTTAATGCTTGTCTCAGTCATTCTTAGCTTTACCAGTTGCACTCTGTTTCAAACCGGTGTCATTGTTTGCCAGTCATTTGAAGTGTATGTTGTCAAACTGATTTAGAACTATATTTTTGTCTGCACTAATTCACCCCCCCTCTCAGTACCAGGTTAGTACTATCCATTCATCATTGAGCTATCAATTGGTATTAGAGCGTCCTCCAGGTCCTCTGTGCTATAAGCTTAACTACTTGAGGTAAAGATCCCAATCTAATGATGAAGAGGGAAGGTCCAAAATTTAGTAGAGAAAATTTCAGTATATGGAAAGATAGAATGAAGATATACATTAAAAGCATGGGTGCTCAAAACTAGAGCTATGTTGATAATGTCTATGTTGCTCCTACCGGTACTCTCACTGATGACCAAAAGAGAGAGATATAGGAGAATGGGCAAGTCATGGATGCCCTAATTAGTAGCTTATCTGACATTGAGTTTATTGATGTTCAAGATAAGTTAAATCCCAAAGAGGTATGGGATACTCTTGAAAATATCTATGGTGGTGATGAGCATGTAAAACAGGCTAAGGAAGAAAGCCTTAGAGGGAAGTTTGAAGATATGCAAATGGTTGAAGGTGAGACCATTCAATAGTATGGAATAAGAATCAAAACCGTTGTTGGAGATATCAAGAGTGCAGGTGGTAAAATAGAAGATTCCACTATGGTAAGCAAACTCCTGAGATCCCTATTGTTGGTCTATGCAATAAGGGTTGCTGCTATTCAGGAGCTAAGATCAATAGACAAGACTAAGGTATCCCTAGACTCCATCATTGCAAAGTTGACAGCCTATGAGCTAAATAGTTTCGATGGCAATGTTCAAAAGACTGAATCAACTTTTAAAGTTTCTACAGTACCATCTAGAAAAGGAAAAGAAGCTACCACTAGTGGTGAACCAAGACAGGGCAGAGAAATGGATGATCAGGAGATTCTAATGGCATTTGAAGTTCTCCTTTCTAGGAAACTTCCTAAATGAACTGACAAATATAGAGGTACACTACCTTTGAAATATTTTTCTTGTAACCGAATAGGACATATTGCGTAAACTATCCTAATGGCGACAACAAGGACAAACCGGAAAGGTTCAAGAAATTCAAAGTAGGAAACCAGAGAAACCATTTTGTGGCAATTGATGAAGAATCAGAGGATGAAGAAAATGAAGATATTGTGTTTGTTGCTATCAAGGAAGATGTGTCATAAAAGAAGGCCCTTGTCTCTCGGTTTGATAATTCCATTGAGTGGATCATTGACACTAGTTGCTCTCACCATATGACTAGTGATTGGAGAAAGTTTCTATCCTTGGAGGAGTATGATGGTGGTGTGGTTCACTTTGGCAATGATGCACCATGCATGGTCAAAGACAAAGGGTCCATCTCTTTGAATGGAAAGAGTAGTGCTAACAGTGTGTATTGGGTTGATGGTTTAAGACACAACCAAGTCTGAGTGTTGCCCAACTGAATGACAGTGGCCTCACTCTAGAATTCAAGAATGGAGTTTTTCAGAATCAAAGGAAAGAATGGTGAATTGGTGGCCACTGGCATGCAGACCAAAGGTAACCTATTTCATCTGAATGTAAATATAAGTACATGTCTTATGGCTAAATTTGATGATAGCTGGATATGGCATAGGAGACTCTACCATGTAAACTTTGATAACATTGTGAAGGCTAGTAAGATCAAGGCAGTTAGAGGGTTGCCAGTGCTAAGCAAACTAGATAATATCTTGTGTAGAGAGTGTCAATTGGGGAAAATGTCTTTCTCAACCTTTAAAGGTAAATCTTTCATTGCTAACAACTTGCTTGATCTTGTGCATACTGATTTGTGTGTTCCTATAAAAACTAGAAGTGTGCAAGGTGATAAGTACTTCATGATTCTCACTGATGACTGCTCAAGAATGATGTGGGTCACATTCTTGAAAGACAAGTCTGAAGCCTTTGTAAAATTCAAAGCTTTCAGAGCATTAGTGGAGAAGGAAAGCGGTAAAAGGATCAAGTGCCTAAGAACTGATCAAGGAGGGGAATTCACTTCCGGTGAATTGAACAAGTACTATGAAGAACATGGCATCAAGAGGCAATTGTCTACCCCCCGAACTCCATAGCAGAATGGTCTAGCAAAGAGGAATAACTGAACTATGGTTGAAGCAACTAGAACCATGTTGATTCAAGGAAAGGTAGCTCACACCTTTTGGAGAGAAGCGGTGAGCACTACAGTCTACATAATGAACCGGGTACTCATCAAGAAAGGTAAGGATAAAACTCCTTATGATTATTGGACCGGTAAGAAACCTGTGGTTAGCTACTTTAGAGTGTTTGGTAGCAAATGTTACATTAAGAGGAGTGAACACCAGAGCAAATTTGATGTGAAATGTGATGAGGGAATATTCCTAGGATACTCCACCAAGAGCAAAGCTCTCAAGTGTTTCAACAATAGGACTCAAAGAATTATGGAAAGCATCAATGTAAGAGTTGATGAAATCTCTAAGAAAACTGAGGAAACCAACAGTGAGCAAGTGGTAAATGAACTGGTTGCAACCTTCTAGGAACTGGTTGACAGCCAACCGAGTACTAGTAACAATGTTCCTACACTGACAAATGTAGATGCTAGTACTAATGGAGATGAGGATGAAGAAGAAAAGCAAGAGGAATCTATCAAGACCATTCCTTGGTATGTCAAGCTAAATCATGATCCTAAGAAGATCATAGGAGATAAGGATGCAAGAATCTTTACAAGAAGAAAGGTCAGAGAAAACTCATGTATGATCTTTGAATTTGAGCCTAAATCATTAAAAGAGGCACATAAGGATGAAGACTGGATCAAGGAAATGGAAGAGGAACTTGACCAGATAGAGAAAAATTGTACATGGTCATTGGTACCCAGACCGAAGCACAAAAATGTCATTGGTACTAAACAGGTTTTTAGAAATAAGCTGAATGAGGATGGCATAGTGATTAGGAACAAAGCCAGATTAGTGTGCAAATGATATGCTCAAGAAGAAGGAGAAGACTATGGAGAAACCTTTTCTCCCATAGACAGATTGGAAGGAGTCTGTATGCTTCTTGCATATGCAGCCTTTAAAGGTTTCAAAGTATATCAAATGGATGTAAAATCTGTATTCCTAAATGGTGTACTTGAAGAGGTGTATATTGAGCAACCAGATGGGTTTTCCCTATCTAAAGATAGTGACATGGTATGTAGGCTACATAAAGCCTTATATGGACTAAAGTAGACACCTAGAGCATGGTATGAATGTCTGCATTCCCATCTTGCGAAGATTGGATTTGAGAGAACAAGTGAAGATAGTAATATCTACTTGAAGTCTAAAGGAGATCAGATCCTAATCTATGAGGTTTTGTTGACAATATTATCTTTGGTGGAGATGACAAGATGAGTCATGAGTTTGCAGATGAGATGAAGAAAGAGTTTGAAATGTCACTCATAGGGGAGATTAAATTCTTCATTGGACTGTAGATCTAGTAGATGAAGGATGGAATCTTTATCACTCAGTCCAAGTATGTCAAAGAGGTGTTGAAGACCTTTGGCATGGAAGATAGCAAACTGGTTGGTACTCTGATGGTGACTGGTTGTAAACTATCTAAAGAAGATGACTCAGAGTTGGTTGATGAGAAGGAATACTGATCAATGATTGGTAAGTTGCATTATGTAGTACATAGCAGATCGGATATTGCACATGTAGTTGGCATTACTGCAAGATTATAGAAAAGCCCAAGAGAATCTCACTTGGTTGCAGTCAAGCAGATTCTTAGGTATCTGAAGGGAACTATTGACTATGGGTTGTGCTATCCTTATAGCAAGGATTTCAACTTGAAAGTATACATAGATGCTGATTGGGTAGGAAATATAGATGACTGGAAAAGCACAACTGGTGGTGCGTTCTTTGTCAGTGGTAGACTGGTCTCATGGATGAGTAAGAAGTAGAGTTGTATCTCTCAGTCTACAGCAAAAGCAGAGTATGTTGCAGCTTTCATGAATTGCACTCAGACAATTTGGATGAAGCATGTATTAAATGGCTTCAAAGTTCCTATATCTGGACCTGTAAGTATATTTTGTGACAATACTAGTGCAATTAATATCTCCAAGAATCTGGTTTTATATTCTAGAACCAAGCACTTTGAGCTTAAGTATCATTTCTTGAGGGAAAAGGTTCAGAACAAAGAGATTGCACTAGAACATGTTTCTAGTCAAGAGAAATTAGTAGACATATTCACCAAGCCTCTCCTAAAGGCTACATTTATGTACTTAAGAGGTGAATTAGGGGTGTTTCCCCTTCAGGAGTTAAACTAAAGGTATATGCTCCACATCAATCAGGTATTGCAAAGTCAAATTTTTCTTCAGGATTGATGTGTTGTAGGATGCTACTTCATAGGGGGAGCAGCATAATGGAATAGGAAAGCTTGTGCCTCCACTTTGGCATTATTGTCAAAGGGGGAGAAGATGTGAAGCAGAGAAGATATCTGCAAAAATTGGGGGAGAAGATGTCAAGCAGAGAGATATCTTTGTATATTGCCATCAATGCCAAAGGGGGAGATTGTTGGCATTATGTGAACTGGTATGAGGACATAATGACATTGTATGTTGTCATTGATGTCAATATGTTGAAGAAGTGAGAACTGACATATGAGAGAACTAGTAGAACATATGCTGAAGAAGTGAGAACTGGCATATGAGAGAACCAGTAGAACAATGTGAACTTACATTTATGCCAAAGTGAAGTGATGTGTTTGTTCATGAGGAACTGGCATATAGTTATGGGAAATGACACATGGAAGCATTGTATGACTACTGGTTGGTAGTCTCAACTTCAAGGTTTCCAGTTTAAGTGCTTCAAGATTGTGAGGCTCAATTGGTGACTTTGTGTGATGAGTTAACACGGTAATAACCTCGAGAATTTGAGAAGTCTATAAACTGGTGATAACATGTGATGGGTTATCAGCCACCATAAAATTAGTGGAAATGGATGATGGAGAATGTCTTGAGATTGGGTCAAGAACTATTGCATTTAATGCAGTGTGCTCAATGGTCAGGATTGAACCATTTGAATTCCTTAACCTAATAGGTTTAGGGTTTAGGGTTTATGCTATTGACCTATTTGTTTTCCTATAAGGTCGATATTGTGTCTCTTTCTGAGGTTGTTTGCAAAAGTTATGTGTGTGTATCCATGAGAATGGATACATGATTCTTGCTAGACCAAAAGGAGAGAAGTGATACTTGTAGAGTGTAAGTGTAGAAGGTGAAGATGAACTTGAGTAGATCTACATTAGCATTGAGTGTTGTTACCAGATCATAGTAATACCTATTGATCTCTAACCACCTCGACAGTTGGAAAATCCCTTAATAGGGTAGCCTTAACTGGCTTGTTGTAAATCCTTTAATAGAGTAATTCAAAGCAGTTGAGTTTGAAATCCTTTAGCTATTGAGTTCTTGAAATCCTCTAACGAGGTAACCTTTAACAAGGTTTAACCCTTAATCGGGTATTCTAGCCATCCCTTAACTAGGTAATCCCTAAAAGGATTGGTTCCTAACAGAACCTATTGTAATGTCTCTAATCGGACAAGGCTTCTAACAGAGTGGACTTCTAAAGAGTTCAAAAATAGCTTGTGGGTATTCATCCCCACCATGGTTTTTCCCAGTTGGGTTTCCATGTCAAAAATATGTGTCATGTGTGATGCTTTTATCTTGTGATGCTTTTCTATTGTCTGTCAAGCATATGATGGTTCTGTGTTTTATGGCTGTCAATAAAACATGTTGAACTAGTTGTTATCATGGTCTGATGATAGATTACCTATTTATGCATAAGGGTGAAATGGTAGTGTATTCTTGAGTTGAGTGAAAGCTAAGTGAGTAATCGGTTAATTTTTGTCTCAGTCATTCTTAGCTTTACCGGTTGCACTCTATTTCAAACCGGTGTCACTGTTTGTTAGTCATTTGAAGTGTCTGTTGTCAAACCAGTTTAGAACTGTATTTTTGTCTACACTAATTCCCCCTCCCCTCTTAGTACCAGGTTAGTACTATCTATTCATCATTGAGTTATCACTTAATTCCACTTGTCCTTTCATGCCTAAATCTTCTCCAACCATCCCTAGATTCCCTTAGTCAGCAACCTAGTCAAGGTGAGATGAGTGACACTTGTCTTCTCCTTCCCCCTTTCTCTTAACCTTCACCTTTTCTCATAGCCATCCAAGTTTGTAGATCTGATCATGACCATTGATCTAGGACACATCATTTTATTCTCTCAAAAGTCTATAAAAGTAAGAGTTTGAGTTGAGAAAGAGTTAGTCTTCAAGTTAACAATTTGAGTAAACTTATGCATCCATGAGTTTTATCTTGAAGCAATTAGCAATTTAACATTTCTTATTTATCATAATCATTTAGCTTTAAATCATTTGCATTGCATATCATAGTATCACTTAACTATTAGTTATCAGTCCATTCTTCATATACCATCTTGGAAGTTATTAGTGGTTTTCTGAGAGAAAATCATCTGCAACTAGGAACAATGGAGTTAGGACACAATGAGACTTAAATCATCAAAGTAATAATAGTGCTTTTATTTTATATCAATTTCATGTAGTTTCATTGGTTCAGTTTGGATTTCTTGTAGAATTTCTTTTGTATTTTGTGAAACTAATATGTTGCAGGTAGTATTTTGATGATGAAATTCAAGTCGACACCATTTTGGCACCCACCGTGGGGCTGGAGCCTCACATTTATCTTTCTAATCCAGATTCACGCCTGTGTGAGTTCTAACAATGCTTTTATTTAATAGATTAGCACTTTTGTCTTGCAGTTTGGCACATTTGGCATTTAGGTTAGCGATTTTGTTGGAAAATCAATGCATTTGATTCTTAGATTAGCACTTTTGTCTCTAAGATTAACGCATTTGTCATTTTGGTTAGCACTTTTGTCAGTTAATTCTTGCATTTTAGTTTGCAGAGTAGCACTTTTGTACTAGAGGTTCATGCTTTTGTCCTTTAGGTCAACGCTTTTGAGGTGGAAGATAGCACATTTGCTAGGATAGCGCTTTTATTTGCAACTAACAAACTTTTTCTATAGGTCTGAATGTCCAAGAACTAAAAATTTGAAACTACTATCATATCTATGTGCAAGATTGTTTTACAGAAAATTTAATGCATTTCCTCACGTAGTTAATTAGGAGTTTTATTTTGTAAAGTAACACATCATATCTTACTCATTTAGCTTAACTAAGGGATAAATTGACAGCATGCAACTTGCATTTTGAGTGACTTCTTTAAAGTAGTTGCACACAGATTGTAGAGGGATAAAATAAACTTGTGTTTTCCATGTTTGATGAATTAGTAGGTATGTATTCTCCCACCCTGATATAGTGATTAGAAAACTAGACCTACTCCCTTTTATGTGTAACCTTTAGAGGGTCTACCTTCTTGAGCCTCCTTGAGGGGACCAGTGAGGGGGGAACAACCCAAAGTGGAAATGGGCTAATACCGAGTCCTTCCGATCCACTCTAAATAAATCATGTTTGTGATGAAAGTCACAAACAACATGTGTTGATAAGTTATTAACAACAATATGTTTTCCCATAAACCCTATGGAGCGTAACTTCTATAGGCTGGGAATCTTCTATATTTATAGGGCTGAAAGTGTTGCATGTATGGCCACATGACTAGAAGGCTTTACTAAAAACTACTTGTACTAGTTTCCAAAACCCTTGTAATTGTTGGTGTAGGAGGTTGAACCTCTGAAGCGGCTCACACACATATGGTTCTTAGTAAGAGATATAAAGTTTTCCATGGGGATTTTTCATGGTGGTGCTTGGCTTCCTTAGAGAAGTGAGTGCCAAGGGTGGAGACAATGGGGTCAAGCATCTAAATATCCACTCTAAATAGCATAGCCTCGGGGGAAACCACATGTGAGATTCAACAATTATTGTCTCAACCTACCATAGGGTTTGTACTTGCTTGTGAATTTTGTTTTTCAAACATTGTGTCTTCTACGTCTATAACATGCTCAAAATGGTCAAAAAATTGAAGAAAATCATCATCTAAAAATGAGCAAAAATCCAATAACTTGCTAGAAAAATTGAAAAAAATCCTTGAAACATAGTCCAAAGCAGCGCTTTCAAGCAACAAAGCAATACATTTGTCCCATAAATTATCACTTTTGACCAAAAAGTTGGCACAAATTCTTTCTCACATCCGAGAAAAAGCATATCAAACCAAAATTTCAAAGTCAGCATCAAAAACACTTTTTGAGTAGAATTGTCTTTAAACTATCACACATCTTCAAACTAGTTTGATAAGTAGGTTACTAATCCAATAGGCTATTTCCAAAAGGTTTCCATACACATAAAAAATTCAACAAGCTAGTGATTCAGACATCTTAAGTGCAAAAATCAACATCATTATTTTCTCATTGGGAAATATCAAATCCTCTATCACAAAACTTGATCAATCCACCTTTTGTTGATTATCTTGGATATATCATTCCTATTTCGAACCTAGGTTATATCAAAATTAGAATTGCAGTCACATTGGAATCAAGGAAACTTGTAAACTATCATATGCTTATATGACTTTTAAATACCGCCATAAGAAAAGAAATCCCAGTTATAAAGCTACTTAGAAGAGGATAAGATTATTGAATATCAATCACAAGATCTTGTTAAAACATAGGACATTCCTACACCATTTTCGTCACTATTTACATGGCTGTGGGACAAAATTTGAATGAGAAATTTTGCAAGGACGTGCTTTTCAACAAAGAGACGCTTTATCACAATGAACCAATAATAGTGGTAAAATCAATAAAGCATACCTTCCTAAATCAATAATCACCTATTGAGTTGTTTTTAGAAGGTCAAAACTTCAGTAATTTTTTGAAACAAACACATGCTAGTTTGGACTAAAGCTCAATACGAACAAATTAGAAAACAACAAAAACAAATGGAAGAAGATAATTCAACGTTCCAAAATTTTGGGTATATGGTTCTTGATGAAGAAGCGGTCAATAAAACCATTAGAGACCTTGAGAAATATTTTAAATTTGATAGACTAATGGAAAAATTATTAGCGAAGAAAAAAGAAAAATATCTTTTAATGTTGGCAAAATCAGGAGCTAAATTGCCACAAGAATTTAACATAGAAGGCTTGAAACAAGATGCAGAGATGTGTAACACTCAAAACACAGATGGTCCAAATAATGAAGATATAGACAAAGAAATTCATGAAGAAACAAGAAAAGAACATGATGACACAAGAAAAGAGCATAGTGATAGAAGAACTTATAAAGAGACAAGGAGAAATCATATGGATAATCCTTTGTTAATTCTCACTCACCAAATGTAAACTCTACAATAACAAATACAAGACATGTAGAATGGAATGAGTTCCAAGAAGTATTCATTGGAAGATATATGCCTGTATCCTTTTCACAAAGTTTAAATATGATACCATTTCCACAACATTGCAAAATCCCCAAATATGATAAATACGATGGGAAATCTAATCCTCAAGATCACATTAGGGAATTTTATACTATGAGTATGTAATTTACACATGATGAAACTTACTTGATGCATCTATTCCCTAGGAGTTTAAATGGACAATCAATGGAATGTTTCTCAAGATTACCTTTTGGAATAAAACCTTTTGAAGAAATCATGAATAGGTTTATTTCACAATACTCCTACAATGTAGGAAATGAGATAATAATGATGGATTATGCAATGTTAAGCAAAAGAATGGTGAATCTTTTATGATATTCTTATAGTGATAGAAACAAATGTTTAATGGGTATCCAAGAGATGTACCTGATCAAGAAAAAATGGACATATTCATTGATAATATTATCAGTGAAATGAGTTATTGTCTAAAAATGCAATGTCCTCCTTCTTTCACCAATATTGAGAATGGTCTAAAAATAGAAGACACAATGGTAAAGAAAGGAGAGCTAAATTTTTACAATAATTCTTACAATAACAATCACAACAACCACAACAACAACAACAACAATAACAACAATGACCAACCCAAACTTTGGTCAAAGAATAGGAATGTCATCAATGCAGGAAATGATGATAATAATGCTACAAAAAAACAATCAATCTTTAATCTATCAAGCCAAATCCCAAACAATAACAATGAAGAAAACAATAAATCCAAGTCTTTCTTCTCCAATCCTCGTAGGAAATTCACAAACATTGGAGAACCCTTGGAATCAACTTTCAAAACTCTTCTTGCAAATAAGTTGATTATTTTACCAGAAGCAAGAAGTTATAACCACAAGTCAAACCTAATTGGTGTAACGAAAATCATTTTTGCAATTATCATCAAAATAAAGGACATGAAACTAATGATTGTCAAAGATTGAAGAAACTTATCCAAGTTTTAATTTATAATGGAACTATCATAGTGGATAGTCATAAGACAAACGAATCACATCTAGCCTTCAAAACTCCACTTCCAAATAATGAAAAAGGTGAACAATCTAAATCAAAAGATGAAAAAGGAAAAGCCAAAGTGAACTACACTTATACGTATGATGATGTAGTAAATGTCATCATCGTTAAAGATAACACACCTTCAGAACCAATAAATGTCATTACAAGAAGCAAAGCAAAGGTTACATTTCTAGGTATAACAAATGAATTAGCATCCACTTCATGACAATATAACTTAGTGGAACAATTGGAAATAATACCCGCTCAAATGTCAATTTTAGAGCTTCTCAAAGTTTCACCTATGCATAAGGAAATTTTGGAAAAAGCTCTAATGGAAACAATAGTTTCAAAAGACCTGGATGTAGATCAGTTCCAAAACATGGTGGGACACCTTATATACCCTCATTTCTTATCATTTTCTAAAAATGATGACACATCCTTGCAACATCCTCACAATGCTCCCTTACATGTTGAATTCACCATTCACAAAACTCGTGTCAAATGCGTACTCATCGATGGTGGAGCTAGATTAAATATTTATGCATTAAGTTTAATAAAGGCTTTGGGATATTTAGAAAATGCAGTAGATCCAAAGAAGAAAATAACCATTAAGGCTTATGATGAAGAAGAGTGTTCTTCTAAAGGAACTATGGTGTTACCAATCAAAATAGGACCTATGGAAAGCAATACATTATGCCAGGTTTTAGATTTGAATCACTCTTATAACATTCTTTTGGGAAGACCATGGATTCACAACATGCAAGCAGTTCCTTCTACATATCACCAATGTGTAAAGTTTTCTCATGAGGGACAAGAAGTCACTATAATTGTAGACTCCAACAAATATTGCAATAATTTGAAGCCAACACAAGATACAAGAGTTTCACATAATAGAGAATCAGTATATCCTACCAAAGAAATTCAAGAAAATTTATGAGAAACCTTTGATAAAAAGCTCAAATTAAATGATGAAGGAATCAGAGAATATTTTTTACATAACTTGCCACTTTCACCTAAATCATATGGAAAGCCTACAAACATTCAACCATGGATCTCACAAAAATCAAAAGAAATGTTTAATGGAGCATTTGTTAGAGCTAGAACACTTGCAAAAGAAACTAAAGACAAGGACATTCTTGGTTGGTTGTAAAAAGATGAAAATGAAACTATAGCAATAGCTGCAAAAGTTGGTATTCCCATAGAGCAATATGGCAATAGTTATAAGATCATGCAAAAATGGGATATGAAGGAAAAGGATGAAATGGTAAGCTACAAGAAGGTATTTCAAAACCTATTTGTCCTCACTCACAATTTAAGGAAGGTAAATTAGGACTTGGATACCCAAAATCAAATCAAAAGCAACATAATTATCAACAGCCAAAGTGGAGAAAGAAAGTAGTCCCTAAAGAAGAACCATGGCAAGAAAAGCTACACCAAGAAGCAAAAATAGTAGCCAATAAGCAAAAACAAGAAGAATATGACAAACAACAGGAATAACTTGCAATCAAAAGAGAAGAAGAATATTGTAAACAAGTTCAAAGAATATGAGAAACTGCTAAATCTAAGCAAGATATTCCAGAAGCAGTGAAAGAAGAGATGGCCGAAATCAGAGAACTATTTGCATCATACAATATTCCTGTATGGTATATGGGCATAATCCTAGACAATGGTTCAGAGACAGATTCAAATGACTATGAATGGGGTCCAATTCTATTATCTACTATATCAAGTGTGTATCAAGTGAAGAAAAGAATGAAGAGAAAGAAGCTATCACAAATGAAGACTTGTTTTTTACAAAACAAAGGATAGAGTTAGAAAGAAGGAAAGAAGAACTTAGAATTCAGAGAAAAGAGGAATATACAAGACAACAAAAGAAAGAGGATGAAAAAGAAAAAGAAGTAACACCACAAGAAACACAAATAATTATTGATCAAGTATCAGGAAATATTAGATTTCTATCAAATGATGAGCAAGACGTACCAAGGTATGGAAGAACTTAATAGATAGTCAAACAAGATTGACTATTAGTCTAAAAGAAGCCGAGTTTGAGAGAAGACAAAAGATAGAAAAATAATCCTCTATGTCATGTGCACAAGTATGTCAACTTCAAAATATAAATGAATCTATTGAAATTAATCAAGAAGGAACCTGCAGTGTTAAAGATGTGTGTGTTGATATAATCCATTCATTTGAGGGACAAACATTAGATGAAGAGTCACTTGAGTGTGAACCACAAAATACCAATATTGATTTTGTTATAACTAATTGGAGAATACTTGGGAGATACTTTCCTCAAGAGAATTCTATATATGACATTACCTACTCTATGCCAAATTATGACTATTATGTCATGAACCTTGAAGCACCTAACAATGATGACGACTATGAATTACCCCTTCTTCATCTAGAACTAATTGACTGGGATAACCTAGAAAACCCTGAATTGGATGTCTTTTCCAATGACCATGACCTAGCTATGTATCTTGATGTTGTCAAACCCATAACACCTAGGATATCTTCCATCGTAGAATCAAGTAGCATTTCTTGTAGTCAGGAGAATGCCAAAATTTACAATCACAAAATTAAAATAAAACAAGGAAAAAGACGTAGTGCTGAAAACCATTTCATGGCAACACTAGATAAATCAAGAGAAAAAATAAAGGAGGTATCTGATGGTGAAAACCTCTTTGAGGTGCCAGAAGATGGAAAATTTGACATCCTCCCTACATATTTTCAAGAGAGAACTGCTATTCTAATAGAGCCAACAGAAGCAATAAACATTGGCATACCAAAGGATCCCAAGATACTTTATCTTGTTGCATCATTATCGGATGAAGAGAGGAAAGAATACATAGAATTCTTTAGACAAAGATAGATAAATTTTGCTTGGTCCTATGTGGACATGCTAAGACTAGAACCTGATCTTATCATGCATCATCTCAATATAGATCTAAAAGAAAAGCTAGTTAAACAAAAGCTAAGGAAAATGCATCTACACATCGCTCTTCTTGTAAAAGTTGAGCTAAAGAAACTATTGGATGTGGGTTTCATAAGACTTGTTGCCTTTCTAGAATGGGTTTCAAGCATTGTGCTAGTGTCAAAGCCAAATAAAAGCATATGAGTATACACCAATTTCAGATATTTGAACAAGGCATGTCCCAAAGATGATTTCCCACTACCCAACATTGATATAATTGTGGACTTATCAGAAGGAAATGAGATGTTTTCATTAATGGATGGATTCTCAAGATACAATCAAATAAGAATTGCCCCAGAAGATCAAGAAAAGTCAGAATTCACCTATGCATGGCATACTTACTACTAGAATCTTATGCTATTTGTGCTTAAGAATGAAAGAGGAACTTATCAAAGAGCCATGACAACAATTTTTCATGATATGATGCATACATTTATAGAAGATTATGTAGATGATATACTTGCAAAATATCATACAAGGAAAGAACATTTGAACATCTTGGGCAAGATCTTTGATAGGCTTGAACAATATCAGTTAAGATTAAATCCAAAGAAATGTGAATTTGGAGTAACCTCTAGAAAACTTCTTGTGTACATTATATCAGCTCATGGAATTGAAGTAGATCTAGAAAAGCTCAAAGCTATCATGAAAATGGAGTCACCTAGGAACATAAGTCAATTGCATTCTCTATAAGGGGGATTGCAATCAATCAAAAGATTTGTCTCTCAATTAGTAGATAGATGTCATCCATTCACTCATATTTTACATAAGAATGTTCCTTTCAAATGGGATCAAATGTGTGAAGTGGCTTTTATGCAAATCAAAGAATATCTCATGAATTCTCCAGTACTTGTATCACCAATCAAAAGGAAACCATAGTTACTTTATATCTCAGCAAAAAAGGTATCATTAGGAACTCTTTTAGCACAACATGACGAAGAAGGGAAAGAAAAAGAAGTCTATTACATAAGTAAAACCCTTGTCAACTATGAATTGAACTATACATCAGTAGAGAAGACATGCTTAGCAGTTGTATTTGCAACTCAGAAACTATGACATTATATGCTCACTCATTCTATGAAACTGATCAAAAAAATAGATCCACTAAAGTATTTGCTGAACAAGTCAACTTTGATAGGTAGACTGGCAAAATGGGTTATGGTACTAAGTGAGTTTGATATAGAATATGTTGAGCAAAAAGCTATCAAAGAATAGGTCATTGGTGATCAATTAGCTAAAGCACCCTTACAAGATGACATACCATTGCACATTGAATTTCCTAATTCAGACATTCTAACATAAGTACAATATTTTGGGACTCGTACTTTGATGGTTCCTATACACAATATAGATCAAGCGCAGGAATTTTGTTCATCACACCTCAAGGACACACAATTCTAAAATCATATAGACTATGGTTTCTATGCACAAACAATACTGTAGAATATGAAGCATTGACTATTGGACTCAAAATGGCTATTGAATGGAATATCAAGGAATTATATGTCTATGGTGATTCACAACTTATCATCAACCAAATAAATGATGATTATCAAACTAAGGATGATAAGCTCATGCCCTACAAATTGTTGGTAGAAGAGTTTAAAGAACACTTTGAAGAATATCAGTCACTCAGATCCCAAGAAATGAGAATAAAGCAGTAGATTCAATGTCTACAATAGAATCTCTCTTGCAGAATCAAGAGAATCAACAATGTTACGAATTCTTGGTGGAAGATATCTTAACCCCTACCATTCAATCCCAGCATACCCACATGATTTTCCATATACCTGGAACCAATCAATCCTTATATGACTAGACTTATCGATACTTAAAAGAGAATATCCTTCCTCCTAACCTATCCCACAATTAGAGAAGAAATTTTATCCATCAATCATCCCACTATACTATTATTGCTAATACCTTATATAGGTGAGGTCTAGATAGCACTTTATTGAGATGACTCTAACAAGAGGAATCTGAGAAAGTTCTTAATGAAGTTCACGTAGGGATTTGTGGCACACACTCAAGTGGATTAACACTGGCTAAGAAATTTTTTTGTATGGGTTACTATTGGCCTACTATGGAAAGAGATTCATTCACATATGCCAAGAAATGCAAACAATGCCAGATCCATGGGAATCTCATCCATGCACCAACACAAGAATTATATCCTATTGCAAGATCAAGGCCATTTTCTCAATGGGGCCTTGATTTGGTAGGTAAGATAAATCCTTCATCCTCTAATGGACATAAGTTCATTCTAAGTTCTACTAAATATTTCACTAAATGGATTGAAGCAATACCTTTGACGAAAGTGACAGGAAAACAAATATCATCATTTATCTTGAATTATATAATCTATCGCTATGGAGCTCCTATGACCATTATCACTGATAATGGACAACCATTTAAGAATCAAGATGTGAAGGAGCTATGCGAGCGATTCCATATCCAACATAGGTTTTATACACCATATTATCCACAAGAAAATGGTGAAGCTGAGGCATCAAATAAGACTATCTTGAAAATATTGAAGAAAACAGTCAATGAAGCTGGAAGGGTTAGTGCAGGATCATGGGGGAAAAAGAGTGGTGATGTGAAAAAATAGCCTTTTCCACTTGCCTAAAAACATGAAAATTCGTGTTGACTTTTTGCTTGGCCTAGGTGTCAGTACACCTTGGCATGGTAAACACCTAAGAAAATTGGATATCGGATTAAATCAGATATCCGATTTTTATAGGTAATTTTAAATTAAAAAATAAATTATATAATATATAATGTAATAAATAATTTATTATATATTACATATTATATAATATAATATATTATTATATTATATTATATGTTATATAATACATAATATATAATATAATAGTAGATTATAAATATAATATTATATAATATAATATATTATTGTATTACATTATATATTATATAATATAATGTTATTTTAAAATAATTTAAGTATAAAAATCAAATATTTGATAAAATTGAATTTATTGGATATCTGATTTTCTGAGACAATATAAGTGGACTGTGACAGCCCATGAGTTATTTTTCACCCATGGGCTATGCAATTTTTTAAAATCCGATATTTGGTTGGACCTGATATCCAGTTGTTTGACCCAAATTTGCTAAAAAATACATTAAAAGGTAGGATTTTTATTGTTTTCCATCATTTTCATTCAAATTCTTGTATTTTTTTTAATGTTTATATGTTTTTTCATTCAAGATATGTTTTTTCATGAAAACTAGGTTTTTTAAAATCAAATACAAAATTGTTCAAATTTGTTAACTAAATTCAATTGTTTACATTCAATTAGGTTTAAAATGGGGGATAACAGTGAAAACATTGATCAACCACAACCGCAATAACCAAACCCTCCTTTGCCAAACCACCCCTCAATTCAGGATTTAATTGCACAAAATTTGAACCAATTGAGGAGGATTGTAGATGTTTATCATCAGATCCCTCGCCTGAACCCAATGTTTAATCCCCTCACGTCGATCATAAAGAGTATAGAAACTATCGTTGAGGAGAACAATACTGCTCTTTTGTGGCAAGATTCTATGAGGAAACAATATGCAGATGGATTTTCCTATAAGGAGAGCAAGGATTTCGAGATATCCAAAGCCACTATTGTTGCATTGTTTGTGAATTCCCCCACTAGGCAACCTGTAGACCCCCAAAAAATAAAAAATTCTATTAAATTGTGCACAAATGATGGTATTGTGAAAAACTTTTGGGATCATTGGTGGATGGTTTTTTATAAACCACCCAACAACAATCTTGATGTCCCCTTCTACTTCATCAAAAAATTGTATGCTGAGTTTGTTTCAAGAAAACATGTGAACTACTTTGACATCCAACCTTTCTAGGGTGTGGGTTTAAGTATGCCCCAAAATAGACCTAGGGCAATTTGAGTAGTCCAGGTCCCATATGTCCCCTCTCCTCCTATTGATCCCCCACCTTCAGTGCACAATCTAGATATCATCTATGAGGTAGCATAACGGACCATGTCATCTCCTCCTTCACATTGTTAGTCAACTTTCTATCAACACATGGAAGCCTCCCACCAAAAGCCCATGTATCATGTTGAAGTGGATTGTCAAGTCTTTGTCTTCGTACAAGTGCTCTATCAAAAGTTTTACAGTTTATGTTCAAATCAACACAAGTTTGTCTCATTTGATGAGCCTTCCTCAATTGATGGCTTACTAAGAAGGTTGTAATCACTCTTTGAGTGGCTCTCTTATCTCTTTCCTTGGTATTCTTTCCAATAGAATTGAGAGAATCAAATAGATTTTTGGAAATAATAGAATTTCTCTCCATTTTCTTGTTCATACAAATCTTCAATTTGTTTAGAAATGGTCTCATCTTTATCATCTTTAGCAATTGAACAAAAAGTAGGCATTGCTCAGTGAATGTCTTATTGCTAAAATTTTGGTCAAAAAGTTGTGTAGTCCACAATCAAACGGTTCTTGTTAACCTCTTGCCTTCAAGATTCACAATAATGTTCTCATGAATTTCAAGTAACCATTTTGGGGTTCTTGAAGGTCTTGGATTTGGAATTTGTCTTTCATCCATGAGAGGGTCTTCATTTCTAAAGTAATTAGGTGTTACATATTGTTCACTTGGTTGAGCAATTCCACCTTCAATGTCAAATTTTTCCACATTTTCACCTCCAATGTCAAAATTTTCCACATGTTCACCTCCTATGTCAAAATTTTCTACATTTTCACCTCCAATGTAAAAAATTTCATATTTACACCAAAATTATGGACACCTTCATTGTCAACTCCCAAATTTTCACTTCCCATTCTCACGTCTTGTTGAGAATTTTCATTATCACTTTCAACATTTTCAACATATTCAAAATTATCACTTTCAAAATCTACATTTTCATTTTCAATAACTTGTTCAACATTTTCAAATTCAATTTCCTCTTCACTTGAAGTAACATTAGCAATATTTAACATACCTTGTCTGCTCCTCCTATGATCTTCTCTATCTCTTTCTCTATACACTTCAATTTGGTCATTTGAAAGTTTTCTTTTGTGTTTAGACTTCTGACAACTACTACTCCCCATTTACCTCCACAAAGATGCTCCTAAATGATTGACAATGTAAGATTTAACTTTAAGCATCTCTCAAAAGCACAAATTTGTCTCTACCTATGTGAAAACCCATGATTGTTGATAGAAAATAGAATGTGAAGAGTGCAGGCCATTGGAATCCACAAAATGGCCCACAGGGCTCTTTTTTAATTACAAAAATCAGATATCCAATAAAAATGTATAAATTTGTGGTCCTAAATGTTTTCCCATTGCTTCCTTTTTTTACTATTGCCACATTAATGGCAATGGCAGAAATTAGATATCCAATAAAATTTGATATCAAATTTTAGTACTCATATTTTAGAGAGAGAGAGAGATATTAGGGGAGAGGGAGAGAGATTAGGGGAAAGGGGGAGAGAAATATTAGGGGAGAGGGAGAGAGAGAGACAGAGAGAGACAGAGACAGAGATAGAGATAGAGAGAGATTAGGGGGGAGAGAGATTGGGGAGAGAGAGACAGACAAAGAGAGAGAGAGAGAGAGAGAGATATTAGGGGAGAGGGAGAGAGATTAGGGGAAAGGGGGAGAGAAATATTAGGGGAGAGGGAGAGAGAGAGACAAAGAGAGATAGAGACAGAGAGAGATTGGGGGGGAGAGAGTTAGGGGAGAGAGAGAGAGAGAGAGAGAGAGAGAGAGAGATTAGGGGAGAGGGGGGAAGGGGTAGAGGGAGAGAGAGAAAGATTAGGGGAGAGGGGAGAGAGAGAGATTAGGGGAGAGAGAGAGAGAGAGAGAGAGAGAGAGAGGAAGAGACTGAGTTTAGAGGAGAGGGGGGATGGGGTAGAGAGAGAGAGATAGAGAGAGAGAGAGGAAGAGAGAGAGGTTAGAGGAGAGGGGGGAAGGGGTAGAGAGAGAGAGAGGGGTTAGAGGAGAGGGGGGAGGGGGTAGGGGGAGCGAGAGAAATATTAGGGGAGAGGGGAGAGAGAGAGATTAGGGTAGATATGGGGGAGGGGGGAGGGGGAGAGAGGGGGAGAGAGAGAGAGAGATTAGGGGAGGAGGAGAGAGAGATTAGGTGAGAGGGGGGGAGGAGGTAGGGGAGAGAGAGAAAAATAAGGGGAGAGGGGAGAGAGAGAGAGAGAGAGAGAGAGAGAGAGATTAGGGGAGGGGGGGAGAAAGAGATTAAGAGGTCAATGTGACACAATATGACCCCTTAGGACACCCTATGACCCCTAACGATACCATATGGTGTCATAAGGGGTCATATGACCCATAACAACACCGTATAGGGTCGTAAAGGGTCTAATTGTGTCCTAAGTAGTCATATGGTATCTTAAAGGGGTCATATGACACAATATGACACCTTAGGACACAATATGACAAATAACGACACAATTTGGTGCCTTAAGGGGTTATATGGTGTCCTAAGGGTTTGTAGGACACAATATGACCCCTTAGGACACCATAGGACCCATAACAACCCAATATGGTGTCATAAGGGGTCATATGTTGTCCTTAGAGGTCATATGGTGTTCCATGACCCCTTAGGACACCATATGACCCCTAACGACACCATATAGTGTCATAAGGGGTCATATAAAACCCATAACGACAATGTATAGAATTGTAAAGGGTCATATTGTGTCCTAAGGGATCATATGGTCTCTGAAAGGGGTCATATGACATAATATGACCCTTTAGGACACAATATGACCCATAACGACACAATTTGGTGTCTTAAGGGGTTATATGGTGTCCTAGAGTCGTAGGACACAAATTGACCCCTTATGACACCATAGGACCCATAACGACCCAATATGGTGTCATACTTGGGGTCATATATTGTCCTTAGGGGTCATATGCTGTCCAATGACCCCTTAGGATGCCATATGACCCCTAACAACACCATATGGTGTTATAAGGGGTCATATGACCCATAACGACACCGTATAGAGTCGTAAAGGGTCATATTGTATTCTAAGGGGTCATATGGTGTCTCAAAGGGGTGATATGACATAATATGACACCTTAGGACATAATATAAGCTATAACAACATAGTTTGGTGTCTTAAGGGGTGATATAGTGTCCTAAGGGGTTGTAGGACACAATATGACCCCTTATGACACCATAGGGCCCATAACAACCCAATATGGTGTCATAAGGGGTCATATGTTGTCCTTAAGGGTCATATGGTGTCCCATGACCCCTTAGGATACCATATGACCCCTAATGACACCATATGGTGTTGTAATGGGTCATATGACCCATAACAATATTGCATATAGTCGTAAAGGGTCATATTGTGTCCTAAGGGTCATATGGTGTCTTAAAGGGGTGATATGACACAATATCACTCCTTAGGACACTATATGACTGCTTAGGACATAATATGACCCATAGCAAGACAATTTGGTGTCTTAACAGGTTATATGGTGTCCTAAGGGGTTGTAGGACATAATATGACCCCTTAGGAAACCATAGGACCCATAACAACCCAATATAGTGTCATAAGGGGTCATATGTTGTCCTTAGGGATCATATGGTGTCCCATGACCCCTTAGGACATTATATGACCCCTAACGACACCTTATGGTTTCATAAGGGGTCATATGACCCATAACGATACCGTATAGAGTCATAAAGGGTCATATTATGTCCTAAGGGGTCATATGGTGTCTTAAAGGGGTCATATGATACAATATGACCCCTTAAGACACAATATGACCTATAACAAGAAACTTTTGTGTCATAAGGGGTCATATGGTTTTCTAAGGGGTCTTAGGACATAATATGACCCCTTAGGACACCAAAGGACTCATAACAACTCAATATGGTGTCATAAGGGCTCATATGCTATCCTTATGGGTCATATGGTATCCCATGACCCCTTAGGACACCATATGACCTCTAACGACACCATATGGTGTCATAAGGGGTCAGAGTGTGTCATAAGGTGGCAAGATGAACCATTATTGCAATATAAAATGTAGTGCCAATATTGCTTATAAAAAATTGACACCTAAGGGGTCATATGGTGTTTTAATGGGTCATAGGACACAATATGACCCTTTCCCCTCCCTCTCTCTATCTCTCTCTCTCTCTCTCTCTATCTCTCCCTTCTCCCTTCCTCTCTCTCCCCCCCTCCCCCTCCTCTCTCTCTCTCTATATAAATATATATCCCCCCCTCTCTCTCTTTCTCCCTCTCCCCTAATCTCTCTCTCTCTCTCTCTATATATATATATATATATATCTCCCTTTCCCATCCCCATCTCTCTCTCTCTCTCTCTCTCTCTCTCTCTCTCTCTCTCTCTCTCTCTCTCTCTCTCTCTCTCTCTTTCTCTCTCTCTATCTCTCCCCCTCCCCCCTTTCCCTCCCTCTCCCCTAATCTGTCTCACTCCCTTTCCCCCCTCTCTCCCATCTCTCTCTCCCCCTCCCTAATCTATCTCACTCCCCTCTCCCCTCTCTCCCATCTCTCTCTCCCCCTCCCTAATCTCTCTGTATGTCTGTCTATCTATCTCTCTCTCTCTCTCTCTCCCCTAATCTCTTTATCTATCTCCCTTCCCATCGTCCCCCCCCCTCTCTCTCTCTCCCCTAATCTCTCTGTCTCTCTCCCCTAATCTGTCTCTCTCTCTCCCCCACTTCCCCCTCTCCCTCTCCGTCTGCCTAATATCATATACTAATTTATTTATAAATTAATATATTGTATATTAATATATTAATAAACAATAGATTAATTATGTGCAAATTTTGGTAAGGAATTTACTTATTAAAATTGGATATCTGATTTTTGTTGTACAAATTTTAAATTTTAAATTTATGCTTGGGAATGCTTTGGGATTTTCCTTGGAAGTGACAAGCCTAGAAAGTCAACTAAAAAAACTTGTTTTTCAATATTCCTTGATTTTCAAGACTTTACACTAGTGGCTGATGACCTTTTTTATAGCCAAAATTGATAAAATGAAAAGGGTTTTTTAAGGACATTCTCAAATTTCCAACAATATAAGGCTTGTCTTATTTCAACTTTAATAAATAATTATTATTTATTTTCTAATTAAATTCTCACAAAAGTCCTGATTGATAGACTGATTGAAAAACACTCATGACTTTCAAACAGTATAACACTTTTTGAACTCAAAACATGTGTCACATCCTATGCTTCATCTACTATAGGGAAATATTAAAAAAAATTAAATTTCATAAGGCTTTGACCAAGTTAAGGTGGTCAGATGTAGGAGCTTATGAATTTCTGAAAAGTTGTAGTAAAAAATCTATAAATAATAATTTACTTTATAAAAAAATAATAAAAAAAATGTCACCTCCGAACATGAGTCTAATACTTATATTATAAATATTATAAAAAAATATCATGATTTGATTATGATTAGGGTGGTCAGACATATGCTTACTTCTTATCTTTCTTCTGAAATTTTAGTACCACTGCATTGAAATTTGAAATTTTCATCAAATACTATTTTTTTTTTCAAAAAACAACTAGTAGCTTAGAAACTACATTCAATTTTCTATAGATTCTCTTCTTACATATTTTAAAAATAATGTTCACATACTCAAATTTTCATGTCAAGTTGTGTAACTCTGATTTTCTGAAATTTCATTGCCACTTAAGAGCCTGTTTTGGCACACCATGATCCTGCACATACCCAGAAAAGACTAGCACATTTAGCTAAATCCTTCTCTTTGGGCATACTGAACCAACATCTGCAGACCAATGGGGGAAACTCCATATTTATTATTCTATGAATCATAAGCTATATTACCAACAAAAGTAAAGATACCTTCTCTACGAGTTTCCTTGAAAGGTCTTATACCAGAAGATGAATAATGAGTCTCTAGGCTTCAAGAACTTGAGTTGATTTAGGAACATTGTCAAAATGAAACATATCATTTGAAGGCATATCAACAGAGAATGGAAAAAGTTATAATCATAGAGTCAAGCCATGCATTTTTCAAATCAGAGATATAGTTCTAAGGGAGAATCCAAGAAATCAACAAGACAGAGAAAAAAAGGGTAAGTTTAAACCAAATTGGTTAGGTCCTTTTGTCATAGTAGCAACATATGGCTAAGGAACATACAAGTTATCTACTCCTAAAGGTGATTGGTTTGATGAACCTATCAATTCCATCCATCTCAAGAAATTCTATGCTTGAGATATAAAGTCCTGGAAAAAATCAATAAAAAGAATATGAAGTCTTGAAGAAATCAGTAAAAATCAGAAAAGCAGAAAATCCCTTAAAAATCATAAAATAGTGAAAACAAAGAAAAAAAATTAAAATATGGAAAAAAATGCAATAAATTTAGATAGTGAAAACCTGGTAAACAGACACTATCTAAAAAGTGAGTTCTTCCATCAATGGCATTGCTTTATACACCTATCCACTCCATCCTATCGCATCTATCACTTCTGTTTATCCTAGCTCATCCATTTCATCTTTTGAATCCATTGCTTTGAATAATTAGTAGGAAATATGAAGCTTACCAACAATTATCAATCTTTGACATACTTATTTTAGTCATTGTCTTAGATTTTATCAAAATCAATCAATCTACATTTATATCCCACCATGGTTTGGATCTTGATTATTTTTCATACATACATAGTAAAGTTTTGTTTCCACTGGGGGAAAAATCCTAATTCCTTTTGCTAAGGTGATATTTTGAATCTTTGAAAATCAAAAACATTTGGAAAACTTAGAAAAACCAAAAACACCAAGGGTTTTGAAATAGATAACGAGCAACAAAGCAACAAAGATCAAGGCCTTTTATGACAACTGAATCATGAAACTTAGAAAACAAAGATTCAACCAGCATGTAATGAAATATTATAAATGATCATTCATCAAGATGATTATATCAATTAATGACCATGAGAATATGTTAATGACTAGAGAAGCTAAGATGGGGCATGATTATTTTCTTTGATTGTTGTATGTGGTTTATCTCTTATTAAGGTATGTACGTGTCTAAGGATATGATCAACAAAAGATCAAGGAGGACTTTCCAAGTCATGCATGAAAGGGGATAATCCTTGTTTGTTCTGCAAGACATACTCAGGTCAACTTGATTCATTATATCAAATTGCTTGTATAAACTTGCTATATCATAATCCATGTAAGAAATACTCAAGTCAGCTTGAATCATTATGTCTAGTGTCTTGTATTTTCTTACAACATTTTAAAGCTCAATGATGAAATCAAGCATTGTTACAAGACAACATATGAGGAATGGAAGTATCATTTTAGTTAGATCATTTTTTAGATTATCTCATTATTCATCTACATTATAAGCATTTCATTTTATTCAGAGATCAATGGTCATAAATAAAGATTGAGTATACTTAGACACGCAAAAACAATTTGCATTTGATCATTGTAGGTGCATTCATCTTTAGAATCATTTAAATTATCATCATTCATTTCATCTAGCTACATTTCAATCATTGCATTAGTTTGCATTCCATTAAGTGCATTTCATAATCATGTAGTATATCATCATTATTATTTGCATTAGGATCATTGTCATTGTAGTTCTTTTTATCCATTAAGGTCATTTAGTTACATTTTTTGCATTTAGATTCATTCATCATAATCATTATAAGCATTACATATAAGAATAAAAATAAATTCATATCGATCATTTTCATTTCAAAATCATTATATGCATACACATCAAAAGTAAAATAAAATCAACATTCATAAGCATTCCCACATAGATAATTGCATTTGCATCATTTAAGTTAGCAATCATTTTCATTTGCATCCATGATCATCAAAATCAAAAGAATTTTTCATTGCATCATCATATAGAACATTATCATCATGAAAATAAAAGGAAAGAAAATATTATCATAACATCATCCATTTAATCAATTCATATAGATCATCATCATGTAGAATAACATGCATAATAAAAGATCATCATATAGAGTCCATGTCTACATATAGATCATTATAAAACAATAAAAAGTCCAAGTTTACAATGATATTAGATAAATAATATAGGTGCCTCATCAATATAAATCAAGTCAAGGCTGTCTTGTGACACTACCACCTGACTTTGTTTGCCTCTATGGTTGTGGGCAAGAAGATCCTCTAGATGCTTGTCCCACATGATCACCACTCCTCTGAGGAGGTCCCATGAATCCACCATTGCTAGTATCCATCCTCACAGTATTATGATAGCTACCTGCCCTTTGGATCTTTGGGAATAAATCCTCATATAATCATCGCTAGTGTGTTGTTTCCGTCCCACCTGAAATAGTGCTCTAACGGTATCAGCTGAGATCATGCCAGATCCAACATGTTGAATGTGATCAAGAAGACCCTGAGTATCTTGTTGTCTCCTAACAACCCTATCCCTCTTTGTAATGAGTGTCTGCACATGTGCTCTGAGATGATCTATATGTGCTCTGAGACTCTCCAAAGTATCCTGCTCTAGAACATCCTATTGAGGAACATGATCTCGAATCCCCTCATCTCCACCTACTGGAATCTCTACCCAAGTATCTCTCAGAACCCACCATCTAATGAGAGGAACATGATCCTTTGAATCCTCCTCCTCTCCACCATGAGCTGCAATAGCCCTAGGGTCTAGCTAAATCTGACCAAAATCAATGCCTCTCCTACAACCCCCATCCAATTCAATGCTCCTGCCTCCTCTTGTAGAGGGTAATCCTCTCATTGATCTCATACCTACCTTGTTAGTGTCCCTCCCAATCTATCCTACATCTCTCCCACCCATGGCAAGTGGTCTCCCAATCCTACCAACTGGTCCAAAAGGTCCTCCACAAACTCTCAATCGACATCCTCTTCGTCCAGGTTTCCTACCGCCTTGACCTCCATCTCCTCCCTCATCTCACTCACCTCTGGCCTCGTGAGAAACTATAAGATTTCATCGCTATCTCCATCTCCTATGATGGGATCATCTGAATCATCCTCCTCATCTCTTGAGTTGGGAGGAGGGTCTACTGGATCACTAATGTGAGGAAAAGGTTGTGAAAGAATGTATTGAGCATAATCTGTAGTCACGCCAGGATCTAGAATGTGTAATGTAAAATCATAAACCACCCTAGGAGTATCCAAAAACTCTACATGTGCTATCTCGAAAGACAAAGAAGGTCCCCAATCTTGCCTATCCTTATACCGCTATGCATATATAGTGACACCAGTAGGCATGTGCTGAATGATACCAAACTGTCTCAAAATGCAACTCATCGACTACCGCCCAATAATGTATGGAGTACGACCAATGAGATATCTACTCTACAAAATATATGGTAATGTTTGTGCATCATCCATGCATGGCTCATAGTCGATATAAGGTATCCAAATGATGTTATCCAATGAATCTAGAACCCAATGCCAATACTCCATCTTACCTAGCTTATGCTGAGTAAGGATACCTACATATAAGTAGACATATGGCTACCTCTCACCATGAACTCTATGATGGATAGGCCAAGTAATATAAATGTGCTCCCAATGCCAGATTTGTAAAAGTGTGCATCCTGTAGATAGACTAACACTATCATTCAAAACAACATGATGAAGATCATGATACAAATGAGCAAGCATGCAAACACCCCACGTATATTGAGTCTGATGCTACATCATGCTCTAGAGAATCTCACCCCAACCAACAACAAAACCTCAAGATCTCTTGTCGGGATAGATGAATCTGCCAATCAAACCTCCAAGAACCACTCAGAGAGTCTCATAGTACATGATCATATCCTCCCATCGGATCTCTCCTCTGGAAATGCTCTCATTACCAAATACGGCTCTGCAAGTGTCTGTCCCTCCATAATCCTAAAAATCATACTAGACTAACTCACTAGTCACAGGGATGTGAAGAATCCTGTAGACATCCTTGAGTGTCACACTAATCTCACCAATGGGCAGGTGGAAAGTGTTATGCTCACTATGCCATCTCTTTGCTAAGGCAGTCAACAAGCCCCTATTATGGGTAATATCATGCATGTATAACAAGTGGCATAATCCATAGGCATCAATATTTCTAATCTTAGCCTATGTAAGCTCTGGCACTAAGTGGTGCATGGCTGAGAATTTCTCCTGACACTAGAGAACATTGATTTTCTCCTGTTTAACAAGAGAATTTGATCTCTATCAATTATCTATCTATCAAATCAAAGTGATTGCTAATCTATCACATCAACAATTGATAAATATTTTCAATGAAGCAAATCAGGCTATGAAATCAACTTAAAACTATAAATCATGGTTTTCTATCAATCAATGAGTTCAATCAAACTCTACTATGATCTTCATCAGAAACTGAATCGGTCTCTTAGAGATAATATATGAATCTACCAATCAAATCAATCAATCATTTATCCTATTAATCAACATTATCAAAATTTCTATCAATCAAGACATCAATTGAATACCTATCAATCACATTTGTGCATCAAAATGCCTAAATCAAATCATCTCAAAGAGTTTTAACATGAACAAAAAATATATATATATATATATCTAAAGAAAAAGCACTAACCTTTTTAACAAAAGCTCTATTCTATTAAACACAAGTGCTAAATCATTCAAAAGCGCTAACCTTTTCAACAAATGTGCTAACGGACAAGTCAAAAGCATTAAATCAATCAAAAGCGCAAACCTTTTTTACATTTGTGTGAACACATAAAACAAAAGCGTGAATTCTACAAAAGTGCTAACATACCAAGAAAAAGCGATAACCAAACAAACAAATGAGCCAACTTAACAAAAGTGGAAATCTACAAAGCAAAAGCGCTAACATGCAAAATCGGAAAATTAGAAAATTCAAAACACAACCTAAAACATGCCGAAAAGCAAGCATATTAGTATGGAAAGTTGAAAACAATCTTGGGATAAGATACATACCAGATAACCATACTTAGGAGGTCGTTGATATCATCAAACACACTCAAATCAATGGTTCTCAAATGAAATCACCATTTTGCCAGCTTGTGAAGACAATTCTTTTCACTCCACAAGCTAACAAGGATGCAAATGAGAATAAAATTAGCCTAGGTTAATTTTATAATTACCATTTGGATGGGTAATTAATGCTTTTGAACGGAAAAATTTTATTTATTTTTCACATGAATCTAATTGAAGGACCTTTTCAATTATCATTAGATTAATCATTCAATTTTTTAAAACAATTTCATGATCAATCTCCCGAGGGGGCACACACTCGGGATTTTTATCTCCATCAGGCACATTATTGAGACTTGATTTAATCTTTAAAACAATGTTGTCTCGACATCATTTCAAAGAGGGGCAAAATGTATACACATAAAAATGGCTATGAGCGACTAAATCAATATTTTATATTTATTTAATAATTCTTCTTCTATTAAATAGTTAATTTGAAAAGATTAATTAATTTAATTCATTTCATGTCTTTATATTAATTAATTTAATTGAAATATTTTATTATTAATTCATTTATCCTTTTCCTCTAATCCATTAATTAAATATCTAATATTTAATTATTCTTCTAATCAATTAAATATCTAATATTTAATAGTTATTCTTCTATCCTATAGTCTCAAATATTAAACAATTTCTTAATTATTTAATCCATTTTCCAACTCATCTTCCATCTCCACTTCATCTTTCCTTTGCCAACTCATCCATCATGTGGCTAAATTAATTCAACAAAATTAAAATAAATAAAATATTTATTAGCCACTTATCTCCAACTTTCAAAATAAATGAAATATTGTATATGTACACATATTTCTTAAACTTCTTCTATATTCTCTCTAACATCCCTACATCTTAGGAAGGACTTGACTCCACTTGTCCTCTCATTCCTAAATCTTCTCCAACCATCCCTAGATTCCCTCAATTAGCAACCAAGTCAAGGTGAGATGAGTGACACTTGACTTCTCCTCCCCCCTTTCTCTAAACCTTCACCTTTGCCTACATCCATCCAAATTTGCAGACCTAATCATGATTGTTGATCCGGGACACGTCATCTTATCCTCTCAAAAGTCTATAAAAGTAGGAGTTTGAGTTGAGAAAGGGTAAGTCTTCAAGTTATTCTTTAATTTAGTCTTCAAGTTAACAATTTGAGTAAACTTATGCATCTGTGAGTTTTATCTTGAAGCAATCAGCAATTTAGCATTTCTTATTTAGCATAATCATTTAGTTTTAAATCATTTGCATTGCATATCATAGTATTAGTTAACTATCAATTATCATTCCATTCTTCATATGCCATCTTGGAAATTATCAGTGCTTGTCTGAGAGCAAATCATCTGCAACCAAGAACAGTGGAGTTAGGACACAATGAGACTTAAATCATTAAGGTAATAATAGTGTTTTTATTTTATATCAATTTCATGTAGTTTCATTGGTTGAGTTTGGATTTCATGTAGCATTTCCTTTGTATTTTGTGAAACTAATATGTTGTAGGTAGTATTCTGATGATGAAATTCAAGTAAACACAATCATGAGGGATGATTTGGTAATAGAAAATGAGTACAAGGACAAGTTCAAGGATAGCTCTACTAAACTTGAACTATTGAAGAATCAAAGAGATGCTAATGACAAAAGAGGTCTTGGTTATGAAGAATGAGAAAGCTTTGGTATTGAACAACAAGATAGATCAATTGGATAGAAGTAGAATCATGTCAACTGGAACCCAAAATCATTGGTAAGACAATCTAATGCTCACACATTCAACGGTACATGCTTTATTTGCAATAAATATGGTCATATGGCTAGTCAATGTAGAAATAGGAATAATCAGAATAATGCATCATTCACTAGTCTTGGAGATGTAAGATGTCATAGATGTAGTAGATTTAGACATATGACTAACCAATGGAGATCAAATAGAAATCAAGTAAATCAAGGAGTTAACAAGGTAGTACAAAAAAGTAATATTTTCTCTTATGCATGCAACAAGATTGGCCACATTGCTAAATATTGCAGAAGTAAGAATCCACTAGCAAATAATGGAAATGCAGATGAGAAGGGAAAAGAAAAAGTGGAAGACATCAAGAAACAACATGAGATGAGATGGGTGAGAAGATTTAGTATACCACCGATAGAACAACCGATAGAGTCATCACTGACAACAGATTCAACCGATAACTAAGGCACTCGGTCTTAGGGGTAGGAAAATCATTGAAGATCATGTAGATACCCTAGATTAGGTCTGTAGTCAAAAGATTCTAATTGTGGATGGATATTGAGGAGATTTTAGTGGTTTACCAGAATCCACTTGCAGATCATGTGAACCAGTCAAACCTAACCGACAACATTTATTACAATAGAAAATTAGGGTTAACAATGATAAAAAGGGAAGTTAAGTTATTTTCTTCATATAGTGATCGAGTATTCAAGCAAGCGAATTTCCAAAGCATTTCAGAGTTCTAGAGAAAATTGAGCGAGCACTTTCTTTCAAACAATTTGATCTCCCAACAACATTTTTGAGGTATTTTTGTGTTTAAAAAAACCCTATCTTTCATGTTTGGTTGCAATGGCTTCATCTTCATCTAGCATTGATACTCATTGGGTGGTTTAGATTAAGAACTTCCCTCATCACATCTATACAAATCTCTTTTAGACAAGCCATGAGGTACATTTTTGCAAGTTTATCATTGAGTTATTCATATGGGGGATATTAGGGCATACATCCATTGCAACATTGAAGAACTTGGAGATTATGAGTTGTCCTACATTTACACTAAAAACCTAATTTATGACAACCAGCTGAAACCAAAATTTGCACATTTACAGAGGAAGGGTTTCACATAGTTTATGGATTTCCCAACTTTTGATGAGGTAGAATGGGTATGCTATGTTTTGAGCCACAGTCATGAAGAATTCATCTAGTTGGACTGGTTATACAAGATTACTAAGGAAGTTATCAAGAATGTCTTATGTCTTCACAAAATTGGAGGCATTCCCGGTACTAGATGTAAGTTATCTCACACTAAAATGAATAAACTTATTGGCACAACTTTTGATGGAAGGTCTATGAGGGTAGATTATGTCAGGGACATAGATGTTAAATTTGCAACAATGGTTATTGGTTATAAGGTTTATCGGTCAAACTGGTTAAACTTTGTAGATGGCAACAACATTTTGGTTGCTTATCAGATGGTTAAGGAGGATGTCCATTATGATCTTTGTAGTGTAATACTAAAAGAACTCATGAATAACCTACAAAAGATAAACCAAGACAAAAAGAATACTTTTTGGTATGGCTCCTTCATCATTTGTTTAATATTTTACTTTTTGGGCACTGTTCCTAGTTTTAGAAAGACTTAGTGGGCTTTTGATCGCCAGGTAGCAACCCAGATTTCTCAAATTTTAGATAGACAAGGTGATAGGGATTAAAAACCCAATCTATGGGCATTTTTCAAAACATTTTAGAAGGAAGTGAAGAATAGGTCCTAGATTCCTAAACCTATAGTTGAGAAATATAAGGACACAATTTTCTTTATGGTAGATAAATATGAATGTATGATGGAAGTTGTACAACCTAGGACTATATGGATAATGCCTATGGGTTATGAGGTTGAGGAAGCTACTCTAGTTGCCTATGCACAACACCTTTTGCAAGCACCAATAGATGAAAAGGAAGAGAAATTTGGAAATGCTAAGGAGAAAGGACTTAAAGTTCATCAAGAGAAAGTAGCTCTAGCAATCTAAAAGGAGATGACTTAGCTAGTAGAATAATCATTAATAAGTGAAGGTGACAGATCTAAGGTTGAGCAACATGTTAAATTTTTGGAAGAATAGAGAAAGAAAGAGTTAAAATAGAAGAGGAAAGAGGAAAGTGAAGCTTGGAAAGAAGCTCAAGCCACACCCAATGTGGTCTCGGTTACATCAGAAACATCCAAACAACTAGAAGTTGAGCTTGTCAGTTAGACGTTGGTAGGGCCAGCCAGGAAGAAATCTAAGGTGACCCATAAATATATGACTATTTCTTCTGAAACAAAATCAGATACTAAGATCAAGGAGGTTCCCAAAGTGAAAGGAATTTTTGATAGAGTGGTAAGGGGGAAGAAAGGAGAATCAAAGGCTAAACCTATCAAGGAGACTCCTCGGAGGCCAAAAATAACCATTGTACATAAGAGAAAATCCAAATCAGATGAGCAAGCTAAACCAAAATCTAAACAAAGAACCGATAAGAAAAAGATGAATGCATAAGATTTAATTGAATAGATTGTAAATGATGGTAATTTAGATAACATTTCTTCATTCTTTGATGATTTTGGTGAGGGGGACAGGAAACAAATAGAATAGGCTATTCTTTTATATCTTGATTCATTCACTAGGGCATTGATAAAATTAGAAAAGGTTTTGCCTAAGGAGTTATTTGATAGATTAGAGGTTAGAAAGCTACACGATCAAACTTTGGATAGATAGATTAAGGAGACTAAATTGGTCAACCTTTGTCCTTCTATAACCCCTCAAGAAATAGATGATTTAATCAATAAAACCGAATCATTAGAATTCAATCCCAAGTTCAGAGTTAACAGTTTCATGTAGGACAAACTTGAAGAAATTAGAAATGAGATAATTGATATATGGGTGAGAGTTCTTTTGGAACTTAGCTATGATTTAAGTTCTAGTTTTGTACAATCACAAAACATTTAGTTACCTAAGGACAAGAAACCGACAGATAAACCAACTGTATGTACTGAGAAACTAGCAAGCACTCAACTAGATACCATTGTACCAATTACTAAGTCCCATTTTGAAATAGAGGATATCCTGACAGATAATGTACATATAACAGAGGATACAAAGGTAGATGTAAATAACTATACAAGAACAAATTATTTTGAGGTTTTGGGTGAAGCACCAAGTGGCAAAGCCACCAGTGCATAAGAGCTAAAGGATACAAAGGTTATCTCTTCGACAGATAAGGATAAGGAAACTATGGTGGATCTCTCCTCTGTCTTGGCAATTGACATTTCTTCCATAGCTAAAGGGAAATTACCACAACTTTCCAGTAGTTTTGATAAACCATACCATATGATATCACTGATAGAGAATACTTTGGCAGTGAGAACTCTTCAGGCACAGGCTACTCGGGAATTAGCTTAGGCAGAGTCAAATGATTAAAAATTGATTCAGCACAATTTTGAGGTTTTGAACCAATTAGTCCCAGAATTTCAAGCTCTGGATGAAACAAGCTCTTTGGGTAAATTAGAGGGAATCATTGATTTTATTCCTAAGCATTATGATTCTTTACTAAAGATTTCACTAACTGAGGCTAAAGAAAGTTTTATTGTGGCGTGGAAGTTAACATTTTTGCAAATGATTGATAATGGTAAGGATAAAATTTAGACTTCTTTGTAGTCCATTGATGTAGCCATGGCTGGAGGAGGTAATGTTTATAAGGCTTGTCTAGATTTTGATAAGCTAACTGTATCCATAGACAAGCAACTATCTGATAGTAGGAAAAACTTAATTCAAATTTCTAACTCCTACAACTCGACATTCAATTTGACAAATTCTTTGGATGGTCTAATTTTGATAGTTATGGATCAATTTTTTTAATTGGAGAAGGATAGGGACATAATAATAAGGAAATAAAATGAGCTCCAAAATCTAATTGGTCCTCAGCTAGATAATCTACTATTTTATAAAACAAAGTGTATTTCTAACATGCAAAAGGAGGATCCCACTACTTCAGAAGAAATAGAATATCATGCCAGCATCTTGAATGGATTCATCTCCATTCTTGAATCTCTTAAGAATGGTTGGGATACTTACTTTTCATTTTTGAAGAATATGTATGCAGATATTTTGAAGTTTGTATATAACCGGCTCTTGTCTCTAACTATATATAATTCTTTGTGGGCACCCCTCTTTGCCATTAATATCAAAGGGGGAGGAATAAGTGAAAAATGTATATATTTCTCAAGGGGAGCATCGGATGTATATAGCAGACACATATACAAATCAAAAGATTCAGATTCGGTGGCATTTTCATGGATGGTATCATTTTTCACATGAGTGTTGCCATCAATGCCAAAGGGGGAGATTGTTGGCAATTGCCACTCATCTGGTTAGGTTCATGGCATAATGACTTGTCATGGATGGAAACTCATCATCTTAGGGTAAATGGTCTAGTTGTTTGTTTAACCAACATACATTGCACTTCACCAGTATCAGTATTCACATTTCTTTACACCAACACCGAAACCAACACCAACACCAACATCGACATTCACTTCATACTCGACTAAGTCCAGATCCTGGTAATGTATATATGGAACCCAGTTATGGATAGGACTCGACTAAGGGAAAATTTTGGTCCCGATTATGTCTTCATGGATTTTGATGGTAACGGGTGATGGCCGACATGGTCACTGGATTTATATTTGATTTTCATAATGTTTTGGTAGCTAACTTGTTTATGTTTCTTATTGAAGCCGACATGGTTAAGTTAGAAGGATATTTAAGAAAATTACCTCAGCGATGGATCATATATGTCAGATGGTATGTGAGATTTTGATTGCAAATATTTTAGTGAGTTTTGGTATGCGATTGGAAGCGACTGTGTGTAGTTTCACATGCACAGGCTAACCACTAGTAGAATAGAGTATTAGACAACTGGTATATAGAGAAGGATATTAGAGCATTCACTAGAACTTATCCAGCATGGTCAAATGCTATTTATAAGTTCATTTTCATTTGTAAACACTTGTAAGTGTTTTGTAAGTCAGTGAGACTTTCTATATTTTGTGTTTTAGCAATGAGCTCTAGGTAGTTGGCCTTTCTGCATGTGCAAACCCTCTTATGTAATATTTATATACCTTGATCAATTATATATATATATATATTGTGGGTATCAGCCCCACTATGGTTTTTCCCTTTGTAGGGTTTTCCACATATAAATCTTGGTGTTATGGTGTAGCCTTTGATTGTGTTATTTTGTGTATGCATTCTAATTTTATTTACTGTTAATTAGTTAATAAGGAATAAGTTCAAAACTAACATTACTGGTAGAACACCGATTCACCCCCCTTCTTAGTATTCTTGGATTCCAACAAACCCTTCATCTGTTCCATCCATCTTGGGTCCTTACATCCCTCCATCCACCACTCCATAAGATAAAAAAGGTACACATCCTTGAATTCCTTCCAACAATCTCCTTCCATCCTCCCATACATAAAATCTCTAAGTCATTCATCCTCATGCACCCATACCATTTCTATTGGAGTCAATCTAGATGCCAAATCTAAAATGCATAAAGCTAGAATTCCACAAAAATCCAAGGATTAACATGTCCCATCAAAAAGACATGCTCAAGAAAAGAATAATATGATCCAAAAGAAAGAAAAATCCAATAGGCCACAAAGGCCCAAAAAGAAAAAATAAAAAACTATGTGGATTGCCAAGATACTCATAGAATAAATGCACCTTAAATAAAAATCCAAATTGGCATCCAAACTTGCTAATCCACAAGCTCCCTCCACTTATAAGTCATCTAGTCCTCCATTTAACAATCCTCCATCTCCAAAATCCATTTTGGGTCCTTACGTCCCAAAATCCACTATCTTAAGTCCCTCATCCCCTTCATTTATTTTGGGTCATCATGTCCCAAAATCCATAGTTGATCCTCCATCTAATTTAAAATCCTCTCGTCCACAACTCCACCACCCTTTAGGGTGCGTGCCAATGTTGATCTTCCCAACATCCCCATCCTTTTTTCTACAATTCTTCCAAAAATCCATCCATTATCCAACATCCATTTTCCATACTCCCATTCCTTTAATCCAAAATTTTGCATAAATACTTATCCCCCTCTATCTTCCATCCTTTCCATCTCTCCATCTATTTCTACTAACATCTATGAGCATAACTCTAGTTATCCCAACTCAACAAAGCACATCTTTAAGGGATACTATCCATGGAACTAGATGCTTGAGTCCTATTTTCCTATTCTTTTCACACATCCACTATCTTCCAAATCAACTTATCTACCTCCACTTATCCCTATCCATATCCATCGAACCTATTCCCAAAAAATTCAAAAAAATTCAAAAAAAATAACAAAAAAAAATGTAAAGAGAAAAAATCCATCCAATGGTGAAAACCACTCCTTGAGGTGCCTTGGGTAAGTACCATGATGAAAAATTGGTAAAAAAGCATCATGTGTAATCCCCTCATCCTCTTGTTCTCTACACTTGGGGGAAAGCTTCATCTATCCCATCTTGCCATCTACATTCATCCATATCCTTTATCCTCTATCCACATCCTATCTAAGTCCATCCACCTTTTCTATCTTTGATATTTACTATCCTATTCATTTCCTCCATGTCATATGTATCATCCTATCCAAATCCATCCTCCATTCATACCTTTTATCTCAATCAATATAGAGGCAACAAAATATCCATGCATGGTTTGTAACATACAAGCCTTAATCCACCCTCCATCCATATCCATCACACATTATCCTTCCATCCCATTCATCCTTTATCCACCATCCCTTATATCCTTCATTGAACTATCTTCTAGTGTGGGACATTGCACTCCTTTGTAACATAATTCTTGGATCCCCATTCCACCTGTCTTTCATCCTTTAGTCCTCCACAACCTATTTCCATCCATATACTTATTCCCTCTATCTCCTATTCAAATAATCTATTCCTTGATTTTATCCTTTTACCAAGCCTTGATTCTCCCTTTTCAACCTATTTATGATATATCCACAATCCAATCCAATCATATTCAATCATATTCCTCATCCCATCCAATCTAATCCAATCATTAATTTTTCTCACATCTTACCCAATCAGTTATTCTCTTCCCATCTTATCCAATCCATTTGTGATCCCTGTCACATTGATCTTTCCCATCTATCTGAGCTTATATTTACTTACACGTAATCCAAACACCCATCCATGATGTTATCCAAGTGGAAATCCTCCCATTTGTAGACCTTGCACAACCAGGTTGTCTTTTGCCATCCATCAATCTATCCACACCCTTCCCATCAAGATGCATCCTTTTCATGCTTGGCCATCTATCTAGAACCATATCCTACTCTTGGAAAGAGATATCAGTTGGCCATGTGCATTTTGTTTACATGATTGGTCTTTTTTCTTTGATTTTTATCTTGTGTCCTAGGACTATACCTATTCAGGGCTGCCTTGATCATCTTATATCTCAGTATGTCTTGGTTGGTGTATATGTTACAAAAAATTTATCACACTTAAAATTTTGGTGACCTATTACAGGCCTTATGTATTGCACAAAAAAGGTACACAAATTTTTTCCAAAATTTTGTTGTCTTTATTAAATAAACATGTATGCCATACAAGTATCTTATTTCCAAATATGCAATGTTGAAATCAAGAAAGACATACATGAGTAAAACATTTGCATGTAATACTTTTTTATTTATAAAGAACAAACTATTTACAAGATCCCACAGAAGACATAGGAATAACTAATAAGAGATCACACTGATCATAGAAATATAAATACAAAACAAGCAAAAGAATGTATGGAGAAAGGAAAGAAAGAACACATCATTGCCTAGATAGGTTGATGAGTTCTGTAGAAAGATTTTTTGGCCAGCTTCGTTGATCCAAGCATCCTGTTGTCTGCTCCATGAGATGACCTAAAACAAAGAGAAAAATGATTCGATTAGAGCTCCAAGTTATTCTTTTCACTCCTACATACATAAAACTACTCCTACTATGCATACTGCTATATCAAACTCAGAATAGAGAAAATCAATGTAGAAAAGATGCCATGAGATATCAACAAGAACCATGTTTTATCTAACTCATTTTCTTCATGTGCACATACAGGTTTTCATTTTAGAAATATCATGTATGTGGGTTTCAAATGGGCTCTCGAAGGGGTTGAGCTCAACATACATGTTACTACTCACATAGTGACACCAATCAGCTACTAAACAGTAATAAAATTGTATCCAAAGTCCCCTGTATTATCACTCAATGATAGAAAAGTGGCCATTCAATGACAACACATACAACAATGAATATAATTGTATCCCATGGTCGAAAAGTGACTAGTGTCATCATGTGAATAAGAGCAGTATGTGAGGTCACTCAAAATGACTATTTTCTCTTATTTTTAGATGTAACAAACAAAGTACCAAATAAGATCTCAGTTTAAAAGAAATCTAGTCATGTAGTGATATCAGTTATATAGAGGAGATTATCACATTGATACCTTTTCAAACATTGAAAGTTCACTGCTACAATGGAAAACACAATCAATACAACTCAATCATGATAGTAAAAGACAAACATATAGTACCATCATAAAGCAATCACAATTGGATATAAGAACAATCAAAGTTATAAAGGCTTTAAAATCACAGCCTTGAATCAAGTATTCAACATCCTTTGACAGTCATACAACTACTAGGGTACACAGAGTTATAATATGTCATTATTAGCCTTCAAGTGAATCAACCACTAGTATAGATCAAAATGTTTGCAGGGTCAAAAGGATGATGTGGCGTCAAAGTCATTAAAGAATGAATATAGTGAAAGCCAGTGACAACATGTATTGAGAAAGGAAAATGCACAAAGGTAACCACAAAGTCATAGTCTTCATTACAAAATACTATCTTAAGATTCAGTCCTACATAAGTAACACAAGGTACAGTCACCTTACAAGGGTCATGCTCAACCAAAAATGAGTAAAGTGATAGAGAGAACCATACACAGTGACTAAGAAGAAAGAACTACTATTATTTAGTAGTTGATTAGGAATTAATACAAGAAGCATATTACCTTGAGTATTAGGATAACATCATAATAATATTTAATAGCTTCTATAGTCTCGGGATTCAACACAAATATAATTTTAGAGATTTTCATTGATACCTATCTCAACAGTGACAAAACCCAAGAGATTCCTAATATGCATAATAGTAACAAATAATTGTTATAGTCATGAAAAATTCAGAATAATATGAGAGAAGGCAATATGGAGGAATCTTTTGTAGTCAATAGGTGTTTTGATCACAATGAGATCACAACATGCATGACATACACTCCACAAAGAAATAGTAGTAGAATAGAAAATCAAGCTCAGGAAAGATATTTCAAATGCACAATGAATAAAGGTGTCAGAGAAGCTACAACAAAAGTGACCTTAGAGCATGAATGTTTGTTGTAGTCAATAGATAGAAAAAGACAATTATAAGGGTTTAAGAATGGAATGAGATTCTCATTCTCCATTCACAGCCATTGGGATAAGTGATTTTTCATCAATAACCATCACACTCAGAAAGAAGTCCTGGACAACATTAGAAGTATGCCTTCATGACAACCATGACAATAACAAAGTAGCACTTTTAGTGTACAAAGAAGAGGTAGAGGTGTCATTGATTATTCCACAAAAAGAGCACACAAGAACAAAGATATAGTAGTCATTAACAGTCACCAAAGAGAAGTGACCTTAGCATTGACAAATAGTCATGTCAATTAGTAAAGCATCTAGGGACAATAAGTGTTGACAGTCAGCACAAAGGACAATGATTGTATTCTACCAAATCATAAGGACATCGCAAACAAAAGTACAATTTCTAAGAAGCTTACAACAGTGAGTATTTCTATGAGAGTAGGCATCATTACATTTATAATAGTTATGAAAATGACTTTCATAGGACATATTATCATAATTTTTAGAGAAATGAATTCATCAAGAAATAATAAGTCCTTGTACAACAAAATGGTCATATGAACAAAGATATTTTGTGATGCAATAGTTTCAAAGTATTTTGTTTTAAATTCTTCAAGACATCTCATGGAAAAAAAAATAGGAAAAAAAAATTGCATCTACTCACTATCAAGACATTATATACAATCCAAAAAATCAATTATAAAAATAGTCATCTTGATAGTGAATAAAAGACTAAACAATGTTTGCATAGTTACCAACATAAATCTCTATCACAACACAAGAAGCAACAAATAGAACCCTAAAGTGCAACACAAATGAAGATAGAGAAATTCATAGCATGGAACCTTGAAAGGGTTTGTTGCAACATTCAAGAAAGTTATAGTCTATAAATATTTATAGATAGTATAAAGAGACAAAGTTATAACCAATACTTAGAAAATATGTACAAGAGATAATAATTGAAAGGATTTGACAGTGAAGTGGATGGAATACAGTCTTTGTAGTAGTCCAATGAGTTTAAAAAGATAAGTCAAAGTAGAAATGCAACATTACAATCAAATCTAAGTGCTAATGATAACAAATCACCCATAGCTCACACTCTTGATATGTCATGACTATACATAGTGGTTGGAGCTTTCACAGTCCTCATTTTAGTCACAATAGTCTAAAAGCCAGTAGAAGATACAAATAATGGAGGAGTGCCATCAAGTCCCAATAATAGCATAAGAGAGATATTAAGTGGACATATTGAAGCCTAATTCACAGTCATAGTTGTCATTGCCAATGCAAGAAATCATGAGCAACAAATGAAAGGACAACCATTCTCATTTGAAATAATAATAATAAATCAAAGAGATACATGAATCAAGAAACACCATTCCCATAGGGGAATCAAGTCTGAGATAGTCATGATGTTGGCATTACAATAGAAAGGAGATTTTTGGCATTTCAATTAGGATATTGAGAAGGTTGTTGGAGATTATTGATATAACTAAAGAAGGATGATTACTGTCTTTATAATATTATTTTGTCATTGATGTCAAGAAATTGATTTTTTGATTCAGTATGATGTTGCCATATCTTGAGAAGTATGTGTTGATGAGTATTAGGAGGTCGGTAAGTGACACAGAAAGAATGTGATAATAAAGGGGAGAAATAAGTTATTCAATGGGAAACTATTACCGAGTTAGACAATGATGAGATCATGTTGTTTTGATTATTTTGATATCCTACACATTTTGTTGATTATAAGTTTAATATTGTACCATGCCACCGAGCAAAGAACCTAGTCGGTAAACCCTAAGGTACATAGTCGATAAACCCTAAGGTTATCGATATCGGTTAAAGAAGGCAGAATGTCTACCAAGTGAAGTTCAGTATTAACCAAGTAACAACTGAGTTATAATACATCACATTGGATGGATAAAAGCATTATTTAATGAAGGATACTGATGAGCCGAAGATGAATAAATGATTGGTATGTCGTGCAAGAAGTTTGTTAAGGACCTACCGTAATGGAAAATCTAGAGGAAGATCTACAACATAGATTGAACCACAATAACCAAGCACAAGTTTCTAGGAAGGAATACAAGTTCCAAGGCAAGGTAAAACATTTTCAGATTGAAGGATACATTGAACATAGTCAAGTTTGATGATCTGATGGCTAAGATTGATCATGGAAAATGTGATCAAGGAGATTAAGCAGTTAGAAATTGTTTATAAATAAGGAATTGTTGATAAACAATGGATGCGGGAAAATGTATGTGTAGTGATGCTACAGGATTGTTTACTGAGCTCAGAAGCTTGAAGATCTGATTGAAGAACAAATTGAGAAGCCCAACAAGCCCAACAAGGGACTAGATAAGTCTTATGAAAAGATTGTTTTGAGCAAATAGAATCTTCTTTAGCATTTCAGATGTGAAGTTGCAGATATATTTTATTACTATTGTTTATTTTATAAGTGATAGAAAATCTCTTAATAGAGTGGACTTAACAGTCTTATTTGTAAACCCTCCAGCAAGGTAATATTCTAAATGAGTGTTTGAAATCCTTTGACAAGGTCAATTCTAACAAAGTGCAAGTCTCTAACAAGTCTGAGGGAAATCCCTTAACTGGGTCACATCTAGCAATGTGTTTGTAATCTTTAACATGATTTCCTTTTAACTGAGCATACTCTAGAAGGGTATATTTCTTAGTGGGTCTAAAATCCCATAGTTGTTTTTCCCTATTTGGGTTTCCATGTTAAATCTGGTGTTATATGTGTTGTGATGTTATCTGTTCATAAGTTTGAATGTTTTACAGTTTTGGTTTCATATTCTGAAGTATAAGCTACCAAGGTTGAATCAGTTGAATATATTGAAGATTAAGTTTGTATGATTCATGCCTCCCTCTCATCTTTCTAACTATTGGCATCAGAACTTTACAATTGGTATTAGAGCTATGGACTCTGGAAGAAAAGTTTAAAGGTACTTGAGGCAAAGATTCAAAGATGTATAAAAGGGATGCACCAAAGCTGAATAGGTCAAGTTTCTCCACATGGAAAAAAAGGATGAAGCTGCATTTATCAAGAATTGGAGAATATGCAACATATTATTTGTAGAATGATTACATACCACCAAGCACCAACCCGATGACCTTGGAAGAGATAAAGGCAAAGCAAGAACATCTTCAAGCTATGATTGAAATAACATCAGCATTGACTAACTCAGAGTTTAATGATCTAGAAGGCTGTAATGATGCAAAAGCAATGTGGACCAAGCTCATATCTGTGTATGGTGGTGATGAACATGTTTAGAGAGAAAAAGTAGAGAGCCTAAAAGGTCAAATTGAATCCATGAGAATGAATGAAGGTGAGAACATAACTCAATATAGTATAAGGTTAAAGGAGACTGTCAATCAAATCAAAGGAGCAAGAGGAACTATTGAAGAAAAGGATGTAACAAGTAAGTTTCTTAGAACACTTCTACCCTCTTATGCCATTCGAGTCTAAGTAATCAATGAACTAAGTTCTATACCAAATATGCCAGTTTCTTTGGATGCTACTATTGGTAAGCTACATGCATTTGAGTTAAGTAATTTTGATAATAGTGGGTCTTTGGTAAATAAAGTAGAATCTGCATTCAATTCTTTTCATATTGGTGAATCTGATGATTAC